>NC_065449.1:40463613-41130054 GCF_917563875.1 Diabrotica virgifera virgifera
CAGGCTACATTACCAAATGTTAACATCATAATAGTACTAAAAGTTGATAACGTTACTTTTTCATTTTATTTTCCATATTGGAAAACAAATTTGCATTGTATTCCAAATATAAATAGATCAGTATAAATAGATCAGTAGCCAAAAATTTAAGGAAAAGTATTTTAAAGCTGCAGAGTGAATTCCGTAATTACCAACATCATGGTAGCAGCACAAATATCTTTAAAATCTTTAAACCCGTTTATCTCAGAACTACTAATTTCGACTTATCAAGTTATAGTATTAAGGCGACACTATAGTCCAGGAACCGATGCTTTTCGCCTCGCAAATTTTACAGAATGGATCGATTTGCTTGAAAATTTGAGAATAAGTAGTGGATAGTCCAAGGATCAAAATCAATATGATGCCGAAGGGCGCTTTTACCATGAGGGTGGTTGCAACTCCATCTCGGGGGTGGAAATTTTTTATTATATTTTGACCGCAAAAGTTGAATTCCGCATACTAAGCAAAAAATGTTTTATACATTTTTTTGATAAAATTAATAGTTGTCGATTTATTCGCTATCGAAAGTGTTAGTTTTATATCGAAAAAATAAATGTTTTTCGATATATGTACTTATTTAGGATTCACTCAATTTTTGCCGTAGAAAAAATTTTTTCAAACCAAGTTCTTGGAATTAAATAACCTACAATTTCATATTAAAACATTTTTTTGTATATCTGATGCTAATCTTTCTATTGAAGGAAATGGCAGTTTTTACCAAACTACAAAAATTCTTTATTCGCTTTTAACTCCAGTTTTTTAAAAAGTAGTCATTCTAAGCCAGTCAAATTTCTAGAATCTATTAATATTATATAAATAAAGAAGAATGAATAAATCAAATGACTAAAAATATCGCCAACTTACAATATTATTACAGGGTAAAAGCGCAAATTGACATCATGTCACCTTTGTACCTTGTGGTATCCTCTAACTACTTACCAACTTTCATGAAAATCGATAAAGGTTCAACGAAATCGGAGGTGAAAACCTTCAGTAACGGCACTATTAAAACATTGATTTTAATCAATTTTTATTTATTGATATTTTTATTGATTTTATCAAAAAAAATATATAGAACGTTTTTTGCTTAGAATGAATGTTTTTACCAATTTTTGTGGTCAAAATATAATAAAAAAATTCCACCCCGAGATGGGGTGACAACCACCTCCATGCTAAAAGCGCCTTTCGCTGTCATATAGATTTTGATCATTGGACTATCCACTACTTGTTCTCAAATTTTCAAGCAAATCGATCCATTCTGTAAAAATTGCGAGGTTTTGTCCTATTTTAAGCTTCATTACTTGGACTAATATTGTAAACACTGATTTCAGTTATTTTTTGTCTTCGACGTTTATCAAACATTTTTTTACAGTCGCAAAGATCAGTTGCTTTCCAATGAATACTCTATAAGATGTTATACGATGATATACTTATGTAACTTAAAAAATAAGAAAAAAGCATAAAAAAGTACGAATATGTATATTGGAATTGAATTACATTACTAGTTACTGCACGACAAGGGTGGAAAACGTGTTCCAGCCACGTTTTATATAGTGAAAATTTTCCTGCGGAGATATTCTTCAGCAACTGTTGTTGATCAAAAAACAAAAAGAGATGCATGATGCGGCAGTAACAATAGTTTTCTTGTTTTTAGTTTAAGAATTTTAGTTTTTTAAATAATGCCTATTTTTTTAGATTTTGTTAATTTTTAGACTTTACACTTACACTGTAGAGTAAATAAACGAGTAATAAATATGTCAATAATGTTGAATTACATTGTACAACACATTTGCTAGCATTTTGCGATCAGCTTTGCTTAAATAATGCGGGTAGGGTGAAGATTTATAGCAAGATTTTAAAATTTAAAAGTATAAGTGATGAAGTCACAGAAAATTATTGTACAATCATCGTTATTTTTATTTATACTGTTAGAGATAACTAAAAATTGATTTTTCCACAACTAGATGTAACTAACCTAATTGCTTAACGTAATTATAGTAAAAATCTCAGCGTCTTTAATTGATCTTTATGGGATCTTTTATTAAACAATTGCATTGTTCAGTAGTATTCCTAAATTTGTTATTGTAGTGCAGTCACTGAAGGTTTTCACCTCCGATTTCGTTGAACCTCCATCGATTTTCATAAAAATTGGTGAGTAATTAGAGGATACCTCAAGGAACAAGGGTGACATAATACCAACTTGCGCTTTTACCCTGGGGGTGGATGCCACCCCTTCTCGCGGGTGAAAATTATTTTATTAAAAATAATACCATAAGTCGATAGAGGGACAAATTATAAGCAAAATTTTTTATATAAAGTTATTAAAATAAATCAACTTTTTTTGAATTATTAAAGACCGAAGATTTTATTTTTTCGTAAAAAAATGCATGTTTTAAATCGGTTTTTCACATATAAATAAAAAAATATAAGCTTTTGCAAAAAAGTTATTATTACTGAAATTGAAGATAATGAAAAACTGAATACACTCCTCACATAAAAAACTAGACTAATAAGTAAATAGTAACTAGACTTCAAAGTGAGTTATTGGCAATTGAATGTGTATTTTTTTCGACGAGTACTCAAATCTAAGTATTCAAACTTAAATAACGGGAAAACGGTGCAATGTATAAAATATTCCTGCTAAACATGTGCCAAAGTACTTCAGAATACCTATCAAATGAGCTTCAGGACAAGGTAATAGCGTCAAAATTAAGCAAGTTATAATGAAAATAAAAGAACTGTTTCGAATTTTTTAGGAAAAAGTGAAAAATAAAACATACGCCATTTCCACAAAAATTAAAATTTATTGTAATCCTTACAAGAACTTCTTTATATTAGCATAAGTATTGTTTTCGATAATTTTGACCAGTTTAGAATGCATATTTAAAAAAAAGAATATAATTTGAAAAAATCCTAATTTTTAAAATTATTGTAATTCTCATGTTCTTTTGATAATAACTCCAAAAATACTCAATATTCATAAAAAATTATATATAACCAAATTTTAGTTTTTTCTGTGCCAAATATTTGACCTGTTTTACTATTTCTATAAGGTGAAAAATAGCCGAGATAGAAACGTTTAAATCTTAAATTTTGCTCTGGGAACCATGCAACCGGGGTCATTTAACCTTTTATTTTTAAAAAAAGTAAGGGGTTTAAAAGATTAGGTTCAACGTGCTTAAATAGCACTTGGAATTGTCTTTCAAACAGTTTTTACATGAACCTAATATCTTAAACACAAACGGAGTTATTAAAAAAAACAATAACATTTTTTGGAAAAATTTTTAAAAGATAATTTTTGAAAAAATTTTGTATCATAAATTTTAACGCTATCAACATGTTCGGGTGCTCATTTAATAGATATTTTTAAGTAATTTCACAAATGTATAATAAGTTTATGTTATAAAATGCATCAATTTCCCGTTATTTCAGCTTGAATACGAGTTTTTTACTCGCCGAAAAGAATATACATTCAATTACCTATAACTCACTTTTAGTTAACACTAAAAGATTTTTGTAGTAAGGGATTTATTTCATATTTTATTAGCTTCAATTTTGATAATAATAACTTTTTTGCACAAACTTACACTTTTTGAGTTATTGATGAAAAATTGGTTAAAAACATGCATTTTTCTAAGAAAAATTAAAATCTTTGATCTTTAATAACTCAAAAAGTTTTGATTTATTTTAATAACTTTATATAACAAATTTTGCTTGAAATTTTTCCCTCCATCGAATTATGGGGTGATTTTTAATAAAATAATTTTTACCCCCGAGAAGGAGTGGCATCCACCCCCAGGGTAAAAGCGCAAGTTGGCACCATGTCACCTTTGTTCCTTGAGATATCCTATAACCACTGACCAATTTTCATGCAAATCGATGGAGGTTCAACGAAATCGGAGGTAATAGCTCATATCCACCTTCAGTGACTCCACTATTGAGAAATATTTAGTTTATCCAAAGTCTAGTTGTCAGTGTATAAAATATTTGCACAGATAACTTTGTTTTATTACTTAGTTTGCTTATTTAACGTTCTTATTTGTTATTTACAGGTTTCCACATCTGATGTAACAAAAGGTGGAATCTGATGCATGCAGAAGGTAAGTCTGCCAATTTTATTGTAATTCACTAGCTTTTTAACCTTGGGCTCTCCGATGGATGTAAGGGCTCAAATAGGGTACGGGATGCTATCATATGATTTCGGGAGACAGATTCATACACTCGCAAGCCAAGTTAAGGCCGACATCTTCTTCTTCTTTGAGTGCCTCTCCTATCGGAGATTGGATATCATTAGGGCGATTCTAATTTTATTTACTGCTGTTTTGAACAATTCGTTAGTGGTACAGCCAAACCACTCTCTCAAATTTCTCATCCAGGACATTCTTCTACGGCCTGGATTTCTTCGTCCTTGGATTTCTCCTTGCATTATATTTTGTAGAAATGTGTACTTTTGTCCCCTCATCAGGTGGCCTAAGTATTCAAGTTTTCTCTTTTCTATATTCAGTAGAACTTCTGGCTCGTTATTTATTCTGCGTATTACTTCTTCATTTGTAATTTTATCCACCCAACTTATTCATAGTATACGGCGGTAGCACCACATCTCAAAGCTTTCAAGATTTTTAATATTCCTCTGTTTAAGAGTCCATGATTCAACACCGTAGAGCAAAGTACTGAATACATAGCATTTTACATTCTAGTTCGTAGATGCATACTAATATCACGATTACAAAATAATTTTTTTTTCATTTTTATAAAAGTAGACCTGGCAATTTCAGTACGTCTTTTTATCTCGTGATTTTGGTCACCTGTTTCATTGATAAGGGTTCCCAAGTATTTGTATTTGTTTACTTTTTCAAGTTTGGTACCGTTTATTGTGATACTAGTGTCATTTATTGGATTCTTACTGAAGGTCATATATTTGGTTTTTTTTGACGTTCATCCTTATGCCGTAGTTATTACATATCTCATTCATACTTTCAACTAGATGTTGTAGATCTTGCGCTGTTCTTGCCATTATCACATCGGCCGACATCGATGCACTACAATTCGAGATGACCGTTTCATTGTCAGCAACGTGTTGAGAAATCGCTTCTGCACTGCTCCTGAAACTCGTACGCGTCTTTTTAAGGTGAGAAATGTTGGTGTTAGTGAAAGTACAATTAGAAGAAGACTGACAGAAAGAAATCGGTTATAGTGCTCCATGCACTATAACCGAAACAGTGGCTTACCTTGGAGAGTCAATACTGATATGGGCAGGTATTTCTTAGGAAGCTCGTACGGATCTTGTGGTGCACGATGCAGGCAGTGTGACTACTCAAACATACGTGCAAGAAGTTCTTCAAGGCCATATCATGCATTTCGCATCGTTCATTGCTGAAAACTTTAGATTAATGCATGACAATGCCGTGGCCATACCGCAAGAGTCACTTGTGAGTAGCTTAATGAGGTTGGGATTTAAGTTTTAAGTACCATGGCTGGCACGCAATTGAACACATTTGGGACAACCTCAAAAAACGGGTAAGAGCAAGAGTACCAACCCTTCGGAGAGCTCAAGACAGCTGCGGTAGAGAAGTGGCACAATATCCTCTAATCGGTGATCCAGGATATCATAAACGGATTGCCGAATCGTCTCCAAGAAGTCCTAAGGACCAGAGGCGGCAAAACCCATTATTAATACTCATATTTTTTTTAATTAGACTACCACTTTCAAAATTATGTTTGTTTGAACTTTCTCCGAAGATTTTTAAACATTGGATTTTTGCTAAGCATCCCTTGATGAATGACTTTTTTTTTCAAAAATTTTACGCTTTTGTTCTCTTCAAAGGTGTTTTTCACATTATATTTCATAAAATGTGGTCCAAGATTGATAATTTCTGCAAATTGAAAGGAATTAAACAGGTGGGCGAATTTTTTTGCCGGTGAGTATAGTAAGAAATACAGTGATTAGGGCTCTAATAACCGGCAAAATAACGCAAAAGATGAAAAACATATTAAGTTGTGAGATAAAAAGGAATGAAACTAAGAGAGTTGGGGACTTTAGCCATAAAAACATATACATTTACATTCTATTTATTGCTTCCCACCTTTAGACGTATCCGAGGAGTATGTCAACTAAAACTGTCACTGTCACAGTGGCAGTTGCCAAACTCGTCCGATACGTCTAAAGGTGGGAAACAATAAGTAGAATGTAAATTTATAGGTTTTTATCGCTAAATCTCCCACCTCTACTAGTTTTATTTCTTTTTATCTCCCGAATGAATGTGTTTTCCATCTTTTGCGCTATTTTGCCGGTTATTAGCGCGCTCATCACTGTATATGAAGATGAAGACTACAACGTACTGGAAGTAAACGGAACTAGAAATAAATATGCGGCAGTAACCAATATTCTGCCGTGATAAGGTAAAAAGCAGTAAGTGCCAAAATAATGGTTTTGAGTTATTTGTAATTTAAGATTTTTTCTTTCACACAATTTATTATTTCTTTATTTTTAAGCAGAAAAACCTTAAAAACCATTAAAAAATATGCATTAATTTTTGACAAATCAAACAATTGTGTTACTCGTTTTTTGGCTGAAAATTCAGCAGTTACTGCTTTTTGCCCTAATAATGAAGTTGTTTTCTTAAGCACAAATGTAAAATTGTCAGCTTTATGTAAATATCGGTTTTAAAAATAAAACAAAAATGCAGAATAAAGCGGTAGTGTAATCAAATGTATGTAATTCACATTAGAAAAAGAAAAAAGTCTTATAGACTAAGAGCCGCTATAGGTGAAATTTCTTAATAATTTTAGGCACGATGGTAACTTAAATAGTAGAACCTAAAAGAAAAGGTTTGAACACTGTGCCGTCACTTTTCAGTGGCACATGCGTCGACAGTGGCGCATCAAACTTTCCACTTATGGACGGGATAAATAAATTTAAAGGTACCCTCCCTTAATAACAGAATTCATTTTTTTTTATTTTTTTAAGTTCTATGTGATTAACACATAAGATTCAGCGTAATTTTAACCCACCACCCCTTCCCCTGCCCCCACCATCAAAAACTTCATTTTTCGTTTTTATTTTTTTTTGCTGGGATGCAATCAATTTTAAGATTTCAAAAAATTCACACGCATAGTTGTAAAAATTTTTTGAGGTTATGTAAACATAACCTACAGGTCTATAAAAAATAGACGTGTTTTATAAAAGCCTTAACTATGCGTGTGAATTATTTGAAATTTTAAAATTGATTGCATCCCACCAAAAAAAAAATAAAATCGAAAAATAAAGTTTTTGATGGTGGGGCAGGGGAAGGGAGTGGTGGGTTAAAATTACAATGAATCTTATGTCTCAATCACATAGAACTTAAATAAATGAAAAAAATTGAATCCTGGTAGTGAGGGAAGGTATTTTTTAATTTATGTATCCCGTCCATAAGTGCCACTGAAAAGTGACGGCACAGTGTTCAAACCTTTTCTTTTAGGTTCTACTATTTAAGTTATAGGGTCCCGTCGTGCCTAAAATGATTAAGAAATTTCACCTATAGCGGCTCTTAGTCTATTAATTAATTACATAATATTGAAAAAACTTTTCGAAATTTATTAAGTCTTCTACGTCATCTTCTTTTAATGAAAGCCAAAAATGCCGTCTTTTTTCAGGTATGAGAGGGCACAGTTGCGAAATTATACCTTGTTTCTTTTGCGTAGGGACACCTCTACAATTATCGCGTAATTAACTTGGAATTTCTAGTTTATTTTCTGTCATGTATTTATTTTAACGGATGTTAAATAAGGTAATGTTTAAATGGCAGTATCTGAGAAGATACTGCCTTATGTCATGATAATAATCCAAACTTTGAATACAAATGTGAAGGAAAATAGCAGTATCTACTTTACTAAGTAGATACTGC
This sequence comes from Diabrotica virgifera virgifera, assembly GCF_917563875.1. Taxonomy (NCBI): domain Eukaryota; kingdom Metazoa; phylum Arthropoda; class Insecta; order Coleoptera; family Chrysomelidae; genus Diabrotica; species Diabrotica virgifera. Next base: position 40,471,539 of record NC_065449.1, read on the forward strand.
CATTTAAATTCACATTAAAAATTACGTTCGATACTACCCGTTATCATGACATTGATAGTTACTTTGTTAGTTACTGCTTTTTGCCAGTGGTAGTTCTGGTATAAGTTGACTATAAATGTGCACCAAACCCTTTGTAAAAGTAAGAGCAGTTACTACTTAGGTAGGATACATTAATATCTCATTTGTGACAAAAATGTCACTTACTGCCCTTTACCTTAACAGGGTAGTATTGTTGCGGGTACTATTTTTAGGTCAATAATAATGCATTGTGTAATTTACAAACAAATTTGTTATATAAATATCAAACTAGAGATTCTTATCCATAATAATTACTTTTTCCGTGATTAACACTCTTGTTAGTGTCTGCCGATTATGTCGTTAAAGTTCGTTTGCAGATATTATGCCTCGAGGACAATAATATTATTGCATTTATGACTTTGATAGCTTATATTGCAAACGAATGAAAGATATAATTACGATCTTGATTACTTCAACTTTCCCAATTCTTTTTTAATTTATCCGGAAGATAGTTTTGCAATTTTAAGTACATAGTTAATTACAGATTAGTTTTTTGATTCTTGAAAGTTTTTAATGTTCTTACGAGATCTTTTATAAATACGAGCTACAGAGGATGATATACAATAAAATTACAATTAAATATTTTAAATAAACAGCATATATTGTATAAATAACATAATAATTATATTGGCTCTTAGATCCTCTAACGAGTTGTATGTATCAATTTTTTGAATGGGTTTTTAATAAAAAATCCCCACACAAAAGATCACTGCAAAAAATTACCACAAAAAATCCGTATAAATAATTCCCAGACGAATAATCCCCGGACAAAACATCCCCACAAACAATTCTGGACAAATAATACACACACATTTTTTTGGTCAAGATATCCCCACAAAAATCCCGGACAAAAAACCCCCAAGAAATATTTGCTGCCGAATAGTTCTCAAAAGTTTTCCCGTGAACGCAATCGATGCAAATATTTTTCAGCCTCAGTGCACGAGAGTATAGCAATGGCCATCTTCTTCTTCTTTTTCTTCTTTTTGTGCCACAAAATACCACAAAATAATGATTAACAATGAAGATTAAGCATGAACTGTAATTTCGATTTACAAATTACGAATTCCAATTCCATGCCGAAAACTTCAGATTTTACATGACAAAAGAAGGTGAGGTTTTTCAAAAAATGTGGAAAATATGGGGAATTAGCTAAGGCTATGGCAATCATGTTACATTATTCTCCTATAGTTATTTTCCTAACAAGTGCAGAAAGTCATACTTTTCCGCACGCGATTGCAGTTTGCCGAACGAAGCGAAGCGCAGTTCGGCAAGCAGTCGAGTGCGGACAAGAGACTTTCTGCAAGAGTTAGGTACAATATTTTTTCTACGAGCATTTAAAAATGACCAAATTAATTGAATTAATATAAAAATACATACACAAATTAAATCTTTGACAAGGTTGTCAAAACCAAACTTTCTATATAATTGGTTAGCATGACGACGATCTAATAACACCGAACTAAATTCAATGCGGTGCCTAAATACCTATTATGTACAGGTTTTAATATTTTAAAGGCATAGCAACGATGTTAAACAAAGCAATTATTGTCAAGAAGCACGTCACACACTTTAAAATTTATCTTTACTTACGAACTAAAAAATAATTCAGTGATTTAGATGGCATCAAGTGACGAAGAACTACCTCCATCTATACTCGACGTTGTCAATTATCTTAATTTGTTACCGGAAAAATCAGCAAACAGGTACAAGAAAGAATACAATATTTTTATGAGTTGATGTAAAGAAAAAAGTGTAAATAGCTTAAAAGAAGAAGTGTCAGTATTAAAAATTGAAAAAAATGTCAAAATAGGCGATTATTTTAAGTTTACAGCATATTTGAAGAAAAAAGCGTAGGATTCAGTTGTACGTTCAATATAAACATTGTAGCTAATAAATAGATATTATTAAAATTACATATTTTGTATTTGATAATAATAAAATTGTTAAAAAGTTGACTTAATTCTTTGACAATGTTGTCAAAACCAAACTTTCAATATAATTAGTAAGCATGACGACGATCTTGGTTTCCATGACGGTGGATACGCGTGCGGAAAAGTAAAAACCGCGTGCGGAAAAGTAAACCGCGTGCAGAAAAGTAACACGCGTGCGGAAAAGTAAAACTTTCTAAACTAAAATGCGTGCGAGAAAGTAGACATTTTTGCACGCTCGTAGAAAAAATCTTTTTCTCTGTTTTGAATACCTCTGTTAACCCTGCTGTCCCGTTCGAGTCAAGTACACAAATGTACTGTTCGGGTCAATATGACCCAACCATGGTTTACGCTCCTTAATCGAAACAAAATAAGCTAATAGTGATAAATAAAATTTTATTAAACAAAAATTACGGTTAATTAAACAAAAATTATGTTGTTAATGTAAATTAAACCATATTAACAAAAATAAAAGACATTTTTTCTTTCAAATAGCCTAGTAACAAATATCTACAAAAATTTAATTTAGTTTACACCTGGGACAGTAATAAAAAGGATGGATTTTCCAAATATGTTTGTAATATATACAACATAAAATTAGTCCTGTTATCGATTTTAGGGCAAGTTTACAGCGTGCTTGTTTAGCAGGCGGAGTTAGATTGTTCATAGAAGGTTCACTAGGATTCCCATCTTGTCTACTTTTTCCTGCTCGTGTCCTTTTAACCAGTTCGTGAGAGCCTTTAGTTATTGGTATATTTTTTCTGGAAATGATGACTGGTTTCATTAGTTTTTCCCAATTCCTCAAGAAAAAATCCGCCGTTTTCCCAATTTATTGTTATTCCATTGGATATTTATTGATACCCATAACACGAACCCGTTGTAGGCAGAAATGTCCAGCAGAGTAGAAAAAACAATCATTGGCCAGCGATTTATCTCTTCTCACATGTATACGTGCCAATAAGCTAGTCTAGAGTATACACTGCTCCCTTATTGGAATTGTAATCTAAAATAATTTGGGGCTATTTTATTTGATGAAAGTGATGCATGATGCATCGATTCATGGTGTGTCAGGGATTTTGCTAAAAGCTCCGGTTTATTTTACTTATAATCCCCGGCATTGTATCTACTTTGTTGTAGAAGAAGTTGTCCTAAATTTTACGATGTCAAAAAGTTATTACACGTAATATTGTGGGCTTCCAAATCACTACTCAAGTCACACATCATACGCATTCCTGTATAGATCTGCAATTTTAGAGCATAATAAGTTTTTCTGTTCATAATTACAAAAAAAACCCAAACTTTTGTGCAATGTTTCGCTGGCTTGCTTGGAATATACCATTTGAAGGGAGAGCGGCGTCTAAAGGCAACTAGTTGCTTATCGACGGTAACATTTTCATCAGAGTTAAAAAATTTTGGTACATTTTCTACCTATGTTTCATAAATTTCACTTATTGCAGCAGGTTTATCAATACGTCTCCTATCCTGTCTAGTAGTTTTGTTATCAAAACGTATTACTTGCAAACTTTTTGTAAATATATCAAGTGACATTGTTGATTGAAATATACTACGATCTTCATTCCACAAACTTTTATTTGTTTCACCATGGGACTTATAAACTCGAGCTAAAAATAAAACACCAATGTATGCTTGGAAACCAACAACTTTATTCATGTCTTTTCTGTTGGTTCCAAAGGCATGCTGTTTGTCCATGTTGGTCATATTTATAATTTGTTTTGCAACTTCGTCCAGCTATACTACAGTTAATTTTACAAGTTTTAGCTTGCAGAAAACTGTTTTTGTTTACAGACGTATCCGGCTGACAAACACACAGGTACTGCCAATATAGAATACTACCAACTAAACACACATACACAGGTAATTTTTAACGGTTTAAATACGCGGGTCACATTGACCCGAACGTACCCTAGGTAACAATTTCATTTTTATCAAAAAAATCAGGAAGTTGATTGTTTATTTCATATGCAATTAAAAGACCTCATATTAGGTAATAAAGTCACGAAACACCAAATCGTTATGCCGCGTAATAATTTGTAAAATAAGAAATACATTATTTTTTGGGTCAAATAGACCCGAACAGGACAGCAGGGTTAAAAACATGCCTATTCTGCTGGTTCTGAAAACGATAATTTTGATTGTAATGCAAAAAAGCTGTTACAATCCACTAAGCGAGAGTTGGCGGGTGACCTTGCGCAAAAATACACAACGAAAAATAAACAATACGAGAAGGTCACCCGCCAGCTCTCGCTTGTCAGATTGTACTTTTTGGTAAATTTAACCTTAATATTATTTAGTCATCAGCTACAATTAAATGCAAGCAACATTTCAAAATCCTGCTCCAAAAGCTTTCAAAAGCTATGTCAAAAACCTGTGGTCTGTTACAAAATCTTATACTGATATCTGCTCTCTAATGTTGTTTGCAATATATGTACAGCAAGAAAAAAAAAACAATATGCTCCCTCATGCGTCATGGGATCCCAAGTAGAACCGAACGGGTTTATTAAGTCTTTTAAGGATGCTTTAAAACTGTAGAATAAAACTAAAATTAAAACCATTTGGTTTTTAAGTAAACCTTAAGGTTGCAATAAAACCGCTTTCAGCATAAAAGGGCCCACTCTGAAAGAAGTCAATTAAACCAAAAATAAAAACCTTCTTAAAACTTAGTTTTCTTAAGCAACTGGTTTTAAAGCTGCTGTGAAGGTGCTTTTAAAACCATGTTAAAAGACACTTTCAGTGCAGGTAGTTTTATAGCAAACTTAAAAAGGTTTCTTAAATGGAGACTTTTAAAGACAATTTACCATATTTAATGATTCTTTAAACCCATATACTTCCATAAAGGGCAACAAATTTTTACATGCGTTATGATAGGTAGATACGTATTTGTAACTATAAAATAATAAAAAGTACTTGGGTATTTCAGACTGTCAAGATAGAAAAACACTTGCGCACCCAACTTTATTGATAACGTTAACAACATAGGTCTAAATAACTCACGCGCCCTTAAATTCCTGACTTTTGGCGATTAAAAAATAAAAGGAAATAAAAAAAATTTGAATCCGAAAGGTATTAATTTGAAAGGAAAATAATTTTATCTACATTTTTAATGTTTTAATGTTAAAATAAATCAAATTTATGTCTTTAAGTTGCTTATTTATAATTTTTATGTAAGCCTTATATTGTAATCTATCATGGCTTTTAGCATCTCCAGAAAGCAATATGGCCGAAATCCAAATAAAACTATTTAGTCTATCGACAGAGAATTGTTAGGATCAACTGCTTGTACTTTATACCTTTCCAAGAGCATGTATCCTACATAAAAGCAAGGTTGCCTTGGAATTAAAACCGTTTAGTTTTAATGCTGCTGTCAATAATTCCACTCAGTTTTAATGTGAATCTAACCTAAAATCGAGGCGTTGTAGTGCTGTGTGTGTTGTATTTTTCTTGTAAAATGACCAGTTCGTTTATATTTTAAGTACTTGCGACTTATTTCTTCCATACTAACTGTACTTCCACTTTTTACAACACACTGAACCACTGTTTCGCTCTAAAACAAATGGCCGACCATTTTGGACATGAAAGAAGAGGGGATGAGTTTAGTTTTATTGTTTCTAACAAGAAGCATAGTTTAGTCTTTACGATAACCAAATTGATTCAGTTAAAAGCGTTTGGTTTTGATTTAGCCTATTAATTGCTTTTAAGAAATCAACTTTAAAGAAAGCTAAACAAATATTTTTGAGGCATATTTTTTACTGACACAATAGTCTTGAGATCAAGTAGTTTTAATAATAGGTTTTATTAGTCATATTAAGGGAATCTTTAAAATTGCAATAAAACTAAAAGGTCACAAACTAGAATCTAATAAAACCAAACAGTCCGGAAGTTCTTCATAAAACTGATTAGTTTTAAAGTGAACTGTGAATAAACCATTTTAAAACTACAATAAGACAAATTAACTATTAAGATTAATTAGTCTTATTAAATACTCTTATTAGATACTTTAAAACTAGTGACAAATGCTTAACAATTTTAAAGTTTTGGCAGTATATCTACAAGGTAACTTTAAAACCTTACCACAATAAAACCTTTATTAACCTTAAATGAAACTAAAATGTTTTTATTGTGCTACTCGGGAGACCACTATACCACTATGCTTCTACTCTACTATTCCGCACCAAACATTTCTTGGGGATTTTTTGTATAGAATTTTTGGTGGGGATATTTTGACTAAAAAATTTATGGGGATTATTTGTCCGAAATTTTTGTGTGGATTGTTATGAATAATTTGTTGGGATTTTTTGTCCAGGATTATTTGTCCGGGGAATATAATGTCCTAGCCTCTTTTAAATAGGCGAAGAAACAGCAAACATACAAAATGTTTGCAGTTGAATGAATCTCAATGAAACTTTTTGCTTTTAATTTATAAGAGCCTTAGGAAACTTTGTGAACAAAAATGATGATGAAGAAATGAACATTGCCTTATTAAACAAGAAAAATGCATTTTTGAAAATGAATTGCGAGGATATAAAAAATGATAAATTTGTAATTCGGAAATAGTTACCGGAAATGAGTTAAATTTTGCTTCTCGGGGTGTTCTTCGGATCGCTGAACATGCATACGGTGACGGCGATGGTTTTCAAGGAATCTGGTGCTCAGAATGGGCCTTGTCTCCTGGACTGGTGGAAAAGGTAGAGGCCGTCTTTATCTAGTCGTGTTTCGTTTTTGGCCATCAGAGTAAGTGGCACTTTTGTAGTTATTCACCTAAGGGGAGAAGTTTAAAGACACATTCGTTGAATTGTCTGCTTATGAGTTCGTACTTGCCCGGATATCTGACGAGTCAGGGCATAGTGAAACATGTAATATCATATTTATACCGATTCATATACAGAGGATTTAACGAATTGTGCCGTTACACCATTTAATTGTTTGAAAAATCTAAGATTGGCAAGGCTTTTGCGAAGAATATTATTTTCAATATTAAATAATGTCATATCATAAATAACCTTAACAAAATCAAATCACGACAATAATAAATAAGAAGCATATTAATACAAATTATACTAGCAATTTATTATTCAAACATGGTATTACACAATATGTAATAAAAAAATAATTAATTACATTTTGTTTTTAGTTACACTTTGCAATAGAAACAACTAAGCACAGCCACGACCTTTCATAAGTACATTATATGAAGTTCATTTGTACATTTGTGGCTCAGATATTGAGTCAGGTGTAATAATAAACGTTTGGAAAGATTTTATGACACTGTTAATTTTATTATCGTGTTGATTGGTAGTCTAAAAATTTTAAAATTTGGTTAACATAAAAAGCTCCAGGCCGGACAGCAAATTCTAATATTATTTATACAGTAGTCAAATTGGTTAAAATAATAGCCATTTCCTAATAATTACATTACCAGTATATGCTGACGAACTTAACTTTTAACTACACGCGCTAGCGTATTTTGTACGCCACATAAGAATTCTACTGCAGATACATTTAAAAATTTTATTTTTGACCTGGTTTATCTATCCAAAATATCACTGGAATGTGCTTTACAATTGGTTTTAGTTTCGTTATAATCGGCGTTCTGGGAAGATCGTAGTTTACAGTTTATTATTTGTTGTTTCCGGTGGTGGACAATATACGCCACGATTATAATAATATACGTAGTAATATAAGTACATCCATCAATTGTATTTTGGTCATTATGGGACAAAATAAATTTTTCTTTATAAACAATACTTTTTCTCATGTAAAAAATTAGATATCAAAAAAAATTTTATTAGTAATTTTATTTATCATGGAATCAGATTTCAGTTATAAATCCCAATTGGCTTACTGAGAAGGTATTCGCTGATGCCGAATATGGTTTATAACAAACAAATAAGTGTATTTAAAAAAAAAAAAAACAAATTCGCTGTTTTTAAGTGTATTTTATTGTGGCGTATAAAGTATTAAGTGTATTTTATTGTGGCGTATAAAGTACGCCACGCGTGTAGTTACGTAGTAGTTACTTGATGCGCGGGTAGTTAAAGGTTAATGCTTTGATTTAACTTGTTTGCAAATCAATCATTATGTTTGTGGAAACACTCAATGAAACAACTGTGTGTTAATTAATTTTATTATATCAAAGGAAAAATCAAAAATAACAGATGCTCTTTTTTACATACGCTAAAAAATTTTGCTTCACTGAAATTTCTGATTGAACTTTTTGTCAATATTGTCTCTTTGTAACTGCATTTTTTTGGTGCATAAACCAATTTTTTTAAACTCATCATCTGGAAAGACAATTATCTGCAAGTTTGATATTAACTGAACTGTGAAATAAATCGCAATCAATCATAATATCATGACCAAAAGCCGTATTGAAATTTCTAGGAACATTTTCATAAAAATAATGAAACAGGTAATAATCGTAAGATCAGTCTCTTATGAATAAAAATCTTAAGAATGTACATGTTTTTTACTTTGCTTTATGGCCTGGAAGCATGGACTCTCAAACATAACAGTATAAAAATCATGGAGAGTTTCAAAATGTGATGTTATCGACGAATATTAAGAATAAGTTAGGTTGGCTGAGTCACTAATGAACTGAATATATACTACAGTGGAACCTCGATAACTCGAATTAATCGGGACCGCGGCAGACTTGAGTTATCGAAAAGCCGAATTAGTCGGAGAATATGGTAAAAATTAATAAAATACGGTATACTTACAGATAAACTCCGTTATAATTGAAATAACGTGAAATATCTACAGGGTGTTTGGTAAAGAATGAGCCATAGCTAAACCTTAGATTCCTGAGGTTAAAATAGGTAGATTTAAGCTAACTTACCTTAATATAAAAGTTAATAACCGAAATACAGGGTGTCAAAATTAAAATTCTATTTTATTTATTTTTGAATATTTACTGTCAGTCATGGGACAACAACACGAAATTTGGTAAGTGGTGCTGGTACTGTACACCCTACTAAATTATGTTAAACAAACGTTTCCGGCTACTACCAGAGGCGTACGACGGGGGAACGTGAATGGTTGACCCTTCCCAAATTCTACGCCACTGACGGAATTGCTATTTTAGTGCAATTTTTTGATTCTACAGTACTTTCTATGTAAATAACATACTCTTCATAAACGTAACGATAAAGCCATTAGTTTTCGAGATATTTGAAGTTAAAAACCAAGGAGCATATATATATATTAATCAAAATAAGTGTGCCTTTTCATTTTTAACTATAAATATCTCGAAAACTAATGACTTTATCGTTACGAATGAAGAGTATATTATTTGCAAAGAAAGTATTGGAGAATCTAAAAATTATACTAAAATAGCAGTTTCATCAGTGGCTTAGAATTTGGAAGGGTCAACCATTCACTTTCCCCTGTCGTACGCCTCTGGTATTAACCACAAACTATTATTTAACATAATTTAGTAGGGTGTGGTACCTACACTTTCTGCCAAGTACCATAAGGATATGTTAAATAGTTTTATAGTACCGGGCACACATATTTCTTAAAGTTTTGAATAAAGAATAAATTATTAAAAAAAAAGAATACTTTAAAATAATCTGACATATCCGTGTGATACTTGGCAGAAAAGGTAGGCACTGTACACCCTAATAAATTATGTTAAATAATCGTTTCTGGCTACTACCAGAGGCGTACGACAGGGGAAAGTGATTGGTTGACCCTTCCCAAATTCTACGCCACTGGTGAAACTGCTATTTTAGCATAATTTTAGATTCTCCCATACTTTCTATACAAATAATATAGTCTTCGTTCGTAACGATAAAGTCATTATCAAGACCATTTTTTAATAAGAACTTTTTAAATAGTCTTTTAGTCTTTTTTGAACACTGCTAAGACAGTTTGAAATAAATAAAGGAATACAGGTGCCTGTTGTTTCCGATAATCCGAGCCAATGAACGTCGCTCTGCCGCCGTGTGCCATGAGTCATTTGACTATCGTGTAGTTCAAATTGCACAAATACACATTATCTCTCAAATATTATATTACATACATTTTTATTGTTGAAATCTTTGTCTGATGAAAATCGGTCCGCATTAGCCGGACTTCCGGGTTATCGGGGGTCGACTTATTGTGGTTCCACTGTATTCATCATCATCAATGGTGCTATAGCCCTATGAAAGAGCCTCGACCTTCCTAAGTCTATTACGCCAGTCAGTCCTATCCATTGCCAACCGTTGCCAGTTTGCTGCGCCTATTTTTCTCCCATCCTCATCTACACCATCCTTCCATCTAAGTTTTGGCCTACTCCTATTTCTACTTCCCACAGGTTATGACCATAAGGATTCTTCTAGGAGGGTTGTTATGCCGTGATCTTGCTAGATCTCCTGCCCATCTTAGTCCTCCTATTCTTATAAGAGATACTACGTCTTTACCACCAAATATACGTTTAGATCTGTGGTATACCTCGTAGTTGTACCTCCTCTTCCAAATACCATTTTCACAGATGCCACCGAATATTCCTCTCAGGATCCTTCGTTCAACTGTATTAGATTAACGAAACAAAGACAGAAACAATATAAAAATAATGATTTTTTGCAAATCTATTAGGAAATACTCACACATAATGCACACAATCTTTCAACTTTACAATTTGTAAAAGAAACTTTATAAATGCGTAGCATAAATTATTATTAAATTGTTTGATTAAATTGTAAGATTATAATGTAATAATTTAAAATTGTGTTATCAATAATTCATTTCATATGTTATTCAATTTTGTTTCAAACGAAACATAAAAAATATAACAGATATGCCCTTTTTTACATACTCTAAAAAATATATTTTGCGTCACTGGAATTTCTAATTGAACTTTTTGTCAATTGTTTCTTTGTAACTGCATTTCTTTGGTGCATAAACCAATTTTTTTAAACTCATCGTCTGGAAAGACAATTATCTGCAAGTTTGATATTAACTGAACTGTGAAATCAATCGCTTTCACCTATATAAGCAACTTTACATAACACGTTAATCTTTTATTAGTCCAGGCTGTATCGTCGTCCCCGTTAGGTTAAGTATTCCCATTCGATTTGTTTGCACCAACTTACTCAAAACATATAACATTATAACAAATCCACAGGGTGCCAGACGGTACCGTGGTCGAAAAATAATTGTTTTAACAATTTTTTTAAACAAATTCACAAAAATAATTTTTTCACTTCGTGCATTTTTTTTAGATCATTTTGGTCATTCTTAGCAAAACAGGTCTCATGATTTTTCTCTAAAATTGATTGTTGTTGAGTTATACCCGATTTAAAATTTTAAGAACTCGACTTAATAACTCGGTTAAAAGTTGTTATTATGAAAATCAGGAAGTAACCAAATCAAAGTTTAAATTCCTCCCTAAAAGCGGTTATTTTTAATTATCATCAATAAGCGCTAAGCGCGTATTAGGCGGACGTCAATGCTGATTGCCAAAGAGATTCACCATTCCAGCCATCCAATGGTGCATCTCACTCGCACTCACATTGACGGCCGCTTTAATACGCTCTTAGCGCATATTGTTATTTATTAAAAACAACAACTTAGTAATAAAATAAGGACAAACATTTCTTCAGGATCTTGTAGGGGAGGCTTTAAACTTTGAATTGGCGACTTTCTGACGTTCATAATGATAATTTTACTCGACAAGGGTCAATATTAGAGAAAAATCACAAGAGACCTTTTTGGTTCCGAATGACCCAACTGATCTAAAAAAAATTGTGCGAAGTGAAGAAATTGTTTTTGTGAATTTGTTCAAAAATATTGTTTAAACAATTTTTCGACCACGGTACCGCCTGGCACGCTGTGGATTTTGTTATAGGCTCCTCTTTTTGAGGAAGTTTGTGCAAAAAAATCAAATCGGAATAATTTACCTAACGGGGGCGACGACACAGCCCGGACTATTACTTCACAATTTTTACGTTTCATTTTTGTTTTTGATTAAATTTTTTGAATGATGTGATAAAACGACTGAAGGTGTTTTAAATGGCTTTAAATCACTTTCACATCATAAAAAATGGATTGTTAGTAGCTGATTGTATCAAATAATGAATTTTTAACTTTGTGTAGGTAGCAAAATATTTAAAGTTAAATTGGTTATTGATATAATATAGATAAGTTTAATAAATTGGAAGTTTATTTTATTATTAATACCATGTCTATGTAATAATATACCAAATACTAAGTAGGTTTTTATTTAAAACTTAATTTGCAACTTCATGTTAAATAATTTATTTAGTATGAACTACTTTAGTGTGTTTATATATGAAATATTATATCTCAATCCTTCTTTTACATGTTTATCTGTAGTTTCTTTTATGTGTAGTTATCTATGTTTTCCTCCATTAAATTTACCAATTTTCAAATATCCATCAGGCAACCATGATCATTTCCTTACTGAGAAAATTAGTAATACAGTCGAACCCGCTTATTAGAATACCTGTTATAGAAATATCCCGGTTTAAGGAATAGAAATTTGAGGCCCCGAAAGGTTTCTACTAGTAACCAATGATCGGTTATTAGAATAACCCGATTATAGGAATACTTTTGCTTGGCACCAAGGCTATTCCAATAAGCGGATTCTACTTACACATAAGCCACCAAAAAACAAAGAACATACAATCCAGCGGGGATTTTACTCGAGCGCGTCAGATTATCATATGGAGAGAAACTTGGTACTACCTCGCAGATGTACCTCTGACCTCTACCACAGTATATAGAGGTTCCACAGTAAAACCACTCCTCTGTCGGCGCTTTGATCTCAAGAAGTAATACCGGCAGTACGCAATTGGTAATTCACCAGTGGTGGATGCGGGTTTTCCCTGTTAAAATCCGTACGTTTCAATGCGACTAGCAATGCGAGAGTGGGGCAAAAGCGACTAAGAACATTGCGCGGTCGCCATGCGCGACTACAGATTTTACTTCCAATTTTTCGGAGAGTGGTTCTACTGTCCCTCTTTATACTGTGCGTCTACCATATATTGGCTCTTAACACAGGGAAGTTCGTTAAGGGGGGCCCGAAAAAAAAACTATCCTTAAAACTACTCGAAATTATCAGATTAAGATAAGGTAAGTTTAGTACATACAAAAGAGTGTATATTTAAAAAATCTGACGATTTCAGCGGGGCGTTAGGAAAGGTTTCACCCCTATTCAGCGGTTCCCATAAGCGCGGTCCCCGATTGAGCGGTCTCAATACAGCGGTCCCCGTTTCAGCGGTAGCCCGATTCAGCGGTGCCCAATTCAGCGGTCCCCATAAACGCGGTCCCCAATAGAGCGGTCTCAATAAGAAATAATAATATGACAATGATAAGTAATTAGTTTTGTTGTAGGATATTATTTTAACTAATTCTTGTTTGAATATATACAGCGTGTCTACTTGAGTTGGAAACATATGGGAAACTTTTTTATTATTAATTTTACGAAAAAAAGTTATTCTTTATAAAAAGTTCTGCATGCCCCAAAACCTAAGATTCAATTATCAGATATCAAATTTTCTCAATATTATACGAGGTATGTCAAAAAATATGAATTTCGGCTAAGGGTAAAGTACCTTTATTTCTCTCAATATCGAAAATTCTTATTATGAAAAGTTGTTTGGAAATAAAAACCAAGCTCAAATATGTAATTACATGCTTCTAATTGGAAAAAAATATTTTCCAAATTTTTCTCAAATTTATTGATACTAACTTCGTTTTTATTCATTACACATACTATAACTCTTTTATTATTACTTTTACGAAAAAAAGGTATTCTTTATAAAAATCTCTGTATGTCCTAAGACCGAAGATTCAACCAACAGATATGACATTTTATTAATTTTATACGAGTTATGTCAAAAAATATGAATTTCACTCAAGAGTAAAGTACCTTTATTTTTCACAATATTGAAAACGGTTATTAAAAAAGTTGTTTAGAATTAAAAACTATGTGTCAATATGCAATTACATCCTTCTAATTGAAATACTGTGAAATATAAAGGTGCTATATTATTGAGCGAATTTCATATTTTTTGACACACCTCGTATAAAATTAATAAAAGTTGATATATCATGGTTGTGTCTTAGATTTTAGACCATGCAAAGTTTTTTATGAAGAATAACTTTTTTTCGTAAAATGAATAATAAACGAGTTATGATATTTGTAATAATTAAAAACGATGTTGGGTATCCATAAATTTGAGAAAAATATTTTTTTTTTTCAATAAGAAGCATGTAATTGCATATTTCATCTTAGTTTTTAATTCCAAACAACTTTTTATCATAAGAATTTTCGATATTGAGAGAAATAAAGTTACTTTACCCTTAGCCGAAATTCATATTTTTTGACATACCTCGTATAATATTGAGAAAATTTGATATCTGATAATTGAATCTTAGGTTTTGGGGCATGCAGAACTTTTTATAAAGAATAACTTTTTTTCGTAAAATTAATAATAAAAAAGTTTCCCATATGTTTCCAACTCAAGTAGACACGATGTATAGGTAATATCTAAGTATCTGGTATATACCCCAGTTAATAGGGAAAAAAATCATCGATTTCACGTAAAGATGTTCTACAGGGTTTTCAAAGTTTTAAACGGTAGATGAGGGATAACTGATGATAATTCCGTGAAGACGTACAGCTGATTTTGCTTTTTTTTTTAACAATTGGAAAAAATGAAAAAAGCAGTTTTTTTACTATAAAACGTTTCTTGTACATTTTAGAGAAAAATGTTTCAAATAAATGTAGATCTTAAAAAGTTCTTTAATTTGGTGGTAAGCATATTGTAATATATAAACAATTGACCGAGATAATTGCAAAAAACCCTCATTTTTGCAGTAAATTATAAATATTAATAACTTTATTTTTTGCACAATGACGTAAAATTTAATGACTTTAAATCATGTCAATTAATGAGTTATTTAAGTGTGCTAAATTTCAACCAGATCGACCAAATAGTTTATAAGTTATTCAATTTGTTTATCCCAGAGAGCAATTGTTTATACAACTGTTCTTGCCCTACAGTGACTCTGTGAGATATTTAGCAGATCGCAGTCGATTATTTGAGACTTTAATTTTAAGACGTATTAAAAAAATTTTAACATTTTATTGAAATTTTTATTAAAAAAACTGTTTGAAAAAGACCTGATTTTTAGCTTATAAACAATTAGAATAACTTAGATATTTTTTATGTTCCGTGCTTGCATGTAGGCTCAATGAAAATCTGATGAAAAAATTCATAAAAAAAAAGAAAAAATAATTTTATATGACAAACAGAAATCAAGTTAGCATTTATTTTTTAATAAATCATATTTCCGTTGTTCATACAAACTAAGAACTGAAAATTGAACAGATTGTATATGAGAATCTACATTTTATGATCCAGTTTATGAACTGCCTATGCAGTGAAATAATAAAAAGTTGTGACCCTTTAAAATGATGGAAAATCATGGAAAAATCAATTGATTACATTTTTTTTAATTATTGAATTTTACAATTATTTCGTAAGAATTCTGTAAATTTTATTAAATAAAGTATATTATTAAGATAAATATATAATAAAAAATATACATTAAAAAAGAAAAAATAGTTTTATATGACCAGTAGGAATCAAGTTAACATTTGTTTTTTAATAAATCATATTTCAATTGTTTACAAATATTAATAGGTGAAAATTGAACAGATTTTATATAAGAATCTACATTTTATAATCCAATTTATGGATTGTATATGCAGTGAAATAATAAAAAGTAAGGACCCTTTAAAATAATGGAAAATCCCTGAAAAGTAAATTGATTACATTTATTATAAAAGTTATTGAAATTTACAATTATTATTATTTTGTAAGGATTCTGTAAATTTTATTAAATAAAGTATATTAGTTAGATAAATTATATAATAATTATAAATTAATGCAATACATATTTTTTTTTAATTTGATACTCCCTTAATAAAGTAATTTTTGTTTTATTATAATTTTATTCGATGAATCTATTAATATTTGTCTAGGTAAGCATCTAATAAGTATAAATTATATTTTTACATTATTTAATGATGTATGTGTAAGTTCAATAATTAGAATTAAATTTCTGTATTCGTTTTAATAGTAATTTATTTGAATAAATTTATATAATTAAGTACAAAAATTAAAAATAAAAGAATGTTCATGAATTTTAATTTGATTATTCTAGTCAACGTCTACAACTTACAAATTGCTTCTTTGCAAGTTATAGTTCATCTTCTACAAAGTGTATTTATTTCTTTAAATAAATCATCTAACTCAACTTCGTCAAGAATGACTGCAGCGCGATTGAAACATTTTTTTCTCTTCTTCTTCCAGGGTTGTCGGATTTGTCGTACTGGCATCATAAATGACCATCATTAAAAATGCTCGTTGCATAATGTAGTATTATTTTGAAAATACGTAAATAAAACATCAAATTTTTTGCAAATTATTTACCATATTACCCTACTTTTTATGCAATTGCAAAGCTATATATAGGGTGATTTTGGGAAAATTTATTGTTTATTTTATAAAATTCATTTTTTATTGTTAAAACTACTGTCCCCAATAGGGTCCTGTTTTTACTCATTTTCCTGAACGATGCCTCTCAAACGGCATGCTGCAGAACCAAACGCCGCTGAAACGGGTCGGTGGAATCGAGAACCGCCGAAACGGGGACTGCTGAAATGGGTACCGCTGAACCGGGGACTCCTGAAAATGGTCGGTGGAATCGAGAACCGCTGTAACGGGGACTGTTAAAATGGGGTCTTACCTAAGGAAATGGGCGAGTCAAAAGTTTCACAAAAAAAAAGCGAATATTTCGCGAAATGAACGTCAGATCGAGAAACTAAAAAATACGTTTCAATATTTTTCAAAAATCTATCGATTGGTACTAAACATGACCCCCACGAAGAGGGGTGGGGGGTATATTTAAAATTTTAAATACAAACCCCGCGATATTTCGTAAAATAAACATCAGATCGAAAAACTCCAAACTACACTTTCAAAATGTTTTTGAAAAATATATCGAATGGTATCAAACACGAGCCCCCACGGAGGTGGGGTGGGGGGTTACTTTAAAATCTTAAATGGGGCCCCCAAATTATTATTGCAGATTTGGATCCTTTACGTAAAAATAAGCAACTTTTGTTCAATACATTTTTTCGAATTATGGATAGATTGCGCTATAATCGAAAAAAAATGTTTGTTGGAAATGGAAAATTGAATTAAAAAATGGAAAGTACACACTAAAATGGAAAATTTTACTTAACGTTTTTTGGTTTTAGGACCTGATAATCACAACCCAATAGGTCCCCATAACGCTCGAGTGACTGCAAATTTAGCATACTTTGTTCCCCTACCATAAGGGGAATAAACTTATTAAGTATGTGCGAATGAAATCCGACCTGAACAATACACAAAATATAAATGACATGAATACGTATCAGAGATTTGAAAAATGGGGATTTAAGTCTTACTCGCTTAGTTGAATACTTCAATAACATAAACATGAAGATTGTACAGATTTCTTGGCTCTCGGTACCGTTGAATAATAAAGATTATTACTTGACTCGACCTCCATAGATCATCTCAGGAAGTATCATTGTATTACAAGTATAAATTTTCAACCGCTATGATTCGAAAATGAGATATGCACTCAACAGAATAGACGTAAAATTCTAGTACAATAGAATTCCATTTCTAACACAATTTTACATCATAATGGCATTTAAATAACTGGAATATTGCCATCGGTTGTATATTTTAATTATATGCAAGACTATTACGTTATACGTGATGTTCTCGTAAGGAACGTATTGGACATAATTAGAAATTTCATAGAGGATTTACGATGCTACAAGAGAATTTTTTATTAATATGTATATGTTTTTAAATAGACCAGTTGTTTTTGACCTCTAAAAATCGCAGGAACAATCGTAATTTTCCTGAAGATGTCAATTTTGGGACCAAAAAGATGCAAAAAGTTTTTTACTTCTACCCAAGGTCTTTCCTCTAAAACCACCCCATCATAGGGGAGAAAAACGGAAAACACCGATTTACCAATAGGCAGTGTGTACGCCGTAGAAAAATTTTTTGAAACAAGATACGTAGCTGAGGTAATTTTAAGAAAAAATATGTATTAGCACTTTTCATCTAGAATGAACCATTCTCTCAGAAACAACTCTTGCAGCAACCGACGATTTTGAATATCAGTTAGACGCGCGAAATTACTTTTTGAAATCAAATTTGTATCAACTCGACGGTAAAAATTCGATATCTTTTGATCAGAATGTCCTATCGACAAAAATCAAAATGCATTTTGAAGGTAAAGAGTGCATATTTCGTACGCAATGTTTACGTTTTGACGTAAATTAAACCAGTTCCTATAAAGCTGTTAAATAAATAAACTTTACACGATTGTTGCTATTTTTAACAATTCTGATGAGATTAATAAAACGTATCACTTCCATTGACCAATTACTATGAAATTTCCACTGCTAGAACCAAAAATTCAAAACCTATAACATGAAATTTCAATTTTGAGTTTTGAAAACAAATATGCCCAAAAAACGCTGGCATTTGAACTTTCACATTACAAACAATCTAAAACATTTAAAATTGCTTCTTTTTGATTGTACCAGTACATTTTGCAAAATCGCTCAACATCACCTACAAATTTTATCCAATGCCTTCTTCGTGGAAGCATTTTTCGTGAGGTAAGATCATTTTTATTGTGAAAGTTTAAATTGAGTGTGTTTTAGGCATATTTTAAAAACTTCATATTTTTTGCCAAAACTTAAAATTGAAAATTCATGTTATTGTTTTGAAATTTGAAAGTTTCAAAACGTACCACAAGTTTGAATTGATGAGGCTGTAACAATGAAAATTCCATAGCGACAGCTATTAGATTTCCAAATAATTGATTATGTTAAATAAAACTCCAAATCCTCTTTTATGTTTGTAACCTCCGTTGAATATGCTCTCGTCCGTCTCTGGTATAAATTCGAACGCCTTTATTGTTCATCTTAACAAATTACTTACGAGCAAAACATACCAGCACTAGTATCGATATGATGTTCTGTACGATACGAATAGGCAGATTATTTAGGTCACTGCATATTATTTCATAATAAACTATGCTAAAGAGATATTCGTTGTATATTTACACATAAATTAGAGGATTTAAGAAAATGTTCTATTGTAATAGTAAAACGTTCTTGAT
The DNA here is from genome assembly GCF_917563875.1 of Diabrotica virgifera virgifera. Lineage (NCBI taxonomy): Eukaryota > Metazoa > Arthropoda > Insecta > Coleoptera > Chrysomelidae > Diabrotica > Diabrotica virgifera. Next base: position 40,490,780 of record NC_065449.1, read on the forward strand.
GATAATAATTTAAATATTCCTCTGAAGCTATTTCCTTGTGGTATCTTAATACCATTTACTATTTTACTGGGAATAAGCCACAATTTTAAAATATGTTTATTTTGATGTTTTGATTTCCACTTACCTAAGAAATATTTCTCAAAATACAAACTAAACAAATTTTGTTTTTCTTCCAATAATTTAATTTCATCTGATTCATTCACATCGACAATTCAGACACATATTATATCTATATTTGTTGCAAATTTCTATACCCTATAGCGCATTTTTTAGTTTTTTTCCAACACTTCTTAATAACTTCATCCAGAACGGAAATAAATAAAAGTGGGCTCAACACTCCACCTTGTCTAACCCCGTCGTTATTAGAAAATTCGCCGGAGATTAAGTTACTTGTCCTGACCTGGTTTTTTGTGTTGACATACAAACTCTTTATTACACTTACAAGTTCTTCATCTACTTCCTTGTTTATCAGGCTTTGCCATATTCCTTCTCTATTGACCATGGCAAACGTCTTTTTCATATCTAAAAACGCCAGGTACAGTGTATCGTTTTTTAACAGTGTTTTTTCAGTAATTTGCTGTAGTGTGAATATATGATCTTGTACGCTGTGTGATGGTCTAAATCCACTTTGTATATCCGCCAGTCGAGGCTCAACTATTTCTCGTAGTTTCTTTTCTAGGATAATTTCGTAGATTTTCAACGCTGAGCAGAGAAGTGATATACCCCTATAATTACTGCACTCTTTCGTGTCTCCCTTTTTGTGTATAGGCAGTATTATTGAAATGTTCCAATCCTCTGGGATTTTTTTGTTTGTCCACGCTAAATTAAGTAGGTCATGTAATTCTTGTTTACCCTGTTGTCCAAGATATTTCAATAATTCAGCATCTATTCCGTCGATCCCTGCTGCTTTACCAACTTTTAGTTTTTCTAGTGCATCTTCAACTTCTTCCATCTTTATTTTAGTTTCATAAACGTCTTCTTGTCCTCTTTCAGGTGTTTCGTCTGTTATCTGTGTGCGATTCTCTGCTGTTGTATTTTCATTGTTTAAAAGTTCCTTGAAATATTCTCTCCACCTTTCTATAATGGGCTCATCCCCAGTTATTATATTTCCGTTTCTATCTTTTATCTGCTGTAGTTTAATTTCCGCTTTACTTCTCATATTCTTTAATACTCTATAAAATAATTTTGTATTTTGGGTACTATTTTCTTCCATAGTTCTTCCAAATTCTTCCCAGGCGTTCTGATTTTCTTGCTTTATCCTTACTTTAACTTTGTTGCGCTGTTCCTTGTATTTATCGTACGCCTCTTGATTTCTTTTTTGTATGTACATTTTCCATAGCCTTTTCTTTTCTCTGACTTCTTTTTTAATATCGTTGTTCCACCAGCTTGTCTGCTTTTTATGATTATTTCTTCTGGTATACCCGCAAACTTGCCCTGCTGTTTCTAATAGTATTGCCTAAAAATTTGCAACAAATAAAAATTGAAGCCTGTGCATTTGCTGATGACATTGTATTAGTTGCAAGAACTGAAAAGGCTCTCGCAGATAACATTAGAATCTGGGCTGAAGAACTAAAAAACTACAACTTAATAATAAATATGGAGAAAACTAAAGTAATGAATAGCCAACAAAGAAGCAACGGTAAATATTGAAATCGAAGGGCAAAAAATCTAGCAAGTAGACCTCTTTAAGTATTTGGGAATAATGTTCAACAACAAAGGTACACAAGAAGATGAAATTGGAACAGAATAAAATTGGCAACGAGAACTTATTATTCACTGTATAAAAATTTCCTAAACAAAAAAGAAATATCGAGGAAAACCAAAATGACAGTATATAAAACTGTACCTATATATGCCAATTACAATATATGGGGCAGAAAACTGGGTACTTAATGACAGACAAAGGAAAAGATTACAAGCTACAGAAATGAGATACTTAAGAAAAGTGGTGGGAGCAAGAAGATTAGACAAAAGAAGAACCGAAGATATAAGACATGAATTACAGGCAAAATCGCTCAACGAAAAAGTTGAAGAAAAGAAGTTAAAATGGGCTGGACACATGATAAGAATGAGTGGTGAGAGTCAAGTGAAAATGACATGGGAGGCCAAAGCAGTGGGTAAAAGCAGGAGGGGCAGACCAAGGAAAAGCTGGAACACTAGTGTAAACGAAGTACTCAAGAAAAGAGGAACATCGTGGCAAGAAGCAAAAGTTTTAGCAGCAGATAGGAAGAAGTGGCGTAAATTTGCAGAGAGTATTATATAAAGGAGGAATCCTGGACACCTAATGGTAAAAGAAGCAACCGATTATGTATGTATGTATATCTATATTTTACAGTAGATGACTTTAAAATGATATTGTCAATATTTTTGACTTGCGTTCCTGGGACGACTTTATTGGAAAATTGTCCATTGGTTTACATGAAACCGACTTTAACTTAAGAATATCTATCAGAAAAATCATAGCATACGATTTGTCTTTAAAAAGACTAAGACATGCAATAATGATAAAAAATGGTAAAAAATATTGTCAATATAACAAAAACAGTTAAAGCTAAATATACCAATAACTGTTAGATTTAGATATAAGAATTTGTTGACAAAACTGTTAGAATAGGTAATTAAAGTTCTTTTTAATTACGTCAATGTACCATTGTACCAATGTACCATTCCATTTAGAAAGTTGAGAAATTTTTTAGTTCGCGTTTTGGATCACAATGTATATTAAATATAATTATATCCACTAAATGTTGAATTTCCTTTCCTACAAAATTTTAGTTGTCAGTTTCAGAGAAGTATTTAGCTTCTTTTGACTCCTGCACCTCCTTTCTTAGACCTCTAATAAGTGCCATATTTCTTTTTGAAAATTGTAAAAATCTTGCTCCAGTTCTTTTGAGGAGCGTTCTAAGTGCTTGTTTTTAATTACATCTTCCTCAGCATACTCCGTTTCCATCTTTCCAATGCATTTTCTTCTCTCTTATTCAGAACCCAACATTCACTACTATACAGTACTATAGGTTTTATCACCGTACTATATAACCGCAATTTTGTTTCTCTTGAGATAAGACTACTTTTTAAAAGTTTGCTCAATGCTCCAACTGCTTGTCTTCCTTTTCTGGAATTCTTTTTTCAATTTCTGGAACTTCATCTCTTTCTCTGTTACAGTGACCCCTAGGTATTCAAATTCTTTCACTTTCTCGAAACAATATTCTTTTCCATCGTTATCTGTTCTAATTTTCAAAACCTGTTCTTAATTTAGTGTATCTCCCATTTCCATAAATTTTGTTTTGTGTTCAAAACTGTTACACTAGTATCTATACTAGGGCAGTCCGATAAGTACTTAGCCTCTCCGCAAGATAGCGCCACTATCGCAAATAAAGTGTACTGTCATTTAATGCGTTCTTGTAGACGGCTAATATAAAAATTTCAACTAAATCTAAATTATAGTATTGTTGTGATTGCGTGTGAAAGTCAGCGTGTCCGCGGATTTTAATAAAATGGAAAAAGAGCAATATCGGTCGGTGATTCGATTCTTGTTTTTGGAAGGGAAATCACGCAGCGAAATCAAAACGCGCTTGGATGCTGTGTACGGTGACTCTTCTCCTTCGAAGGCATTTGTCAAAAATTGGTTTAATGAGTTTCAACATTGACGAAGGTCGGTTTTTGCTGAGCCACGCGTAGTTGCTCCGAAAATGGCTACCACGGAGAATAACGTGACAAAAATCCACGATCTTGTATTGGCAGACCACCGACTGAAGGTGTGCACGATAGCTGATACAGTAGGTATCTCAAAAGATCGCGTAGGACATATCCTGCATGAAATTTTGGGCATGAGAAAGCTGTTGGCGCGATGGGTGCCGCGTTCACTCACTTCAGACAATAAGCGCAACCGTGAGAGCAATTCAGAGCAGTGTTTGACGCTATTTAAGTGTGATCCAAAGGAGTTTTAACATCGTTTCATAACCGTCGATGAAACATAGATTCACTGATATCCACCAGAAACCAAGGAACAGTCGAAAGAGTGGACATCACCCGTTGAACGTGCTCCGAAGAAGGCGAAGATTGTCCAATCGGCCGGAAAGGTGATGGCCAGCATTTTTTGGGATTCACAAGATGTGATATACAGCTACTACCTGGAGAAGGGAAAAACGGTCATATGGCCCTATTATGCCCAATTATTGGGCCGATTCGACGCCAAATTGAAGAAAAAACGACCCCATTAGGCAAAGAAAAAAGTGCTCTTCCACCATGACAACGCACTAGCTCACACCTCCGCCGTCGCCATGGCTAAATTCTCTCCAGTCACCGTATTCTCGAGATTTTGCCCCGTGCGACTACTATTTTGTTTCCAAACTTGAAAAAGACAATCGCTGGGCAGAAATTTAAGTCGAATGAGGTCATCGCTGACACGGAAGTCTATTTTGCAGACCTCGACAAAAAGGTATTTTTCAGATGGGTTGAAGAAGTTGGAGCATAGCTGGGTCAAATGGATAGAGTTACAAGGAGACTATGTAGAGAAATAAATTGCCACTTTTCCAAAATTTTCCTTTTTCTTTTGTAGGCTAAGTACTTATCGGACTGCCCACAATACTCCACATACTTTTCTTGAAGTTAAAAATTCTTCAATTCAAGTAGAAACATTTAATCGACGCTTAAATATCTCAAGCATCCTACAAGTTGATATTTATGTTATGGGTATCAAATAAGGAAGGTATAAAATGTAATGTTGGGTGATCAGTTGAATGTAAATACAACATAACTGTAACGATCCCACACATAACCCTGATCCAAAAGTAAATGTCTGAGGTCAGTCCTCGCCCTCACACACACATATTCTTTTATCTTTTAATAAACTCCGTGTCTACTTTCCAATGATCTTGAAATAAAATTACACAGAAGCTGTAAATATCTTCGTTGCCAAGAAAGGATACATCAAAATATTATATTATTTAAAATAACTTATCTTCTTTGTCTTCTTTTTAAAATGTCTTATTAATTTGCATCCTATTCTTTCCACAGTAGAGATTATTTATCAATGTGTTTCACAAATTTTCTGTTTTAACGATATATTTTATTTCTATTTGTTTCTTATTATTGTTGTGAAGATATTTTCTTGTGGCATCTTAATAAAATTTATTATAATGTATAAACATTTTCAATTTCTTTGCAACACGAAAATGCAGCAGCTGCATAATACTCTGGTTAAATCGGAGAGTGCAGGAAGAGTCAATACCGGTTTCGGTAGTTTTTTCCTCCTCATCAGTAGTCCCATATCCTCTTCTCCCCGATTGTCCCAGGCATCATACTTTGGGCCTTTCCGAATTGCAAAGAACGAAATGTCACGGATGTACTAGAGCAGCGGTTCTCAAACTGTGGTACATGTCCCACTGGTGGTACATCTCATTATTCGCGGTGGTACACAAGACACAAAGAAATTTAAAATAGTAGTGCTTAGTAAGTCTTGATAATACAATCTAAAAATATAGGTGGGACCAAAAATAATAAAAAGAACTGTAGGTGGTACATGACTCAAAAAGTTTGAGAGCCCCTGTACTAGAGCCATCTACCGACAAAAAAGTAAGTCATCAAAAGAAGTAGCACAGAAAACGACAATAAATAACGTTCCCCTACCACCAGATTGACAACAGGTGGAATACTTTCTTTGGTTACAACCTCCCGAGATTTTCAAAAATTAGAAATCATACAGGATGCCGAGGAAATTAAGATGCGAGAATTTTAAATAATTTACAACCCATCTGCTCAGCGTGGTAAAAGTTTCAACAAGAAAGAATCCTTAGTACTCAACAAAAGAGTAAATGAATTAAAATGTATAAACATTTTCAATTTATTTTTTTTTTCTTTGCAACACGAAAATGCAGCAACGGCATAATACTCTGGTTAAATCGGAGAGTGCAGGAAGGGTCTGTACCGGTTTCGGAGGTTTTTTTCCTCCTCGTCAGTAGTCCCATATCCTCTTCTCTCCGATTTCCCCAGGCATCATACTTTGGGCCTTTCCGAATTGCAAAGAAAGTAAGGTTGTAACCAAAGAGAGTATTCCACCTGTCGTCAATCTGGTGGTATGGGTACGATATTGATTGTCGTTTTCTGTGCTGCTTCGATTGATGACTTACTTTGTTTTTCGGTATATGGCTCTAGTACATCCGCGACATTTCGTTCTTTGCAATTCGGAAAGGCCCAAAGTATGATGCCTGGGGAAATCGAAGAGAAGAAGATATGGGACTACTGATGAGGAGGAAAAAACCTCCGAAACCGGTATAGACTCTTCCTGCACTCTCCGATTTAACCAGAGTATTATGCAGCTGCTGCATTTTCGTGTTGGGGAATATTATATAAAAATTAAAGTACGGTCATGGTACTTAGTGATCTAAATAGATAGTGATTTAAAATTTCCTTTTAATATTTCTGAGAAAAGAATGTACTTGCGTTTTGACTCACCCTGAATTCGATATAAATAAAATTAGCAATATCTACCATTCTTAAAAATTTTGAAAATCAACAAAAAATATGGCACCAACAAACTATTGCTGTTGTGCTTATTTTTATATTTACAGGGAGCTGAACTTGTTACGATTTTCATAGAAAATTGTTTATAACTTTGTAAATACTCTGTATAACATAAAAAAAAACCTTTATATTTTTGTGATGAGGAAGTCAAGAAGATTTTGAATATAAAATTAAATGTAGGATGTTCTATTTAAAAAACATCAATTTGGCCAGCCACTATATTATCGAATACCCTGTAACATTTTAACTAATTTTGTAATGTGAAGCTCAAAGTTGGCTACAATTTTTGTTATTAACTTTTATTGCAATCTATTAGTATAGCGGATCTACTGAGCTTTATGACCCTGTATAACCCCATCTTTCAAAATCCTTGGGGGGTTCAAATGGTCTCTCAAATTCAAAATTCAAATAGTGGTGGCTTTTGTGTTTGAACAAATTAGCTGTGTACGTCTTCCAGACATTAGGTATATCACATAATATAGCTTCTAAATTTTATTCTTTTGATTTGATTTCTAACTTTATATTTTTGCTCTCTTTTGCAGCGCTGCACTATAAAATCTCTTGATTTAATATCTTTTTAGTCTCGGAGTAAAATATATAATTTATTCCATATTTCTCTTGGGTATGAATTGGACCTAATTTAAATTTGTCTCCCTGTATAGAAGCTCGACTATCTTTCTAGAATTTGTATGCTTGGTTTCGCACATACAATCGGCAATAATTGTAAAGTTGATTGCTTGAAAATTACTTTTTCTACCTACATTTTTCTCATATCCATTTATCCTAGTTAACGAACTGCCACTGACCTATTACTCCTATTAGTTGTACAGGTGTGCAACTGTACATTATTTCGCATGGATGCAAATTTAGTACCATTAAGCGTCAAAATTGAGACCCGAAAAGATGAATGAGAAAGTTTATACGATTGATCGCATCTATGATTTATGATAGTTACTGAGAACACGCCTTAAATAGGAAAGTGTCGTTTTAATGTGATATTTATGAATGCTTAATTACCAGTGCCAAAAAAGACTATCTACTCTGCATTTAATGCTTTTTTTTATTACGTTAAAATAAGAGAAGTTTATGATGTGTTCGTGGGAAAACGCAATAGTCTACGCGTACATGCTAAAAAAGGGACTGGTAAGTAAAAGAGCTATCCATAGTTTCTTCTTGTTTAAGTATTTGTTAATGTTATACTAGAAATTATAGTCCTTAACTTAATGTAGACACGCGGACGATACAGTAATTCTGTGAGATAATATTGATGGTCTCCAAATTCCGCTTGATCGTATTCACGAAATAGGAGAGGAAATAGGCATCCATTTTTTTTGCACCATATCTCGAATATAATCAACATTTAACAGTACTCGTATTAAAGGTCTTTTCAAGTACTACAAAAGATATTGGTAGCATTATACCCTTAAAATCGACCATTTCTCTATTATTTTAAGTTGAACACACCGATTTAAGCATGCACCAAAAAAATATCTCTTTTCACCTACCATATCTCCTTTTGTATTATCACTTTTTGTGAATAATTAAATCTCCTTTTGTATTATCACTAATAGTTTTTTTCGTTAAATGCATAATTTTTAATAGGTCTGGATCCCGCGTATGAAAAAAAAGTTGATTAATAGCAAGCTGAAAATTTGTTAATAGCTTACGGGTGCCTAGTCGGACAAACTTTGATATATAGGAACACTGGAACAGGAGAAGTTTTAATTGTGGAACAGGTTAAAAATTTGGAACGGTCAGACCACGAAAACGGCACATGTATTTTGTCCGACAGAACAGACTTATACTCTCCGAACAGAGATTAAACTCTCATGCAAAAATCAGACTACTATTCATCACCAAATGGGCATTTTAATGAGTGGAACATGTAGAATATGTCAAATGATAGGAATTATGACAGGTGATAAATAGCAGTCTGATTTTTGCATGAGAGTTTAATCTCTGTTCGGAGAGTTTGTCTATTCTGTCGGACAAAATAAATGTGCCGTTTTCGTTGTCTGGCCGTTCCAAATTTTTAACCTGTTCCACAATTAAAATTGCCCCTGTTCCAGTGTTACCATATATCAAAGTTTATCCGACTAGACACCCTTAAGCTATTAACAAATTTTCAGCTTGCCATTAATCAACTTTTTTTTCATACGCGGGATCCAGACCTATAAGGTATTCTCAAAAAAACCGTCCGAAAAGGTGTAATTTTTTAATGAAAATGGCAAATTTTCAACCAAGAATAACTCAAAAATTACCTATTTAGTTTTCAAAAAAATTATGGAACAGTTTTTGATTAGAAGTAGGTTCTCTAGACAGTTTCGTGGTTTTACGATTTTATCCCTTATGCATTTGAGAGTACTGGAAGATGAAATTAGTAAGGGAGAGTAAAATATATGAAAACTGTGCTAGGAATGTCGGCGTGAAAACTGAATTTTATTTTGTGAAGAAAATTGCATATGCTGCGACGATTTTCTCCCTTATGCCATCTTAGGAGTCGATTGAGTAATATTAATTACATTTTTAAAAAATTTTCGCATAATGGTTCCTGATGCCCCAAGATTGTTAATGATGACCTAAACATGTAATACTAATAGGTCAGTGTCCGTGATTGGCAAATGTCCACTTGAAAATTTGTTAGTTTTCATGATAAGGAACCTGCAAAAAAGACATAAAGAGAAGTTATTGTAGAAGTTGCGGAAGATAAAGAAAATTACAATTTTCAGAAAGTGAAATTGATTTTACTCTAAATTTCTTCTTTCCTTTTTGTTATTTCATATGACATTTTCAGTGCACAATAGCGCATAAGGGATAGAATCGTGGTTGAACTTTGTATTGAAATTCGATGGTTTATGTATATATTACTGGCCAAACCCGATTTCAGGACAAACTAGTTGGGCCTAGGCCAAACTAGTTTGTCCTATCGCGCGTAGGCCAAACTAGTTTGTCCTAGGCCAAGCTAGTTTATCCTGATATAAATACACACACTTCAGGCCAAACTAGTTTATCCTGATATATTAAAGACTCACACTTCAGGATAAACTAGTACGGCCTAGTCTAAACCAATTTGGCCGAGTCGAAAATAATTTAGCAAACATGTAAGGACTTTTCCTTGAGGAGAGTTCCCAAATCACGTCCCATCAGGAATGACAAAAAAAAATTATACATCGATATATTGTATCATATGATACATCGAATTAAGATATTAATACATGCTATAAATCAATATATTCTTGTATATTTAAATAAAATAAAAAATAATAAATAAAAGGATGATGGTTTCTACAAAAATTAAAAGCAAAGATACACTTACGAATAAAATCTAGTACGAATTAATATTGTTTTCACCAATTTTGAAAAAATGTGAAAACGTTGAATTATCCACGTCCGTCTGTCTGTTTGTCCGTGAACTCAACTCCTCCGTCATTATACCAGGTAGAATGACAAATGAGGTGTCAAATGAAAGCTTATAATCCAAGGATGGTACTTATAATTTTAATAAAAATGATTATTTTTTTAAAAACAAAGTATTTTATTCAATTTATTATTTATATTAGGCCGTACTAGTTCGCTAAATTACTTTCTTCTTATTGGCTTTTTCCCATTATGAGTTTGCCGTTTTCGTCTTCCATAGCACTCTATTCGCCCAGTCGCCATCTCGGAGGTCTCTATCTATTATAGCATTATTTCCTATGTGAGTTTTACATCTCACAGCAGGTCATCCTCTCCGTCTTTTCCCCGAAGGTCTCAGTCCGGTAATCTTTTCGGCTACCTGTGCTCCGGCATTCTTTGTACATGCCTGTACCATTTCAGGGCTCTACTTTTACTACCACAACTTTTTTGTAATTGAGCATTCTACTTCTATTCTGTTTCATATTTCCTCTGTTCATATTCTATCCTACCTGGTAATTAGTAGACACGTTCTCATAAACTCCAATTCAACTGTTCTTATCTTATTTCGTATTATTGTTGTCACTGGCCATTCTTCCGCTCATATTCAGCACTATGCCCTGAAAAATCCTTTTTTGTTTTCTTTAGTTAGAGTGTTCTTCCATATGACTCCATGAAGTGCTTTCGTGGTTTGTTTCCCACGTACTATTTTCATTTCTGTATCTTTCATACAAGTGCCATCTCGGTTTATCATTTACCCTAAATACTTAATAAAAGTTTTACAACTCTTAATAGCATCTTCTACACTTAGGTTTAAATCAGCAACCAATCTCTAATCAATTATGTACTTTTGACTTGATTAAATTGGTTTATTCTAGACTAGGCTAAACTAGTTTATCCTGATATAAAAACATACACTTCAGGATAAACTAGTTTGGTCTGAAGTGGGCGTCTTTATATCAGAATAAACAAGTTTGGCCTGAAGTGTGTGTATTTATATCAGGATAAACTAGTTTGGCCTAGGATAAACTAGTTTGTCTTGAAATCGGGTTTGGCTCGTAACATATATAAATATGACCTGTAATGGTCATAAAGTAATATTTTTATGAAAATACTAAACTAGATTATTTACTTTTAATTTTCTATTTATCGACTTTTTAATAACGTAAAAATTTTAAACAACCCATTTAAAAATCTGAGCTGTTATTCGTTTAGTTAAATTGTATTTTACGGTATATTAACGTTTTGACAAATCTATACGACAAAAATAACGAAACGCGGAAATGTTCTAAATCGGGAATAGTTTCAACGTTGCTCACGTGCAAACTCTTTGTATACATCAAATAATGTAGATCTCCTTGAAACTGTCAATGCGGGTTAGGCCCTCCAATTACGTTGGTATTAGAAATAAAAAACTGGGAGTGTAAAGAATGTATTAAAACGTATAAATTTGATTTAGCAAGTAAGACAGTTTTTTGTAAAGATCACACAATACTACAAAGAAAGATTTTTTGTGACAATGGATAATTATTGTTTGCGTAATTAGTATTCAATTTTTTATTCCTCGGTTAAAATTTTTTTCAAAAAAATGTCATAACTACCAAGTATAATTCATTTACAGAAGGATAAGAATCAACAAACACAGCATGGAATGCAAATACCCCCGAAAAAATTTTAATATGGTTCAGAAGCCATTTTCTTGTGGCATCTTAACCCTTAACCACGCACATGCGGTACGCCATGCCCCACCGAAAATATATTTTGTTATAAAAAAAGATAAAGGCAGGTTTTGTTTTTATTTGATTCAAAGTTGTACCACTATCTCCATATAGCTATTTCAGCATCTATGCATCCTCAGTGAAGCTATGCAGTTACAACTCTGAAACAAATACCAACAATACTGCCTACTTCAGGGAAAACATCGCGATGCAATGTTTCTACCTTTTAAAAGGCAAAACAGCGACATCTCTCGTAATATGAGGAAGACGAAAAGCCCTAGATACAATGTTTACTACTTTTATACAATTAGAATAATTGAAATCAAAACAATAAACAATATTTTAAATCCAAGACTTTTCGTAGAGAAACTGCTTTCTGGCTGCATCCTGTATCTCCGGCTTGTACAATATATAAGCACAAAAGGCGACGAATATAGAAGAAAGCAAATAAATGACACTAGCCACGTATTTACCTTCTTTTCGTCTAGGAAAAGGACCGAAAGACAGTTTCAGGTACTCAAATCTGAGTAAAGATGAAAAAGATAAAGGCAGGTTTTATTTTGATTTGATTCAGAGTTGGACCACCATCTCCATATATGTAGCTATTTCAGCATATATGCATCCTCATTGAAGCTGTGCAGTCACAACTCAGAAACAAATATCAACAATCCTGCCTATTTAAGGGAAAACATCTTGTTTATAAAATTTGTTTTATAAAAGATTCCTAGAAAACCATCTGCGTACCTTCAAGTAGTGAGTAATTTTAATTGCTCTCAACTTCGACAGTTTTAGTATGGCTTAGTTTTTGAGCTACGTTGACGTAAAGTTTTCTTGCGGTATCAAGTACCGCATATCAGTGTTTACTTTTTTTATAGTTAAAATCAGTCAATTTCGTATTCTTTAGCTATTAGTATAGCAGCAAGTTCATCCAGTTGTTCTACTGCCAAGCTCTATCAATATTATTTTACTATTTTTTAGTTAGAAATACTAGTTTTTTTGTAATTCAGTTCCAAAGATTTTTTTAGAACCTCCACCATTTCTTTAATATTATGCATGCGTTCATAATTTTCTTGAAAAATAAAGTTTATTTTATTTGGAGCAGTATTTTATTCTACCGCAGTGTGAAGGATCATTCCGTAGTTGATGTAAAAAAATACAGCGATATAAGACAAATTCATATAGAAAACAAACGAGAATAGGCAACGGTATGACATACCGCACGTCAGTGTCTACGTTATGAAACATCCAGGTCAGTAGTTATACTCTGGGCTAATTAGCAAAATTCATGGAAAAGTTATTTACCAGCGATTTTATTGCTGGAATCGAATTATAAGATACTCGATATTAATAATATAGGTATGCAAAGTCCGCAGATAGTGTGCTACTTTTTTTATAAACAAAATGGCGACGACAAATCGTATTTTTTTCAATTATTGCTCTATAACTCCGAAGATTTTAACTTTACAACAAAAACACTCAAATAAAAATTCACCGCAATTAAATTCTGCATAGAGATATGTTCTTCACGATTTGCTCCGACGAAAATTTTCCTCGGGAAATGCGGGTTTTCCTAACAAACACTCTAATTTTCAAATAAAGTTTTAAGTAAGTAATTATTAATCAATAATTAAATAACTTACTGACATCAAAGCTTTCTTGGTATAGATTGTAATTCCAGAAGCCGGTGAAAATTAAACGAATATTTTAGCAACAATTCAATTGTTAATTAACAATTTATGATCGCAATAAAAACCAAAATAATCATGATACATTGATCAAACTTATAAAGATTATAAAGATGAGATGCTTATTTAATATTTTATCGACAAAATATAAATTTTTCTTTTTTTTTGCATAATCTTAAAATTGTGAAAAAAAAAATTATAATACGCTGGTCTAATTAGTAAAGTACAAAGAAAGGTTATTTACCAGCAGTCTTATTGCTGGAATCGAATTATAAGATCCTATATATTATTAATATAGGTATGCAAAGTCCGCAGATAGTGTGCTACTTTTTTTATAAACAAAATGGCGCCGACAAATCGTATTTTTTTTCAATTATTGCTCTATAACTCCGAAGATTTTAACTTTGCACCAAAAACACTCAAATAAAAATTCACCCCAATTTAATTCTACATAGAGGCATGTTTTTGCCGATTTGCTCCGACGAAAATTTTCCTCGAAAAATGTGGGTTTTCCCAACAAAACCTCGAATTTTCAAATAATTTTTTTGGGCCAGTAATTATTTATTAATAATTATATAGCTTAGTGAAATAAAAGCTTTCTTGGTATAGATTATAAATTCAGAAGCCGGTGAAAATGAAACGAATATTTTAGCAACAATTCAATTGTTAATTAACAATTTACAGTCACAATAACAACCAAAATAATCATGAGACATTGATCAAACTTAGAAAGATTATAAAGGTGTGATGCCTATTTAATATTTTGTCGACAAAATATAAATTTTTCATTTTTTTGCATAATCTTTAAATGTTTAAAAAAATTGTTATAAACAAATTAACATTTCTCAGAAATTGTTTATTATATTCTAATTTTAAAAAATACTTAAAATGCGTATTTCATAGGTATTGAAAATGAATGCTTTAAAAAATTTTCCAAACATTTGCAAAAAAGTTATGAAACAGCAAAGTAAATATACGATATCGCCGTTGTTTATAATTTGTTTTAATTGTTTCAAAGCTTAAAAGTGAGTCTATGGTACAATCTAATTACTCACAAAGTATGTCAAAAATTAGTGCAATGGTTATATTTTAATCAAAGATTAAAATTACTTTTTTTTGTAATTTTTAGCGCAAAAGTAGGCCTGATACAGAGTCGGAGCTAAAATGTTCACTCGAAGCGACTGACACGCAGCATACATTATTTATTAAAAGTGTACGTGGCGCTGCCGCCGGTCGTCGCTCCGAGTGAAAATTTTAGCTACAGTACTGTATTATTCTACTTTCGCGCGTGTAAATTACAAAAAAATATATTTATAATCTTTAATTAAAATATAACCATTAAACTTATAGTCGATATTTTTTTTGTAAATAATTAGCTTGTACTTTATACTCACTTCTACGCTTTGAAATAATTAAAAAAATATACAAACACCGTAGTAATCGTATGTTTATTTTGCTGTTTCATAACTTTTTTGCAAATCATTGCAAAAAAGTTTTAAAGCATTTATTTTCAAGATATTTGAATTGCGCATTTTAGCTATTTTTTAAAATTATAATATAATAAAAACTTTCTGAGAAACGTTAATTTGTTTATAACTATTTTTTTAAAACATTTAAGAATTAAGCAAGAAAATTAAAAATTTATATGTTGTCGAGAAAATATTAAATAGGCATCTCATCTTTATAAGATTTCAAAGTTTGATCAGTATATCATAATTATTTTGGTTATTATTGCGACCGTAAATTATCAATTAACAATTGAATTGTTGCTAAAACGTTCGTTTAATTTTCACCAGCTTCTGGAACTATAATCTAAACCAAGAAGGCTTTTAAGTCACCAAATTATTTAATTATTGGTAGATAATTACTTACCTAAAACTTTATTTGAAAATTAAAAATTTTGTTGGGAAAACCCGCATTTTCCAAATAAAATTTTCGTCGCAGCAGATCGGGAAAAACACGTCTCTATGCAGAATTTAATCACGGTGAATTTTTATATAATATTGAGAGCAATAATTGAAAAAAAACACAATTTCGTGCGCCATTTTGTTTATAAAAAAAGTAGCACAGTATCTGAGGAATTTGCATGCCTATATTATTAATATATAGGATCTTATAATTCGATTCCAGCAATAAAATTGCTGGTAAATAACTTTTCCCAAAAATGGCCTTTTCTCCGATAATCAGCCCAGACTATTAAGGTTTAATGCAATCTAGTACCTATTTTAATCGGGAATCAGCCACAATTTTACTTTAAAACTAAGGTTAATTGACATTAATCTTTTGTGTTTTGAGAACGCTTTTCGAAGTGAAAATGGTTAATTAGTTTATTTTTAAAATCCGATAAAATGGCCTTAAAAAATGCTAAAATCTACGCTTTCTTTTGCATTTTTAATTATTGTTTATTTGCGTTTTACAGGGAAAGTAAGCATTTTACGAAAACATCGCATGAATGATTTTTCCCTTAAAATAACCTGAACAATTTTTAAACAAATTATAAAAAAAATAATTTCAAAGAGTAGAAAGAATTTTTATAGGGTTAATCATACATAATATTAATTCATAATTAAATTTTAAATGAAAAATTGAAACTTCATTGATAAACTGTCCATATTTCAGCTCTTTGAACATTTGCGCTGTGACTAAAAAAACACAAAAAAATATCTCACCTGCTATAGGTCGTACAAACTACTTTTTATTAAAAATAGATGTGTTTTTTCATAACCTTTTAGATGATGTATTTTGTTTTATTTTTGTTAAGATAAAAACGGAGCAGACAGTTTCATTGTTTATAGGGCGAAAGGGTACTTTATTTTACATCAATTAATTTATAATTAGTAAACAATTCAAAATAAATATGCTTGTTTGAACATCAAAACTTAAGACTTGACGAAGAGAATGAGACACCTGTACCGCCATTTGAAAATTACCTTTTTTTCTCAAATGAGATAAACAAATTGTTAGGAACTGCTCAACCGATCGGGCTCATCTTCTGCAAAATATAATAAATACACAAAAACTCACATTGTAAAATACGTTTTAAATAATGTTATTGTTTATTTTATTCATCATAAACAATTGAAAATTTTACTTACTTTCGGATTTAATTTGCCATCAATGTTTTGTTTATAAACATTCTTTTAATTTACAAAGTCTAATTTTAATCTCTCATTTTCAGGCTATCTTATATTAAAAGCAAGTATTTTAAAGTATGTTGGTCTGTTGACTGTTATCATCTACAAATAGTAGTTTTTTCACAATATTGAAAACAATGAAAGATGTCTATATTTTTTAAATTTCAATAACAAATCATGATGCAATAAAAATTTTGATACTTATGAGATGGTACGCCTTTTTTATCGATTTCTCCCAAATATTCCATTTTTCTCTGAAAAATGGAGGCCAGTAATTTTTACATTTGTGAAGTGACTTCTCGGCTTCATTTCCTGAGGTATCACTAAAAATTTTCAACTTTTGTCTACATTTATCGCCTCTTTCGGTAGGTTTTATTTTAAGCGGCTACCCCGTGGAATCACCTATGCTCCGGAATATTTTTCCTTTTTACTTAACAAAATATTGGCAAGTCTTTATATGCGATTATATTTGAATTCATATACATATACAGTAAAACCTCCGTTAACCGAAATAATTGGGGAGAAGCCGTTTCGGAAAACCAGAATTTCGGTTAAAAATAACATTGTTTTCTTATTCTTCTTGTATCAAATGACATAGAATTCGTGGTCGAAGTTGGCAAACGCATTGTTGTTTATTATTTAGTTGCGTTATTTAGTTGTGTATTAAAGTAATGTTTACGATGTTGACAAATTAACATCGAATTGTTTCCGTTTTGCGACAAAAATTTAATTTATTGACGAAATTATTGAAACTGTCAGCCGTTTTGGTTAAACGATGTTTCGGTTAAAAAGCTTTCGGTTAACGGAGGTTTTACTGTACATCAAATACAAACAAAAGTGAATTTAACACTTTCTATCAGGCCAAGTTCATTTTAGATATTATTCAACGAGGTGCGGTTATCGACGGTAATCATATGCGTTATCTCTTTATTTGATTTGTTTATAACTAGTAGTATAGACGGTATCTGCCGATCACTTTCTATTCGGTGGAAAATGAAAATAAATAATACTTAAAGTACGCCTGATTTGATGATATTGCATTTTTTAATTGGACAAGTTACTGTCTAGTCTTAAGTGGGTTCCATAATGGCAACAGGTGCTTGTGCAAAACACAAAATTACTTTAGAAAACAACTGTTGCTTTTGAATATGAAGTGTATACTTATTAATGATACTTAATTGTGTCGTAAGAGACGTTACTTGAACATTCTATACTTTGGTGGTGATCTTTTAAAAAAGCGATATGTAAATTTCACGAAATGACGAATGACCTACAGTCGCAGATGATCGTCTAGATATCTCTCCGATGTCATAATAATCATAACAAATTACGAAGATAGTGACAAATAAAGCACGGGGAAAAGCGCAAAATGTCGCCTGTCAAAATTTTCAATGTGCTTTTAAGTATTTTTGAAAAATTTAAACGCAGAATGAAAGATTACGTTATTACCGAGGGCCTAAAGTCTCTTAGAATAAATAAAAATTTCTTTTGCATCAAATATTTTCAATTAAAAATCACACGAAATTTTCTCTTTTATTTTCACCCCTGTAACTAATTAAAATAAACATTATAAAACTCATACAGAAGTAAAAACTTCAAATTGTATACTGGTACAAAATCATTTATTAAAAAAAAAACGATTTTACTTACTTACTTACTTAGTCCTAAGCCTTTCTACCTTTAGGTGTAAGGCTGGTGGAGTTGAGTTTGGCATTGTAGTCTCCATGCTTTCCGATCTTGCGCTAGGTTTCTTGCACTTTCCAATGTCAATCCCTTCTTCTCGACTTCTTTCCTGATTTCATCTACCCACATAACTCTTGGTCTCCCTCTTTTGTTTTTCCCCTGCACTCTCGTTTCGAACACTCGTTTTGTTAGCCTCTCGTTCGACATTCTACACACGTGCCCGAACCATCTAAGTTGTCCTTCTACTATTTTTTCATTGATTGGTTCTAGTTTTAGGTTTTGTCTAATTGTTTCGTTTCGTATTTTGTCTGTCCTTTTTCTGTTTGCTATTTTCCTCAGGAACCTCATTTCCATAGCATTGACTCTGGATTTTTGTCTCCCCGTCAATGTCCATGTCTCGCTGCTATACATGATTGTTGGTCTAACTACTGATTTAACGACTGCCGTTTTTACTTTTTCCGGTATCCCTTTTTTCCCAAAAAATGTTGTTTTCATAGTGTTAAATAAGCTTCCTGTTCGTCCCATTCTCTCGTTTATTTCCATGTCTTGTTTACCATTTGATTCGATTATTACTCCTAGGTATTTAAAATATTCCACTTGCTCTAGTTGTTTCCCGTCTAATTCTATTGCGTGTGTCTTCCTCGTATTTGAAATTATCATTGTTTTTGTTTTCTCTGTATTAATTTTCATATTTATGTTTGATAGTTCTTCTTCTAGGATTTCAAGATTGTTCTGTAAGTCTTCTCTGTTTTCTGCTATCAATACCATGTCGTCTGCAAATAGTAGCTCCGATAGTTGAGTCTGTTTCATTTGCCAGTATCCTAATGTTAGTTTTCTCATTCTTCTCTTGGCTTTCTTTATCGCTTCATCCAGTACCACTGAGAATAGCAGTGGACTCAGCACGCATCCCTGTTTGACGCCTTGACTTGTAGAAAATTCTCTGGATTCCTCGTTATTGGTTCTTACTGTATTTGTATTATTTTTGTACATATCCTTTATTACTTCTATTATGTGTCTGTCGACTCCCCTTTCTGTTAGTGTCTTCCAAACGTCCTTTCTTCGGATTCTGTCAAACGCCTTTTCCAGGTCAATGAAGCACATATGTATCTCTCTATTTTTCTTGATTACCTTCTCACTTACTTGTCTTAATGTGAATATTAGGTCTTGCGTGCTTCTGTCCTTCCTGAATCCACACTGTGTGTCTTCCATAGTTGTTTCTATTTGTGTTTTTATTCTTGTCTCTAGTATTCTTGCTAATACCTTCCCAGGGATACTTGATATGGTGATACCTCGGTAATTATTACAGTTTCTCTTGTCTCCCTTTTTGTGTATTGGTAATATAATGTCTTTCTTCCAGTCCTTTGGTAATTCTGCTCTATTTATGATATCATTCATTAGTTCTTTCATGCTATCCATTCCCTCTGTCCCCATGAATTTTATCATTTCCGGGGTGATATGATCCTTGCCTGGTGCTTTGCCCAGTTTTACTCTTTCTATTGCTTTCTCTAATTCCTCTCTTGTTATGGATTCCACTTGTTGTTCTTCATTCCTTTCTTGTATCTCCCCTATGTTGTCCTTGTCTACATGAGTTAGCTCTTTGAAATGTTCTCTCCATCTTTCCATTATTTGTTTTTCTTCTGTTAGTACGTTTCCATTCTTGTCTTTTATATTCGGCATCGTGTGCTCTTTCTTTTGTCTGAGTTGTTTTAATGCGCTGTAGAAGAGTTTTTGGTTTTCCCTATAATTTTTTGTCATTTTTTGTCCAAATATCTCCCATGACCTTTCCTTTCCTGCTTTCACCGCTATTTTAACCTCTTTCCTTTTTTCTTTATATGCTTCGTAATCTTCCGGGTGTTTTGTGCTTAGGTATCTTTTCCATTTGTCTTTTTTGTTCTTTATTTTCTCTCGTATTTCTTCCGTCCACCATTCTGTTCTCCTCATGTTAGTGTTTGCTATTTTTGCTTTCCCGCAAGTTTCCTCAGCTGCTTTGATTATGCTGGTTTTTAGATATTCCCATTTTTTTTCTATATTTGTATTTTTTGCCCTACCTTTCAAAGTATTATCTAAGTTTTCTTGGAATTTCTTCTTATATATTTCCTCTTTTAATTTGTAACTTTTTATTTTTTCATTTACTACCTTTCTTCTCTTTTCTTCTTTTTCCTCTGTTGTTCTCATTCTCATTATTACTAGATGGTGGTCACTGCCAATCTCCGAGCCTCTTTTCACTTTCGTATCCTGTACTCTTTTCCATTTGTTGCTGCTTACCAAAAAGTAATCTATGATTGATTTTTCGTTTCTGCTGTCTTGTACTCTCGTGTATTTGTGTACTTCTTTATGTTTAAATTTTGTATTTGTTATAACTAGTTTATTCTCCATACATATTTCTATTATTCTTTCACCATTTCTGTTTAGCATTTCTTCTCCTTCTTTTCCCATGCACTCCTCTATTCCGCTGTTGTTGTTTCCGACTCTACCGTTTAGATCTCCCATTACAATTATGTTTTCTTCCCCATTATCAATTTGCATTTGGAGCTCCTCGAAAAATTTATCTTTCTCTTCCTTTCTTGCATCTTCATTTACTCCGTAGGCTGTTATTATTGTCCATATTTCTTCGTCCATCAGTTTAATTTTCACCGATAATATTCTCTGGTTAACATATGTTTCTTCTATAACGTGTTGTAGTCTATTCGGTGCAATTATTATCCCGACTCCTTCTTTTGCTCTCTCTTTTGTATCCGCTCCTACCCAAAGTAACCAATATCCTTTGTGTATTTTCTTAAGACCTTTTCCTTTCATCTTCGTTTCTGTTATTCCTAGTATTTCTATTTTTTGTCTTATCATATCTTCTACCAGTTCTTCCTCTTTTCCATTGATGCTTCTCACATTCCATGTTCCCATTTTTATCTCTCCTTTTTTCTGCAATCTAGCTTTCCCCTTTTTCCTATTTTCATCCTTGTTTACCTTTGCATCATCTTTTTCCCTATCGCTTTTCCCATTCATTGCCTTGGTTGTCATTGTTGTGGGTCCGGTCTCATTATTTTCTTTTAGTTTTTTGAAGTCCCTTCCCCGATATTTCTGTGAGTTAGTATAAGTTTCTCTTTATTATGGTCCCATTTCCACTCCTTTCCATTAATCTCCAGTTTCATATATCCTATCTTCGTAGTATTACCTTTGTCTTTTTCTTCTTTTGCCATTTTCCTAATTTTTGCTTGTATTTCCCTTTCCTTTCTTGTTAAATCTGATTCTATATACACCTTTTGTCCCTGTAGATTTTTCAGTTTTCCTTTGTTTTTTAGTACACTCATCTTATCCGTTAGGTTTTCCATTTCTGCTACAAAGATTTGGTCGCCGATCTTCACCGCTCCTCTCAGTCTGACCTCTAATTTCAGATTTCTTCCTATGAAGTGTTCTACTGACTCCTTTACAGGCTTTCCGTCGGTAGCATCTAGTGTTAGGCCTTTTAATACTATATTATTTCTCCGTCTATCTTTTTCCAATTGTTCTATTCTATTGTTTGCCATTTTTAAACCTTCTTCCAATTTTTCGTTTTTTTCTTTCAGCTCCTTAATATATTCCATCGTTTCTTTTTGGTCTTTCCGTATGGTTCTTATTTCTGCCATCATTTCATCATTTTTCCACATAACTTCCCGCATCATTTTTATCATCTCTTCATTTGTGTCGTTGCTTTTATTCGGTGTTCGTCTCGTCAGGTTACTCTTTTCAAAATATAATTTATCTTCTTTATATTTTTTCTTCTTAGATTCTTCGTCGCCACTATCAGATAGTTCTTCATTCTTTCTATAGGTTTCCTTTCGGATTGTTCCTGTTCCGCCACTGGCCATTTTAAATTAAATGTTAACCTCAGCACTAATATAAATATTATTATTATACACTTAGAAGTTTATTTTTATTTCGCACAAGAACGCTTTTTAAGTTTAACGATTATCGATAACGATAGGTCTTTTAAAAAACCGGTGTTTTTATTGTGATAGGTTTCGAATTCGAAATTACCTTATCGCCAATACACCTGCCACACGACCTCTCGCCTCGCTTGCCAAACTCGAACTCGAACGATTTTACACCAGTCTATAATTTGAAGATTTTTACTTCTGTATGAGTTTTTTAAACTATGGTATATAGCCAAATATTGGGATTTTCCCATTAATTTTAAATATTATAAAAGTTTTCAGGGCCTTTCGACCCTCAGTAACAATGTAGTCCTTTATTCTGCGTTTAAATTTTTCAATAATATTTATTAGTGTTCTTAGGATTCGAAAAAAAAATGAATACATTTAAAACACATTGAACATTTTGACAAGCGACATTTTGCGCCTTTGCCCTTAAAGGAGCCATGTGGGTATACATTCTTCGGTGATTTTTATTTTCATTAAACTGGCATTAGTGTAGAAACATTATTTAGCTTCCATACAAATGTTCTTTCCACACTCTCTGTTCCGACAAAGTACCCAGACAGAGAGTGTGGAAAGTGCTAAGAGAGAAAGGTGTAGGACATAAAATGATACGAATTATCCAGAAAATATATAGTCAGAATGTGAACTCGGTGATTAGTAACAACAATAGATCAAACACTTTCACAGTAACAGGAGGCCTAAGACAAGGCGGAGCTCTTAGCCCAACGCTGTTTATATTGTTTATGGACCAAATAACTAAAAGATGCACAATAGAAAGCAGAAAATGAAATGTTGGACACAGATATCTTCGTAGAGTAGAAATATCAGAAGGAGTGTTTGCAGACGACTTGGTGTTAATTGCAAGAAGTGAAAAAGATTTACAACACAACATTGAAATATGGAACAGAGTATTCATCGAAAATGAAATGGTAATAAACAAAAGCAAGACCAAAGTACTACAGATCGGTGAAGAGAGACAGGAGCTAAGAATAGAAATTGAAGGAACACAAATTGAACAAGTGAAAACTTTCTCTTATCTAGGTGTAATAATTGACCAGGCAGGCACTCAAGATGCTGAAGTAAACAATAGAATAGACAAAACAATAAAGCTGTACCATACAATGAATAAAAAATTTATCAGTAGAAAAGAAATTTCGAGAGAAACAAAAATAAAAGTGTTCAAATCAATCTATAGACCAGTACTAACCTTCGGCAGCGAATCTTGGGTCTTAACAAACCGACAAAAAAGCAAGATCCAAGCCATGGAAATGAAGTTCCTGAGAAGAGTAAAAGGCGTCACTAAATTAGACCGACTACGGAATGTAGACATAAGAAGAGAGTTAAAAATACCATCCACATTGGAGTATATAGAGCAAAGACAATTATGTTGGTGGGGACATCTACAACGAATGAAAGAAACTAGACCAGTTCGAAGAGTATGGGAAGCAAAAATATCAAAAAATAGGAAGAGAGGAAGACCCAGACAAACATGGGATATAGCAATAGGAGCCATTCTGCAAAAGAAAAGATCTAACTGGATAGATGCCAAAGCGATAGCACAAGACATAAAAGAGTGGAAAAAATTTGTATATAGATAACTGATACTTTTATAGAATTAATGAAATTAATTTTAGAAATGTAGAATTAGATGTAAAAGTGTAATTTGTATATTTGTAAGTACCTATGTAAAACTAGATATGTTAATTTGGTAGATTAATGTTGCAACCCTACACCATTGTATGGTAGACGGGATATGATTATATATATATATATATATATATATATATATATATATATATATATATATATATATATATATATATATATATATATATATATACAAATGTTCTTTACTGCAACTAGTTCTTTGCTTTATCTTTAGTGGCTCCTCTTTAGTCTTATTAGATTTAGTTTTAAGCTATACGGCTCACAATCCTCTAACGGGAAAATTCACTCATTCCAAATATCTGAGGAATCAAAAGTATTGAATTCTAGTAAGACTCCTTCCATGTTATCCACATGGACTTTCCCTAGGTAACAAGATATGTTTGATTATGTCCCAAAAGTATTCTTACGCACCTGCAGGTAGACAGTAGTTAGTATAGCTTACTGCAAGGTTATATAATGATTTTAACTCAGACATAGCTATTTTCTGTTTTCTAGGTTTTTCGGGATAACATCAGTAATAAGGAGAATAATAAATACTGTCGGGATCCTTCACATTATGCATTGTACCCTAATTTCTATTTCCAATTCTTTATACTTTGCGATCTTTTCGTTGTATCTATCAAGTAGGTTATTGCTATTAGGTATCGATACATCAATTAGTATTGATTCTATCATGTAATATTGACATCAATTAGTATTGACTGTCTAGTTAAAATATTATTAAATAGTGTCAGGGGTCTGGTTTATAATGCGTTACTGATTGGTCTGTGAATATCGTGCTGTCCTAATATAGTTTGTAGTTGTAATTATCAAGCATACTCACAGATACGTACCTACTGATAATATGTGAGACGGTTGGTTTGGAAAAGTTTCAGGTTGTTAGCTATCTCTTAATGCAGGATATTTTCTTCTGTCATTCCATTCTTTATATTTATTTGCATAAATACACTCAACGAAAAAGGTACGTAATATCAATAAAAATGTTAATTCAGACAACAAACGCAATTCTTAAAATTTGTCCAATTCTTGGTTTTATTGGAACAACAAAGCGATGTTCATCAATTCATTATTTTCGTTAGTTGAGCCAATGTATTACGTTTATTGAATGGACGAACATTCATTATGTATACCATAATATCACTTTATTGATATTACGAACTCAGTTCATTGAGTAAACGAACACTATTTATTGAAACAATGAACTTTCATTATGTATACCATAATCTCACTTTATTGATATTACGAACTCTGTTCATTGAGTCAACGAACACTATTTATTGAAACAACAACGTCGTTAATTGACCGACGAAGACCATTCGTTGTGCCAATGCCAATAACAGTGTTATTTCTCCTAACGTATTTCGTTTATTTCTACAATTATTTCCGTTTATTGTTACAATTAATTCCGTTCATTGGCACAATAAATACGGTTATTCTTACAAGCAATTCTATTCATTCTTACAATCAGTTTCGTTCATTCCTACTATGAACGTATTTTATATTAATTACTGAATGCATTAGCCCAATGTATCATATTAATTGATTAATAATAATTTTATAATCCCCTTTTTTGTCCTTAACCTTTAGGACTTTACACTGTGTGATTTCTCATAATTATTATATCGCTTATACAGTGCACTGGAATAAGTGTTACACTCCCCCCCCCTTATTAACTTATTTATTTTTAGCACATAAGCAAAACGCTCAGACAGGTCGATTTTTAAAATTATCAAAGTATATTATAACATCAATGTTTCGAACTTTACACGATCCCTCTTCAGGTGACAGGCGTAACTTTGATTTTTGAAGTTATACTTCTTTACCGGCGATAGAGGGTGATTTTTTTATATGTTAAAACCTATCAGCCCGGCGCATGCGCATTATAACTTTGTTCTGATTGGATGTTCAAATGACATGTCAAAAATTATCCGATATGGCAGCTGTGGTTTGGAGGTAAAGGTAAAGGTAAACAAATGTATAATATATTAGTTTTATTGTTGTGAGGACAGAAACAAAAAAGTTTATAATATTGTAGTGACTTTTAAATAGTTTTTAAAAGCAACAGGTACGTAATAATTGTTAATGTATCATGGATATAAACCTACCTATTTGATCTGCCAAAATACATAGTATGTAATACTTTTATTTATATAATTTGATTACCATCAAAATTTCTATCAATATTCACCTAATATATTGTTTTTTTTACTGTATGTTTTGTTGTATTTTTTCAATTCTAAATCATTTCAATTCAAAATTAAAATAATTTGATCAATTTTCAAAATATCAAAATATCACAAGTTTAATCCGTTTAGTTAGTCGATCTTCGTAAATAATGACACATAGTGTCCGTGGCTAAGCGGAGAAGGCGAATGAATTCCAATACCAACCGCGCTTATCAGCGCTGGTTCGAGTACCAATAGAAACTTTCTTTTTTGTTTTTTTAATACGTAATTGTATTTTCAGAAAATACGTATTTAGTTAAAAAAATTTTCGACAATTAATGTTCAGAAATCATTTGTGGCTTGTTTAATGTGTTTGTGTGTGTTTTATTCTTTTATTATTTTAATTTTTGGCACTGTTCTAATAAAAATGTTTGAGAAGTAGTAAGTATAAATTAGTTTAATATTTAAACAAAATATAAATAAAAAGTATATTAATTTCGTTTAAATCATATAATAGAAGTATAACTTCTTACGTGCGTACAAAGTACACACACATTCTTTTTTTGAAGTTATACTTCTTTACCGGCGATAGAGGGTGATTTTTTTATATGTTAAAACCTATCAGCCCGGCGCATGCGCATTATAACTTTGTTCTGATTGGATGTTCAAATGACATGTCAAAAATTATCCGATATGGCAGCTGTGGTTTGGAGGTAAAGGTAAAGGTAAACAAATGTATAATATATTAGTTTTATTGTTGTGAGGTCAGAAACAAAAAAGTTTATATTATTGTAGTGACTCTTAAATAGTTTTTAAAAGCAACAGGTACGTAATAATTGTTAATGTATCGTGGGTATAAACCTACCTATTTGATCTGCCAAAATACATAGTATGTAATACTTTTATTTATATAATTTGATTACCATCAAAATTTCTATCAATATTCACCTAATATATTGTTTTTTTACTCTATGTTTTGTTGTATTTTTTCAATTCTAAATCATTTTAATTCAAAATTAAAATAATTTGATCAATTTTCAAAATATCAAAATATCACAAGTTTAATCCGTTTAGTTAGTCGATCTTCGTAAATAATGACACATAGTGTCCGTGGCTAAGCGGAGAAGGCGAATGAATTCCAATACCAACCGCGCTTATCAGCGCTGGTTCGAGTCCCAATAGAAATTTTCTTTTTTGTTTTTTTTTTAATACATTTTATGATTGTAAGTATATTTATTATATAATTGTATTTTCAGAAAATACGTATTTAGTTAAAAAAATTTTCGACAATTAATGTTCAGAAATCATTTGTGGCTTGTTTAATGTGTTTGTGTGTGTTTTATTCTTTTATTATTTTAATTTTTGGCACTGTTCTAATAAAAATGTTTGAGAAGTAGTAAGTATAAATTAGTTTAATATTTAAACAAAATATAAATAAAAAGTATATTAATTTCGTTTAAATCATATAATAGAAGTATAACTTCTTGGGATGTTAAGGGATAGTGATGCGTAAGATATGGCCTCTCCTGTTCAAATGCCAACCTCACCTGCTCGTATGGTGATCTAGATCATGGTCATCTGGTACATCCTGCTAGACAACTAACGAGGCTCTGACGTCCGAGTGTTTGCCGGGATAAGCAATCCACCATTTACTGGCCAACGGCTTCGGGCGGACGAGCTGGTAAATGGAAGGGCACTCTGTTGTCCTGAGACTGGGAAACTGGTCTCAAAGGCGGAAGAACCAAGAAAGTGGTCAACGGCATCAGAATGCAGAAGGCAACGAGAAACCACTGCATTAAAGGTCCTTGATGACATCTCTAGAAAAGCTATCATGGCAAATCCAACTAAAGTGGAAATAGTTACTAATCATGGAATACGGAAGCCAAGATTCGGCAGGGGAGGTGATCCACCTTTAGACCACAGGGCCTCCCAGGTCGTAACCCAGCGAAACCCCTGTGACAGAATTGGAAAAGTGTCTCTAAGAACAGCAGAGTTGATTATTAAAATATGTACCTGGAATGTGAAGACAATGTATCAGGCTGGAAAAATTCATAATACCATTCAAGAAATGACCAGACTCGGAATCGGTATAATGGGCATAAGCGAAATGAGGTGGCCAAATAGTGGTGCTTGTATTGTTGACAACCATATGGTATACCACTCAGGAAATGACGATGGTCAACATATATATGGGGTTGGAATAATCGTGTCTCCCCAATTACGTCAATATGTTACAAATGTTATACCTATTTCTGAAAGATTAATAATAATCCAACTGAATACTAGCCCCGTCAAATTAAATATATTACAAGTGTATGCCCCCACAAGCGATAAACCAGAAGAAGATCTAGAGCAATTCTATGAGTTGTTGATAAAGTCACTTAAACGACTTAAAAAAGAAGATATAACTATCATTATGGGTGACTTCAATGCGAAAATTGGTAAAGGGAGAAGCGGTGAATTCATAGGTGATTTTGGTCTAGGACAGAGAAATGAAAGGGGAGACAGATTAAAACTGTTTGTAGAAGAAGAAGAATTTACAATACTAAACACATTCTTCAAACTACCACCAAAACGCTTGTACACCTGGGTCTCCCCGCAAGATCAACCAGGAAACGTAATACGGAATCAAATTGACTACATAATGGTGAACAAGAGATTCCTTAATGGATGCCTATCGGTTAAGGGTTACCCCGGTGCTGACGTATCATCAGATCATGTTCCTGTTGTTGGTAAATTTAGGTTTAGATTCAAGAAGGTTGCAAAAAAGAACAGCAACAAAAAGTGCGATATGAGAATACTAAAAGATAAGAAAACAAAAGAGACAGTCGCACAGATTCTTTCAGAGAAGCTAATTAATGTGGAGCAAACATATAATGCCGAAGAATCACTCCAAAATATATGTGAAACCTTTAACAACATCAGAGAAGAACATCTAATAGAAAAGAAAGAGATGAGAAAAAGTTGGATGAACGACAATATACTACAACTTATGGAAGAAAGAAGAAAATCAAAAAACAACAAAATAATGTACAACACGATTCAGAGACAAATAAGAACTGAAATAAGAAAGGCCAAAGAAAATTGGTTAAAATCACAGTGTGAAGAAATAGAGTCGTTAGAGCAAAAACATGATACGTTTAACATGCATAAAAAGGTGAAACAAGCAGCTGGTCTTCAGAAATCCAACACAGCTAGCAAATTGCGAGACCAACATGGGAATATTATCACAGACAAAAATCAAGAAATCTGCATATGGACAAAATACATACAGGAACTTTTTGATGATACTAGATCCGAACAACCTCCATCCTACATATGTGATGACCACTTACCAATCACATCAGGTGAAGTGGAAAGAGCAATATCACAACTAAAAGATGGCAAAGCTCCTGGACCTGACAATGCATATGCTGAACTCATAAAACTATTTGACACCGACAATAACGACATATATTTAAGCGGAGTAATACCAAAAGCATGGTTGAAGTCGACGTTTGTTGCTTTACCAAAGAAAACAAAGTCCGTATCCTGCAGTGATTTCCGAACCATCAGCTTAATGAGCCATATTTTAAAGCTATTTCTAAAAATTATACATCAAATGATATATAGACTGTGCGAAGAAAAAATCAGCCGAACACAGTTTGGTTTTCGAAATGCAGTGGGTACAAGAGAGGCTCTATTTAGTATACAAGTGCTATTTCAACGATGTAGAGACGTGAATTGCGATATTTATGCATGTTTCATTGATTACCATAAAGCGTTCGATACAGTAAAGCACGACAAGCTGATGGAGATATTAACCAATATTGGAATAAACACCTGTGATTTAAGGATTATCAGCAATCTGTACTGGAATCAAACATCATCTATCCGGACAGAGGCAGGAGAATCCGACGATATCAAAATCAAACGTGGGGTCCGTCAGGGATGTATACTATCCCCACTGCTGTTTAACATCTACTCTGAGGAAATCTTTCAAGAAACATTGGATGATGTTGAAGCCGGAATTAGAATTAACGGAGAATGTATCAATAACATAAGATACGCAGACGACACTGTGGTATTCGCTGACAGTTCTGAAGCCCTACAGGAGTTAATGAGCAGAATCGCAGAAGTCAGTCAGAGATACGGACTTTCACTAAACACTAAGAAAACCAAATGTATGATGATCTCTAAGAATGAACAGCAATTTGGACGAATCAGTGTGAATGGTCAACAAATAGAAAGAGTAAAAACATACACCTACCTTGGTACGAACGTCAATGAAAATTGGGACCATTCTATAGAAATCAAATGTAGGATAGAGAAAGCAAGATCTGCATTTCAAAAAATGGCAAAGTTGTTCAAATGTCATGATTTGTCGATACCCATAAAAGTCAGATTACTACGATGTTATATATTTCCTATACTGTTGTACGGAGTTGAGTCGTGGACTCTCACAGACGCCACCTGCAAGAAAATTGAGGCTTTTGAGATGTGGCTTTATCGTCGAATCCTGAAGATATCTTATACCGACCACATTACTAATGAGGGTGTTTTGCTGAGAATGAAAAAAGAAAAAGAGCTGTTAATCAAAATAAAAACAGCCAAAATCGAATACCTCGGTCACATCATGAGGAACAGTGAGAGATATGGACTGCTGCAACTGGTCTTGCAGGGAAAAGTAGAGGGAAAGCGAGGACCAGGAAGGCGAAGGATTTCCTGGCTGAAAAATCTACGAACGTGGTTCAACACAACCACTACAAATCTTTTCAGAGCAGCAGTGTGCAAAGTGCAGATTGCCATGATGGTCGCCAACATCCGAAACGGATAGGCACTACAAGAAGAAGATAACTTCTTACGTGCGTACAAAGTACACACACATTCTTTTTTTGAAGTTATACTTCTTTACCGGCGATAGAGGGTGATTTTTTTATATGTTAAAACCTATCAGCCCGGCGCATGCGCATTATAACTTTGTTCTGATTGGATGTTCAAATGACATGTCAAAAATTATCCGATATGGCAGCTGTGGTTTGGAGGTAAAGGTAAAGCTAAACAAATGTATAATATATTAGTTTTATTGTTGTGAGGTCAGAAACAAAAAAGTTTATATTATTGTAGTGACTCTTAAATAGTTTTTAAAAGCAACAGGTACGTAATAATTGTTAATGTATCGTGGGTATAAACCTACCTATTTGATCTGCCAAAATACATAGTATGTAATACTTTTATTTATATAATTTGATTACCATCAAAATATCTATCAATAGTCACCTAATATATTGTTTTTTTACTCTATGTTTTGTTGTATTTTTTCAATTCTAAATCATTTCAATTCAAAATTAAAATAATTTGATCAATTTTCAAAATATATCAAAATATCACAAGTTTAATCCGTTTAGTTAGTCGATCTTCGTAAATAATGACACATAGTGTCTGTGGCTAAGCGGAGAAGGCGAATGAATTCCAATACCAACCGCTCTTATCAGCGCTGGTTCGAGTCCCAATAGAAACTTTCTTTTTTGTTTTTTTTAATACATTTTATGATTGTAAGTATATTTATTATATAATTGTATTTTCAGAAAATACGTATTTAGTTAAAAAAATTTTCGACAATTAATGTTCAGACATCATTTGTGGCTTGTTTAATGTGTTTGTGTGTGTTTTATTCTTTTATTATTTTAATTTTTGGCACTGTTCTAATAAAAATGTTTGAGAAGTAGTAAGTATAAATTAGTTTAATATTTAAACAAAATATAAATAAAAAGTATATTAATTTCGTTTAAATCATATAATAGAAGTATAACTTCTTACGTGCGTACAAAGTACACACACATTCTTTTTTTTAATGGGAAAGTACATCATGTGACAGCTCATTTAAAAGTGTTTGAAATGGTGATTTCAAAAATGTATAACACTTTAACCATTTTTGAGAGCGCAGGGGCAAAATTTCGATCGAATTATTTTTAAACGCATTCATTTTTTTGGAATCCTGAGAAAACTAATAAGTATTTTTGAAAAATTTAACCGCAGAATAAAAGACTACATTATTACTGAGGGCTGAAAGTCCCTTAGAATAAACAAAAAGTTTCTTTTTCACCCCTGTGACTTATTAAAATAATCATTATAGAAGTTCTCAGGGACGTCAGACCCTCGATAATACTGTAATATTTTATTCTGCGTTTAAATTTTCAAAAATACTAATTATTTTTTTATTCAGGATTCGAAAATTCATTTTCAGTTCATCTTATAAATAACATCACAAGAGAATATTAAAAGTAAACACTTACAAACATAAGACACTGACAAGTTTATTTTTAATTAGAATGTTCTCCCGTATTTACCTTATCAGAAAAAACTTACTTTTATTCAAATATAAAAAATAAGTAATATCTTATCCTTATCTTCCTTCTACTACGGACTACACTTGGAAACAAAATGCAATTATTATTCGGCACTTTCAAGGAAAAGACGTTACATTTCAAATGGTCAAGCAAAACATTTATTGTCTCAACAACCACGATTATTGTCACAATTAACGCATTGATTGTGGGAATTAAAGGCAGTAGTAGATTAATTAATGCATTCGTTGGCACAACAATCAGTGTACATCTATTCAATAATCATATATTACTCTACATTAACAACATTTGTACATTGTTTTAATGAAATCTGTACGTTGTCACGATAAACCAAGGTAATTGCTTGTCATCTACGAAATCAAGAACGTGAATTGCTGCCACAATTAACAGTATTTATTAAATATACGAAACTAAATTATTGGCTGAATAAATTGAGTGTTATTGATTAATGTACTCTAGTTATTCTCACAATTATTATTCAATCATTGTGACAATAACCAAGTACATTCGCCAATGTCTAAAAGTTCGTTGAAACAACAAATTAAATTGTTGTGAGAACGAAATACTATTCAATAATCACTGTTAATCAATATTACGAACTAAATTTTTTTGAGTGTACCTTGCAGCCCCCAGTAAATTGTTGTGTGTCTAGTTAATTTATTAACTAGTATGAGATCTGGTTTACTATGTGTCACTGGTTTGCCTGTGAGCACAGTGAGTTTCCAATATATCTTGTAGTTGTCATTTTGAGGCATATTCTCAGGAATGTATTTTGGAATGAATCTTTGGAAAAGGTTCAGATTATTTACTACCTCTTTATCATTTCCAGAAATGCTTTACAGGTCCCGATGACCTGTTGGATGGTTTCTTCGATTTGACATACATATCGGTATTTGTCGTTTTGGATATGAGGCTGTTTGACGATGCATTTCGGGTAATTTTTGGTTGGTATAATGATTCTAATCAAATGTGGCTTGATCCGTAATCCATGTTGGTTCACGATCAAACTAGGCAAACAGAATCAAACTCCAGAGGTAAATAGAAGAATTCCAATGACTTGGCAGCAGTAAGAAGGCTCAGTGATGTGTTGAAAAACAAAAAGACACCAATAAATCTAAAGAAAAAGGGAATTCAACAGTTGCATTCTACCATTTATGACCTATGGAATAGAGACCATGACAGAGGTATCAGCCAATATATTGAGAACGACACAGAGGGCGATTTAATGATCTATGTTAGGAGTAGGTATCTCTGAGGAAACATATATTAGAAGATGAAATGGAACTGGGTAGGACACGTAGCAAGACAAAATATTGAAAGTTGGTCGAGAAATATTGTACATTGGAGACCACGCGTGCACAGTTGTATTAGAGGAATACTACAAAAACGATCTCTAGACAAGATCAAAGCAAAAATTGGAAGAAACTGGCACCAAATAGCACAAACCAGAGAAGGGTGGATAACTCATGGGGGAACCCTTTCTCCAGGAGTGGCTAAAAAAGAAGAAGATAATGATTCTGAATAACGAGTAATAAATCTTTTTCTACAAATGCACACTCCGTTATTCATAATATTTTTAGATTCTTATATCCGACATAAAATATTTTGCTATGTCTTCGATTCAGTGACTTTCATGACGTCTAAAATGATGTTGAAAAGGATTTAGCCTAGAACCCCCTTTTGTCCCAAACCTTTATTAACCGTAAATGGTAGAGTCTCCATGTTGTCTGTTCCGACTCTGTATTTACATTAAAAAATTAAATTGAATTTTTAAGTGAAAACTCTTGTAAGGAAAGAAAAAAAACACTTTTTATTTTATTTGTTTTGAATAATACATATATGCTAACATATAACAATAAAATAAAAAGTAGCATTTACATTATTGTTTTTTTTTTGGTTACATCAATTTAAAACATTATTTAAATTTCTGACAACTTTATAGACAAAGAACTTTCTTAGCGATTCCAATAACCTTGAATGATTTTATACTCATCTTTTTTCGCATCACTTTTGAGTATTTTTTATGAACCATTTCCATACTTTTGATTACAAGTATTTATGACTATATTCCATCTCCTCTTCACCTGAGCCAATAATGTTGATTTTTATTATATTGTTTTACTTGATGTTTATTTATATTTTGGTTTTATCATCCACTCATTAACATGCCACTTAGCAATCTTGCTAATTATATTTTCTGATGCTTCAATTGAACGATTAAATCTTGTACTCTTTGGTACAAAGTATACAAGTGATACAAAGTACAAAGTTTGGTACAAAGGTTGTACTCTCTTGTACTGTGCTTTGGACGGCACGTAAAGCCTTCGGTCCCGGCTACCTACATAAGTAGTTGTTAACACTAAAACCTGGTCCCCGAACAGGGAGAAGTTGGTTTTTTGCGGTTTCCCAACTTCATTGCACAATTATGCCTGTTCGCCCCGAGAAATAGCCGCAACTATTTTCTCACACTTGAACGCTCACTGATCATGCAATGCTCAAAACCACCTCCTGACCGCCGACGAAGACTGCAGGCTTGCCTGTCCAGTGTACAATGGTTTCTAGGGACGGTGGCCGAGGGCAAAGCATGGACAGAACACACATATGTCATCTCTGGAAAGAACACCATATTCCAATCCACACTCTCTTTGGTTTCTAACGGTCAGCTGGAAAACACCGACTAGCATCCTGCAAGCTATTCAAACACTTTGTCCCAGCGCTTTTTCTGACTGTTTGCTTTTGCTACCTACACACACATTCACCACATACTCTGAAGAGGACCACAATCCTAACCAGGGACAAAACAGTGTAATCCTCTCAAATAAAGTTATCCTTTACCTACCCAAAATTTACATTGGCTATCTATCTAAAACTTGAACCACAAGGTTACACGAATTAAAGATGTACAATAAACCAATCCGCTGCAGTAAGAGCAGTTAACAAATGGCATAACCTACCTACTACAATCTTGTTTCACTCTTTGTTTGTTATTATTGGTTTATGTTAGGAGTTGTCTGACAAAAAGACTCCAAATAAAACTGAAAGGCCAATTCTACAAAACTGTCATCAGACCAACTATGAAGTCCGTTACGGAATGTGGGGCAGTTAAGAGAAACAGGAGCAACGAGTGCATGAAAAGGAAAGGAGAATGTTTAGATGGATGTGTGTAGCAGCACCAATGTCTTTTTCCCGTTGTTTCATTTTTACCATTATAATTACTTCTACTACTGAGGTTCAGTCTGTCCAATTCAGTCATGAAGGTACTTTTGAATTAACTTTTTATTGTAATAAATACATCTAGTTTGGCTCTTAATTTGGTTTTCTACTAAAGAAGTAAGTATATTAGCCGCTTTACCGAGTTGTCATTTCTTTATTTTTGTTCAGATAATGCCAACAGGTATATTGTTTGTGGAGGTTGCTATATACATTCGATCACTACTTACAAGAGGTTTAAGTCAGCAGGTTCTAAATACTCTGATCCAGGTATTTGTGTCGTTGACAAACAATTACTATGTAATTACAGACAATACCTTTGTCTGTTTCTTCTGCATTTTCTGCAGTTGTTACAGTGGTTGACTGATCGCCAAGGTAGTAATAATATTTTTGGTAATGAGAAAAAATTCAGGGTAAACAGCAATATACAGGGTTGCTTGACGAACACGAACCAGAGGTATTATTAGGAACTAAGACAATTTTAAAAAACCTAGCGACAGTTTTGAATAAAGAGGGACACATTTTTTTCCTGTATATTATCCATTATTTTCATCCATTATATTCATCCCTAAGGCAGGGTAAGAATCGCCCCAAAAATTTTTAATGGTAATGGGCATCAAATAAGATATGATTTTAAAGCCCTTGGATTTCCCTGTATGCAACTCCAATGAAAAAAAGAATGTGTGTACTTTGTACGCACGTAAGAAGTTATACTTCTATTATATGATTTCAACGAAATCAATAAATATACTTTAAACAGCTTCTCTACTAGTTTCCAAAAATTTTTATTAAAACAATACCAAAAATTAAAAAAATAAAAGAATAAAACACACACAAACACATTGAAAAATGCCACAAATGATTTCTGAACAATAATTGTTGCCAAAAATTTTAATTAAATACGTATTTTCTGAAAAAAAATTATATAATAATATACTTACAATCATAAAATCTATAAAAAAAATAAAAAAATGATATAACTTGCATTGGGCTTGAACCTACTTCCCGTGTATCCCGCCGTACGAGAGTTGAAGTGATTTCAAACTGCACCACCTTCGCGTATACGTCATGTGGGAATATACACAAACTGTGGAACTTTTTGACATTTTGTTTATATGAAATTTTATTAGTTTGATTTTTGTCGAATTAAAATACAACAATATATAGAGTAAGAAAACGATACATTAGATGAAAATTTGTAGAAAGTTTGTTCGTAATTAGATTATGTAAATTAAAGCATTGCCTACTAGGGGTATAGCATATCAAGTACTAGGTAAGTACATTATTTTTTTTACATTTTCCAAATAGTTATGAAAATAATTTTTTATTGGAATACAATTGAAACATTTAGAATTACGTACCTGTGGTTTTTCAAAACTATTTAAAAAGTCACTATAATTATAAATTTGTTTTTATTTCTGTCCTCACAACAATAAAAACTAATATATTATACAACATTTTTGTTTACCGATAACCTCCATATTTAACAATTATTGACAGATCATTTCAGCACCCAATCAGAGCCCGTATAAAGACTAATACCAAACTATCGGTGTGCGCATGCGCGCAGATCAATATAAATTCACCCTCAATCTCAATCGCGCCTAAGGAAGTATAATTCAAAAAATTTAAAACTAATGTAGAGGGAATTGCAAGGACTTTCAAGCGATAACTTATATGACCCCTATTACCACTAAAAAATGTTAGGATCGATTCTTACCCAGACTTAGTCCAAAATAGGGCCCACTTTAACAAAAAATTGATGTGTCGCTGAATTTTTTTAAAATGTCGTAATTCCTGATAACGCCTCCCTTTCGTTTTCGTCTGGCTACCCTGTATGTAAGCACCAAGAATTTTACGGAAATCATTAAAGTACAAAAACATAATTTTATAAAACACAACTATTCAGGATTAAGTTTCATTAAAGTAATTGAAGAATTTAGTCAGTTTTTGTATTATAGAAAGTTAGACACAAATTTCTTAATTAATATAGTGAAAGTTTTATCGATAAGAGTAAAATCAAATGGTTATTAAAATATCTGAGATAAATAAATACACAATATCAATACTATACTAAAATTTAAGATAAACATCTCAGGTGGGATCTTCAGTACATCTTCCGGACTATTAAGTGCTAGACAAGAAGAAAGTTGCTAATTATTTCTTGTTTACCTACTAGAAAAATAATGTTGATCTTATTTTATCACTTGTGGACAAAAACGTATTACATAAGCCAATATTTAACTACATGGACACTTGATTATAACTTTTACACTCCATTTATGGTTTGATACACTACAATCAAGTATACAAAACATGCTCTCGTAATGCAGAGTTTTATTAACTTTTTTTTTTAGAAATTTTTAATGAAACGTTCTTACTAACAATCTGCTGCATGCAGACAAAAGAGTGCTGAGTGTTATGCTATAATTAACATATAAAAACATATTTCTATTATATCATATGCAGCCGCCTCGAAAATCCACGGCTGAACATAGGCCTTTTCCTTGTGAGGCAAACCCATCTATCTTGCTCCGCTCTCATCCGGTATTTATCTTAAAACGTTTTTATATACTTCACTTATTCTTTTTCTTTTTGCCACTGTTAGTACGTTCTTTAAAAGTAAAATATTGCAAAACCTCTAAATTTTAAACAACCACTTCGATTGATATGAAATTTGGCATACACATAGCTAACATGTCAAAGAAAAAAGTGATATTGTGCCGATGTGTGCTTTTGCCCTAGGGGTGAGTTTCACCCCATTTTAGGGATGAAAAATATATGTTCGAAATAAGTCCGGAAATTAATAAAATGACTAATTCTAAGCAACTTTTGTTCTATAAAGTTTTTTCACCAAGTTAATACTTTTCGAGTTATTTGCGAGTGAATATGTTAATTTTTCTACAAAATAACCACGTTTTCAGACGGTTTTTCGCAAACAACTAAAAAAACAAGTATTTGGTCGAAAAAAAAAATTCTTAATGAAAAACATGGTGTGTATATTAGGTAACTATATCTAGTAGAAGCAGAGTTATAGCTAATGAAAATAGCACGTAAAAAAGTGAAAAACATGATGTGTATATTAGGTCACTATATCTAGTAGAAGCAGAGTTATAGCTAATGAAAAATTGGTTCATATTCGTCAAATTCCAAATCGAATATTTTAACGTGCCATAACCAAAAACGAAGCACTTTTTTGGGGAAAACTCATTTTAACTTTTTTAAAGTGTAAAAAAATGCTTATTTTTGTTTTTTTTAATGTTTAACATCATAAGTAAACAAGTTACGCTCAAAATAAAGTTGGTCCCTTTTTTGGTAAGAAATAGGGAAAATCACCCACTAATTAGCATTTATGTATTAATCATATGCTCTGTAAGTTTCATCGGTTCAAAGTCCTTATTTTTGACAGAGCTGTAGTTAAAAGGGCTTGAACGAGTCACTTATCACGAGTGCATGTAAATTTGGAAACACCGAATCTGAACCAATTTTTGTCTTACAGAAAATCAAAAAAATACAAAATATTCAGAAGAGTAAAGCCGACTTTTTTTATTGTTTAAGATTTTTGGTGTCTCTAACAATTATTAAATTATTTTGAAAAAAAAACATTTTTTTTCAAAATAAGCACTTTAAATCGATGAAACTTACAGATCATATAAACATAACATAAGTAAAGTAACTTGTGAAGCGGTAACGATTAATTTCATTTAACTTGCTAATTGGGGGTGATTTCCTGATTTTTTTTTGCCAAAACAAAAGGGACCAACTTTATTTTGAGCGTTACTTGCTTACATTTGATGCTAGAAATTTTTTTATAAAAACAGAAATAAAGCTTTTTTAAACACTTTAAAAAAGTTGTAAGTAATGTGGTTTCCCCAAGAATGCTTCATTATTTGGATATTTCACATTGAATTATTCTATTTGGAATTTTTCGAATATGAACCTATTTTTCATTAGCTATAACTCTGTTTTTGCTAGGTATAGAGACCTAATATATACACCGTTTTTTTCCAATTTTTTATAGGCTATAGTTTTGCTAAGAATATTTTTTTCGACACAATGCTTACGTTTTGAGTTATTTGCGAAAAACCGTCTAAAAACGTGGTTATTTTGTTGAAAAATGGACATATTCACTTGCAAATAACTCGAAAAGTATTGATTTAGTGAAGAAACTCTATAGAACAAAAGTTGCTTAAAATTAGTCAGTTTATCTATTTCGGGACTTATATTGGACATATATTTTTTCACCCCCGAGATGGGGTGAAACTCACCCCAAGGGCAAAAGCACACATCGGCAGCATATCATTTTTTTTTGACATGTTAGTTATGCGTGTGCCAAGTTTCATGTTAATCCAAGCGGTTCTTTAAAATTTACAGCAAAAACCGTGAAAGAATGTACTATGTGTCCAGAAAAATCTTGTAAGTATTCAATTTTAAACATACTTTCAGACTAGCTAGACATCTGAAATTTTCAGAATCACTCAGAACTCAATGAAAATGCAAATTTCAGCAGCTATAACATGGACGCATTGAGTTTTATTTTGAATTTTAAGCCATTTTAAATGAAAATAATGCAACGACATTTAGATCTCGTTGTAAAGTAAGTTAGTCAACAGTGGATATAGCTTAGTGGTAAAGCGTTCAACTGCAGAGCGCTAGGTCCCCGGTTCAAACCCGGGTCTTCCTCATTTTTGTATTTTTTTAGAGTGCTTTAATTAGCATATTAATATTTCATATTTTATTAGCTTAATATAATAGTAACTATATTAAGGTATATTACAATTATTGCTTAGAAATACGTTTCATTAATAATTGCTTG
Organism: Diabrotica virgifera virgifera; assembly: GCF_917563875.1. NCBI lineage: Eukaryota > Metazoa > Arthropoda > Insecta > Coleoptera > Chrysomelidae > Diabrotica > Diabrotica virgifera. Next base: position 40,531,032 of record NC_065449.1, read on the forward strand.
GCCATTTTAAACATTTTCTTTGATTTATATGAGTTAATATATTACAAAATCCTTTTATGACATAGGAATTTAAACAACAAAATAGTTTTTAATTTTATATTGTGCCCTATAAGGCTATAAATAAAAAAAATCTGGTAAGAATTATAAAAAGTTCTTTCGTATAAAAGTGTAACTATTTCGCCTTCTTTCAATCCATCGTGTAGGTGGTCGACCGATACTTCTCTTGTCTACGCTTCGTCTTCATTCCAATAATCCTTTTGTGCATCGACTATCTATCATTCTAGCCATGTCTCCTGTCCCTCTATGCTTAGAAAATGTTAGTAATCTTGGTTTTCTCCAGATCTCTTCGTTTTCTACGTTGTCTCGCTTTATCCATGTCGAATTATTCTTGACTTGAATCACTCCTTTCTTGTCTGTGTGACTCTCAACTTGGTAGCTGAACCTTTTGTTAAGATAAGAGTTATTGTTCTGTATGTCGACATTGGTAGAACGCATTGATTACACACTTTCCTTTTCAAGCATATACAGGGTGGGGATAGTACGACAAAGTCCAATTACTCGTTTGTCGTGAGAGATACGAAAAAAAGTAATTTAGTTAAAAGTTGGGGCACTTATAGGACCATAATTTAAAAATATTTTCAAATATACAGTTAACTTATGTTTTTTAAATGGAACACCCTGTATATTTTTACATTTTTGGATTCTCAATGTTTACTTTCTTAAAATATATGGTTTTGTAATATTATACGAGGTAGTTTAAAAGATAATTACGTTTTTTTGTTAATTTCGTAGCAAAATTTACACCCTGTAGAATTGTAGTGATTTGATATCAAATTCTTATTTTACGTTCAAACGATTTTTTATATAGTCTACTATTGCTAAACATTAACAGTATAGCGAAATGTTAAATTTTAGTATACAGGGTTGGTCGAAACTCGGAATGAGTATTTTCTTAGTTTTCTTAAATAGAACACCCTGTATTTTAGTATTGTAATGAAATGATATTTTATGGTACTTCTTTATTTCTTAAGCATTCCCTATACTTAAGTGCTTTAATTTAAAAGTTATTCGTGATTCCTTAAGCCAAACATTAATTACAAGAAAAATTACGTGAAATTTTATATGGTGCCCGTGAAAATATTCAATCAAAAATAATTTTTCGAAAAAAAAAATGCATCATAATCTGGCCTGATCCTTAATTTATTAATAATGGATAAGATATCCAAATAAATCCGTAGTTAAAATTGTTGGTGCGCAAAATATTAATAAAAACATACAATATTCTACCTAGTCGGCTATGACACTAAATTTCCTTAAAAATTTGATATTATACTATTTTTATAGTTCCAGTTGCTTTGTTACCATTACTAATATGAATTTTTCTAACGAGTAACTGATTAATAAGATTTTTGTGCTAGTGGAGTATAACAAAAATGTGCTAGTTACTAGCAATAAGAATTTTTCATCAGAAATTCCCTGATAGACGACAACTAAGAAAAGAAACGGTTAAAAATATACTAGAACGGTTTCAATGGACTGGACACTTAGATTATGATAAATCTGATCGCAAAAAACTATTGTAAGTGAAGAAAACAGGAAACATAAAATGTAATCCTTAATGTCACTGAGGATCTTCATATTAGTACAACCGTTCTTACAATCTACGTAGTATCTAGTCTGTTGAAATCGTTTTAGTATACTTTCAAAAGGTTCTCTTTTTGTTTGTGGTCTATCAGGAAATTGCTGATGATAACTTTTTATTTCAAGTAGCTCATTTTTGTTATACTCTCCTAGCATAAAGCCATTTTAATCAATTCCTCATTAGAAAAATTATTATTAGTAATGGTAACAAATCAACTGGAATTAAGTATAATGTCAAATGTTTAAGCAAATTTTGTCGACATGTAAGCTATACATATGCCAAATTTCATGTCAATCCAAGCTGTTCTTTAAAATTTAGAGCAAAAACCGTGAAAGAATGGACTATTAGTAATAAACACAGGCATTTAAAATAGCGTCACGTTTTGGCCTAAATGTTCACAAGTAGTTAACTAATATAAATTTGATTATCGCAGTACCATTTTTGGAAGCTTTTTTAATATTCATGAATAACCATATAAAGTACTTGTCTGCCGTGCCTATTTTGTTTATGTGGTGATGTTACTGTACAGTTGTCTATATGTTAAGTTGATGTATACTTAGAAATATTAATTTGATAATGTAATAACCAGTGAATTTGATTTATAGCAACAAAAATTTAAGAAAACGCTGCCTTTGTAAGAAAAAATTTTTATTAAAAAGGGCAGAAATATAATATATTTCTTGAGCCCACACTTAAAATACATTTATTAACTCCCTCATGAGACTTTATTATTCAGTTATTCATCTCGAGTCGGATATCTTTTCTAATACGGAAAATTTTCGGTAGAGGGCCGTTGCTTAAATATATCGGTTTCTAAACTTTTGTGAGTCCGCCAACTGGGGTACTCTAAAAAATTTGTCGGACAATATTATTCTTCTTCTTAAAGTGCCTATCCGTTCCGGCTGTTGGCGATCATCATGGCTATCTTGACCTTGTTTACCGCAGCGCGGAACAGTTCAGTGGTAGTCGTGTTATACCACTTTCGCAAATTTTGAAGCCACGAAATGCGTCTTCTTCCCGGTCCTCTTTTACCATTTTCCTTCCCTTGGAGAATCAGTTGGAGAAAGCGGTAACGTTCTTAATTTCTCATTACATGTCCCTTACATGTCCTAGATATTTTAATTTTTTTGTTTTGATGGTTATGAGAATTTCACACTCTTTCCCCATTCTACGCAGGACTTCCACATTAATAATTCGGTGAACCCAGGATATAGGTATGATGAGCCTATAACACCACATTTCGAAAGCTTCGAGCCGATTCATAGATGCAACAGTAAGTGTCCACGCTTCTATTCCGTAGAGCAGAACTGTGAATATGTAGCATTTCAACAGACGGTATTTTGTTTTTAATGATATGGCTCGACTGTTGAAAATGGGACACATTCTAACGTATGCTGCTTTCGGTTTTATTATTCGCTGTTTAATTTCTGTTGAGTGGTCCCATTGGCTATTTAAATTCGTACCCAGATATGCATATTGCTCAACTCTTTCGATATTTTGTTGGCTGATTGTAAGTTGAGCGTTTCGTATTGGTTTTTTACTAATTGTCATAAATTTGGTCTTCGTTATGTTAAGAGCTAGTCCGTATCTGTTGCTGACTTCTGTTATACGATTTGTTAATATCTGTAAATCATTCAGATTATCGGCAAAGACTATGGTGTAATCTGCATATCTCATGTTATTCAACCATTCACCATTTATTAATTCTCCTCTCGCACAACAGTCTAAAGCTTCTTTAAATACCCCTTCAGAGTAAATATTGAGTAGTAGTGGAGATAAAATACAGCCCTGTGGTACTCCTCGTTCTATTGCAATTTTATCAGTTAACTACTCTACTATTTTGATTTTGGCCGTTTGATTGTAATAAATGTTTCTGATAATTCTTAGATCTTTGTTGTCAATTCCAATTTCTTGCATTAGAGTTATTAATTTTTCATGTTTTACTCTGTCAAATGCTTTCTGGTAATCTATAAAGCATACGTATATATCACAATTTACATCCCTGCATCTCTGAAATAGCACTTGCACAGCAAAAAGGGCCTCCCGTGTTCCCAGAGCATTACGAAATCCGAATTGTGTTCTTGTTAGTTGTTCCTCGCAATTTGTATATATTTTTAGAAATGTTTTAAGTAAATGGCTCATAAGGCTTATAATTCTATAGTCTTCGCACTTTCTCTCATTGAGCTTTTTGGAAGATTTATAAAAGTTGATTCTAGCCATTTTTGGGGAATTATGCCTGTGTCATATATATTGTTAAATATATTTGTCAATAATTTTATGCCGTGGTAGTCCTAAGTTTTAAGAATTCGGATTGAAAATGATCAGGGGCTACTGTTTAACCATCTTTGGTACTTTTGATGGCATACGTTACTTCTTTAACTGTAAGTGGAGGTCCAGATTCGGAATTGGTGTTTGTTGTGATATGATGCCAGTGTTACTTCGTATATCTTGAAAAGTATTTTCCACGTATTTAATTTAAATATCCCTTTTCTGTTCTATTTCCAATACCATGTTTCCCTGATTATCTGTCAGAAATCCAGTGTTCTTGTGTTTATATAAGCCTGCGGCTTCTTTGATCTTTTTATGGAGGTTAAACGAATCATGTTTTTGTTGTAATAACTCTATCTCTGAACATTTCGAGCTTAACCAATTTTCTTTTGCTATTGTAATAGCCCTTTTAATTTCGTTATTTGTTTTGTTGTAGTTATTCTTATTATCTTTAGCCAGTTAATTCTATTACCAGTTAATTGTAAATATTTTTAACAAACAATTTTGCAAAAATCAGCCGTGAGGGTATAAATTGTATGACTCTTTATGATGCGTGTACTCTTATCCATATATGGGGCGCACTATTGAGTCATAAATGATGTTCTTTTACAGGATTTTTTGATAAAAATACTTACAATTTACTGGTAATATTGTCCGAAAAATTTTTAAGGGTCGGTACTCCAGATGTTTGTTTGTTATATTAAAAAACAACCCTTTTGGACTACATAACAGAACGTTTCCGGAATGACAATTTCATCATCAGTGCTGCTTATGAGCCGATGGTTGAGCCACCTAAAATGTTCTTCGATGTAGCCCTAAAGGGTCTTTTTTAATAAATAAACCGTTCATAAAGGATTTTTAAGTTTTATGATTTATGGTACACAGCCGACTACAGGATATGAGAGCTTATAAATAGCTCATAAATCAGGGCTATTTGTTTTTTAATTTTTGCAAGTGTAGGGGGGCAGCTCAACATGGGTGGAAATTCTTTTTCTTGTGGATTTTATAGAAGAGAATAAAAAAGATCTGTAATATCCTTTAGAAGAGATATTCCCCCAAGTTTTATATCTTTTGTAACTATTGTATCATTACCCTGAGCCCTGTTAGTTTTTATTTATTTTTTAGTTTATATTGTATTACATGTTAAGTAATTTCTGCAAAATCCTCAGATTATTTCTTTGTACCATTTCTCTATCGTTTTGATTAATGGTGTTTGTGAATTGTTATGTGTATAATTTAGTGTACAACTCTTCCACTATACCTAGTATTTCCCATCTGTCTGTTATCACATCACTATTTTTATCCCTTTTATCCGTAAGCTGTAAAATTTCTTTTATATTTGTCGCCATTTTTCAGCTACTTAGCTTTATGCTCAAGTTTTGTGTTATACTTTGTACAATTTAGTCATGCTTGGATTCCGTAATATATCTTTTCACATCTTTCGATATGTCTTTATTGAGATTGAGCGCCCAAGTTTTTGGCCAAATGTCCTTATCACTTTCTGTTATTGCCTGCAAGAAGTCAAAATCAAAAACATCAATGCTATTTTTTCAAATATTTTTGTATATTTTGTACATGCAGTGTTTAATAACAAATTCATAAATCAGCTTGTATTACTCACAGTATTTCGTTTTTATTTAATTTTGTGAAAGATTGTGAAAACATTGAAAACTATTTATGAAAATGAATAAATCTATCTTTATAATGAAGTAACTTTTATACTAGTCTAAAAGCTGGGAGCGGATTTTGTGCGTGATAAGTAATATGGAAAAACTATACGGGGATATGTTGAATTAGTTGTGTACATGACTTTCACCAACGACCGGAAACCAGAGTTGGGGCCGAGGGTAGTTTTAAGGGGTCAAAGTCGCGGTTTTTATTATTTTTTTTATGACGCTCATGATCGAGGTAGTGCACCAAAATTTGGGAATAAGTAGGTCATGACGTACCTAAGTAAAATCTCTAAGTGGCCGACAAAGGGGTGGGGGTAGGGGTCAATATAAAAAATATAAGGGGTTTTTTGCGACGTTCGTGATTGAGGTAGTGCACCAAAATTTGGGTATAAGTAGAACATGACATAGATAAGTAAAATCCTTAGAGCCGGAAACCAGAGTGGGGGAGGAAGGTAGTTATAAGGGCTCAAAATCCCGTTTTTATTATTTTTTTTGTGACGCTCATGATGGAGATAGTAGATAGTGCACCAAAATTTGGAAATAAGTAGGTCATGATGTACCTAAGTAATATCTCTAGGGGCGCAACGCTGCGTGGCCGACAAAGGGGTGGGGGTAGGGGTGAATATCAAAATATAAGGGGTTTTTTGCGACGTTCGTGATTGAGGTAGTGCACCAAAATTTGGGTATATGTAGACCATGACATAACTAAGTAATATCCTCAGAGGCGGAAACCAGAGTGGTGGACGAGGGTAGTTATAAGGGGTAAAATTCGCGGTTTTTTATTATTTTTTTTTGTGGCGACATTGATAGAGATAGTGCACCAAAATTTGGGAGTAAGTAGGCCATGACGTAACTAAGTAAATTCTCCAGGGGCGGAACGCTGCTTGGTGTACAAAGGGGTGGTAGGCAGGGGTGAGTTTAAAAATATATGGGGGTTTTTTTGCCGTTCGTGATCGAGATATTGCACCAAAATTTGGGAATAAGTAGATCTTGACATCACTAAGTAAAGTCTCCAGGGGCGGAATGCTGCGTCGGGGGCAAATGTTGTGCCGGGTCACAAAAAAAATACACACTGCGACTTGGACCCCTTAAAACTACCCTCATCTCCAACTCTGGTTTCCGGCTCTGGGGATTTTACTTAGCTAAGTCATGGTCTACTTATTCCCAAATTTTGGTGCACTATCTCAATCTAGCACGTCGCAAAAAAGCCTTATATTTTTTATATTCACACCTACCCCCACCCCTTTATCGGCCCCGCAGCGTTCCACCCCTGGAGATTGTACTTAGTTACCTGATGACCTACTTATTCCCAAATTTTGGCGCACTATCTCGATCATGAGCGTCACAAAAAAAATAATAAAAACGGCGAATTTGACCCGTTAAACTACCCTCGTACCCAACCTCGGGTTTCCGGCTCTGAGGATTTTACTTAGTTATGTCATGGTCTACTTATTCCCAAATTTTGGTGCACTCTCTCAATCACGAACGTCGCAAAAAACCGCTTATATTTTTTGTATTTACCCCTGCCCCACCCCTTTGTCGGCCACGCAGCGTGCCACCCCTGGAGATTTTACTTAGTTACGCTATGCGTCACAAAAAAAATAATAAAAACCGCGACTTTTATAACTACCCTCGGCCCCCACTCTGATTTCCGGCCGTCGGTGAAAGTCATGTACACAACTAATTCAACATATCCCTGTATAGTTTTTCCATATTACTTATCACGCACAAAATCCGCTTCTATCTCTCCGACTATACAGTATCGATAAGTAAAAAGTAACTAAAAACATTCTTTTATATCGAAAATTATAAAAAAATTGGATTAATTTTGATTGAATTTCTACTAAGATTAAAAAAATGGTTTAATATTAAGTATTTACATTCGCCTAGCATATTCATATAATCCTGTCGCCAGGGGGTGTACAACGGCCTTCTTTATTCCGGTATATTGTGATTGCGCGCAGCGGTCAAATACCTCCTGGGGTACTCTACACTCTAATACCCGAAAGTTAGGTTTGGACCGAAGGGTTAGGTCTTCCTTCTTTGAAAATTGTACTGTATAATATATAATATATATAATGTATTAATTTTTTAATTAATTAATTTTTTAAAATTAGCAAAATTTCCGTTCAAAACGAATAAGAAGTAAATAAAACTTAGACACCCTGTTGAGAACCCTGACCGCTGCGCGCAATTGCAATCTGCCCCTTTATTCAGATGAACTTACCCAAGTTTTTTTTATGTATTTTGACCCGTAGAACACGAATTTTTTGGGTAACAGTTGATCCGGATGTCGATAAGATTGTTGTAATCAAAGAACTTGAGGAATTACATAACAGCGATTTTTTTGCAAACCAAAACATTTTTTTGTATTTTTTGGGTAATTCTAAACAAAAAATATTCTTGCAAGTTTTTTCGCAGAATGCATAGTTTTCGAGATAAACGCGGTTAAATTTTCAAAAAATCGAAATGCAATTTTTGAACCCGAATAACTTTTGTTAAACCCCCTCTGTGACTCAGTGGTAAGAGCGCCTATCTTTGGATCGAAAGGTCCGAATGGTCAAGAGTTCGAATCTCACCAGGGTAGAGAATTTTTCGTTTATTATAAATTAATAAATGAAAATAGTTTCTATCCTTGTGGGATCGGTACTTACCCACCGGAGGGACCGCAGACGTTCGGATACAATTAGCGTCTCTTTGCAAATTTGCAAAGACCATGACGTCGACTTTGCAAAGTAACAAGACACTTACTCAACACACACACTACACATTACACTTGGTACATCATTGGAAAAATCTACTGTACCATCACCATGCCATTGGGCATTATTTGTCGATGCATTAGCTAAATAAAAAAAACTTTTGATTAAAAATAAAATAGCAATTCCGCTTACCGCATTTGAAAGTTCAGCTTCTTAGCAGTTTGAACATTTAATTTAAGCGAATAGCAATGTTCATTTTTCAAATAAACATTTTTTTTAACAAAAAATCATTTGTCCAAAAATCAAAATTTAATTTAAAATAAAAATCGGCCTGTTTCGAGATTTATCTCCAAAATCGGCCATTCTCGAAAAAATAAATTTATTCCAACCTAAACGTCCTCACTGTATATGAATAAAATTGTAAATGGCATAAATCCTAAATAAAAGGAAAAGTTTTTCACATTCACAAATTATTTACATATTATTGATCTACAAACGTCTTGTATGTAAATAAATAATTGGTTGTTTCCGAAAAGGTAATCCCTAATAACCCATTGTCGGAACTACGGCAAATAGCCAATATTTTTAAATTGCACTTTCTACCATCCAAGCAACTGAATAGATCATTAGATAGACCAAAAGAACGACACGAGAAAGTTGAGGTACTAAAATCCATAACAAACGTAACAAGCGATGGTACTTAGTGTAAACGGTTACTGTTTGCAAATTTTATCTTTATTTCGATAGTACTTTGGACATTCATTGTCTTAAATGATTGTTTTGCATTTACAATTAGTTTAATTGGTACATGTGTCTAACTGCGTCTTTGCTACCTACTGTTAATTAAGAAAGTGTGGTGTGTATAATTAATTCTGTACAATTAAATTGGTAATTTAATTAGAAATTATCAAGGATAGTATTATGTCTTATCGAAAAACGGGAAATAACAATTTGATTGAAAAATTAACCAGTTCTGTAATAAAATAAAATTTTCTTGTCTTATTGTTATTTATTTATTTTCATTATTTATTATTTTTATATTATTTTATTTTCTTAAATAAGATATTTCTTTTAAATGGGATGGTAAGAAAAATATTTAAAAAACAATATTAGAACTAAAATGAGTTGGCGCAAAATTAAGATAGAACTAAGGAAACAGTTTTTAACGGTCTAATAAAATTTAAGTCTAATATTTGGCAAAATAGATAATAAGCATTGTTTTTAAATTTCTCCTAAGCCAATTTATGATATTCACCATTCTCTTGCTTTTACTGTTGGGTATCAGCTTCCTTACTTACGTTTTTCTATAAGTTTTTATCTCGATCTATACCAGTACCAATCCTCTTTGCAGACATTTATTCTCCTGCTTATTCTAGTACTGGCAATTAAACAAACCTTAATAATTATTATCACTGCCACTTGCATCAGTTGTAAGTTGCTTTATTTTTAACCATTAAAACTTCAGTTACATACATCATAGATGGGTTTATGGCATTTCTGTAAAATTATCTCTTTCATTTTATTGGTATTTTTCTGTCCCACGACACATTATTAGGCTTACTTTTCATAAAAATTTCACCATTTAAAATATTCATAACAATTGAGCATGTATTGTACACAGATGAATAATGAAGGTATTGCTGATTATAATAATATAGCTCAGATAGACGTATACGAGTTATTCAACGCCATATACAGTGATAAGCGCGTTAATAACCGGCAAAACAACGCAAAAGATGTAAAACATATTAAGTTGTGAGATAAAAAGAAATGAAACTAGTAGATGGGAATATTTAGCAATAAAAACCAATAGATTTACAATATATTTATTGTTTCGCACCTTTGGATTTATCTGAGTTTGGCGATTGCCACTGTGACAGTGACAGTTTTAGTTAACATACTCCTCTAATACGTCTAAAGGTGGGAAACAATAAATATAATGTAAGTGTGTAGGTTTTTCACTAAATTTCCCACCTCCACTAGTTTCATTTCTTTTTATCTCACAACTTAATATTATATTTTCCATCTTTTGCGTTATTTTGCCGGTTATTAGCAAGCTCATCACTGTAGAATACTATGTACAGTGCAACATAAAAATGACCTATGACTTTATTCAATGAAGGATCTATATTTTTTTATATATCTCTTTTCAATATCTCTTAGAGCGTGAGAGGATCTTGTTGTTTTAGGAAATGATTCCATAACGTAATGTAATAACCCGGCATTTTGTCCCCCATTCAACCCTGATCTTAATCCCATTGAGTATTTATTGGTATATTGGGATGTTATTGGTCGTCAACTTATTAGCCGACAATCAATAACAAACGCAACAAGCGATAGTACTTGCCGTAAACGGTTGCTGTTTGCAAATTTTAACTTTATTTCGATAGTACTTTGGACATTCATTGTCTTAAATCTAGCAATGATTGTTTTGTACTTACAATTAGTTTAATTGATACATGTGTATAATTGCGTCTTTGCTGCCTACTGTTAATTAAGAAAGTGTGTTGTCTACAATTAACCAGTAGTAATTTAATTAGCAATTATCTAGCAAACATTAGGTCTTGTGGAAAAACGTATTTAATATAAATACTAATAAAATACTTGTTTTGTATGTTATTTTTTTAAAACCCTTTCAGTCACACACCTAGAAAGAGGCATCCAAAAATTATAAAATTTGGTAGATATGCTTGAGAGAGGTAACTAAAACAATAAATAATAAAAAAAAATACTGCCCCTTCATCTGTTTTTTGTTAGGACTTGTACCTCACAAGGTACATGTTGCCTTTAAGGATGTTAAAAAAGCAAAATCAACAAATTAGTATTTAATTTATTCAAATAGTAGAAGTAAATTTATTATTATCATCTAACAAAATACAAAAAAAGAATAGTTGTTTAGAGTATTACTTATTTAGAGCCTATCTATTATAAAAATCGGCAAAACAATTCCTGCCATTTACTTCATCTTCTATAACTTCTTGGTCGTTGTTTGGCTCTTGCTCCAAATCATGATCTAGATCTTGAGAATTAGCCTCTTATTCATCTGAACGAGCACTTTCATTCAAAAATTGAACAATTTCATCATTAGTTTCCATTTGAGTATCATCCTCCCATCCATCATCTTCATCGTCAAGATCCGGATTATCTGAGTCATCGTCATTTTCAAGATAATATATAGTAACTCCAACTCCTCATTGGTTTTTTACTATATTAAGCAATATCTGAAAATAAATATTTCATGAAATAACATGTTTTACACGAGAATATATATTATTCGTTCTGTCACAGAAACATCCTTAGAAGCAGTTTGTACCTCATAAGGTACATCTAATTGAGGTGCCCAGATTACTACTTTGTATCATCTACATTTTAGAAACTAATACATACTATGATAAATTACAGTGTTTACTTACCTATCAAAGATATATCCGCGTTTATTCTCGAAAATACACAGTAAAAATAACATACACAAACTGACTGTCCTAACCTATTGCAAAGGTTACTCAAACGAACTAATTTCAAATCAGGTTATAACTGTCAAGCAAAAACAACATAGCGCGCAGAATGCAGGTGTTTACGAATTAGACATGATATTTGATCTGTAAAATATTTTCTTGAATATAAGTTAATTCCCATTGATGTTTGAAATCATACATAATAAATGTACCTCTTGAGGTACAGTGTGACTGAAAGGGTTAAATTAAGATTTTTACTTCTTTCTATTTTTGAAAATAATTTTCCAATTTTGACTCTGACTACTATTTTCAACGCTACTATCTCGTTAGTTAAATTCATTTAATACTTTTAATAACAATAGGGTACCGCATACTCCTTCCTTCGCCGCACAAATTATCTAGCCACTTTAAATCTCAAAATATTGGACTGATTTGGAGTACGCAGGGAACCATTCTCGTTGGAATTTTACCACGCTGAGCAGATGGGACGTGAAATATAAATTGTAAAATTCCCTCATCTTCCTTAGTCTCAGCATCCGTTATGGCTTGTAAATTGTAAAAGCCTCGGAGGTGTTACCAGAGAAGGTTCCCATTGTTTTCAGTCTGGTAGGATGTAGAGTAACATTTTTTGATGTTGTTTTATGTGCTATTAGAGATTGAAAACTTATGTAGTCTATTGATAATATAAGTTTCTCTCAATTTATATCAATAGCTGCTTAGTCGTCATGTCGGATACAGTAAATTTTATCCAGCAGCAATTTTCTCAGAGGGTGAAAATGTGTTGTGGTAGTTGACGTTTGCCATATGTGTATTCGGTGTGTCTCTGGCTTCGGGGATGGATCTTGATTTTTTCAGAACGCTTTTCCGAGATAATAGTCTGCTTTGCTGGTGGTGTCTGAAGGTCTTAAAGGGGTTGTCTTTGATTATGTAATCTCCTGCTTCTTTCATTCTACCTTTTATATCACCTGTCTTCTGGTAGGTGGTGGAGCAATTCCAGCAACTATGCGGTAGACCTCTTCAATAGACGTTAGTTTCAATCAACCCGATATTATAGGAACCGTTTCATTTAGAGTCACGCCGACATTTTTAGCATGATCAGAGTTTGCTCACACTGCTTCTCCAAAATTAGACCTAAAAATATTATGCTATTGAACTGAAAACTAAATAGATCAATAGATTGACCAAAAGAACGACACGAGAAAGTTGAGGTACTAAATCCATAACAAACGTAACAAGCGATGGTACTTAGCGTAAACGGCGACTGTTTGCAAATTGTATCTGTAGTTTGATGGTACTTTGGACATTCATTGTCTTAAATCTAGCAATGATTGTTTTGTACTTACAATTAGTTTAATTGATACAAGTGTATACTTGCTTCTTTGCTAGCTACTGTTAATTAACCCGGGAGCAGTCGCGCCGTGAGAAAAAATCTCATATTTTATCCTTTTGCGTGATAACTTGATGAACATTTTTTCAACATTGCTTTCCACTCGTAAATGCCTCGAGGAAGATCATAGTAATGCGTAGAATTTTTTTTTATTTTTTTTAATTTTTAAATTCTTTTTGTGGAATTTATGACTTTGGTGAGAACTAATTAGCTTTAAAATTATTAAAAATTAAATATTAAATATTATATTATATTATATTATTAAATAATTATTAAAAATATCAAAAATTAAATTATTAAAAATTAAATATTAAATATTAATACTAATTATATAAAATTTAATTAGGAATTATCTAGCATAGCATTATGACTTGTATAATATATTGATATGTGACTTGTATGCTGCTGAAAAAACGTATTTAGATAAAAGATAAATCATTTTTGTAATAAAATAAAATGTTCTTGTCCCTTATTAGTATAAACAGGGTGAGTCACCACTAACGGGACGGAAGATTACAGCGAAATGGTAAAAGATTTGTAAAAAATTTTAAATGAATAGTTATTAAGTTGACAAAAGCTACATTCTAAAATTATTTTGAAATATGCAGGGTGTCCCAATAAATGGCGACGTATCAAAGTTATATTTTTTCTTATGGAACACCCTGTATTTTATTCCATTTTTTAATTGTCCGCAAGAAATAAGGTACAGTTTCATAAGGCTTCCCTATACCTATGTACAGAGTGTTTTGAGTTATGTTGACTTTTCTTAAAATTTAAAATTTTAGTAGAAGGCTTATTCTCAAGTTATTAAAAAAATTATAAAAAAATTACTTTTAAATTTAAATAGTTGGATACTGTTCGAATGTATTCCATTATTGATTATTACGCAATTATTTACAGATTATTCAAAATTTACAGTTTCATTATTAGATTATTCAATATGTCATATTATCCTTATTTTAAATGGAACACCATGTATATTAATAAAAAATTATACTAAAGAGATTTACCTCTTTCGAATGGTGTATGGATGTCCTATACCTAGGTCTCATAGTTTTTGCGTAATTTGCAATTATTTAAATTCTTAATCGGTAAATCGATTTTAAAACAAAAGATGTAGTTATTTAATGTCATTGTATGACATTGTCATTTTATTACAGTAGGGTCTGTTAATTATCACAAATATAAACATTCGTGTATGATATTCAAATTTAATTGTTCCTAAAAATGAACAAATACGCTATCTCCGAAAACCACCTAGGTCACCAAGATCCAGGATTGACAAAGATGGATTTTTTAAACGGGGTTTTATTCAAAATATTGTATATTATGCTACACTTTCTACTACCTACTCCAAATGATATGCAATTAAGAATTTCGAACTTTTTTGCGTCTACAACACCCTCTATGTTAAATAATGTAAGCAAATCATTTAAAGATAAAATCGCTTGTTGTATTGCACAAGAAAGCAAACATTTTTAACATTTATTGCATAACTGATAATTTTTTACTTATAGTAATTTATGGGTCATTTTGTATTATTTATGTATTTGTTTTAGAAAATTCTTTGTTTCGTTATGTATTTAATTATTTTCAATAACGAAAAAATTTATTTTACAAATCAGCAACTAAAAGTATATATTTTTATTTACAACTACACTCGTTTATACCAACTATGCCAAGATAATTTGTTTAAAAATCGAAAGTGACTCTAAAACAAATATTTTTAAAATCGATTTACCGTTTAGCAAATTGTAAATTACGCAAAAAATATGACTCCTAGTTATAGAAAATCCATATACCATTCGAAAGAGGAACCTTTGTTTAGTATAATCATTTATTAATATACAGTGTTCTATTTAAATTAAACATTATATGACACATTGAATAATCCAATAAAGAAACTGTAAATTTTGAACACCCTGTAAATAAATGGGCAATAATCAATCATGAAACTCATTAATTATAAGATAATTACCAGATCGTACTGTCATGAAATGACAATGCGATACAATGAAATTAATTAACTACGTCTTTTTTTTTTAATGGATTTACAGATTAAGAATTTAAAGAATTGTAAATTACGCAAAAACTATGAGACCTAGGTATAGACATCCATATACCATTCGAAAGAGGTAAATTTGTTTAATATAATTATTTACTAATATACATGGTGTTCTATTTAAAATAAGCATCATATGACACATTGAATGACCCAATAATGAAACTGTGAATTGTGAACAATCCTGTAAATAAATGTTTAATAATCAATCATGGAATTCATTCAACCAATATTCAACTATTTAGATGTAAAAGCAATTTGTTTATAATTTTTTAAATAACTTCAGAATACGCCTTTTTTTAAAAGTCTACATTTTAAGAAAAGTCAACATATCTCAGAACACTCTGTACATAGGTATAGGGAAGCCTTATGAAACTATACCTTATTTTTTACGGAAAATTAAAAAATGCAATAAAATATAGGGTGTTCCGTAAGAAAAAATATATCTTTAATACTCCGCCATTTATTGGAACGCCCTGTATATTTCAAAATAATTTTAAAATATAGCTTTGATCAACTTACAAACTATTAATTTAAAAAAAATTTTCAAATCTTTTACCATTTCACTGTAATCTTCCGTCCCGTTAGTGGTGACTCACCCTGTATATGCTGCAGAACATTACCATCTGATAAAAAAAATGTGATAAATGACCAACTGCTTTCTAACCTCAATTATTACTTAACCACAAGACTAAGAGGAAATTCACCAGTATCTTTTAGTTTCTTCGGTAATAATAAAGAATGGAGGGGAAGAACTAAAAAAAAGGAGGTATGTATAGCCTGATCAAGAGGATATGGGATTAGGAAAATATGCCAAAAGATGTATTATGCCCATACACACAAAAAAAGATATGATTTCCATGTGAAAATTACAGAGGTGTTGCTCTGTTGGATACTTGTTACAAGGTATTAGCCAAGATTGCGAAGAGAGAGATTTAACAGATTTGCTGAAATAAACTAGGTGACTATCAGGCCGATTCATAAATCAAGGACAGATCAGATTTTTACACTAAAAGAAATCCACACTACCTGCTATGAACATCTATGCTATGAAATACGGCATCCCTTCATGCGTTTATCCTAGATTTTAAACAAGGCTATAATAGAATAAGAAATAAAATATATGAAGCACTGAGCTTCTTAGGCATACATGAAAAACTGATTAGTTTAGTAAGAATGACTTTGAATGACACACGAAATCATAATCATGTACAAGTAGTATGGAGAGGATTCCTATCGGATGAATTTAAAGTAAACACAGGTCAAGGGACCAGGAGATCCGTTATTTATGGTGCTTTCTAACTTAGTATTTTAAACGATAATTAGAAATAGCCGAGTTAAAATGACCGGACCCATCTTCAGCAATGAGCATCAATGTCTGGCCTCCGCTGATGATCTTACTGTTCTAACGAAAACAAGAAAATAATTAAGATATGTTATGAAAAGATCAGAAAAGGAGGCAAAATATTTTGACCTAGAAATAAACCAGGAAAAATCAAAGTAGGTACATGATACTCACAAATAAAGAGCAAAACGAAAAGTAAGAGTTTACTTTCATATTTAATGAAACAAGGAAGAGGTTAACCTCTCACTTGAGCATTACCTTGTGCAATTTTCAAGCAAGGATGAAGTACATCCACATGTTAACTTAAAAATCTTAAGGTATCAACTTAATGTCGACTGCTTTTTATTGTATAATGAAACAGTAATGTAATTTAGAGGTTGTTACACCTATTGAAGTGGCTAGTTTCAACTACTTGTACACTGGACGTAAGTAACCACATTTTCTATTTTTTTCAACTGTCAAAATGTCACCCTTTTGCTTTTAATTTAAGTGGTTTACTTATTTCCAGGTTTACACTGATGATGGTCAGTTTGACCGAAAACGTTTTGTACGTTTTCCACTTGCACGTGGATAAATTTTAAGAATTTTAATAAATTCATATACCTATATACAACAAAAGTGTTACTTAACTAAAAGTGTTCTGAAGCTATTTCCTTGTTGCATTTTTATGATTAATTATTTATATGGGAAATAAGCCACAATTAATATGAAAAAAATAATTTTATTAACGTTTCGACGCCCAAATCGGGTGCCGTTGTCAAAATACAAAATATTACTAAAATAAACAAAAGTGTTGTTGCTAAGCAAAAAAATTCTTCTAATAATTTATTTAATCTCACTCATTTATATTGGCAATTCAGACATATATTATACATTTTAAAGTAGAAGACTTTAAAATGATATTGCCAATATTTATGAGTTGCGTTCCTGGGACGACTTACTGAAAGATAGTTCATTCGATTACATGAAATCAACCCCAACTCAAGAACATCCGTCATTTTTACAGACATATCACATGCTATAATTTTTTATGACGGATGTTCTTGTGTTGGGGTTGATTTCATGTAATCGAATGAACTATCTTTCAGTAAGTCGTCCCAGGAACGCAACTCATAAATATTGGCAATATCATTTTAAAGTCTTCTACTTTAAAATGTATAATATATATGTCTGAATTGCCAATACATATAAATGAGTGAGATTAAATAAATTATTAGAAGAATTTTTTTGCTTAGCAACAACACTTTTGTTTATTTTAGTAATATTTTGTATTTTGACAACGGCACCCGATTTGGGCGTCGAAACGTTAATAAAATTATTTTTTTTTCATTTTAATTGTGGCTTATTTCCCATATAAATAATTAATCAAAAGTGTTACTTCATTCCACGTTGTTTTATCGAAGGTATACATCCAACTACAGGGTTTACCCTTTTTAAAGATTTTATTACATAATTGTATTTTTAGCCGTAGACCTTTAAGGTCTGTAGAGTTTTGTAAATAAATAGTATGGACAATGAAAATAAATAAATCTTGGTTTTCCCAAGAGAAACTGAATGTTATTTGTAAAATTGTTCCATGACAATGAATAAAGAAAATATAGCTCTGACACTCCTGAGCAGCTCACGAGATTTTGTCTTGGCGCCTTTTGTCTCTTGTTAGTAAAATGTTAATTTAGCAATTACCGTTAATTCCAATATTTAAAAATACAATTATTCTCTTCGGTATAGATTTTCCCGCAGCACCCACGCTAATTAAACGAGCATGTTTGCCATTTAATGAAAGTGATTCAATTTGACATTGTATAACATAAGCAAAACCGTCCGATTAATTACAGTATGTTCTCACTATATATGTGGTGTAATGAGTAGTGGGTAATAAACTGTAGGATTATTCTAATTTACATTTACAAATAAACTAGTGCAATTCCTCTTACTTTCGTTGGCCACATCGATACAAAGCTGTTGAACGGCGGTCGCCCACAAAAGTAAAAGCTTATACTAATGCCAAGCAAAATGGGTGTGTTATTCTACCAATGTGAAAAAAATTTATAAGATCTTGAGATCTTTGGAGCGAGACGCGAAGAAAGAAATATGAGATTGTTCGTTACTTTTGGGTGAAGGTGATGTTACATTTTGTTTAGAAGTGTCGTTGACTCTCGGATGTATTAGTATTAATTGAATTTTCACTTTCTTTCTTAAAGAACTACAATGTTGTTATACGAAGGAAAAAAGTAATTGCTCGGAAGGTATTTTGAAATAAATTAGAACTATTTTATTTATGCATCAATTATTTATGCATTAATTATAGTATTTTTTTTTATTAGAAAAAGATGCCGCATCCACCAAAAGGTTATTAGCGACGGAACAAAATATAAATAACAAAATTAAACAATTACATATTGTACAAAATGTTTCTGGATCTGAGATAATTAACTTTATTATTGTCACAGGAACAGTTTTGACCTAGAGTCTGTGGTAGAGCGTTTGGGATCTTGTAGCGCTGTCTTTCTTGGTCATATTTACTACATATTGTTAAAAAGTGTTCGACTGCTAATCGGACGTTACACTGATCACATATAGGTGGATTTTTCTTTGTGAATAGGTAAGAGTGCGTTAATCTGGTATGACCTAGACGTAAACGCGTAACCGCAATTTGTTCTCGTCTATTGCGCGACGATGGGAGCCACTGAGACACATTATTTTTAATTTTATTTAGCTTGGAATTAGTTTGAGACCACTCATTTCGCCACAAAAACAACATTTTATTGTTAAAATAAGCTTTTAACTCACTGGAAACACACTTGTCTATCGGCTCTGAAAAATCACTTAAAATTGCCTTTCGTGCGGTCCTGTCACCTTCTTCATTTCCTGTTATTCCGACGTGTGAGGGAACCCATAAAAATTGGACGCTTCTTCCATGTTCATGAGCTTGGGAAAGCTGGTATTTTAGAAACTTTTCAAAAGGATGTTTCGGAAAATATGTATTAATGAGTTTAGAGAGCTAAGGGAATCTGTTATGATCAGGGCTTTTGTGAGTGTAAGCTCGTTAAGAAGTTTCACAGCGCGGTATATGGCGTAGAGTTCAGCTGAATATGTGCTACATGCTGGGGGTAAATAGGTGAAATGTTTTGAATTGTACAACTGATTGGGCTTTAAGTTTGTCTGCTGTAGACAAATAATATCTGGAGAATATTCAGATAAAAGAAGCTGTAGCATAGGGAGACGATGGAAAAGTCCATCAATGTTCCATTGAAGTATCGCGTTGAATGTTGTTAACAGATTCGGAGTTGCAGATGATACTGAACAATTGCCTACAGAAGAGTCACTGTCTAAGTAAGAAATCTCATTCCCTAAATAGTTGTGTAGTTTCTTTTGAAGTTTTGTAAACTTGGTTTTTGTAGATCTATCATTTGCATATTGATAGCTGCTTTGTAAAAGATAGAGTAAACCAGCCATATCAGTTGTAAATTCTTTAACGACGCTAATAGTGTCGGGGGAGCCTCGGACATTATCAATAAGTAAAGACAATTGGTGGTAATTTAAAACGAATGGTGGGGTATGATTATCAATAAAATTTTCAAGAGTTTCCCGTGTAGATTGGACTTTAGATGAGCGCGGTTTTTTTTGTTTAGATGATTTGGGTTTTGCAAACAGATTTTGTGATGATATTACTGAGTCTGAAGGAAGCGTATGGATCTCACCAATACTGCGTTTTAAGGAAGAACTTGCGTTTTCGCAAGTGGTATTAGAGTTTTCACTTAGATGCTGTGGCTTTATTACATTTGGAGGTACTGGAGCAAACTCATTGGTAGTGACAGAAGTCGAGCTTAAGGTTTTATTTGTAAGATTGGTTGAAATGGTTGTTTCAGAAAATTGTGGTGATGTATCAGTTTTATTAGAGTTTTCTGCAGTTGTATCTAATGAAAAAGGTGCTGATAGATTGGAGGATATTGCCTTCGAAGTTTGTGAAAACGATATTGCCGCTGAATGAGGTTGATTGAAAGTGTTGCTATGAGTAGGAGTATTAGTAATTTCTTGGTCATGGAGATTTGTAGGTGTAGGTGATATGCTCGGATTTGATAATGGATAACTTGATGACTGCTGAGTGTTTGGTACCTTGTGTAATATACTTGTTGGATCTGTTGGATTTGGTACTTCATTGTTTGACTCAGTATGAGTTGATTCCGTTACTGAACTGTTATTGCATTGGGATGATATGTGTCCTGTATTTTTGCAAATAAAGCAGGTGAGTGTACCTTGTGACAAAAATATGCGGTGAGGTGTTTGGTCGAAATTTATTAGAATAGAATCTGGAATTGCTGATGTTATAGGGCTTACATAAACTTGCCTCCGAAAGCTCAGTATGTGACTATATTCGGGAAGAGTGGAGCTAATTTTCAGAAATATTATTGGGGAAATAAGCTTTAAACCGATATTCTGTAATTCTTCAACTAATACTTGAGGAGGAATTGACGGGCATACACCAGACAAGACTAGTCTTTCTGCTGGATAGACAAGTCTCCGTGCTGTTACAACTTCGCCGAGTACTTTTATAGAGCCATGTTGTGTCATGAAATTATCTACTACGGTGTTGTTTGCTAAATACATGCAGATTCTATTATGAGATAATCTACATGAAAAAATAATATTTTTTGTGTTGATGATTGTGCCCAAAGGAATTAAATAATCCTGCAGTTTAGCATTATAGATACAACTAAATACAATTGCTTGGATCTTACTCGGAACAGACTGTGAAGCGGCTGAAGCATAACTGTTTGTGATATTTGAACGTTGATTTACTGGACTGGTTAGATCGGAAGGTGTGTTTACATTGTGTAAAGTCATTTTAAGCTGCGGTGGCGAAAGCTTCAGTCCGACTCTGGTAAGTGACAAACCAACCGCATGCTAGCTAACCTCACAAAATGATTGTACGGTGTGTATTTTTCTTATTTGACATTTTCTTTTCAGTAGTAATAACCCAAGGACATTGATAATTGTTCGAAAAAATTTTATAACAGATTTCGACAGCTTGTTGCTTGGAAACAGACCGACGCCGCAGGCGGAGGTCTGTTGCCTGTAAGCAACAAGCTTGAGAAAGTTGTTAAAAAATTTTTGAGCATTTATCAATGTTCGAGGGTTATTCGGATAGAAAATTTTTTGCTGGTTATGAAAAAAAATACAGAGCAGAAACAATTTATTTAAATGTGCAATTAACAAAGGAACAATTAGAAAAATTTAATGAAGATCCAGACATGTTAGTTTCTATAACTGATGAAGATGTATTTCCACTACGCGTGCTGTTAATAATTGTATTATGATGTTCTTCGTCAATGTTCAAGTACGGTTTTATTGAGTTGGGATTGTTATGCAAATTCATATTTTCTATCATTGCAAAAGTCCATAAACGCTTTCCATACAAATTTTTTACTGTAAACAGTATTCTTTGGTATATTTGATTCGATAATTTCATTAATATTCTCATCAGTATTACAACCAAATCGTGACATTTTGAAATATTGAATATTTGAAATGTCAAAATCGAAATGAAACGAAATGTAGGTATCCATAGCTACATGATTGAGTGAAAACAGCCCATGGGATCTGTTTTCAGTATAATGTTGGTTTTGTTGGTTGTATTCAATCAGATGACCACAAATTAATTGATTTCATTGGATTTCTAATTGAGCAAAAAATTTTCAGTAGTAATAACCCAAGGACATTGATAATTGTTCGAAAAAATTTTATAACAGATTTCGAAAGCTTGTTGCTTGGAAACAGACCGACGCCGTAGGCGGAATTCTGTTGCCTGTAAGCAACAAGCTTGAGAAAGTTGTTAAAACATTTTTGAGCATTTATCAATGTTCGAGGGTTATTCGGATAGAAAATTTTTTGCTGGTTATAAAAAAAAAATACAGAGCAGAAACAATTTATTTAAATGTGCAATTAACAAAGGAACAATTAGAAAAATTTAATGAAGATCCAGACATGTTAGTTAATTTCATAATTTCATTAATATTCTCATCAGTATTACAACCAAATCATGACATTTTGAAATATTGAATATTTGAAATGTCAAAATCGAAATGAAACGAAATGTAGGTATCCATAGCTACATGATTGAGTGAAAACAGCCCATGGGATCTGTTTTCAGTATAATGTTGGTTTTATTGGTTGTATTCAATCAGATGACCACAAATTAATTGATTTCATTGGATTTCTAATTGAGCAAAAAATTTTCACAATAATAAACTAATAATTACGTATAGATGACTTACGTAGTAGTATCTAATAGATAAACATAATAATACCACTTGTTTTTAGTAAAAACTAGGAGTACAATATCAGTACAACTTGACCATACCTTGCCAGGCCGGTCTCCTATAGTATTATTATTATGATTAAATATATCGTATAAAAAGTACAAGTGCTTCTGTATCGTTAAGGACGTTTCTTTTATTATTAGCATTGAAACACGTCCCAAGACGAAATTAGTTATTAACAAGACCAATTCATAAAACGTAGTATTATGTCTATATAGGATTAACACAGAATTACTGGTGTATTGAAAGTTTTACTTTCAAATAACTAAGAAATCGAAAAACTTTTCCACTTCAGAAATCGTTACAAAAAAAATTATTTTATAACTTCTGGAAAGATGTATAAATAATCTAATAACACTATAATAGTTTGAAAATTTTTAACCCGGAAATAATTGAGGAAAATGAGTTTATTAGGGGTTTACCATGGGGTTTTTGGGGTTGCTGAATACAAATATCATGACGGCGATGGTCTCCGAGTCACCTTCTTATGGAAATTCGATAAACTCGTTACTCGTTGGGGTTTTGGGGACGCTGATTACGAATATCATGACGGTGATGGTTTTCGACATAGGTAACTGGTAACCAGGACGGGCCATGTCTCCTGGATTTTTGTAGAAATTCGATACAAAATCAGTGTAATCGCGTTAGTCGGAGTTTTTTGGGGGGTTTTATGACGTGGATATTGCATATTTTTTGACATACAATTAAGAATTTAATATTCACCATTGGCGCGCATACGTAGTATGAGGCGTCATATTACCCGTATGCGCGCCAATGGTGAATATTAAATGCTTAATTGTATTCCAAAAAATGATCAATAACTATGTCTTAAAACGCACCAAACTGCATTTGCATATCTCAACCGGTTTTAAAGCAATAAATAAATTGTCAGTGTGTCAGAAAAATTTCAACACCCCCTATCTCCTCCAACCTCCTATAACCTCCAACGAAGCATTTGCGGAAATAAGTTTATAAAGCAAACCGTCATTATTCTTTCATGCAGAATTACCCCTTAAAGTTTGCCAAATTTTTTTAAAAACACCCTGTATTGATAAAAAACATGTCTAGTTGTTAAAGCATCTAACTTTTTTCATCAATCAAAAAACAAAATGTTGACAAAGCATGAGGTTATATTTAGGTTTTAATTTTAATATTTTGTGGTGATGCAAACTTTAAGAAGAAAACACAGTTTGATTCGTACACCCGGTATACAATGAAAATTTACCTGTTTAGCAACAATATTATTATGACGATATTGTCAAGGAATACATGGGCAAGCTATAACATATATTAAAAAAATTACTTAAATCGGACAACAGGTTTAGGAGATATGACAATAAAAATAACCCATTTTTAAGGTGGCCGGTTAATTTCGGCCCAGAGTGTAGTTCAAAAATTACAAACAAACTTATAATGATTAAAAATCCCTAAACTGATGACAAAAATATTTTTTATAATTAAAATATTTTGCAAAGCATTTTCTTCCAAACAAAATATTTTGAATGTACATTATGTAAACATAAAATTTGGATAATTATTTTAAATACATATTTATGTTTTTGTTTAGCACTTAATGTTGATAATTATGAAGTAAATATTTTATGCAATGTGCAATTTCCTACTTTCTTTTCATCTGCTACATATTTCCTTATTTTACTTGACGCCTATACGGATTTAAAAGCGAAATTATTTGATATTAATATGAAAATCAAACAATAAAGAGTATTGCTTTAATATAAATTATTATTGATAATAATTTTTTCCAGCTTATTTTACAAAGATGTGATAAAATCTACAATATTTTAAAACATTTTACTGCGTGGACATGAAAAGCTTTCAGTTCATAATAGTGTAGTCTGTGGGGGGTATTTGACTCCGAATTCCATCCTACTGCATAAAACTTGATATGTTCACCGTATGTAGGAAATAGCTCAAGAAACAAAGTCTACTCTATATCTAATGGCGGTTTTATCTTGGGGGTGGTTCCCACCCCATCTCGGGGGTGGAAAATTTTTTGATCAAAGTAACCACAGAAGAGACTAGAGAGCCTAATTCTAAGCAAAAACTGTTTTTTTTAAACTTAATACTAATACTTTTTGAGTTATTTGTGGTTGAAAATTTGCTATTTTCGTTGAAAAATGACACCTTTTCGGACGGTTTTTTGCGAATACCTTAAAAATTATGCATCTAACGAAAAACTATATAAAATATCTTTGTAGTTTGTGAAAAATTAAAGAGAACTATTTCTTAATAAATCTTCTAGTTATAATACAAAAAGATATATGGTACTTAGGTGACAAAAGAGTTTTTTTTGTGCATGCTCAAATTTTTGTATTCAACTTCAAATAATAGTTCTGAGTTCTGCTGTGAATTCAAATTGAACTTCACTTAGATGTTTTTCTACTTATTTACAGCCTTTTTGGATAAGACAAATCACTATATTTTCAAATAATTTTTTTCTGAGAAGTATTTAGGTCTATTCGCTAATCTTATCTTAAATATGTCAAAAAGTTGTATAATATTTATTACGAATTTGCAATAAATAGAGAACTCAAATAAGCCTGGATCCCGCGCACCAAAAAAAAGTTGATTAACATCAAGCTGAAAATATGTTATTAGCTTAACGGTGTCTCGTCAGAGAAACTGTGATATATAGGAACACTGGAACAGGGGAAGTTTTAATTGAGGAACAGGTTAAAAATTTGGAACGTCAGAATACGAAAGCATCCCATGTATTTTGTCGGGCAGAACTTCCAATTGATTTGTTGCTGTTTCATTAAACTCTCGTGCAAAAATCAGACTGGTATTTATCATCAACTTCTTCTTCTTCTACAGCACTACAGCCCAAATTGAGCCTTGGCCTCCTTTATTTTTTGGCTCCACTTGCCTGTCTGTGGCTATTCTACTCCATACACGGACTCCTAAAAGGGCTTGTGCGTCGCTGTTTACTGTGTCTTCCCAGCGCTTTCGTGGCTTCCCAACCGGTCTCTTTCCTTGAATTCTAGCATTAAGTGCTCGTTTTGGTAGCCTATCCTCTCCCATTCTTATTACATGTCTGGTCCATTGCAATATTTGTATTCTAATGAAGTCTGACAGGGGCGTTTCCTTATAAAGGTGATAAAGCTCGTTGTTGTATCGACTTCTGAAGATTCCGTTTTCCCTCACAGGTCCTAGTATTCTCCTAAGTACTTTCCTTTCGAATGTGTCGAGTTTGTTTTTGGATGTTTCTTTCAGGACCCAGGCTTCACTGCCATAGCATGTTATTGGTCGAATTAAGGTTTTATAGATTCTCATTTTTGTATTTCGGTGGACACTTTTAGACCGAAATATATGGGAGAGGGCAAAATAAGCTCTGTTTGCCTGCGTTGTTCTCTTCCGTATTTCTCCATCTTCTGATCCGTCGGCATATATTTCTACTCCCAGGTATGTAAACTTTTCAACCGTTTCAATGTCATCTTCATGTATAATGTTTTCTGGGACTATATTTCTTCTCGTCTGAGTCATTATTTTTGTTTTTTCTGTGTTAATTTCCAAACCTATCACCAACTGGGCATTTTAATAAGTCCGACACGTAGAACATGTCAAATGACAGGAATTCTGACAGGTGATAAATAGCAGTCTGATTTTTGCATGAGAGTTTAATGAAAGGGTAACAAATCAATTGGAAGTTCTGTCCGACAAAATACATTGGACGTTTTCGTAGTCTGACGTTCAAAATTTTTAACCGGTTCCACAATTAAAACTTCCCCTGTTCCAGCGTTCCCGTACATCAAAGTTTGTCCGACTAGACACTGTAAAGCTGTTAACAAATTTTCAGCTTGCAAAATCAACATTTTTTGGTACGCGCGATCCAGGCCTAAAAGTATATACTACAAATGGATCTCAGTGGGGTATTATTTTTTATATTTTTAGTACTCAATAAACATGAAGTATCCTGCTTTAATGGGGTGTTTTATTTAATTAAATATTATTCTCTTAAATATTCCTTAAATTTAGATTAAATAGCTTGAGATTGCAAATATTTCAAACTATTCCAAAATGTCCATTTTTTTATTTTAAAATCACCATGTCTATTTCGTGACTACCTGTAGATACCAATCTTGAATCTCACATTGACGAGAAAATTACACCTAAAAATACACACATCTTAATTGTTTCGTGCAACCACTCGTTACTGCCGTTCTCCTAAAATAACAGGTTAGTGAATCTTTAATCACACACCATCACCTTTTCAAATCTACCATCTACCTATTGGTTAACCGTTCGTTGCACATAGATTTTAAAGCTGACAAATTTCTAACAACCTTCCAACCTATACCAACGTATAATTTGATCGAAAAGCATCATGATATGGGTAAGTGTGTCATCGCATTGGAGAGATTCCGGCCTGAGGGCTATTTTCAAGTCTAAATGAAGAGAAGAAGCTGCACCTGATCAACAATCAACAAGCGAAAGTGAATCGTTCGGCCAGAAGCGGTTCTTTTACGTTACCCTTAAATGTAAAGAGATTTAACTATAACGATTTTACTTTCATTAATTCAGACGGATACTACGTGGCTGCATCTTAAATAAACATAAAAGATTTATACTACGTTTTCTTTTAGCGCG
Source organism: Diabrotica virgifera virgifera (assembly GCF_917563875.1). NCBI lineage: Eukaryota > Metazoa > Arthropoda > Insecta > Coleoptera > Chrysomelidae > Diabrotica > Diabrotica virgifera. The sequence continues at coordinate 40,558,494 of NC_065449.1, forward strand.
TCCCTGTCAATTAAAGTTGGCAAAACTAGGCCTCTTTCTTAATTTGAATTTCTTATGAATAATAATTTTTGTTGATTTCGTCTATACAACCTTAAAAATATGCCTCACATCAACTAAGACGATATTTTACCATTTTTTAATAAAAAAAGTAAACCGAAGATTTGTATAGCCTACCTCTTACTATTTGGCCTTTTACTATTTGGTGAATTGGAAAACGGGCCATAGGAAACTTAATGTAAAATTCTAAACTGTTGAATTCCTGCTTCCATAATTATTCTACATCAAAAGACATGAGAAACTATTTGTAGAGGATTGAAATCTTTATTGAAAACAACTGTTAAAATTGTTCTACCAATTAAACACATTCCACAATTTTTTCGAATACAATAAATTTTATCAAAGTATTTGCCAAATTTAGGCCACACACAGTGCAATAATGTGTACGAGTATAAGGTTGCGTTCGGTCACAATGAAATTAACAATATTTTGAACCGTCAGAATTTTTATTTTATCATTTATTGTTTAAAAAACAATAAAGTTGAAAAGATGTCCTCAGTTGAGGAGAAACTAGTAATAATAAAGATGTTTTATTCAGTCAATAGTGTGCGTACTGTCAGAAATAGTAACGTGTGGCCTTACTTTTACGCACCTACTTACTATGGCAAATGTGTTATATTTTCAAAAAATTTTGGAATGTGTTTAAATCGTAGAACAATTTTAACTTTTGATTTTAATACAGATTTCAATTCTCTACAAATATTCTCTCATAACTTTTGACGTAAAATAATTAGGGAAGCAGGAACTCAACAATTTAGAATTTTACATTGAGTTTCCTATGGCCCGTTTTCCAATTCACCACCCGGTATTTGTTTACATTTGTATTTCATAATTTGTAAAATAATCGCTATTTTAAATAACTGAGATAATCTTTAGCCTTGTGTTCCATTTTAGCATCATTATAAACCAGGGTAAAATAACTAGCAATAAAAACAATTAAACCAGACCTCTTTTAGATTAGTCACTCTCACTCAAAGAACTCATAAAAATGTTAATAAGTACCTCCTTCATCTTCTTTTTGTTTAGGTGCCATCTCGGCTACGAAGGTTGGCAATCATTATAGCTATTTTAATGTTTGAGGCAGTAGCTCTAAATAGTTGTTTTGAGCTGCATCCAAACCATTCTCGCAGGTTGTTCAGCCATGAAATTCTTTTCAGCGAGGAGCGAGGTTAATACACCTTGCTCCAATTCCAATGAATTGTTACACCCTAATGTGCTTTTCGATGTTTTAAGTCCTCCCTCCTAAATAACCCTTCTCAAAGCCTCCAACATTTCTTTATTCTTACCTACTAACACGATATCAGCAAAGAGCATTAACCAAAGAGTCCTCTCCTTTAGCTTCTCTGTCAATACATCAATAACAAGGTTAAAAAGGTCTTCACAAACCTTACGCACATCTCAGGAATAATTTTTCTCTCATCTCCATAGCTTTTGTTTAGTAACTGCGTAGTACGCTTTTTCAAGATCTATAAATTTTAAATGCAGCTCATTTTCATCTATAGTCTAGAGCAGGGGTTCCCAACCTTCTAGCAACTGCGTACCACCTGAAATATTTTGAAAATTTTTGCGTACCATCAAACACCGGGGATGGGAACATGAAGAGGAAGGAAGCCCCCTGATCCTATTTTTTTTTAGAAATATATACTAAATTATTTCTAATTCTAATTCTTCTTGGTGTATGACACAATGTGTATTACGGCATTCAGGAGCAATTATCTTTATTGCCCTGTCAATTTACATGACATATGAGATCCTCTGTGGTGTATGATTTAAGTGGTTTGCAGAACAAGAGCTCTTCTATAACTTCTTTATAAAAATCAAATCGAAAAAAATGCAAGTAGCTGTGGTATGTTTATATATCGGTGCTTTCGTCTACTTATGGTGCAAAATATGTGCATTCTTGAAGTTTTAAACTAAGTTGTTCTTCAATATTGGAAGACAAATCAGCATTTCGCCTTCTCACAGTGTTGTTTAACAATGGTATTTTTTAAATTTCTTTAACTGCCTTTTCTCCTAACACAGTTTGGGCCATTTCTACAGCGGCCGGTAGTAAAAGGGTTTCACCTAGTGTGTGGATTTCCATCCTTTGCAATTCTACATCTAACAAAGTAGGATGATTTTATTAAGTTAGTATCATATTTAGATAGCTAGTCATACATTTTTTTTGTTTCTTAAAAAAAGAAGATTATCTTTTAAAGCAATTCGATCAGCTTACCAACCAAATCAGAGTGCTTTGTGTGTTGGTGACGTATCAGCATAGAAGGCTTCAAGCTTTGGTTCGATAGCGTTTCGAAACAAGTAACGCATTGAGGAATAGGATTGTCACTATTGCCACACTTAACTATAAAACCACACTGTAACTAGCTTTCGTGGTATTTCCAATTGGCCTGCGGTTTAAGTTTTTTAACTCTATCCTTTGAAGTACCAGGGCTCACCTAAAACTGCTTCATAGATTATTATGAAAGCACAACTGCACTGGCACTTTCGCAGACAGAGGTCCAGCCCTGCTTAATCGCTTGATTCACACACGTGACGCATACCACCTGAAATCTTCCAGCGTACCACCAGTGGTACGCGTACCATCGGTTGGGAACCCCTGGTCTAGAGAAATAATATTTTTCTCGTGGCACATTACCCTCCAGGCCGAAACTAAGTAGTAGCCCCCTTTTGAGTAGTATGGACATCTATAATAATAACCTATATGTTTCCTGCAGCCCATTTTGATGATATACATAGTTATAAACAAATTAAAATTAAAAAAACAGTACATTTTCGTTTTTTTCGTCTATTACCAAAAAGTTAAGCATTTTAAACAAATATGAGACCAAGAAACTCATAAATCGTATAAAAAACTTCAATATGTCGTTCGCTCAATATGTCTATCCTTATTGGTTGCTTAGAAAATTGCAAAATAAATCATAAATTTTGAGTTTCTATAAATATTCATAACTTATGTAAAAATTAACTTAGAACCTTCTTATTACGCGGACTGCTGAGACTTCTGGTGCTTAAATTATATCCTAAATTTCAAAGCAATTGGTAAAATAGTTTAAAAGTTATTTAATTTGTTTATCCCAAATTCATTTTTTTTCCAACGCTAGAAGTCATAAAATATGAGGTTTGGAAAATTATGAACTTTGGATAGTTTATGCAAGAAGAAGATTAACACTATTAACTTAATTAAAAAAATGACAAAAAGTAATTTTAAACAGTGTAAAATTATTTTACAAAAACATGTCGATTCCTTGCTTACTTATAAACAATTAGAATAACTTTTTAACCGTTACCCGAAGAAAAATTATTTTTCATATTTAAAAAGACTGAATTTTTATACACATTTAGAAAGAAAAACAACTGTCAATTTTGCAATATTTAGAATTATCTTTTGTCATTTTTTTTTAATTAAATTAATATTGTAAATCTTTTTTTTTCATAAACTATCCAAAGTATTACTGTAACTTCATCATTTCTGACGTATAGTTTTGCAAAAAAAATGAATTTGAGATAAACAAATTAAATAACTTTTAAACTATTTCACCAATTGCTTTGAAATGTAGGGTATGATTTAAGCACCAGAAGTCTCAGCAGTCCGTGTAACAAGAAGGTTCTAAGTTAATTTTTACATAAGGTATGAGTATTTATAAAAACTTAAAATTTATGAACTAAAAAGGGATAGTACCCTGGATTGGCTGTATACCTTATAGTTAAACAAACTGGAACATGAAGTAAAAGCCACTTCTATGTAAAAGGTATATTTACTAAAAATTTTTAGAATCCCAATGGATTCAATAAAATGAGTTCATCAGAACGTTTTCAAACCTATCGGTCCATCATCAGTGAATCTAAAATCAAATAAGTAATCCCACTATTAAAATTGAAAAGATGGTTGAAATTGTGAAAGTTAAAAAATGTGGTTATGATTACTTACTTGAATACTTGCAAAATAGCCCCAGAACCAAACAATGGTTGTGATTATAAATAAATCTACATTATGTTGAAATAAATTTAAAATGGCTAAACGCCGATGTTCAGGGATTAAACCTCTGGGAACATGGTAAAACTCTACCCGAGGACCCAATCAACCATCTTCGGTCAACGATGACTACTAAGTGTCAAAGCTATCATCAAAGCATCATCGTTGACCGAAGATGGTTGATTGGGTCCTCGGGTAGAGTTTTACCATGTTCCCAGAGGTTTAATCCCTGAACATCGGCGTTTAGCCATTTTAAATTTATTTCAACATAATGTAGATTTATTTATAATCACAACCATTGTTTGGTTCTGGGGCTATTTTGCAAGTATTTAAGTAAGTAATAATAACCACATTTTTTAACTTTCACAATTTCAACCATCTTTTCAATTTTAATAGTGGGATTACTTATTTGATTTTAGATTCACTGATGATGGACCGATAGGTTTGAAAACGTTCTGATGAACTCATTTTATTGAATCCATTGGGATTCTAAAAATTTTTAGTAAATATACCTTTTACATAGAAGTGGTTTTTACTTCATGTTTCAGTTTGTTTAAAATTTATGATTTATTTTGCAATTTTCTAAGCACTTTATACATATTCAGCGAATGCCATATTGAAGTACTTTATACGATTTATGAGTATTTTACTCTCAAATTTGCTTAAAATGTTTAACTTTTTGGTAATAGATGAAAAAAGCGAAAAGTTACCGTTTTTTGATCTTCATTTGTTTATAATTATGTATATCATTAAAATCGACTGCAGGAAACATATAGGTTATTATTGTAAATGTCCATACTGCTAAAAAAATGTGGTTTCGGCCTGGAGGGGTTTTGTCAAAAACAGGATATTTTTTTTCCTTATTTCTCTGAACTGTATTTGTCTATTAACTGTCTCAAAGCAAACAAGGTATCCTTTGTCCTCCTTCATATGTACGCATGAAGACAAACTGTTCTTCTAAAAAGTTATGATGAAACACGGTTTGAAATAAGAAAATAATGAATAAATAACATGATATTAACTTTTCTTTGACAACATGAAGACTACACGGAAAAAATATTGCAGGAATTAAACTTTTGGCTAAACAGAGTTTTTGGTTTTTGGCTAAACTGGAGAAGTTTAATTTCATCAATTGAATTTGCATGAACAATAATGTATCGAACTTGATATTAAACAATCCAACATATTCACAACGAACTGATAATAATCGAACTTAAGAAATAACCTATTCACAATGCGCAGTCCCAGTATTCTCTAGAAAGAAGTTCTAATCACACTTCAGGTTCCTACTTAGAAAATTTTTCACCAGAAAACTTTATAACACTTTTTTTGGTGCCTACGTATACATCTTTTTACAATACAAAATTTTGAATCACGCACGTAATTTTATTTTCTAACCTCAAACTTACACCAAGCTTTTTGGCCGGAGTTACTGCTCTATTATAATGAGTATCCATTATCCATATTCTAGATGAAAAAGTACTGTACGTACTACTGAAAAATTTTGTTTCGTCTTCCACTAGTTGTGTGTGGGTACAATTTTACGAAATGTGATTATTTTCTTCTCAATAAAAAATGTTGTGTACCCACTCTCGACGTTGTAAATAAAAGCTTTCTGAGATAAACAATTTCAATTTTGACATAAGTGAAATTTATAGAAATTTTAATAGATGAATTGAATATTGTCCCCATTCTCAAGAGAAGTTGAAGTTCTTGTGTGCATTTTTTAAATTATGAATCATTTTCAAAGGCTCTTTGAAGGCTCTTTTTGCAATATAGTCCTGTCGCCAAGGGGGGTACAACGGCCTCCTGTATTCAGATGGACTTATCCAAGTTTTTTTTATGTATTTTGACCTGTAGAACACGAATTTTTTGGGTAACAGTTGATCCGGATGTCGATAAGATTGTTATAAACCAAGAAGTTGAGGAATCACATAACAGCGATTTCTCGCAAAACAAAACATTTTTTTGTATTTTTTGGGCCATTCTAACCAAAAAATGTTCCTACAAATTTTTTCTTAGGATGCATAGTTTTCGAGATACACGCGGTTGAACTTTCAAAAAATCGAAAAATTGCAATTTTTGAACCCGAATAACTTTTGATTAAAAAATAAGATGGCAATTCTGCTTACCGCCTTTAAAAGTTTAAGTAAAATTTTATCTGTATTGAATATTTGCATTGCTAAAAATTTATTGTTTGATTGTTAAAAAAAGCTATAAACACATAGTGTTTCCCGTGCCTAATACGTGCGTTTTAATGTATGCTACGTAGAAATAGCGCCGCTTGCACTTTTACCTCCTCTACCTACTCATTCGATTTTAAATGAGAAATCATTGAAAACATCACTCAAGCACTAAGTGTTTATAGCTTTGTTTTAACAATAAAATAATAAATTTTTAGCAATACAAATAATTAAAACCGATATAATTTGACTTGAACTTTCAAATGCGGTAAGCAGAATTGCTATTTTATTTTTTAATCAAAATTATTCGGGTTCAAAAATTGCAATTTTTCGATTTTTTGAAAGTTCAACCGCGTTTATCTCGAAAACTATGCATCCTACGAAAAAATTTGTAGGAACATTTTTTGGTTAGAAAGGCCCAAAAAATACAAAAAAATGTTTTCTTTTGCAAGAAATCGCTGTTATGTGATTCCTCAACTTCTTGGTTTATAACAATCTTATCGACATCCGGATCAACTGTTACCCAAAAAATTCGTGTTCCACAGGTCAAAATACATAAAAAAATCTTGGGTAAGTCCATCTGAATACAGGAGGCCGTTGTACCCCCCTGGCGACAGGACTAATAATTGAGCAACAAATTCACAGAAGTAACTATCTATACAAACTGATTTTAAAGGATTTTCTACGATTTCTCCGTAAAATTGAGTCAATTCTCCATATAATTTACCGGCCTTCACCTTTAGTATTTAAAATAAAATAGAGATGTAACATTGTTTAGATATGTTTATAAGTGAAAAATGACGTGCAGTATTTTACATATTTTATTTAATAATTATTGTTATCACTAAATTTATCAAAGGCAGTTGTTTGACATCTATATCAAAGAGTGTCCTGTGATAATCGTTACTTCCCTGGTCCATTGACATATTTTGATCATTACCATGTTCTTGTATGAATATAATTTATTAAGCAGATTCACTTCATTCCATACAGTAGAGGCTATTTATGGCTAATAAATTTTATAGCCGTGAAATTATAGAGAAAAATTTATTGCTGATATCAAGAAACGACGATTTTAAAAGTACGACTAATTTACGTATTTTAAATTTGTTTTACATCCAATTCGATCCTTAAGAATGCTTATGTTTCCTGTTAAAATATACATAACAATCGTATTTACAAATAATCATAACCTTAAACAACGGATGTTACAAAAAATAAATAATTATCTCTTGCATTTCATTTCGTTAAAACATTTTAATTTAGATATATTTGCATAGTACTTTATCATTTTTCAAGGTTCAATATTTCCTGTTGTTTCTATAAGTAAAAGTTTTTTATAAGGCGAATTGGATGAACTTACATATTAATCCAATAAAGCCGTTAACTGAATAATATGTATTTAACCATTGAACTTCGCTCTATAAACCGCTTTAGCATAAAAAATTAATAAAACAGAAATCCATCAATATACAATCGATTGCAAAAGTGTTTGTCTTTTTATCCACGAATTTCATGTTTTTCTGCTCCTTAGATCAATTTCTTTTATTTTTTTCCTTTTTTAGCCTATTTCCTTAATTTACTACCGGTAATTTATTTTTAGTCAATCTCCCTGGTTTTGCCGTTGTTCTCGTGAATTTTTCCTAATTGTTTAATTATTGTAATTATTAATTTATTTAATTAATTATTGTAATTATTAATTAATCAAGTAATTAAATCACTTAAAATTAAATATATAATCGTTTTCCAAGGTTACTATTATTTTTAATTTGTAAATATTTAGAATAACGTATTACTTTTTAAACTGAGATATTCTAAGAAGATTAGAGATAAGAAGTAGACTTTTTTTTCTTTAATTCGCAACCAATTTTCTGATAATAATTATCAAGAACATAGTGAGTCTCATTTTAAAGACAAAATCTTTTTTTCTTTCTAAAGACCGACTCCTATTCTACTTTAAGATATTACTTAACTTATTACTTAACTGTAACTCCTTTTTGAGGTATTTTTAGATTAGGAGATTATAAATATATAGGGTTGGGATAAACTACGCAGCTGACTTTGCAACAAAACTTTGCGTGCGTATTTGTAAAACTTTGCATGTGAATAAAACGACTTAACTCATCTGACGCCATATTTTTTGTTTATATTCTACTTCCAGTTTCACCGGAAATACCATCAACTAATTTAATTTAAATGGGACACCCTGGATATTTTTGCGGATTTTAAAACAACTTGTTATTCCTAATTCGGAAAAGCCAAGTTTAGTAGAAAAAATCTAACGGATTAAGGTCCGGAAACCGAGCAGGAAACTATGAATCATATACGTCCAATCCATCGATTTGAAAAATTCGCATTAAAAATGGTATAACCCATTGATAAGAGTGGAGAAACACTCCATCTTGTTGAAACCAAACATTTTGTAGATTTTTTAGGGATTTGAGGGTTAATCGCTTAATTAAAACTGTGTTATGCTTGGAAAAGCCCAATCGTATGCCTATTTTGCAATTGTTTTTCACGGAATCTGTTATAACTGCGGTTCTAATAATCAGACCAAAGTTTACCAAACGCCATTTTGTTCATTTTTTCAAAAGGGACAATTTTCATTTTGGTAAAATTAAATATCTCTAATGGTTTGGGAGATTCAATGAATAAAAAATTATCTGACGGGTTTTCACCCTGGTACCCTTGAAAAATCGAATATGCGAAACAAAAATCATTAAAAAAGTTAAGGTACCGAGGGGACATAAAATAGGTGCATAACCAACCCCCGTCTCCTTGTCCTCTGGACCATAAACCCATAAACCATCTATGTATTTGAAATATTTATGTTCTTCTTTCATCAGAAATCATCAAAATCTTTCTTACCATAAAATCGCCTGTTTCATAAAACAGGGAAATACTATTTGACGTGTAGGATATACATATTTGATATATTTACTTCTAATTAGCAGGTTGATTAATATATATATCTTTTTTTTTTGTTTCAGTAATGCCGCATTCCAAGTACGTTAATGGCTGCTGTGGTTAGCCATGCGATGCGACGGTTCCCAACGACACCACCGGATACGTCGTATTCGTCTTATGCATTTCGGGTAAGAGCATTTGTTGGAAACATAAAACAGTCTAATTTGCTTAACATTATATAGTCCAGGGCGCATCTGTTTTGAGATGGACGTTGAGAGGTGACTCAAATTTTTTTGCAGAAATTGCTTGAAAATAACTCAAATAATAATATTTGAGTTATCCTCCCACTCAAAATGGTCCGGATCATTGTTTAAATAATCAAAATGTCAAAATATGAAGGAAAAATTCGATTTTTTTATTGGTTTTTTGATTATAATTTTAAAACTATTCTTTTCTGAGGAAAGTTGTACTAATATAAAAGTTGCGTAATTAAATTTCCTACAATATAGAATTGGTTAAAAATTTAAAGAATAGTCACCCTTGTTGCAAAATAGCAATAATTGCGAACAAAAAACATACAAAAACAAGTATTCGCATTTTACGTTTTTCTACCATTTATGCTACATTTAAGACCTTCATATTTTACCCAGAAAAACTTTATGATATAGTAAAACCACACTGTAAGTTTCATTAAGATCGGTTTAATAGATTTTGCAAAATAAATTTTGCAATCCAGCTTTCGCAAAAAAATTTCATTTTTTTTAAATGTTGCAGTACTGAAAATAGAGCAGATAGCAAATTGATTTTTTTTTGCTTATAGAAGTGTACTGTACCTTTCATTTGAAAATTGCAAAATTAAAATCGATTAGTTACCACGGCGTCAGGAAATTTTTTAAATAAACATTAATTTTTGGTGCTACGCGCAGGACAGCGGTGTTCGATTCACACAAGTTGATTTCCACCAAAATTTCTTCCAATCTTTATCCAATGTATTATTTTCTTACTCTATATTTTGTTGTATTTTAATATTTTAATTCCACAAAAATCACACTAATTTTATTATTGTTTGTGAAATATTGTTTAAACAATTGCATATGTTTAAAAATAATAAACTTTTATTTTCTAAGTTAAAATATATGAACAAAGAAAGTTTTTGCTAAAAAAAGTGTTATTTCAAAGGATAGAGTATGTGATTTTATTTTGCAATAAACAAATTTATTTATTTGTATCGAAATGTAATAAAAATTAAAATGTATCAGTCATTATCAAAAGTTATTGGAATGCCCAATCAGAGCAAACTATCCGCTGTCCTGCGCGTAGCACCAATAACTAATGTTTATTTAAAACAAGAATGTGTGTGTACTTTGTACGCACGTAAGAAGTTATACTTCTACTACATATAATGTGATTTTTAAGACTATACCAAAAATCTAAAAAAAATAAAAGAATAAAACGCACACAAACACATTGAAAAATGCCACAAAGAAAAAATGATTTCTGGACGATAATAATTGTTGGCAAAAATTTTAAATACGCATTTGCTGAAAAAAAATTATATAACAAATATACTTACATTCATAATATGCATAAAAAAATAAAAAAATAAAACTTGCATCGGGAATTGAACCCTTGAATTTCGTGCCTCTTTGACTCGTAATCGAAGCGTAGACTCACTCGTCCAATCGCACATTATTTATCATGTGGAAAAATACGGTAACTGAACGTTTTACTGTTTGACAATTGTTTTGAAAATTATGTAGTTTAAATTTTGTGGAAGAAAATATAAAAATATAACAAAACAGTAAGAAAACAATATATTAGATGAAGATTGGTAGAACTTTTGTTGGTAATCAAATTAAGTATGTAAATCAAAGCATTACATACCTACTAGATAAATAAATCTACGCCAAAAAATCATAATTTAAAAATAAAAATCGAACCTAATTTGGGATTTCTCTCTAAAATCCGCATTCTTGAGAAAATAAATGTATGTATTTCAACCTAATCCAAATGTATAATTACAATATGATTATAATAAAAACTAGGTACTTACCAAATTAGAATGAGTTTTCCTTGTCCAAAATAGTCCAAAAGTCCAAAAATATAGGTATATGAAAACTATTTAAAAAGGCAGTATAACTATTAACTAACTTTTGTTTGTTGTTTCTTTTCACACAAATTTTAAAACGCAACAACCATAAATAATCTAACTACAGCTGTGCCACAGCCACCATATTGAATAATTTTTGACATGTCATTTGAACATCCAATCAGAACAAAGTTATAATGCGCATGCGCCCGGTCGCTAGGTTTTCCCATATAAAAATTTACCCTCTATCGCCGGTAAAGAAGTATAACTTCAAAAATTCCTGACGCCGTGCCGTGGTAGTTAATCGATTTTAATTTGGCAAATTGGAAATGAAAGGTACAGTACACTTCTTTATTTATCTGCTTAATTTTCAGTCCTGTAACATTTTGAAAAAATGAATTTTTTTTGCGAAAGCTGGATTGCAAAATTTATTTTGCAAAATCTATTAAACCGATCTTAATGAAATTTACAGTATTGTTTTACTGTGTCATAAGTTTTTCTGGGTGAAATATGAAGGTCCTAAGTGTAGCATAAATGGTTGAAAAATGTAAAATGCGAATACTTGTTTTTGTATGTTTTTTTTTCGCAATTATTGCTATTTTGCAACAAGGGTGACCAATTTTTAACCAATTCTGTATTATAGGAAATTGAATTACGCAACTTTTATGTTAGTGCAACTTTTCCCGGAAATGAATACTTTTAAAGTTATAATCAAAAAACGAAAAAAAACCGAATTTTTCCTTCATTTTTTGACATTTTGATTATTTAAACAATGTTCCGGACCTTTTTGAGAGGGAGGATAACTCAAATATTATTATTTGAGTTATTTTCAAGCAATTTCTGCAAAAAATTTGAGTCACCTTTCAACGTCCAAATGTACTAATATTTTTACAGATGCGCCCTGGTCTAATAAGGAAGCTGGCTTAGAAGGCCAGTTAAGAATTTATTGTTTTTGTAAGGGAAGTTAAGATCAGAGGCTATGGGAGAATAGTTTTACGACATGCATGACGATTTGAATTATCTATCCAATCTTTATATAATTTTATTAAGAGTACTGACTGAGTGACCTTTAGAGTCGATATCTTCTTCTTCCTTTTGTATAGATATGACTCTGTCTGTTTTTTCAATGTACCTCTAGTAAGATATCGTTCCATCGTTTTCGTGGTCTTACCACTGATCGTCTTCCTATTGGGGAACCGTCTTTCGCTGTTCTGACTATCCTATTTGTTGTCATTCCATTCTATTCTTCTGTTTCTTACCCAGTTAATAATGTTATACACCTTTCATCTCCGTCGTATATCTGTATTTCTGGCTCTGTCCCATAGAGTATTACCATCGATTTTTCGAAGGGTTTTCATCTCCGATGTGTCGAGCAATCTTTTTGTCCTCTCTGTGTCGGGTCGTGTTTCTACCGCGTATGTCATTATTGGTCTGATGACTGTTTTGTAAATTCTGCCTTTCATTTTTTTTCAGATATTTTTATTTCTCCATATTGTGTCATTCAGGCAACCTGCGGCTCGTTTTGCTCTATTCACTTGATCTTCCATTTCTGTTTCGAGCCTTCCGTATCTAGATAGTGTGATGCCTAGGTATTTAAACTTCATCACTTGTTCTATTATCTGACCTTCCAGCTCCAATTTACATCTTATTGGATCTGCTGTTATAACCATGCATTTTGTCTTTTGTGAGGAAATTAACATGTTGAATTTTCTGGTGATTATGTTGAATTGGTGCAGCGTACGTTGTAAATCATCTTCACTTTGAGGGATTAGTATTGCATCGTCCGCATAGCAGATTATTTTAAGTTGTTTTTCTACAATTTTGTATCCTTTTTTAGTTCTTACTTTTTTTAATATTTCGACCATGATCAGGTTGAAAAAAAAATGACTCAAGGAATCCCCCTGTCTTTCCATTGCCGGCTTCAATTGGGTCAGTTAATTCATCGTCCACTTCAGTTCAGAGCCGATATGGACCACCAAATTCATTATATTTCCTTATCGGGCGATATTGACAATTGCTTTGCCCATGTATATTTTGGGAAAGGTATGATAATTCCCTAAGTGGTATGTACAGTGGAAGAGAAAAGGCTAGTTATAGAAAATTCAGCAAAGAAATAAAAGGAAGATGCAAGTTTGAAACAACAAGCCTATCAAACTATATTTATGTAAAGAAATTGTGAGTCACAATCAAAACAATCAACGAAATTATTTATTTAGGAAAATACGCCACAGAACAAGAGATTTTAACCCTTAAGTACTAACATCTTACATCAATGGCGCAAACACTAACTAACCGCCTGACAGACGGGTTTCACATTTTACTGGTTATTTTTCTTTTGTTAAATATTATAATGCAAAAAAATATTTCGATGACTTACTGAAAGTATTACTTATCTAAAAAACACAGTAATTGATCTAGTTTTTATGTATTTATTAAAATACAAAACATTATAACAAGAATGGAAGGATTGTCTGTGCGACTTTTTATTCCTGAAAAAAAGTGTGATAAAAATGAAACAAATTAAAGAATCTTGATAAAAATTTATAATCGAGTTAAACAAAGAGTAATAAATATGAAAATAAAAATTTTTTTTAAAAATATTAAAACAAAAAAAAACTGACAGGCACTAAAATTTGTACAGTGTAGCAATGGTAGTCAGTGGCAACATTTTCATCACAAATTGATCCCACTTCGTTTACGTCGTCTTCTACCTCATCAAGTCATTTCAAAAGAGTTTCCTCATAGTCTTTATCCCCTTATTTGAACTTTTTGACGAACTGGGGCACATTATGTTTAATGACGAACTGGGCACAAACACTAACACCCCGTCTATTAGACGGAAATCACACTTTGAGTCTAAATATCTTTCGAATAACAACCTGCAGCAAATTGCCGAATTCAATACTAGTAAATAACAACCCAACTTGAAAAGTCATAAACGGATGACCTTCAAATTTTTCTAGGAAGGGAAATATCCCACTTTCAACAAACGATGCCGTCTGAGAGACGGTGTGTTAGTACTTAAGGGTTAATGCCAGAATGTTGAAGTCTGAACTCTAATCAAATACTCAAGATCTGCATTCCCTAAAATAAAACACCTTTATATATACACATACAGCCAGTCTGTTCTCTAATATGGGACAGACGCATGGACAATGAACTTTAGAGCTATGAGGTTACAGACCTTTAAGGTGTGAGTGTTTAGAAGACTCGTGAAAATCCCAATAACAGATTATGTCGCTAACGATGCAGTATTGTGTAAAATATGTCATGATACAGACCTTATTAATATTATCAAGAAAATATATACAGAGTTGGGATAAAGTATGGAACCAAGCAAATATCTTTGAAACGAAAAGAAGAATATTTATGAAGCTTTGCATGCAAGTACAGTGACGCAAAAGGCATCTGAAGCCATATTTTTTGTTACTACTCGACTTCCGGTTTCACCGAAAATACCCTTAACTTATTTACTTTAAATGGGACACCCTGTATATTTTTGCAGATTTTAAAAGAACTTGTTATTTTTAATTCATACATACCAAGTTTGGAAAAAAAACTATTAAAACAAGAAATAAATCTCTTTACAGTTAAAAAATAGGTTAATTTATTTACGTTAAACCAATGATATTAAAAATAAAAAAAAATAATTTCAAATGTTGAAAATGTTTGCTGTTCACCTCCTGACAACGTGAAAGCCTATAAATAAATTCGTGAGTCACTATTTGCAAGATTTCTCCACGTATTAGTTCACATTCATCAATTATTCTTTGTCTCAAATCCTGCAAGCATGTTGGTCGCCTAACGTAAACACGTGATTTTAGATAACCCCAAAGAAAAAAATCTAACGGGTTAAGGTCCGGAGAACGAGCGGACTACTCTATGAATCCTCTACGTCCAATCCATCAATATCGATTATCATTAATATTACAATACGTTCTTTTTCATTTAAATGAACCATTTTTAATACTACTTATTTCTGTCAATTAGTTCAGTAACAGTTTTACCTACTATACTAAATTCAAAAAGTCATGCAGTGCATGTAAACAACAATTTTAGTCTACAGTCTACAGTTAGATGGTACTCGTTTATTTCCTACTGCGTTGTATTAATACAAAAAATGATCTACAGACACTTTTTAACAATTTTTTTCTACCAAATTTGATATGTATGAATTAAAAATGACAAGTTCTTTTAAAATCCGGAAAAATATACAGGGTGTCCCATTTAAATTAAATAAGTTAATGGTATTTCCGGTGAAACCAGAAGTGGAATAGTCACAAAAAATATGACAACAGATGCCTTTTGCGTCACTGTACTTGCATGAAAAGTTTTGTAAATATTATTCTTTTCGTTTCAAAGATATTTGCTTGGTTCCATACTTTATCCCAACCCAGTAAATTATACAGATATAGAATAAAGGAGAAAATTTAAAAAAGCAGTGGTCCAGGTAGAAGAAAATGTTCGCGGTTGAAAATTATCACAGAATGGATGGGTTTTGATACTTAATCCTTATTTACAGCCGCAGAGGATAGAGAAAGATTTGTCAGAATTGTTGCCGATCTTGCCAAACAATACCACGAACTTAAATTCAGAATGCAGGAAATTAATTGACATTGTAGTCCAAAAACGCTGTTATTTTCAGCAGCTTATTCTTATATCAGTATCGAAATAAAAACCCTTTATTTTCATCCATCCCTATTATGATCTAAATATATTAAATATACCAATACTAATTTCTACGCCTTTGACTCTGACACTTTTGAGTTTGTTGGTAGAATGCATTAGGGAATAAGAACCAGTAATCCCTAAGGAAATTTGCCATTATTCCTTAAGGGAATCCATATATAGCATTATACTGCAAAAACTACATAATATAAGGATATTATTCACTTTATAATATATTAGTCGTAGAAAAAGATAAATTAAATGTATTCTTCTTGAATGTCATTGATGTTATTTTTAAATTTAATGTCCACAGAGAACGGCAGTTCTCACCAGTGGCGCACAACACCCCTACATGCGACACTATATATACACGAAATTTTCGATTTTCTAAACCTGACTGAATTGAAAATTGGGCCAAATCCCTTCTTAAAGTTTAGGAAAAGACTCGTCCATTCATATGTCAACCATCAATTTTGGTCCAAGGGTGTGGATTTTACGGCCCTTCCCATTTAAAGCCTGTTTTTCGTTCTCGTCCCCAAAACTCCCAAAAATTTCAAAAATTTAAGCCTCACCTTTGCGGCTTCTGATAGCACAGATAATTACCTTTCCAAAGCATGTTTAATTTTGAAAATCGGTTATACCATTCAAAAGTTATCGAGCTCAGAAATATGACTCAATTTTTATTTAAAAAATGGAAAATGTTTGTGGATATGTATGTATGTATGTATGTATGTATGTATGTATGTATGTATGTATGTGTGTGGAAAAGTTAAACCGATCTGAATTTTCTTTTCTGTGTTTCAAGAGGGTGTGAGGGCCGATTCAGAACCGGTCTAATTTTTGACTTCTGACTACCCTTAAGCCAGCTAGAGGACTAGGTAGATACAAAATAGCATATTTTTTGGGCATATATATCTTAGGTTCAGGGAAAGACAGGAAAACCGCAAACACACCAATAGGATTAAGTTAAGCTTTCAAATGGCACCTAAGCAATTAAGCTGAGACATATACACTGCTCGCCATAGCCAAAAAACTGAAAAATTAAACTTTGAAAATTTTGGTTTTTCGACAATTACTCAAAATTTCAACCTACGAATTGCGCCAATAACTGAGCGTTTGTAGAAGGACTCAGGACGCGTCTAACGGTGTATACGTCATATCTGGGAAAATTCGAATTTTTAAGTTATAGGCTTCAAAAGTATGATCAAATCTATTTTTTATGGAAAAAAACGGTTTTTCAAGCTCAATAATTCCTGTAATACGTTCAGTTATCATACTCGATCTTGGATGCATCAGATACTACTTGTCAATACGTTTCAAATTCATGTTTAGTGATCATCATCAGGTAAGCCGTTCAGAAGTTATAGAGCTCCAAATGTATAATTAGTCCAAGAACTGAAATTTTTCACTTCGCAATTTTTACAGAATGGATAGATTTGCTTGAAAATTTGACAATAAGTAGTGGATAGTCCAAGGATCAAAATCTATATGATGCAGAAAGACGCTTTTACCATGGGGTGGTTGCCACCTCATCTCGAGGGTGGAAATTTTTTATTATATTTTGACCGCAAATGCTGGTAAAAACATTAATTATAAGCAAAAAATGTTCATTATACATTTTTTTAATAAAATTAATAGTTTTCGATTTAGTGGTTATCGAAGCTGTTAGTTTTATATCGAAAAAATTACCAGAGAACGGCAGTTCTCGCCAGTGGCGCAGAAATACACCCCCTACACGCGACACTATTATATACACGAAATTCAAAGTCCAACCTTTGCGGCTTCTAATAGAACTGATCATTACCTTTCCAACGCATGTCTAATTTTGAAAATCGGTTATACCATTCAAAAGTTATAGAGCTTAGAAATGTGACTCAATTTTTATTTAAAAAAGGGAAAATGTTTGTGGATATGTATGTATGTGTGTTTGAAAGTTAAACCGATTTGATATTTTTTCTCTGTGTTTGAAGAGGGGGTCAGGGCCGATTTAGAACCGGTGTAGTTTGTGACTTTTGACCACCCAAAATCCAGCTATAGGACTTGGTAGGTACAAAACGGCATATTTTTTGGAGGTATATATATTCGGATCAAGAAGAGGCAGGAGAACCGCAAATACATCAAATCAATAGTATTGACTTAAGCTTTCAAATGGTATCTAATCCGTCAGGATCAGACATACACACAGCTCAGTATAGCCGAAAAAATGAAAAACTAAACTTTTGAAAATTTTGGTTTTTCGACAATTACTCAACATTTCAACCTACGAATTGCGCCAGAAGGACTCAAGACGAATCTAACGGTGTATACCTTATATCCGGGAAAATTAGAATTTTTTAGGTTATAGGCTTCATCAGTATGATAAAATCTATTTCCTGTGGGAAAAACGGTTTCTCAAGCTCAATAATTCCTGTAATAGCTTCAGTTATCATACTTGACCTTAGATCCATCAGATACTACTGGTCAATACGTTTCAGACTCATGTTTACTGATCAAAATCCGTTAAGCCGCTTAGAAGTTATTAAGCTTCAAAAGTATAATCCAATTAACGATTATTCCCGAAATGGTTTATGTAGTTGTAGTGGTTACGACGCTAAATTTGATCTGGCAACGGGCAATCCGACTTCATTTACCGGCCATCTCAATATTTTTGTTTTAATCTATTTTCGAATAGAAAAAAATCTAGTGTACATTCGATGGATACTAGATCATTTGGGATATAATGCAACAAAGATGACCATTTATAAAGCTTGACGTGTAATAGGGGAACATTGCATTCAACTTCATACATTTAATTTATAAAAAACTTTGAAAAACTCCTGATACAAGAATAAAAAAACCGCTAAACGCCGTAAAAATGAGTGGCGCATAAAATATTCCAGCTAAAAAAGATCTGATATGAATATTACGTGGCGCGAAAATGGATTTTCATTTGATGCAAAACAAAATTCTAGTTTTATTTTAAAATATTTTTCCATAATATTTGCTAAAATTGAAGTAAACGCGCCACAAAAGAGTTTAAAAATTCAAACTGTATCAAAGTTACTCTTTTGTGGCGCGTTTACTTCAAATTTAGCAAATATTATGGAAAAATCTTTTAAAATAAAACTAGAATTTTGTTTTGCATCAAATGAAAATCCATTTTCGCGCCACGTAATATTCATATCAGATCTTTTGTAGCTGGAATATTTTATGCGCCACTCATTTTTACGGCGTTTAGCGGTTTTTTATTCTTGTAGAAATTTACTCAAAGAATGAATCAAATTCAATCAACTCAAAAACTTTATTGCTGATTTTATCGTTAAAATTTGCACTATTAATTGCAATTCTATGTTGAGTTCTCTGCAAATCCAATTTTAATCTTGACGACGGGATATTATCAAAAATTATCACCTTAATTTTCATTTCTATAGCTTTATATTGGTCAGAATGTCCTATGAATGAAATAATCTTAATTTTAATTAACATTTAATTACTTAATTTTGATTATTATTATATTGTAAAAAATAAAACTACTGGATTTTGATAAAAGAACATCGCCCATTTTATTTTAGTCTATTTTGTTCATTACCATTTTATGTTTATTCATTATCATTATTATCCTGGGTAGCGATAAAAGTAATCGCTTTAAAAATTACAAGTTAAATATGAAGTAACTGTGGAAGATATACACTGGTTACTTGTTTCATAACTTGATTGAATTTTTAATTATTTATGAGATTTATACTAATAAAAGATAAAAAGTTTGGGACCTCAAAAATAAAAAATGTTCTCACTAGGGATTCGAACTTATTCGCTGTCAACTTAAAAAATAAATAGACGCGAAGATAGCTGTAGTTTTTAGTGACGTAAATGTAAAGGAGTTTATTATAACTGTATATTATGAAAATAATATTGTTGTTTTTAGTATTTTATTTACAAGTCCATCTCCTTTTTTCACCTTTTAAACCTTCCTTGGATTTCTACAAGTGTTTCAAAATCGAAATTAGCTAGATCGGTTTAGTTATTCTGAAGCTTATCATATTACCCGTATGCACGC
This sequence comes from Diabrotica virgifera virgifera, assembly GCF_917563875.1. Classification (NCBI taxonomy): domain Eukaryota; kingdom Metazoa; phylum Arthropoda; class Insecta; order Coleoptera; family Chrysomelidae; genus Diabrotica; species Diabrotica virgifera. The sequence continues at coordinate 40,578,407 of NC_065449.1, forward strand.
TAATGGTGAATATAAAATTCTTAATTTTATGTCAAAAAATCGTAATATCTATCTCTTAGAACCTACCAAATTTCATTTGCATATCTCAACTGGTTTTAAAGCAATAAATAAATCGTCAGTTTGTAAGAAAAAATTCAACATCCCGTGTCTCGGAAACTAAACATTTGTAGCCCAGTAAATGAACGAGAAATTCGGCGATACCGTGTAATTTTCAGGGGCAACTCCGAATTGCAGGAAAATTTGGATTTAGGTTCTACTTACTCTCCACTTCAAAGTTGAAATTGTGCCGTTGGTTGCTTTTACTTGGGGAGTGACAGTCACCTCTTCTCTTGGGTGAAAAAACATACGTTCAAGATAAGACCGAAAATGGATAAATTGACTGATTTTAAGTAACTTTTGTTCTATAGAGTTTTTTACGTAGGTCAATACTTTTCGAGTTATTTGCCATTGAAATGTTGATTTTTCGACAAAAAACTACGTTTTCAGACGGTTTTTAGCAAATAACTCAAAAAGTAAATATTTTATCGAAAAAAATATCTTTCGCAAAAGTGTAGCTTTTAAAAGACCCAAAAAAATGGTGTATCAGTAAAGTCTATCAATCAAATAAAAACAAAGTTGTAGCTCATGAAAAATACGTTCTTATTCGTCTAATTCCAAATCGAATATTTCAAGGTGAAATCACCGAAAAATTAAGCACTTTTCGGGAAAAGCCCACTTCAACTTTTTTAAAGTGTTTATAAAAAGCTTTGTATTAATTGTTAACAAAAGTTTTAGCATTAAAGATAAGCGAATTACGCTAAAAATAAAGTTGGCCCCTTTTTTTTTGTAAAAAATCATGAAAATCTCGCCGTGTTTAGCTCCCCAAATGAAATTAATCGCTACCGCTTTACAAACAATTTACTTACCTATCTATTTTTTATATAATCTGTCAGTCTCACTGGTTTAAAGTGTTTATTTTTAAAATGGTTATAATTGAGAAAGCTTGAAAGGGTCACTAGTCACGAGTGTATGCAAATTTTGAACAGCCATATCTTAACCAATTTTTGTCTTACGGAGAAACAAAATCAAACTAGCATATTTATAATAGCAAAACCTACATTTTTTTACTCTTTACGATTTTTCTTATCACTAATACTTTTTAAGTTATTTTAAAAAAATGAAATTTTTCAAAAGTTTTTAGAAATTTTTTTTTTTTACTATAAAACCAAATGTTTTTAAAAATAAGCACTTCAAACCAATCAAACTTACAGATCATATAAACAATACACATACAGTTAAAATAGATGGTAAAGCCAAACGATTAATGTCATTTAGGGTGCCAAAGAGAGGGAGGTCTTCACGATTTTTTTTACCAAAAAAAATGCACCAACTTTCTTTTTCAGTGTAACTCGTTTATTTTTGATGCTGTAAACTTTTGTAAAAACAAATAATAAGCTTTTTTTCGATACTTTAAAAATATTAATAAGGTTTTCCCGAAAAACGCTTCTTTCTTCGGTGATTTCGCGTTGAATTATTCGATTTGGAATTAGACGAATAAGAACGTATTTTTCGTGAGCTACAACTTTGCTTCTACTCAATTTGTAGACTTTACTGGTACACTATTTTTTCGTTTTTTTTATGGGCTACACTTTTGCTATAAATATTTTTTTCGATAAAATATTTACTTTTGAGTTATTTGGGAAAAACGGTCTGAAAACGTAGTTTTTTTGTCGAAAAATCAACATTTTATATCGCGAATAACTCGAAAAGTATTGAATTACGTAAAAAACTTTATAGAACAAAAGGTGCTTAAAATAAGTTAATTTACCCATTTCCGGCCTTATTTTAAACACGCGTTTTTCACCCCCCGAGAAGGGGTAAATGTCACCCTCAAGTAAAAGCAACCAAAGGCACAAATTCAACTTTGAAGTGGAGGGTAAGTAGAACAAAAATCCAAATTTTCATGCAATTCGGACTTCCCCCTGGAAATTACACTCCAAAACGGTCATTTATTGGGCTATTGCGGACATACGTTTATAAAGCCAACTGTCATTATTTTTTCATATAGAATTACCCCTTAAAGTTTGTCGCACTTATTTAGAAGCACCGTGTATTGATGAAGAGCATGTCTAGTTGTTAAAGTACCTAACTTTTTTATTATCCAACATAAACGAACGAGTCTAAAAACAGAATGTTAAGAGAACCTGAGGCTATAGTTAGCTTTTAATTTCAGTATTTTATAAATGCTAGAATATTCCACACGGTGATGCAAACTTTGGGAAAAAACACAGTTTGATTGGTACACCCGGTATACAATGAAAATTTACCTATTTAGCAACAATATAATTATAGTGGTATTTTAAAAGAATCAGTCTATAACATATTCAAAAAATAACTTAAATCGGCTAACAGGTTTAGGTAATATGAGACATAAAAAATGACCAAATTTTTAAGTATGCCGATTTCTATGCACGTAAGTTTTTTTTTATTGGCTTTAGGATTAGACCATGCGGCCAGAAACAAAGTAAATAGTACATACATAAACATAATATATATCTTATCTAAACTATCTAATTAGTAATCTAGGTTAAGGTTATCTAAGTCTGACCGACCTTTTTGTTAAGAATAGATATAATAAACATTTTATTTTCAAAGTGAATTTTTGCTAAATTAATCTTAATAAAAATTTTGGGATAAGGACAAGGGTCACACTTTTCTCATTCAAGGGTTTTTCTTTTTTCTTAATAATTATTGATTACCTATATACCCACCCCACACGGTAAGGCAGGCATGTAGGCAATCAAAAAGAAAGACATTTAAGGTTACAAGCCTAATCTAGTCATTCTATAACTTAATTTTACAGCCATATAGGAAAAACAAAATAAAATCAAAAATACGTTTATGACTCAGTGCCAAAAGATACATAACATTATAGGGACCGTAAACGTTTAAACTTCTTAAATTTTTTGTAAGAATGTCCGACTGATGTGTGTACTTCTTACAATTAAAAAATATATGATATATATGCACGTATATTAAAAAATATATATGCACGTAAGTTTATTATAAAAAAGATATGAAAAAATATGACGTATTAAACGTCATTTAATGTTTACATATCAATAAACGACCGGGAGAGACTGCGTGACTTGTCGCAATAGTCGCATGAGAGGGGCTTAACAAGCGTTTTGATTACGCGCGATTACAACTACATACATTTTACTTGAGACACATGTTCACATGCTAACGCGCGTTTTAAGTCATTAAAACACGCGTGGAGATGTGAACGGTCTCAAGTAAAATGTATGTAATTGTAATCGCGCGTTATCAAATCGCGCGTTATCAAATCGCGCTTTAAGCGCCTCTTATGCGAACGGGCTCTTAGGCTTTTACAAGATTAGATAGTTACATATTACTTTTTTTTAATAAGTATTTTTTAAGTCGACAGTATTTTCCTATTAGAGAACACATTGCACGTATATTCACTATTTACTTTTGTGTTTTAGGGGGAGAGCAGTAGAGTAGACGGAGAGAGCGCCCTCTCACGTTCAATGCGTTACGCAGATCCGTGGTTATATGGTAGCATACGAGCACCGGGAGGATTTTTTCTAACGCCCGCCTTTGTGCTCTGTGCATGCCCAGACTACATTAACGGTACAAAGAAGTCAAGCAAGAAATCCCCATCACAATGCAAGAAATGCAAAGGAGCGAGACTTCCATTGTCATCGGTAAGTTTTTTTTAATTCTTTAAACAGTTATTTATGAAGCAGTTTGTGAAGTATGCTTTTTGCGAAAGCACGCAATGTTTAGAACACGAGCGACAGCGGAGCGAGTGCTATACTTCGCGTAAGTTCGCAAAAAGTACTTCACGCACAGTTTCATACAATGTTTGATCAAAGGTAATACCACGAGTCCTCTAAATTTATCAAGTAAAATTTAGAGGACGAGTGGTATTTGAAAAGATTATTTTGTGAACCAATATGTATTATTAGTAAATACGGGCATCTGTGAAATATTTTTAAGACAACTAGGATCAATGTCTTAAGTAGGTTATAGATAAATTATTTTATGATTTAAAAATAAACCAATTTATTTATTATATTGTTAATACATAAAAAAACTGTTTAAATCGAAAATGAACATTTATTAAAAACACAATTTTTATAACTAATATGAGATTTTCCAATGTCGTTCGTAACGTATTATGTGAAATTTAGGGTACCTTAAGTTTTATCAGAGAAGAGACTGTTTTATCAAGGAAGAGGCTGTTTTATCAGTATTACACTCAATGATTGGCTAGAATAACGCGTGGTGATTGGCTGAAAAAGCAAAAACGTCAGAATTTGACAGGTGAAAAAAATAATCTACGATAAACAAATAAAAAAACTGTAACTCTTGTAACCGAAACTAGTTTCTGTTCTACAATTTTTAGAACTTTGACATTTAAAAATTCTAACTACTTTCAAACCACAAAACTGTCAAAAGTTTTGTTGTAATTTATTGCTCATATTGTCATCACCATGACAACGCGAAAGTTGAGGGTTTTGATTATATGAAAGTGTGCCAAAAACAGTGCGAAAAAGTAAATCCCATTTAAAATACATTGTTACCTCACGCACACTTTAAACCCTTCACACACTGCTATCTGTATTGACAGTTTTCACAAACTAAAAACTTATACATAATAATATGACATAGAGTAGATAAAATAATTTTTAGAACAGTTTTATTAATTTATAATTTATTCACATTAAACTGTATATAGTATTTAAAGTGTATTAAGAAAAATACTACAAGTAAAACGAATCAAATAATAAAATTTCTTAAAATTTTGATCCTTTGTACCCAAAAAGTTTTAAGGGCAATAGAGTTAATTAACAATTAACTTAATAAAAGTTAAAAATCCTCAAATCGATACAAATTTTTTTTTAAATCTAAATATCTTAAGTTCTATTCACTTTTGATATTGTATCTTTTATAATGGCTTCGATAATTTAATAAACAGCTGTATTCACTAGATTTGTGCTAAATTGATCTGTGCTATTCTATTTAAAAATTGTATTGTGTTTTCAATTTTGAATTAAATCTAAAAGGGGACACTGGTAGAGCTTCTTAAAACAGATGGAACACTACTTGAACGAAACATAAAAAGAAGTATGGGGAAAAATCAGAGATGCCAAAGGAAAGAGATGAATATATTAATAAAAACGAAACACATTCAGAAGTAAACATGGGCAGACTACTTCCGATCACTATTTGCTAAAGGTGGCGATAATGAACAACCATCAACACCTGAAGTTACGAAAAACGAAGAAATAAACATCAAGGAGGGAGAGGTAAAGGAAGCATTGACGAAATTAAAAAAATAGAATCTCACCAGGAGAGGACAAAATCTGTAACGAACTCCTAAAATACGGAGGAGAAGATCTGACTAAACAACTATTGAAACTAATACAAAAAATAATAGAATAAAACAGAATACCACAAGAATCGAGGTCAAGCATCCTAATACCTCTCTTCAAAAAAGGAGACAAATCGGACCCGGAGAATTACAGAGGAATTAACTTATTAAAAACAACATTAAAATTAACAATCAAACTGATAACAAACAAACTTAATGAAATTATAACATTAGCAGAAGAAAACAAGGTTTTAGGTCGGGAAGATCATGCACTGGCGCTATATTTATTATGAGGCAAGTTCAAGAGAAATCGTTAGAATACAATAACCCGGCATATTTATGCTTCGTGGACCTTAAGTAAGCATTTGAGAGGGTCAAATTAAAGGACGTTATCGATTTGTTATACTCAGAAGAGGTACCTCTAGGAATAATTAAAACGATCGAAAACATCTACCAGAACAACACAATAAAAGTAAAAGTAAAGTAGAAGATGAACTAACTGACCCAATTGAAGCTGGCAATGGGATAATACAGGGGGATTCCTTGAGTTCTTTATTGTTCGACCTGATCATGGATGCAATATTAAAAAAAGTAACACCTAAAACAGGATACCAAATGGGTGAAAAACAACTTAAAATACAATACAGACAATACAGGCTATACAGGCTATACAGACAATGCAATACTGATCCCTCAAAGTGAAGATGATCTTTAACGTATGCTGCACCAATTTAACATAACCGCCAGAAAATTTAACATGTTAATTTCCCCAAAAAAGGCAAAATGCATGGTTATAACAGCAAATCCAATAAGATGTAAATTGGAGCTAGAAGGTCAGATAATAGAACAAGTGGTGGAGTTAAAATATCTAGGTATCACACTATCTAGCTACGGAAGGCTTGAAACAAAAATGGAAGATCAAGTGAATAGAGGAAACAGAGCCACAGGTTGCCTAAATGACACAATATGGAGAAATTAAAATGTCGAAAAAGAAATAAAAGGCAGAATTTACAAAACAGTCATCAGTATGTCAATAATGACATACGCGGTAGAAACACGACCCGACACAGAGAGGACGGAAAGATTGCTCGAAACAGCGAAGATAAAAACCCTTCGAAAAATCGATGGTAAGCGTCTATCGGAGAGAGCTAGAAGTACAGATATATGACGGAGATTCAAGGTGGACCAAATTCATAAGTAAGAAACAAAAGAATAGAATGGAACGACTACGTTAACCGAATGAGAACAAATAGTAGTAGTAAGAACAGCAAGAGACGGTTCCCCAATAGGAAGACTATCAATGGGAAGTCCTCGAAAGCAATGGAACGACAACTTACTAGAGGCATATTGAAAAAACAGACAGTCAGAGTCATGTCTATACAAAAGAAGAAGAAGAAGAAAACTATCTAGTTATGGAAATCTAGAAATAGAAGTGAAAGATCAAGTCAGTGAATAGAGCAAACTGGCAATTGAGTTTAAAATGAGTCTTATTAGTACAGTCATTGAAGCTTTTTAGCTCAGAAATTTTTTACGATGAACCGATTTACATGAAATTTTGGAATTAGGCTTACCCTACCCTTAACTTCAAAAGTGATATTGACCCCTCGAACTCTATTTTCATCCTGGGGGTGGTTGCCACCCCTTTTCGGTGGTGGAAATTTTATCTTTTCAAGATAACCTCAGATATCGATAGAAGACCTAATTTTAAGCAAAAAATTGTAGCAGGTAAAAAAATGAACAAATTGGTTGTTTAAAGAGTGTTCTAAGTGCAATATTAAGCGAGATATTGAAAATCAAAGCCGTTTTTTCTTTTTTAATCGATGTATTCAATGCCATCTAGCGGAGAGCGAATAAATTATATGCATGCTAATGAGAAAGAATTTTATAGTGCTTAAACTAAGCTTTAAAATGAGCGCTGTTAAAAGTCTTTTGTACGTAAAATGAGCGAGCTGTAATGAAAAAAAAGGAACATCAAATGTTTTTTTAAATCACGATTTCATAAGTGCCATTTCCACCAAAATTAAAACTAATCGTATTCCGTCTAGAATCAACTTTATTATAAAGAGTTTGATGGATTCTAGCAGTTTCGCTGCTTTGGAACACACATTTTTTGAAAAAATCACGATTTCAAGAAAAAAAAATTTAGAATTAAAAAAAAAAACACTTTCTTTTCATAATATCTCAAAAATAATGAACGATACGTAAAAAAGTATAGTAATAAAAAATAGGTTTTTTTGATAAAAATTTTGGTGTGTTTGCTTTTCCTATCACCCAAAAATTGACGAAAATATGATTGTTTCAAAAGCGCGCGGTAGCGCAACCGCAGTCTCTCTCGAGCATTCTGACCCTTCACCGTTTCAAAATGAAAGGTTTTTCACTACATATTATAATGAAAAAGTTGTAGCTCCTTTAATTACCTTCAAAATGGTTTTTTCTAAGTTGTGATAGCTTCAATATTGAAGTAGTTATGGCCCAAAAACTAGTACTAATTTAATCTAGTACACTTCCACGTAACTTGTAAGTTTATATTTTATTCAATAAATGGTGATTTCTTACTGTATAATTGAATTATTTTTAAATGTATAATCATACATCATATTCGATGTTTTAATTTAGGGGTAGTTTTAAGGGTTAAAGAACTTGAGCATATGATTTTCCAGCATAGCTTTTTCGAGAACGTGGAACGATATTTAAATCATTTTTAGTTTATCAAAAGAAATTTTTTATACAATTTTTAATCGAACGGTTGATTTTAAGGGTTGAAAGGGTTTAACAGATAAATAATGAAGATAAAAAACGTAAAATATTATTTACTCTATATTTAAGCCTTATTGTCAAACCAAATTAATTTTTTGTAAATTTTTTCTATTTAGAGGTTGTTTTTAAGGGATGAAACGGGTTAACAGGATAATTAAGATAGAGAACGTAAAATATCATTTACTCTATATTTAAATCTTTTTATGTCATACTAAATTAATTTTTTGTAAATTTTTTCGATTTAGGGGTTGTTTGCAAGGGTTGTAAGGTTTTCAAGTCGATGAAAATGAGTTTAACATGAGGTTATTGTGTTAGACAACACGTCACAATGTCACTCTTGATTATGAAACACGTTTTCTGGCGATAAGATGGCTTAATGTCAATTTTTCCATTAGAAGTTGTTTTCACCCCTTAAAAATAAAAAACGGAGTTCGGGTCAATGTCACTTTTAGGGTAAGATAAGCCTAATTCCAAAATCTCATGTAAATCGGTTCATAGTAAAAAATTTCGGAGGTAAAAACTTATTTTACGCTTCAATGACTGCACTATATTTTTAATCAGGGTAGAACGTAAAAAAATTAAAAAAATGAAATCTGGGTTTAAGGGCATTTTTTCTATCTAAAGGGGTATACAATACTACATTTATAATTTAATTAATGTGGTCTTGAAAACTTGTCCAATTTTTAATAATTATAAATTAAATTTTATTGTGTCTATTTATAGGTGGAAGCCTCGAAATATGGAACCGTCAGATATTATCCTTCAGAAGCTGTTGCTGCATCCTCCACTCCGGTTCGGGGTGGTACTGTAAGAGTAACTTCTTCCAAACGGCCATCAATCCTGCCATCGCCTGGTGATCCTTACGATTTAGTTAGAAAATCCAGGTTGTCAGTAACGGAAAACACCAATCCTTTCAGAGCACGATCAGTTTCTCCCAGCAAAACCACCGATGGAGATAACAAAAAGAAGCATGGAAAATCAAAAGGTATTTATTAAAAAAATCCACGAAGAAGTAAAATTGGAGACCCTGATGCAAGAAGGGGATAAGTAACAATATGTAAATTTTACAGCAGAAGCAAAAAAAGTTTTATTTTTTAATTGAAAATTTATGTTGTTCATGAAGTAGGGCCGAACTAATACAACAGGTATATATGATTTTGCCGCCATTCTACAGCCAAACAACAATGCTATTAAGGAAACAAAAATTTGGTGCAATAATAGGATAAGTTTAAGCCTTTTTTGTACTGTAGTTTACAGCAGGTGCAAAAAGGGGATAAGTTACATTAAAACCCATTTTCAGAAGAAATACTTTATTATTAAATGTGGAGTACTTATTAATAATAATGAATATAAAATAAAGCAACGCAAATTTTAACAGAAAGTCTACTTCCTATTACCTACATTATTTCCTGCTGTTCGGTTTCTGAAAGTTTTTCTATGCATTTCTTACTACATTTGCAATCATCGCCTTGTTTCCTTTCTGGTACCACTTTTCTCGTTGTCGTAGATTTATAAACTTCACCTCTAGCTCTTTTTATTTTCTGCACATTTCTTTTCCAGCTATGACAGCCCTGGGCACTAAGGCTATCTTCTCCCGGTGAGGGTGGTTATCCCTTATCCGAGGGGTGGAATAATTGATACGCTTACTTGTTGAGTTGGTTTATTTACACTCGCATTAGTATAAGCTGGTAGCACCGCACCCAAAGAACATCTCGTGTAGAAAGAGACACTATCTTTAATGTGGAAATATTACGTCTGATCACCAAAATAGAATGACGAATGTCTCATATAATATTATGAATTCCCTTGTTATAGTTTTACTGTTTATATTTTTAGAAATGCCTATTCAGCATCGACCATGAAAAGTGTTTATAATTGACTCTGCAATTATTAGTTGAATCGTGATCTGGGCTAACAATATTTATATAATCGAATGAAGGTTGTAATATTGTTATGATGACATAAATAACTGAAAGTAATTATTGTAGATAATTACAGGGTGTTTTTAAGATATATCTACTGAGTACAGATGAATTCTTGTACACCTTCCCTTCTTAGGAATTTTCCGACTACGGGGAGGGAAATTTGCAAGTCGTGCTACCAACCCATACTGTGTTGTAATCAATACAAAAAATTTATTTTATATACAAACTTCCTAAGCCTACGCAAATACATAAATAATATAAAATGTTCGTTTAACAACATTGTTTCGTAACACTTGTCACTCACTGTGTTTTCGGATTGTAAGCATATAATCTATTCTTATGTATTTCCTTGATTTTATTGTTTTCTATTCTGATTTTACAATTAACGTTATTTACTTCTGTTATCGTGAAAGGACCTACATAAAGACTATCAAACTTACCATTCTCTTCCCTTTTTACAAGGACTAGGTCTCCTATTTTAAAGTGTTGTGATGTTGTTTTCGGCTTATTTTCTTCTTGTCGCTCTTTTTTGTCCTCATTGCTTTCATTGCTTCTAGTGAGTTGACCTATCGTGTCTACGTATTCTGTGTCCTCTGGTTTCGAAGAAGTGTCCGATATCACGTCTTCTTTGACATGTGTTCTATTCGGTTTGTTAATGTGACATTCATGGCATTGTTTAACGTATTTTCTTACGTCTTTTTCTAAATTTTTCCATCTAAATCTTGCTTTTAGCTTCTTTATTAGTCTATTTTTCTTCAAGTGTCCTCCGAACATCGGGTGATTATGGTATTCTTCTATTAATCTGTGTTTTTCTTTGTCATCTTTTATTGTTTCTGGTACTTCACATATGTATATTTCTATATTCTTCAATTTTTTATTTCCTTCTTTAATAAATTCATCAATTGTGCACATTTTAAAAATAATATCATTTACGTATATTTTTACTTTACGTACTGCATTCTCTACAGCCAGCTTATCAAGCTGTACCAACGCTTGGTTTAAATCGAAATGATTCAATCCTGTGGCTATGCTTTTGCTGCATTTTATTTTGTTTTTGGCCCTAATGCTCAGTCTTGGTGAGATTAGTTCTGCTCCAAAGGACAAAATTGGTAGTCTATGCGCCTCTAAATTATTTAGTACCTTCCTTACTGTCTGTTTGGTGGCTTCTGGCTGTAGTGCGAGTTCACTTTCAGCCTTTGTTTGTCTTGCTTCTTTCTCCTTTTCTTTTGCTTGAGCTCTTGTTATAGCTAGTATATGGGCGTTGTCTATGTATAGGTTTTTTAGTTGATGCAATGTTATTCTTGAAAGGCTGTCTGCGTAGTTACTTTTCCCTGTTATATACTCTATTTCGAAGTCATATTCTTCTAGGTCTAATCTGATCCTCGTGAGTTTTGAGGTTGGTTCTTTCATTGCAAATAGGTGTGTCAAAGGTTTATGGTCTGTTTTTACTTTGAATGTTGGTGCTCCATATAGATAACATTTAAAATAATTAATTCCCCAATGAATCGCTAGTAATTCCTTAACGATTATAGGTTTATTACATTCTCCTTTACTAAAACTTCTTGATGCATATGCTATAGGTAGGTCAATTCCGTTATAATCTTGACTTAGGATTGCTGAACAACTCTCATTGGATGCGTCTGTTGTTAAGATAAACTGTTTGTTGAAATCAGGATATTTTAAAATTGGTGGTTTCGTCAGAGATGCTTTAAGCTTTTTGAATGCTTTTTCACACTCCTCGGTCCACGAAAATTCTACTCCTTTCCTCGATAATTTGTTGAGTGGTCTGCATATTTCCGCAAAATTTTTAATAAAACGTCTGTAATAGTTGCAAAATGCTACAAATCTCTTTGTTTCTTCCGCTGTCTGAGGTGTCGGATATTGTTCAATTACTGCATACTTCGCTTTGTCTGGTGATACTCCCTCTTGAGAAAGATCATGTCCTAAATATGTTACTTCCCTTCTAAAGAATTGACATTTTCCTGGGTTAAGTTTCAAATTGAATTTTCGACATGTCTCAAATGTCTTTTTCAGGTTGTCTAAGTGATGTTTTTCGGATATTCCAATTACTACGATATCGTCCATGTAAAGAAATGCTTTGTCTGGTGTTAATCCTGAAAATGCTATTGACATCATTCTTGAAAAGCTATTTGGGCTTACATTTAATCCAAAAGGTAATCTGGTAAATTGAAATGCTCCATTTTCTGTGCTGAACGATGTGTATTTTCTCGATGATTTTTCTAATGGTATCTGGTGAAAGCCTGACATTAAGTCTATAACTGAAAACCATTTTGCTCTTCCTAGTTGATCTAATATAGAATCTATTCTTGGTAATGGAAATTTGTCTGTAACTATCTTCTTGTTCAGTTGTCTAAAATCTATGCATAATCTCCATGCTTTTCCTCCATCTATAGCTTTTTTCGGTACCAGTACTACTGGACTGTTGTACTCGGATGTAGATGGTTCTATGATTCCTTGGTCTCTTAGGTTTTGTACTTGTCGATTTAATTCCTCTGTTTGCGCATGAGGTGTCCTATAATTCTTGATATATACCGGAGTTTGGTCTTTAACTCTTAGTTTTTGTTCGTAGAAATTGTTACAGGTTAACATATCATGCCTTAGGGCGAATATGTCCGAATATTCCTCGCATAACGATACTAAGTTGTCTCGTATGTATTCTGGTATGTCTAATTTCAGTGATTCTCGTAATTCTTTTTTTCTGTCTTTGCTGTCGTTGACTAGCCTATATATATTGAATAGTTTAATATCCAACGTCCTGATTGTGCTTGCGTCTACATTTACTGTTTCGTACGTTGTGTTCAAAATTTTGATGTATGGATTATTACTTGAAATAATTGCTCTTGCTATGAATATTCCTGGTTGTATTTCTTGCTGTTCCACTATCCTGTCTTTCTTTAACGTTTGAAAAATTTTTACGATTCTGTAAATTTCACATCTAGGCGGTATTATTATGGTGTCATTGTCTATATTATCCAGAATTTTCGTACTAATGTAACAATCGTTGTCCTCTTTAATGTGCATTTTAAGGTTTGCGTAATCTAGTATACATTGAAAGTTAGAAATAAAGTCTCTCCCAATGATTCCGTCTGTTGGAATTGGAAAGTTAGGTTCTACCAATTGAAAGATGTGTTCGAATCGAGTTCCTTTTACTTCGAGTGTTGTCTCAACTTCTCCCATTGTTTGCAACTCTCCTTTAGTGACTCCTTTTATTTTCGCCTTTGTGTTTGGTTTCACCTGTTCCTTCATAAAATCTTGTGAACATTTTAGTATTGAAATGTCAGCTCCTGTGTCTATGATAAAAGTGCTTGTGTTTTCAAGAATTCCTGTTTTCATTCGTACAAAGTTCGTTAGGTTTAGGTCGAAGTTGTAAATGTTATATTTTATTTCTGCCTGTGTGCTTCCAACTTCTTGTTCATTCAAAACCCCAACTGCTGGTTTTCTTGCTCTTCTTGACTGTCCTCTATTTCTAGTAACCTTACGTTCCTGTTACGTCCGCCTCTCTGGTTTCCTCTGTATGTTTGATTGTTAAATTGTCTGTATCCTCTGTTCGAATAATTTCGTTGATTGTCCGTTGCTTCTCCTTCGTTCCGTTGTCCGAAGTTATTTCTTCTTCCTCTGTCATATTTGTTATGGTATCCTCTTCTGTATTGCTGCTGTCCTCTCCTATTCTCGTAGTTTGTCCTATAATTTAAGACTCTTCCTTGTGCATTTTCTTCAGTCGTATCGATCGACAAAAATTTAGATACTACTTCCTGCGGTGATGTAAAGTTACCTGCTTCCAGTATTAGCTTAGCTTTCTCTGCATTAGCGTTTCGTTTCATTGTTGTTACTACAGCTTCGGTCGTATATTTCTTTGCTAAGTCAAGTGGCATTCCTTCCGCTATGTATGCTACTTTTAATTGTTCTGCTAACTCTTCCACTTCAGATGCGTACACTGCTGCATCTCTATGCCCTTGCCTTTTTTTTGCTAATTTGGCTATTAAATTCTTCGGATTATCACCTTTTAATTCTTTCTTTAGTGCTTCAGCTATCCGTGGAATTGTATCTTCTGTGTTTATTAGGTTCCTAGCCTTATTGGTGAGTCGCGTTTTTATTAGCGTTACAGCTGTGTCTTCATGACCTTCTGCCAATTTTCCAAGTAGTTCTAATGCGTCTAAAAATGGTTGTAATTTCCCTGCGCGTCCATCGAACTCGTTGGGCAATATCTTGCTTGCGATATTCAAAAATTCATTGATTGTCAAAGCCATGTTTAATATTGTTATATCTTGTTTTATGTCACCTTTTTTCTCTTTTATTCCGTCGTTAATTATTTCTTCTTCTCCTTCCTCGTCGCTTTTTCCTTCTTCTATTTCCTCATCGCTTTGTTCCTCTTCAACTTCCTTGTCGATTGGTTGATGTATTGAACTTGGAACCACTGTTCTCACATTTACTGCTTGGAATGATCGTATAACTTTGTCTCTGATTTTTCCAAAATATTTGTTGCACGATTCCCTTTGTTTGTCCGAAAGTGCTTCCCAGTTTTTCCTAGTCAATTGTGTGAACTTGTTATAAGCTTTAATTAGCTGTGTCGTTACTTCTTCCTTTATGTCCTTAGATTTCGGAACTTTTTTCTTTAAGACTCTTCTGCTTTGCCTGTCTATTTCTTGTGCAATTTCCTCAACTATTTTGACAAAATCTTCCCACGTAACTTTGTTGCTACTCATTTATACATAATTTTTTTCTTTTTTCCAGCTTCTGCACTTCTTAGCGAAAATATAAATTCGATAGTCTTACGGTGTATATAGATATGTAGTATATAGATATATAGTAAAAAAATATAGAGATAAAATAATACGTCAATATATGGTAAAAATATGTAAAAATTGCAGTAGTAATAAAATTCAAAAATAAATAACGTTATATTAACCCTTGTAAATAAGTAGTTAGAATAATAATTTAAATGTATTATGCATATAGCGTATATTTGTTATATCGTATATTTATTTTGATAGGTATATTTACGATAGCAAATATTAAGATCATAAAAAAATTGCAAAAATTTACTAAAAATCAGTAGTCAAATAATAAATGAATAAAAGTCAGCAAAGATAAAGTATACGTTGATAAATATGTAAAAAATCATATAAAATTGTATCATTGCGTCCTATAATAACTTAATATGAGGGTAAAAAAAATCTTTTTATATTGATAAATATTGGTAATAGAATAGAATAATTAAGTAAAAATAGGTAAACTTGAAACATATATTAATGTAATTAAGGTAGCACATAATGTTTATACTTTATACTTTATATTAATCAGGAAATACCATAAAAATAGCTAATATGGACTTACCACTTTTACACGTCTTTGTTCGTATCACAAGTCCTCGCTGCACGTTCCATAGCATTGTCCATTGTCCATTGTCCCACGATGTTCCATCTCCATACTATTCCCTTTTCAGCTCCGCGTCGGCCTGATGTCTCCATCCATTTTACATACCACACTGTTGTCTAAGGTGGTCTAGGTGCCTGAACATTGACGTGTTTCTTCATACCTGTCCTGTTTACCAGTCCTGAGTTCTTCCCTGGTTCTGGATCGCCATATGACAGCCCTGGGCACTAAGGCTATCTTCTCCCGGTGAGGGTGGTTATCCCTTATCCGAGGGGTGGAATAATTGATACGCTTACTTGTTGAGTTGGTTTATTTACACTCGCATTAGTATAAGCTGGTAGCACCGCACCCAAAGAACATCTCGTGTAGAAAGAGACACTATCTTTAATGTGGAAATATTACGTCTGATCACCAAAATAGAATGACGAATGTCTCATATAATATTATGAATTCCCTTGTTATAGTTTTACTGTTTATATTTTTAGAAATGCCTATTCAGCATCGACCATGAAAAGTGTTTATAATTGACTCTGCAATTATTAGTTGAATCGTGATCTGGGCTAACAATATTTATATAATCGAATGAAGGTTGTAATATGGTTATGATGACATAAATAACTGAAAGTAATTATTGTAGATAATTACAGGGTGTTTTTAAGATATATCTACTGAGTACAGATGAATTCTTGTACACAGCTTTTGGGATCTCTTGTTTTCTTTCGTCCATGTTTATTATTTGCAGCCTCTTTATCAGCGGACTCCTTCTCTTCATATAAATTATTTTCAGATGCACCAGAATCATTCGAAGGCAGAAACTCGCTGCCTGAACTTTGAAATGGTTCATCCTCACTATTTGAACTTATAATAATATCCTATGATCTAGTAATAATAAAAAAATCCTCGATATTTTACTAAACCGTACCTCTCGCACTAGCACTATGTTAACTCTCCAACAGTTTCTCGGTGACTACGTGACTTAGATCGCGTTCGTGGCTCGTGCAGATACCGGTACCTTACCCAATCGCGGCAAGCCACCGGTGCAATAGTGGGACAGAATAACACACATATAAAAATTAATTCAAAATTTGGTGCAAGAACGGGATAAGTTACACATTCCTTATACTGTTCTTGCACCAGACCATACCAGGGGATAAGTTGTTTTCTCTTATAATTTCAGCATCTATTACGTGTACATATACTATACTTGCGCATAAGCACCTATCTCGATTTTGCAGAATTTGGTACTTATCCCCCTTCTTGCACCAGGGTCTTCAATTCCTGTAGCTGGCTGTATATCTTTTCTTTCTATTTTAATGACCTTGACATAGCCAATTGACCAGACTATTTTGTAATTTGTATTCACTGGCTTGTATATCATAACTACGCACAAAAATACTATATCCTTTATAAAAGGTATGTAATTATATAATTATAAAGGCCCCTAAATAAGGAGTTATATCACACAATAGAATATTTTCGGATTAAAAATCTATCCAATAGGGTGCATGCATGAGCCACCAAAATGTTTTGGGTAAAACTCTTTACATGTTAAAATTTTTTAGAATTTACTATATCGTCGCCTTAGTACTATAACTTGATAACTCCAAAATTGACGTTTTTGAGATTACTTGCCTCCATATTGTGTAAAAACTTGATAACTCACTCCAAACGGGTTACTTATTTATTTATTTATTTATTTTTTATTTCGCTAATGCCTCGACAACTAATGGCCATTGGTATGGTAGGTACGGTAAATTTTTGTAGTTAGGTACCTAGTGTCATGTGTAGTGTGTGTGTTGAGTAAGTGTCTTGTTACTTTGCAAAGTTGACGTCATTGTCTTTGCAAAGAGACGCTAATTGTATCCGAACGTCTGCGGTCCCTCCGGTGAGTACCGATCCCACAAGGACAGAAACCATTTTCATTTATTAATTTATAATAAACGAAAAATTTCTGACCCTGGTGAAATTCGAACTCACGACCATTCGGACCTTTTGATTCAAAGGTAGGCGCTCAAATGCCCCTAATATTCAGTGCTAAAACTTGACAACATGAGTTATCAAGTTATTGTTTAATCGAAATAATCGTGAATGCGACATACACTGAATGCTACAATTAGCTAACTCTAGTTATCCAGTTGTAGGACGTGTTTGAAACCATTGAGGCTACCACGTAATTGTTATCTGTTGATTCGGTTTATGTTAATGCAAAAGTTCGAGAATTGTTAGCAGATCTGGCAACCTCCATGGTGGAGGGCTAATTTTCACCAAAATAATGCTTAAAATATTAGTTTCGTTAAAAAGCTCACTTAGATGCAACTTGGCACGGGATGCAACATTACCAAATGTTAACGTTATGGTAGTGCTAAAAGTTGATAACTTTACTTTTTCATGTTATTTTCCATATTGGAAAACAAATTTGCATAGTATTCCTAAATAGATCAGTAGCCAAAAAGTTAAAGAACACTATTTTAGAGCTGCAGAGTGAATTCCGTATTTACCAACATCATGGTAGCAGCACAAATATTTTTAAAATCTTTAAACCCGTTTATCTCAGAACTACTAATTTCGAGTTAAAATTTTGTGATGTTACAAAAATTACTGGATATTGCCCAAAGCAACACAGGACTCTTCTCACGTGGTTGCAATGTAAGGAGGATTGAAACCTCACAGTTGCCTTTCAACTCACATTGCAACCACGTGGGAAAAGTCCTGTGTTTTCTGGGTAATATCCAGGAATATTTGCAATATCACAAAATTTTAACAACAATATGTAGTAAATTCTAAAACTTTTTAACGTTTAAAGGGTTTTTGGCTTTTTTAACACTGATGATGTATTTTTTATCCGAAAACGTTTTGTTATGTGATGTAATCCCTTAATTAGGGACTTTTAAATATACCTCCTACAAAGGACCTAGTAGTTTTGTATTTATTAAACTTATTTTCCAAAGTAAAACCACTAGCAAACATAAACTACACAAAAAAAGAACAAAATTAGGAGGAAGTTAGCAGAATGAAATAACTTCTATTGGAGTAACAACTACTTTGTTTCACATTAACAAAAATATACTACATTTTCTCACCTTTAGGCTTGGACTCTGAAGGGTCAATAAAAATACTAAAAATCAAAAAATATCGTTTAAATAATAGTTCATTCTTTCACGGTTTTTATTAGTAGGTAAGTTAATATTCTCCAAGTTATTCACGTTTGAAATTGTTGGTTTTCTACCTAAAAATGTAGGTTTTTACATGGGTGATTGTTCAAAAATAACTCGACAACAATAATTATTTTTGCCCAAAAAAAGTCATGACGATCAAAAAAAAAATAATAGACCAGAGCGCATCTGTAAAAATATTCGTACATTTGGATGTTGAGAGGTGACGCATATTTTTTTTGCATATATAAGTTTTCAGGGACTTTCGCCCCTCGATAATAATATAATCGTTCATTCTGAGTTTAAATTTTTTTAAAATACTTAGTTTTCTCAGGATTTGAAAAACCTGAATGCATTTAAAACACATTAGCGCGAAATTTTGCGCCTTCGCCCTTAATGATAATTTATGAAAATTATTCTTATTAGGTACAGGTAGCTTTATTTATATATCAACAACCTGCCCTAAATTTTTAACCAATTTGACCTAAACAATTTTAACACGTCTAGATTGGAATAAAACTGGAAAAATTTAATAAAATTTTTCCCATCTTTTCAAAATTACTCTGAAATAAACAGAGATATGGAAAATATTCATGAATATAATAATGTAGTATTTTTTTGCTAGTAATTTCACATTTTTTTTATATTATTATAAATAAAAACTAATTGAGATATTATTGACGTCTAAAATTTACATAAAGTGTGAAAAGTTTCTTTTTTAAAACCCATTAAATTGCATGTTTTAAAAATCAAAGTCTTCAAAAAAGATCAACTTTTCATCTACTCAAAATTCACTACAGTATTAGGTACACTTTGGATCATTTAGATATCTTCAAAATTAAAGTAATTATAGTAAGATAACCATTTACGTTTTACTATCAATTATGAAAAACTCATTAATTTAATTCCTTTTTTGTACACAGAAAATCGTTTTGTTTAGCAGGTTGTAACTTGGGTTGTATAGCCTCAATTAAATATAAAGAAAACATTTGATTTATTATTTTTAAGGGTTTCTTTTTGATTTACTCATTTTCCTTTATAATGAAGTACTTTCGCGTTATTTTTGAAAAACCACCCAAAAACATACATTTCGCAAAGAGGAAATCAACAATTTCTAGTGTGAATAACTGGGAAACTATTAACTTACACAGAAAAGTCAGTGAAAAATTTTTGCTATAAATTGAATTCTCTATCGATTTCGAGAGTTACTTAAGGATTCAATATTTTCTCCCCCGAGAAGGGGTGGCACTCAACCCTGGGGTAAAAGCACACTTTTCTTTTACATATTTCCTATATGAATTTCTATTTTGATGTCAATCATCGAAGAGGTTCTTTTAAAATTCTAAGCAAAAACCGTGAAAGAATAGGTGCTGCTTTATTTTGCTGTGGTATTTTTATGCTGTGTATTTAAAAATTTGTCAAAATTATGAAACGTTTCAGAAACTCTGATGTCTACTTTAATTCATAGATTTCATGAATTATATTGTAATGGTTTTTTACTATAAAATCACTCTTGTGAATGTTTGTTTTAGCTGAAAAACGAATCGAGTCATACAATCTGACCATCGGCCGCAGGTCCATCCTGGAATGTGACATAAACCCTTACGAACTTGTGTCATCCGAAACCTTTGGCCCCAAAGAGAAAGAATCACCGGCAGTCACTTTGGTTAATGGTCAGAGAATTCGGATCCGGCCTTCTGTTTCTGATAGTGAATACGAAGATGTACAGCTCAGGCTATCCACCCCTACAACGAAACCTGCTGCAAAAACTAAGCTGTCCTTAAAGAACATTGTTAAATCCAGCTCACCTATTTTAAGGGATAAGAAAATATTAAATGGAGTAAGTAGAGCCTTTATTTCTAAATGCACCGTAAATATAGTTCTGTAACCGCAGTGGCTGTTAAGTTATGATTTGATATTATTACACTGATTTTTTACCAAGTATTTTATTCTTAATTTTTGTTCTGGTGGTAGGAATATAATTCACTCTACTGAGAGTCCATTACACTCCAATAACAGTTAATGGTGCCGACCCGTGTTTCCGAAAGGTGTTGATTAAACTGAGTAGGTTTGCACTGCTTAACCTCGATTGAAGCAGTCGACATTACACATTTTTCTACCCTACCAATCCGTAATCCGTCTGGCAAACCTGGTGGGATATGCCCAAAACTTCTACAATATAAAAATGTTGATTTTTGGCGAAAGGTACCTCAAGTGAGTAGGAATTTTGTTCCACAATCCCCTATCGAAGTAAAAGCTGCACCATCTGTACCAAGCATTTTGTGAGGAGGGCGCAAGTCGGCATTGAAGAAGAAGAACAGCAAACAACTCTATATAGTAATGTATAACATCCGTTTCATGGCAAAAGATTAAAAACACTCGAACTAAAAGAGGAATTGGTGAATATGAATTGGAGATAATGGAACTATTAGAAGTGAAAAGAAGAGAAGAAGGGTATGTGAACTTACGTAGGCTTATTGCATATTGCCCATACTATAAAGGCAAGGAAGGCTAGACATACAGTGGAGTAGGTTTCTTAATCAATAAAAAAGGATGTGTGTGTACTTTGTACGCACCTAAGAAGTTATACTTCTATTATATAATTTTAACGAGATAAATAATATACTTAACAAGTTAGTTGTATTTTATTTAAATATTAAACTAACTTTTTTACCTACCACTTTCAATAAAATTTTATTAAAACAACCAAAAAAAAAATGAATCATCCGTAATTGGAACCCGGGACCTCTCGATCTCCGATCCAATGCTCTACTAACGTCTAGGATATCATTACCCAACACGGTGACAAATAGACCAAGTGAAGTATAAAAATGTTATACCTAGATATTTTATTATCTTACTACCGAGGAAGACAAATCCAAAGACACAAAAATTTTAATAAATAATATATTTACTAAAAACACTAATATATTCTTTTAATTACTTATTTGCTCTGATATATATATATACCTATCTTGAAAGATTAGCAACGAACTACATACTGTCTGAGAGCATGCGCCAGGGAATTCTAAAATTTCACTCTCGATCGTAAAGAAGTATAACTTCAAAAAGGAAAATTACAAATTCAAATAATTATTAACATCTCGGATAGTGTTAAATATATATGATCTTAAAACTAAATGCACAAACATATTGGGCAGGTTTATGCTGAAAATGCAACTACATAATGATAAAATACATACTTTTCACAAAAAACCTTATAAAAGCTACTGATAATAGCAGAGAACCTAAAATAATAATAATGGTATATTTGAATGCCAAAATTGGAAATTTCGGATTCGGCACAAGCAAGAGAAGAAACTCTTATGGAATTCATGTAAAATGCAAATATGTATGCTATTTATATCTATTTGTTACAAAGAGAAACGTAACAGAAAGTGGATGTGGAACTAATGGAACTACAAAAAAAGAAATTTTACTATTTTCTCTTAAAAAATAAAAGAATATTTAAAGACGTCACAACAATAAACAACGTAACAACTGGTAGTAACAATCGTATAGTTACGACGAAAATAAATATTATCACGAAAGAAGAGGGAAAAAGGATATTTAAAAAATAAGAGATGGGAGAATTCCGAAAGGTCTTAGAGAGAAAGCTCGGATCAGATCCTCCACATAATCAGGACCAAATTGACGATGTGAACAAAAAGATAAATAGAAACCTTCGCGAAGCCGGAGTACAGGTCGCATAAAATAAGAACTAAAGAAGACAAAATTAGCAACGGTACTAAGCAACTAGTGAAGGAAAGAAGACAACTACTAGCTGAAAACAAACTTCATACGCTAGAATACGTAATACAAAATAAGATAATTAGAAAAGTAATGTGATAAAAAATAATGTGATATCAAAAATTGGAACGAGATCTTAACAGAGCAAGCCATAGAAAACAAGAAAGGCTTGAAACGTCTAAGACCAACATTAGATTTTCAGAAAATTATTTAAATTAAAGACACCAATAACAAAGGAGAGAAGGACAAATATAAAATATCTAAGATAGAAAAAGACTTCTACAAAACCGTTTATATCCAGTGAAGCGACCTAATGAATCGACAAAAGAGAACGTTAAAATACAAATAAAAAACGTTGGATCAGAGATATTACCAAATACAGAGGGATTCGAAATAGAACGCGCTTTAAAGGGTCAAAAGGCCAAAATTATGGGAAGATTTACACTCACTTGAAGTTGAGTAGGTTATAATTAATATTTTGAAAGGAATATACATAAACAATATGGCACACATTCGTGTTAGTATTATCTTATAAGAAGTTATATTTCAAACTAAAGGGGTAAGACAAGGATTCAATAATTCCAAAAGGGAACATCTTCTTCTTCTTCTTCCTACTTTATAAATAGGCTCAATGCCTGTTTTACTTCGGTTTTTAGCCTCAGTTGACATTGTCTGACCATCGTTTCCTCGGTCGTCCCAATGATCTTCTTCCATTTGGCGATTTGTCTCTTGCTATTCGTACTATATTTTCTTTCATTCTTTCTATGTGTTGATTCCATTATATTTTTCTTCTTTTGGTCCACATGTTTATTTCTTTTATACCACATCTCGCTCGTTTTTCCTCACTTCTTACTCTGTCACTTAGAGTTTGGTTCGTTACTTTTCGTAAGACTTTCATTTGTGCTATTTCCAACAGTCTTTGTGTTTTCGCCGTATCTGCTCTTGTTTCCGCTGGATACGTCATTATCGGTCTTATTGTTAATTTATATATCCTGGTTTTCGTTTCCATTGTGAGGTATTTGTTTCTCTAGATTGTGTTTTTGAGACATCCTGGTGCTCTGTTCGCCATGTTCACTTGTTTTTGTACTTCTTCTTCCACTTTTTCGTAGCTTGACAGTTTTATTCCCAAGTATTCTGTTTCATCATTTGTTATATTATTTTGTTATTTACGACCAATTTACATCGTCTCGATTCCGCTGATACCACTATCGATTTAGTTTTCTCTGTTGAGATCACCATGTTGTATATCAATCAGAGCCGTGTCTTCGAATTCTTTAATTAATCTTAGTAGGTCATCTTCATTCGGCTGTTATTATGGCGTCGTCGGCGTAGCAGATTATGTTTATTTCCTTTTCTCCCATTCTATATCCTCTCCTTTTTTAACTTTATTTATGATTTCATCCATTATCAGATTAAATATTAATGGGTTCAGCGAATCTCCTTTTCTAATGCCAGTTTCATACTTGATAGGTTGCGATAGCTCTCCCTACTACAGCTTACCATAGCTATCACAGCTTACCTTTATATATATATAAAGATAACATAGGGAACAACAGAAAACATAACAGGCAAAAATAAAATAAATATTAGCATTGGAAGAGCAACTGTGAACTCTGCAGTAACGTATAGAAATGAAGTGTACAGTTTAAATCCGAAGCAAACAGAAAGTTAGACGTAGTAGAGAGTAGAGATGGACCACCTTTAAATAAATATCGAGACGATGTAGTATTACCCTTAGAGTAGGGAAAATTTTACACTTCCATTCTCCCTACTCTAAGGTATTACCAATGACACCATTAGTGATATATTAAATGCGACAGACACGTTAACTGATAAAATATAAAGGATGAGTCTTACGTGGTTTCGATATTTTCTACGGATGAAAGAAAGTAGATGGTCAAGTAGAATATTGAGATGGAATTCGCAAAGAAGACGTTGGAACAGAAAGGCATTGTAGCGCAGTAATTAGGAGGAAGAGAACGCTGTAGACAGGGAAATATGGCGACTAGGTGTGGGAATACGCTGTTAGCTGTTAAAGCCCCTAATTATAGAAAAGGATAAATAAGTATTCCCATTCAAAGAGAGAGATTGAATAGAATTAAGCTATAATAAATGACTTTGGGGCAATTCAATTACATACCATACTTGTTTACTCAGTGTTGAATTGAATTTATAAACCTTTAACGAGGAAACCTAGTTTCTTTATTATTTAAGATATTTATTGTCTTATTTCCACGTAACCCTGGTTTTTCATTTTCACCATCCAGGTTTCTAATTCTGTTCTATATCTTTTGATAACTTTTGCAAAATTTCTTTAGGAATTGTTTTTCTAAAATAAAAAATCTACGGTTTCGTTTTGATTTAAATCTGTCTCCCTCCATCCTCCGATAGTACTATTTCTAGGTCTTTCTGTTGTCAAGGAGGCTCTGATGAAGACTCAAATTTATATCGAAAAACTATGGTCGTGTTGATGTAAATTTGTCTTCCTCAGAGCCTCCTTGACAACAGGTAGACCTAGAAATTGTACTATCGAAGGATGGAGGGAGACAGATTAAAAAAAAAACGAAACCGTAGATTTTCTTACTTTACTAATGCCATACTCTGTATTTACAGAGACTCGTTTCATACGGGTTCTCTAAACCGTAAATTGGAATATTTTCCTATCGGTGCCTTTTGTTATTGTCATACCTAGGTTAAACAGAGAACTTAAATCGAGTTGAAATTCATTTCACTTATTCCCCGTTAGAGGGCGTTCTAACCATACTGCGATATAAATAGTTTTAATTTATATCGAGAAACTACGGTCGTGTTGGTGTAAATTTGTTTTTCTCAGAGCCCCCTTGACAACAGGTAGACCTAGAAATAGTACTATCGGAGGATGGAGGGAGACAGATTTAAATCAAAACGAAACCGTAGATTTTCTTATTTTACTAATGCCATAACTCTGTATTAGAGTACACAGACTCGTTTCATATGGGTTCTGTGAACCGTGAATTGGAATATTTTCCTAATAGTGCCTTTTGGTATTGTCATACCTGGGTTAAACAGAGAACTTTGTGTGTGCTCTTATCAATAGGTTCATTAGAAACCTAATTGTTCTATAATGATATTTAATTAGGTATATTTTCATCAATATCTGTATTTATTTTTTAGGGAGACACACCAAAACAAAGATCGAAAAGCGATTCAATTACATTAATAAATAAAGATAGAGAGCTCCAACAAAAGTTCAAATCTATTTTAAAGAAATCGTCGGAGCGAAGTCCATCACCAATCGAACGAAGTGGATCACTTTTCTATATCCCTCTGCCCAATTCAAAGAAAAAAGTACAATTTCTGGTTAACAATGACTCGAGTTGCGACGAAAATAGCGAAGAAATGATTGAAAATAGTTATGAAAGTGATGACGATAATGTTTTTGAAGAAGCTAAACCAGTGGCAGCGGAGGTAAAGTTAGTCACACCGAAAGAACCGACGGAAACAAGTTTAAGTAAGTATTTTTGTTAATTGTTAAAAAAAATTAAGATATTTAACTTCACAACATTTTTCCCTGAATGTACTATATTTTACATTTTAATTAGTTCTTAGATCAAAGAAAAGACAAAATATACATCTTTTATCGCTTTGTACCTCTTTTGAATCTTCAGATCACTGTGCTATTCTGGACTTCTTGTTCTTCAAGTTCCATCTTCTATCAGAGGCTGAAAATCATCATGGCTATGAAGACCCTGTTAACTTCCGCTCTAAATAGTTCTACACTACTGCACTCGAACCACTCTCTCAAGTTCTTATGCCAGGATTAGATATGTATCAAGTCAAACTAGTTTTATTTTATTCAACAAACTTGACTTGACTTAAAAACCAAACTTTTTTTTAAGTTTGACTTGACTTGATTTCAATATCTTTAGGTTTGACTTGAAATCAAACTTCTTCAAACAGTTTGAAGTTTGAATATCATATTGCGCAACGTGTTTATTTCCAATTCTAATTGAGAGCGTAACGAATTTTGTTTTGACGGATAGGTATGAATCTGCTACTCCGCATATTAGTTTGTAGTTCATATTATTAAGAAGGATATGCTTGGCTTGTTTATTACGTTCGTTTTGAAGTGTGTGCTTTGTGAAATAATATCTGAACCTGAATATTTTTCGGCTCAGAATAAGTATCAGATCAAATTGAGTCTAATTTTGAAGGTATTCCCAGTGCAAAAATTAAGAGAAAAGAATCTACATACTTGTATTATGTAAAAATAAAGAACAGCGTTATAAAATGACAAATAGTGAACTAATTCTTTAAGACGACATTGCAAAGTCGCAAAAAATTCATTAAACCTACTCTATCAAAAATATATTATTTTGTTGTTCCTTCATAAATTTTTGTTAAAGAGGCCGTTCAAGTATTACGAAACGCAATTTTTGAAACTCTTACATCCTCTTTATCCCATCTGAATCTTTTCATCTTTTGTTGTGAAGAAAGGTCCAGCTATTTATTGCAAACACGTGTTACTGTGCTTGATCTGGTTAATACAAATTTTAAGATTTTTTCACTTGAATACTATTGTCCTATTGTAACATGAACGGAGCGTGAGGGGCCAATATAATACAATCCAGGGGTTCTACGTAAAATATAAACGAAAGTTGAAAAGCTGGGAGATTGTGATTCCGTAATTTTTTTATTTAAGTTAAAAAACAATGTTACGTAACGCGCTGTTCGAACCCCCCCCCCCCCGCTGTTTAATACATACAATATATTTGTTTATTATGCAGGTGTTTCATTCCTTGTAACTAAAACGTTATGTAATATGTTTATGAGCTTTGTATGTATTTTGAACATATGTTCGATAATCCGAACAATTTTATAATCCGAACTACACTTGTACCAATTAGTTCGGATTATCGACGCTCTACTTTAATTCGATTGGCACATCATCTGATACAGTAGCTTTGAATTTTTTGTTTTTAATGGCACAAATGACTTCTTTGCCCTCTTTAAATATATTCGTCTTATGCTTTTTTTAGATCCTGTCATTTCTTTAAGTATTTTTGTGTAAAGTATAGCTATCATACTTTTTATCCAGATCTTTAAATTACTTGCATTTGCCGAAGACTCACCTCTCTTTTGCCTCTTGGTTTTTTTGTATGATGTTTCTCTGAATTTCTTCATTTTTATTCAAGACTTTTGCTTTATGTTTTCTTCGTTTTTCCATAAGTTCAAAAATTTCTACTGCCATCCAAAGTTTTCGTTTTTCTACATCCAAAGTGGTTTGAGAAATTCTTTTCCTATTGGCATAATGAAATTTTTCTCATTTTTTGGTCCATTGTTAGGGTTTGATCAATAGTAAGAATTATTCTGGACTATCTGTGGTTAATTCATAGATTCAATCATACACTCATAAGATTTAATCTCTCTATCATACGGTATATGGAGAAAAATTGGCAATATATATTGCAATATTCTAAGAATTTTTCACATTTGCTCGTTTTGATATAAACCTTATGAATTTTTTGCTCATTATATTGATATAATATAGATTCTAATTTTCGTATTTTTTAGATGTTTCAACACCGAAAAAACCAGTGAGTTTGTACCGTAGTCTAAGCGATCGAATGAAAAAAGTTGAGTCGAAAAACCTTTTCCATGATACTATGGCTATTAGGCATCTAAAACAACGAGTAGGTTTAAAAATAGATTTCTCAGACCTTGAGAGATTGGACGGAATTAATCAAAAAATTAAGAAGCTCTGTTTAAAGTCTAGTTCTGCTAGCAAGGCAAATATAAATACACCCTCTGATTCAGGCAATTCATCGCTTGAAAGAAATGAAGATTTGTCTTTAACGAACCTCAACAATCTGATACTACAAGAGCCAATAGAAGTAAATTCAACAACAGATACTGAAACTGACAATGCAGAAACTGACAACACCTCTGCAAGTTCTTTGACATCATTTTCGTCAGATTTGACAGATAATGCAAATAAAATCATGGAAATACCATTAAAAACAGAGGAACCTTCAGAAAAGCTCGATGAAAAAATTGCTTTAGCTAAGTTAGATATGTGTATCAATGAAGCAAAAGTTGAAGTAGTTGTACCAAAAGATGATGTACCACCGATAGTTCCACCCAGGAAAAGAAGCAGTAATAAACAACCTCCGTTAAGCAATTCAATTAAAATTGAGGCAGTTAATACTGAGGTCACCAACAAAACAGTTGTTAAAATAACTACGCCTCCAGCTGTTCACAAAATTCAAATAAAAAATGAATGTTCAGAAGCTCTAAATAATAGCTCATTCAATATTTTGGAAAATGCCCAAAGAAAAACATCAATAATGATAAATGGTGATGATTGTTATTCGACGGTTAATGTAAATGATAATATTCCTTTATATCAATCGTCAGTTGTGGTCAAAGATTCAGTAGGAATAATTCCTATATTCGAGAAACCCGAAAAACAATGCAGTACGATATATATCACAGGATCTTTCGTTCCGTGTGAAAAAGAACCCGAAAAAGTAGAAGAAAAAGCAGATACCAAAGAAACTGAAGTTGAAAAACCTGCTGAAAAAGACTCAGATGTTCTAAGAGAGCTCCTGAAAGACCCTGTTGAGGCAGTAAGGCGTAACTTGGTCCCACATGTCTGTGGTAAATCAGACGTGCCTAGGCGACAGCGCGACAAGAAGTTCCTAAACGTTAAAATACCCAATTTAACGTCTAATTTGTTACCAGAAACGACGTACGAAGACGTTTTCATGAGGCCAAAACCTTATGAGTCAATATGCGATGATTTGTCATCCGAACACAGTTCCTCTACTCAATACGAGTTAATTGATCCAGGATCAGATTGCTATACTGATCATAGCAATCGCAGCTCGGTTACTGAGGAAGAGTTAGCGAATCGTACGAAGTTTTACGAACTACTGGCAGATTCAGGCATCATCGAGGTAACTGAAAATGATGATCATATCTACGAATCTATTAAAGTTAATAATGATCCGATCTACGAAGATATTGAGATACCGCCACCTCTACCTAGCGCTCCACCTCCTGCAAATATTATGGATGATATTAATTTGGACAAAGAATTTACTACTAGGTAAGTGGTATATATTATATGAGTAATTATAAAGTAAAATTTTTAAAAGTTAGGTGATACCTAGTTACTTCTATTTCAAATAAATGAAATAAAAATCTAAAAGATTTCATAAGTTGGAAACAATTTCTCACTTACACATATCCCCTATCCTTCTATAATTTAAAGAAAAAACTAGTACGCCACTGAGATATTTCAAATTAAAAATTATTTTTGAACTCCCTGTTCAATTTCTGACAAACAATCTATCTTCCCGTTTGTTCATACGACGCTTCGTTTTCATGCAAAAAATAAAATATCTTAACACTTACAAGTGTCGTCAACACAAGAAAAACACGTAACTCCATTTTCCATAATTTTTCAGGAAAGCCTGTAACATGTAACATGTAACATTAGGAAAACATGTAACAGCTTTTCTAGTATACATTTTAAAATTAGAAATCTACATTTAAATTACGTATTATTTGTCGGATGGCTAGAATAGGCGATTGGCTAATGGATGGCAGTAAAATCTCATTTTAAGTAAAAATTGGAGTTACGCGGGTTTCTAGTGCCGACGACGATAGATACTTCGTCGGAAACTTTGTAAGCGTTAAAATGTTTTATTTTTTGCATGAAAACGAAGCGTTGCATAAAAAAAAGGGAAGATATATTTTTTATCACAAATTGAACGAGGAATTAAAGAAAGATTTTTGATTTGAAATATTTCAGTGGCGTGCCATTTATATCTTTAAAAAAATTCAGACTAATACCCGTACGTGTGCCAACGGTGAATATAAAATTAATAATTGTATGTAAAAAAATGCGCAATAACTACGTCTTAAAACCCACCAAATTTCATTTGCAGATCTCAAGCGGTTTTAGAGCAATAAATAAATTTAAGAAAATCTACGGTCTCGTTTTGATTAAAATAAAATAAGAGGGCTTATTCCCCGTTAGAGGGCGTTCTATCCATACTGCGATATAAATTATTTTAATTTATATCGACAATCTACGGTCGAAATGGTAAAAATCTGTCTTCCTTAGAGCCTCCTTGACAACAGGTAGACCTAGAAATAGTGCTATCGGGGGATGGAGGAAGACAGATTTTAATCAAAACGAAACCGTAGATTTTCTTATTTTGTTAATGCCATACTCTGCATAGAGTACAAAAACTACTTTCATATGGGCTCTCTGAACCGCAAAGTGGAATGTTTTCCTGGCGGTGCCTTTTGGTATGTTATACCTGGGTTAAGCAGAAAGCTTGAATTGTGTCGAAATTCATTTCAATAAATAAATCGTCAGTTTCTAAGAAAAATTATAATACCCCGTATCTCGGAAACAAGTGAAAATCGAATAACAACATATATGAGTTATTTTTAATTTTTATTATGTATATTATAGTCGTAAAGTTTGGTACGTTCCTCCCCTCAGCCTGTATATATGTTACAGTTTAAGTTGATTCTTAGTTAGAGTTGACTATACCTAGTTCGAGTCAACTCAAACTAAAACGAGCAGTAAGAGCTGATTTGAAAAATTTAATTCAACTTTTAGTAGTTGAAGTAGACTCTTCCTAACCCTTGTTAGTAAAAGTAGAGCGCGGGAAAAATAGAATCAACTCTTACTAGTTTGAGTTGACTATTCCTAAATCGATTCAGTAAATGTAGATCAGAGGTTACCAACCAGTGTGCCACGGCACACTGGTGTGCCCTGAAGTCCCTGTAGGTGTGCCGCGAAATTCACATAACAATACATTATGGTTAACTCATTATATAGGTTATTTACCCAAGTGTGCCGTGGCTGAACGAGTTTTTAAGTTAGTGTGCCTCAAGCTAAAAAAAGTTGGGAACCGCTGATGTAGATTATATGAGTATAATCTCACATACTTTTGATCTATCTACTAATATTGAAACTACTTATTAGGATTTGAACATATCCAGTATCATTTAATTTCTAGAATTGGTTATTTGTTTGAATCAACTCTTACTAAAAGACATTGGGAAGAGTATACTTTTTCTAGTTGGAGTCTACTTGTACTAGTAAATGTTCATTTTATATTTTTTTATAATCAACTTTTACTAAAACCAGCCGTTTAAGTTAACTCGAACTAGGAATAATAGTCAACTCCAACTGGATAATCAACTTGAATTGTAACATATACACAAATAAACAATTTTGAAAAAATCAAAGATAATTATTGTTAATAAATATTTATTTTTTCTTACTATGTTGTAGGTCCATATTTGAGGGAGCCTCCAAATATGACATTCTTAGCTACCTTGTAGATGCAAAAGAGAGAGGTTTAGTTCAAGAAGATGGATACACTTACTTTCCAACAAATGGTACGACTGAAGACGATATTCCTATCTCACAGATGAGCGCGGTTAGTGATTCAAGTGAGGATAACTCGCTTATATTGGCTGGAACGCTCATGGATGAAAAGTTAACAACCCAAAAGGGAGCAGAAGTTGAAAGAAATGATTCCGGAGTTGGTTCAGAAACCAGCAAGAGTTCACTTAGTAAATATAGATCCAAACAAGAGATATTTGCATTGTGCGAGGACTGTGAGGCTTCTCTAGAAGGAGCTAATGGGAACGTTGCTCTTTTATGTAGAAAATGTGTGAAAAAACGGTCAGAAAGGAAAGAAATAATTACCGAAATAGTCGAAACGGAAGAAAAATATAGTAAAGATTTGCAAATTATATTAGAAGAATTTTATCAGCCAATGTTGGTAGCAGGCCTGTTAACACCTGATCAGCTGTCTGCTATATTTTTAAATGTAGAAGAACTTTTAGAAAACAGCCAAGCACTAGCGGAGCGGTTGCGAGATGGTGTTGAAATAGCTGTAGAACAAGGTGACGAAGACCTTCTAACGGTTAACATGGGCAAGCTCTTTCTGGAAGCTATGCCGATGTTACATGCCTTCGAAACTTACTGTGTCCGACAAGGAGCAGCTAGTTTACTCTTAGCAAGCCTGGAAAAAGAAAAAGAGCTCCTAAGAATCTTTCTAAGAGTATCTCAAATGGAAAATACAATGTTAAGGAGAATGAATCTTAACTCTTTTCTTATGGTACCTGTTCAAAGGGTTACAAAGTATCCATTGTTGCTGGCTAGATTATACAAAGTGACACCATCTCATTATGATAACAAAGAGGAACTGAAAGAAGCTCAGCATAAGATTGAGCTACATTTGAACCATATGAATTCACAAACAAAAGACGTACCAAGTAAGTTGTGGAGAAGAATTGGTAGTAGTTCCGGCAGACGATCAAGTTCGGAAATGGATTTAGTTAATATCAAGTTAAGAAAAATAGCTGTGGATGTATTGGAATGGAATCATGAGGAGGCCAAATTTGCCTTAGAAGGAAAACTTTTGTTTACGCAACCCACGGATAATAATTGGAGAAAGGGAAGGACCATCAAGTTAACTCCTATCAATGCGATGCTGGTCATTAATGGAAAGGTGAGGTATATTTATTAAAGCTCTTCTAACCATTTTAAAGTACTTTATCATACTTACCTACTCCGTGGCATTTCGTACCTTCATGAGTTTAAGCCGACTCGACAACATGCCTCCATTCCTCTCTCTTAAGGTCTCCTGATATATTATCTTGCTAACGGAGTCTAGGACGACCACGTGGTCTTCTTTCTGTTGGGACTTCTTCCCATACTAACCTTACTGTTATTTCGTCAGAATGTCCCTTGAGGTGTCCTGCCCATTAGAGTCTACTCATGGGCGTCCGCAGGATCAAAATTAGGGTGGGGTCAGAAAAGTTTTGAAAATAACGTTTTTGAAGCCAAAATTATAACTTAACGCCTTCATACAAAAGTGAAGCAAACTAAATATAATTTAAATATAATTTAAATATTTAAAAAATTTTTAATGCTTTTTACAAAAACGTGATGCAAATTTAACAAGTTTATTTCCTCCTAGATAAGCCTTCGATTTGTGAAGTAAAATAAATTGTCTGTTCCTAAACAATATTATTAAAAACAACAATTTACGCGGATCAATTGTAAATTCTTGTAATACTTTCTCTACAAACTCTTTCTTTTTTGGTAATATTTGTTTCCGATTCTCGACCATTGTATTCCGCAACCATGTTTTTATTCTTCGAAGACTGCTGAACGACCTTTTAACTGTACACGTAATGCAAGGCAATGTTATGAGAATTTCCAGCAATTTTTTTGTTAACGGATGAAAAGTAGTGGACGCTCGAACCAGTTCAAAAATTTCAATAGTGTTTCAGTTGTTTAACTCATTATTAAGGCGTTTTTTATTCCAATATTCTACCCATACTATCTATTTCATCTATTTCATAGTGGTTTAAGGATTGTCTCAGTTCTAATTTAAGGCAATTTAAATCAATTTTTGAAAAATGCTTGGGATGCAGAAGACTCAGGGCGAAGGCTGGCGTATTTTCTTCGGGAAATCGTGTCTCTAGAGAAGATATGATAGAATCCAGATACGGAAAAATCATGGATCGCCTCCATTATTCACTAGGCGTATCAGCTGGTTGATTGCTTCTATGCTGTTGCTTGTTTATAGTTCTAGGGGTAGATAATTCAAAACCGCATTCTTCGGCTATCTTATTGGCTTCATGCAATAAAGTGCTTGTTACGTTATCTGCATTCTGTCTGTGTTTTTAAAAAATGTCCATGATTTGACGAATATGTTCCGCTACCTTTAAAACATTAGTTTGCTCAGATTGTAGGTGGTTGACTCAGTGGCGCATCCAGCAAGATCAAGCATCGTCAACAGGGGGGGCTGATTGGCTAAATTTCTATGAAAAATCATTGAATAAATGAATGTTTTTATAATCTTATTATAATATAACTTGGTTTGAGAGGGGGGCGATCGCCTCTATCTCCCTCCCCTGGATCCGCCACTGGGTTGACTATAGGCTCTCGATATTCAGAATATTTTGCAATCAAAATGACAGCGACAATAAATCCTGACTTGCATGCCGCAGAATGCAACTGATAATAAGATGTTTTTCACCTTCCTCTACCGAAAGTATACTTTTCCTGCCCTAGAAGGACCAACGACGGTTAAAAAGTATCCACAACATTGCATTACATCCGATTTTCTAAATACCTTTTTTCCTAAAAATCTCAAATATTTAGTAGTTGTCAGCGTACTACTGCCCTATTAGATGGCATAATTAGCATTTCTATAATTTATTTCATTTCCTTATACGTTTATAAAAACTTAACAGTGAACTATAAATAATCCCCTTGAATACCTTTAACACCATCCTAAAATGGAAAGGGATTTCCAAAAATCATGATCATGATGTGTCATGTCAATGTCTTGAGTTCATGTGTCAAATTAGCAAAATCTAAAAGAAAAAAGGCCAATAAGTGGGTAAAAACAAGCATAGTTTGTTCAGTATGTACTGACCGACAACTGCTATGCACAATTAAACAGAGAAAAACGGCATACCTGGGGCAACTAATTAGAAACGAAAGATACCAGTTTCTGCAAACCTTAATTGAAGGAAAGATCGAAGGAAGAAGGGGAGTGGGCAGGAACAAAATGTCATGGCTCCGTAATGTCAAACAATGGACAGGACTAAGAAATATAGGAGACCTAATACATACTGCAACGGATAGACAAAAATGGTCAAACGTGACCGCGAACATCCACTAGTGGATTGCATAAGAAGAGAAGAACCACTTTCAGATAGTTCATTGCTTTTTTTACGGTATTTGGCTTCCAATTCGGCAGGTCTCACCTTTATTTATTTTTTAATCTTTTTTTTCTTTAATGTTCTTATTTTTCTCGTCAATTATACACCTAATTTACATTTTACTATTGTAGCCTTCGCCAAATAAAAGTAGTGACAGATCAGAAGAGAATGGTGGTCTATTTTTCTCCAAAACCGGCGTAAGAGAGGCAGCTTTACTACTGGTTCGTGATAAAAATGGCCGATATTCATTGCTAAGAGATCCTCTTTACCTAGACCGATGTGTTATAGCAGCAGATCCCGCTTGGCAAAGTTACTTTGAAGTGCAGGAACTATTAGGGAAGGATACGTTCATATTTAAGGTAAGTATTTTAGTCAAATTATATAGTCAAAGATTGTGTGTGGTTACTTTATATCCAAATACGGTGTAGTGGTCTGCTTTCAAGTGATAACCCTGAGTTATTGACCACCATCAAATATCGAAAGTTAGAATACTTCGGAAAACATTATGCGAAATGAATCCAGATATGCCCTCCTACAAGGCAACCTGCAAGGAAAAGGATTTTGGAAAGCGATGTCTATGAACAAGAAAAACATCCTGGTTAAAGAACCTCACAACCTGGTTCAACAAAACATAGGATAAAGATTGCCGTGATAATCACCAATATTCGTCTCAGATAGGGCTTTTCATCGATTGTCGTTTGTTTGGAGCTTCTTTCAGGTGTCGTATAATATTAATATATCCACGTCATACGTCTTTGGTTTGTATCATTGTTATATACCAATAACGTACGACGTAGATATATTAATATTACATGACACATGAAAGAAGCTCGAAACAAATAACTGTAAATGAAAAGCCTTATAGGCACATCAAGATAAAGATCTACAAGTTGGTTGGGTGGATACCCAAAGCTGATCTGTCGAATATTCCAGAATGAAAACATTTCACGCAGACCCATTTATAGAATAGTAAAGGTGTGCGAACAGGGAATACCAGGTCAGCATCTACCAAAAAGTGAAAGATCACGTGCGTTTACTGCTCAGAGGTCATAGAGATTGGTGAGAAGGGAAAAAGCGAGGGTGAAATATCAACTAGGAGATTGACGCTGACGCGTCAATGCAGATCTTCTGACTGTAGAGGAATGGTCTTAAATATCGATGGAGACATAAGTACCTTAAAAACCTTCAAGGAAAACTACCTCGTGTATCAAGGTGTTGTCGTCAACCCAGGCGAGTACACTTTGCCAATGAAAAAATCATTATTTTAGACGACGAAATGTATTTTTAAAGTAATTCTGAAATGAATGGAAACTTGTCTGGTTCACAATTTCTAACAGGGATGTGTATCTTTTGTGCAAAGAGTGGGGGGTGAAGCTTTGAATAGTCAGAGCTATATTGATAACTGATTTTCCAAATTGCTTTAGTTTGCCCATGTTTTGACAAGGTATAGCCATTTCTCAAGAGATACTCAAAACTGGCTTCGACAACACCACATAGGTAGACTTTGTTTTTTTTTTGTATTTTACCGTCTAGAAAAGTTTATCATAGATATTGAGAAGCCCAAGATGAAACACAATTAAGACGGCGAAATTACGAAAAACTGAGAAAAATTGATTTGATTTTCGTCCAGAACCTCATTAGAAACATTTGAAAAAATTTGCGTATAGTAGAGCAGAATGAGCCGCTCCACATGATTCGACAGTATACTTTATAGTAGGGGAAGAAAGTATGCTAAATGTGCAGTCATTCGAGCGCTTTGGGGACCTATTGGGTTGTAAAGAGTAGTTTCTAAAACCAAAAAAAAGTTAGGTAAAGTTTTCCATTTTAGTGGGGACTTTCCATTTCCAATAATCGTTTTTTCCGATTATAGCGCCATTGATCCATAATTCGAAAAAATATTTCAAATAAAAGTTACTTATTTTTACGTAAGGTAAGGAATCCGAATCTGCAATAAAAAATGGAGGCTCCTATTTAAAATTTTAAAATAACCCCATACCCCACCTCCGTGGGGGGTCGTGTTTGGTGCTATTCGATAGATTTTTTAAACATATTGAATAAGTGTATTTTTCAGTTTTTCGATCTGATGTTCATTTCGCGAAATATCGCGGTATTCGTATTTAAAATTTTAAATTTACCCCCCACCCTCTCCGTGGGGAGTGGTGTTTGGTATCATTCGATAGATTTTTGTCAAATATTGAGCACGTATTTTTTAGTTTTTAGATCTATCGTTCATCTCGCGAAATATTCGCTTTTTTCTTGTGAAAATTTTTCAGATTTTTGAAATATACACTGTCTTGCATGTACTTAACTTACCTTATATTAATCTGACGATTTCGAGTTTCTCTAAGGGTAGATTTTTTTTCACCCCCCCCTTAACGAACTCCCCTGTGTTTAGAGCCAATATGTCGAGGTACATCTACAGAGTACCAGGTTTCTCCCCATATGATAATCTGACGCGCTCGAGTTACTGCAAAAATCCCTTGGGCTCCCCTACCATTATAGGAAAATAAAAAAAATTAAAACCTTATTAAAAAATACTTTGTTATATTTTGTTTTTTTTATTAAGATCCATCCACTGTGTGACTGTATTTTTGACTAATTTCACTTCTATTTTGTAGGCTGAAGACGAAGAACAAACAAGCATGTGGTATAAACAATTACAACACCATGCACAGGGAATGGGAGCTTGGAGAAAACGAAGAAACGCTTTGGCAAATATCATGATCAATGGAATGGGCCTACGTTCTTAAAATCGTCTGAACTCTGGGCTATGATCTCAACAGTCGCAAATGCAAAAGTCATATTGATATACACATTATGTCTGTTAAACTCACTTAAGCTTCTTTGTACTGTATACAAAAAACGTTGAATATAAAAAGGGCGGTAAAAGTAAAGTAAACGCAAAATTAACGCCAAATTTGGGATGATTTATTAAAAATACTTCCTCTGTTGTCTATTCGGGCATTTCTGACCGCCTTTTCCAAAGCTATGTTGAAAAGGAGACACACCAGCGCATCTCCCTGTCGCAGTCCAACATGCTTTTCCAACGCCTTTTGCTTGTTCGCCATGTATTTCGACTTTTCAAACAACTTTACGCATTGTAGCCTTAACCAATCTTATCAGTTTATCGGGAATGTGGAATTCATCTATGGCTTCATACAATTTATTTCTTAGGACACTACTATAGGCCGATCCAAAATATACCAAAATATGGTATGTGTCGATATTGCATTCATTGTTTTTTTTTCTGTATTTGCCTTAGCACAAAGATCTGGTCTGTTTTTGATCAACCAGGCCTAAAACCACTTTGATATTCGCCAAGAAGCTCCTCTGAATATGCACTAAGCCGACCATATAAGATACTCGAAAATATTTTGTATGTGGAAGGAGGGTTATTCCTCTGTAATTTCTACATTCCAATTGATCACCCTTTTTGTATAGCTAGCAAACAATTCCAATACCCCACTCTTCCGTGATTTGTTCCTCGGTAGTAGTACGGGATGCGACAAAACACCTAAAAAATACTAAATCTGCAGGAAGAGGAAGTGATGGTATACCCGTGGAGCTTATTAAAAAAGGAAGTGCTACCCTGAATAATTAAATATATAAAATAATATTGAGAGATTTGAATGAGGAACAGAGGTACACTGATTCAAATATGTCCTCCATATAATAATTCTGCGTTTACTATGAAACGTTTTAGTATTTTTTAATCACCATTTTTAAATTTGTTCTTCGTGTTTTTGCCAACTAAAGACGCATGCATATCTCACATCACTTGTAAGTGTCCCATTAGCGTACCATCCGTATGTAAGTTGTATATATTTACTAGTAATTTAGCTGTGATATTGTGGATTTTCCGGTTGTGGGGTAAACTATATATGTTTTATTTTAACTAGCTTAGATGTATTTAATAATATATGTATTTAAATCCTAATTTAAAAGTAAAATTATTTCTTGTAAAGGAAATTTTTATTTTAGAATAAAACACTCAACGTATTTGTAAGTTTTATTTTTATATGAGTTATTAGTTTACTAGGTATCGATACCCATAAGAATGAGGTTATTGCGATGTTATATCTTTCCTATATTGTTGTATAGAGTTAATTCTTGAATTTTTTTTAGACGTATCCTGCAAGAGAATTGAGGATTTTGAAATGTGACTTTATCGTCTAATCCTGAAGGAATCGTATACCGACCACATTACTAATCAGGGTATTTTGCTGGGAATGCAGAAAGAAAGAGCTGTTAATCACAATAAAAACAGCCCAAATTAAATACCTCGGTCACATCATGAGGAACAGTGAAAGATATGGATTGCTGTAACTAAACTTGCAAGGAAAAGTAGAAGGAAAGCGAGGACCAAGAAGGCGAATGATTTCCTGTCTGAAAAATCTGCGTACGTGGTTCAACACAACAACCACAAATCTTTTTAGAGCAACAGTGTGCAAAGTACAGATTGATATGATAGTCGCCAACATCCGAAACGGATAGGCACTAAAAGAAGAAGAAGATCGGTTTACTGCAGAATGATGCTTATAACATTGGATAGCTTTTTTTCATCTTTAAAGAGGGGTCTGGAATCTTCAAAAGACATCTCAATCCAGAACGGCGCCTGATTGACCTTGGTGCAGGAATTATTGATATTGTACATTTACTCTGTGTGGAGTACTGAAGGGAACCATTCTCGTTAGAACTTTACCGCGCTGAGCAGATGGGACGTGAATTGTAAATTGTAGAATTCCCTCATCTTTCTTAGTCTCAGCATCCGTATGGCTTGCAAATTGTAGAAGCCTCGGAGGTGTAACCAGAGAAGGTTCCCATTGTTTTCATTCTGGTGGGGTGTAGAATAGCATGATGTTGTTTTATATGCCATTAGAGTGAAAACTTAGTCTTTTTGCTAGCAGTTGCCGTTAGGGCATCTATGCCATTTCGTTCGTT
Organism: Diabrotica virgifera virgifera; assembly: GCF_917563875.1. Classification (NCBI taxonomy): domain Eukaryota; kingdom Metazoa; phylum Arthropoda; class Insecta; order Coleoptera; family Chrysomelidae; genus Diabrotica; species Diabrotica virgifera. Next base: position 40,618,465 of record NC_065449.1, read on the forward strand.
GCAATCCGGGACTGCACGCTGGGGTTTGTTTCGGTTGGATCAGGGAGAACAGCATATGTGCCTCCTGATGAGAGACTAATAAGTTTCGAAACCGGTAGGGGTGCTTGCAGCACTCTCTGATTGGACTAGAATATGGTTCGGCTGTGTTTTCGTTTTGCAACGAAATTGAAAATGGTTATTCATTTTTGATACATATAACATTCTAGAAACTTGATTCTTAGTTGTAAGTTCAGCTGAGAATTGCTGAGATCTAAGTTTCATAAATGCTCCTCTTGCAATTTATATATGAGTTTTGATTTCTTCATCCGGATTTATCGTCTCATTCATCCAACATCCTAGGTAGGTACTTAAAATGGTTAACTTTGGTTATCGGTTCATTACTTACTGACAATTAGATGCATAAGCCGACTTCTTGTTTACTAATTACAAGTAACTTTGTTTTTGTTGTATGTATGCTAAGTCTATCTATATACTCGAGACTATAATATAAGACACGATCTATAAGGAATTGATAATCTTCGATACTTTCAGCTATGATCGCGGTGTCATCTGCATATCTAATGTCGTTAATAGTTTTCATTCGTTAAAAATTATTTTTAAGTAAACGTTAAACAAAGTTGGGGACAACACACAACCCTGTCTAACACCTATTTGAATGCAAATTTTGTCTGTTTCTTTGCAGTCTAGCAGAATAGAAGCTTCTTGATTCCAATATAGATGTTGTAAGTCTCAGATATTTTTTAGCTCCTCTCTGTATATATTAAATAGAAGAAACATTGTTTTTTATGGGTAAATGAAGCACGTACTTCAAGTTGAATATTTTATTATTTTCAATTATAGTTGAAACCTCCACAGTGATATAAAATGCACACAGCAGCGGTTTCCTCTTCTAGATAGAACCGACATGTATTATCTTATTTTAAGCCAATATAACTCAAATGCTTATTGAACTACAGCATCCAGTCATCATCATCACCATTAATCGCGTTACGACTCTTCGCGAGTCTTTGAAGCGTTTAATATTGCCTTCCATGTTTGTCGATCCTTTGCCGTTATTTCCCATTGTATTACTCCCATTTTCTCCAGATCTTCTCTGACTGCATCTTTCCATCTTTTTCTAGGCCGTCCTACAGACCTTCTCCCATCTGGCCTTTCCCAAAACACACTATTTATAAGGCGATTGTCGTAAAGAAGTTGTTTTGCACCGGATGGGAAAAGTCACGGAAGTCGTCAGAACAGCTAAAAATCGAAAACTTGAATATTTTGGCCATGTTATGAGATACCCAGATAGATATAATATCATCATCATCATTGGCTCGACAGCCCTTTCTGGGTCTTGGCCTGTTCCAGGATTCTTCTCCACTCTGATCTGTTTCGTGCTTTTTTTCTCCAGTTTTTTATTTTTAAGGTTTTATATCATTTTCTATTTGTTCTAAATATCTCAGCTTCGGTCTTCCTCTTGTTCTTTTTCCTACTGGCATCTGTTTGAACATTTTGTTTGGTATTTCGCCTTCTTCCATTCTTTCTACATGTCCCATCCAACGCAGCCGTCCTATTTTAATGAATGTTATGATATCTGGATCCTCGTATATTTCGTATAGTTCAAAGTTGTACCTTCTTCGCCAAATTCCATTTTCTTTTGTGCCCTTATATATGTGTCGCAAGATTTTTCTTTCAAAGGTGGCTAGCAATGTTTCCTCTCTTTTAGTGAGTGTCCAGGTTTCTGAGCCGTATGTGAGTACCGGCGTAGATATAATATACTCAGTTTAATAATACAAGGCAAGGTAGACGGAAGAAGAGGACCAGGTCGAAGAAGAGGACCAGGTCGAAGAAGAACGTCATGGCTTAAAAACCTGAGAGAATTGTTTAACAGATCCTCTGCATCATCTTTCCGGGCTGCCGTCAACAAAATTAATATAGCCAACGCTCGATAATCGAGCACGGCACATGAAAAAGGAGAAGATTGTCGTTACTGCGTATCACAGGCCCTGCCCATCTGAGTCTATTGGTCTTTATATATCTCACTAGATTTTTCTTTCCGAAGAGATACTCTTTAAAAGAATTAAAAGACGGACGTACTCTCAATCATTTATTGTAACTTCCGACGACCGGTTTCGCTCTCTAAAGTATGCAGAGCATCTTCAGGTCAACGGCCACTAAATGACTCGGATACAAGGAGCTACTACCTCAGTATTCATTAACATGATGTTTCTGCTTAAGTTATGCTAACGGGAAATGGTGGAATAGACGGAGAATGTTGCAAAAGTAAACAAGTTTATGGGAATTCTTGAGGGTGAAGAGATAGTTCGTGAAAAACAACCAACAAATCTGTGCCTGTTATGTTTGTAAAGTAAACTGCAGTGAATGTCATATATACCTACAATTTTTTTTAAAATGTGATGGTTTTAAATATTTTTGTTTCTATTTATTAAAAAATTTTGTTTTTATTTATATTTATTAAAAGACTTCTATTTATTAGTGTATGTGTCGACTCCCGGAGCACCTGGTTTCCAAGGTCAATGAAAGGCGCTCCTGGAGCTTCGAGGTTCTTTGGTACTACAATAATGCAAACGGATTAGTTATAGGTTTTTGGGGTTGCTGAACAAGAATACGTCAGCACAGACACAGGAGCACATGGTGCCCAAGACAGGTTATCTTCTGGAGTTAAACACCTAAGAGTAATCCATTTGATTCCTCCGACACTCCAGAAAATAACCTGTTTTAGGCACCAGGTGCTCCTGTGTCTGAGCTGATCACGTATTCGTGTTCAGCAAACCCAAAAACATATAGCTAATCCGTTTGCATTAATGTAGTACCAAAGACCCTCGAAACTCCAGGAGCTCCTTTCATTGACCTTGGAAACCAGGTGCTCCGGGAGTCAGTTCTGGTGGCATATTCGTGTTTAGCGACCTCAAAATGCCCTCCAGTAATTCATTTGCATCAATTAAATGCCGAAAACCATCGAAACTCTAGAAGATGACGTCCCTTGCAGTGGCCCTGGCAACCACGTCCTCTGGTGGTCAATTCTGATGGCATATTCGTGCTTAGCGATCCCAAATACCCATGAGTAATCTGTTTATATCAATTTAATGCTGAAAACCCTCGAAACTCTAGAAGATGACGTCCGTTGAAGGCACTGACCTTCAACCAAAGTAAAGGTCGCCATTGGATAGCCAGGAAAAAATCCTAGACTACTAGTACTTTTCCTTGATCCAAACTTCTACATGTTGCCAGAAAACCAGTAACTCAGGGAATTGGAATACCCAGTAAATCTTATAATTTTCCGAGTTTGTGCCTCTATATCTTGAAGATCCTTCATACGATCAAGACGTGCCAATGAGAACTTTTTATCAGGATGCTTCAAAGAGCATTTTCCCAAAGTATGAACGAAATCCACTGGGACCTAATTTCCATAAGGTTTGTGCGGGGTACTTTTGGGAAAAACTGTTACAAATGCTAATTACACGTAGAAAGGTGAGAACAAAAAAGGTCTTTCTATTTATATTTAAATGCTCTTTAATATTGTGAAAGATTTTACCTCTTATTTTTTACCTTACCAAAATTATAATGAAAACTAGCACATTAAAATTTTAAAACGTCTCTTCTGAAAATTAGAACTTTTCGACTTGTAACAGTGTTCTTCCAAACCAACGATATATTGTTATAATTTCTTGGCGCTGTTGGGCTTTTATTATTACCATAACTTGTGTCTTTTTTGTGTTAAGGGACAGTCCGTTTTCTTCGCTGACTTCTACCACTCTGCCAACCATTTGTTGTAAATCTTCAATACCTTCAGCTAATAAAATAGTGTCGTCGGCAAACCGTATATTATTGATTGATCGACCATTTGCCGAGTATGCAGAATAGAAAATATACCTAATGGAGAAATCAGAAGAAGTAAACACAGGATAAGAAAAAAAAAACAAACAAATAAATACTTTTTTTGGTAAACGAAGTATACAGGGTGTCCAGAAACTCTACCGACAAATGAAGACAGGAGATTTCTCAGATAATTTTAAGACAATTTAACCCAATTCACCTTGTCCGAAAATGCTTCCTAAGGGAGCTAGAGCTCTTTGAAGATGGCGCCATGTAATTAGTTTTTCTTAAATACCTCCAGAACGCTTCTATTTAGAAAAACGAAAATTTATATACATGTTTACTTTTCAGTAATGAATCGATTCCATCTATTGCGAATTTCTAGTACCAGTCATAGGCGTCCGTTTTAGGTACGGCGACGGTTATTTTATCGCATAACTTTTTGTCTTTAACTTTTAAGCATTTTTGATACTGGATTATTAAATTGCGAAGTATTCTAGTACTAAAAGGTACTCTTACTTTAAGTCGGTAGGACACACCGTTTTCTAGAAAAATCAATTTGAAAGTTTTTAGTTTTGGGAATTTGAAAAAAAAAATTGAAAGAAATAAAAAAAATGTTTTTTACCAACTTAAAGCAAGAGTAACTTTTAGTATTCGAATAACTCATAATTGAATAATCTAGTGTCAAAAATACTTAAAAATTAAAGACAATAAAATTATGCTATAAAATAACTGTTGATCTACCCAAAACGTACGCCTATGACCGGTAGTAGAAATTCGCCATTAATGAAATCGATTAATCTCTGGAAAATAAATAAATGTACCAGTTTTTACCTTTCTAAATAGATTTTTTAAATCTTTTTTTTGACATTCAAAGAACGAAAAATTTTCCAATCGATTTTTCTAGAAAACGGTGTATCCTATCGACTTAAAGTATGAGCACCTTTTAGTACTAGAATATCTAACAATTTAATAATTCAGAGTCAAAAATGCTTAAAAATTAAAGACAAAAAAGTTAGGCGATAAAATAACCGTTGCCCTACCCAAAACGGACGCCTATGACCGGTACTAGAAATTCGCAATAGATGGAATCGATTCATTTCTGGAAAGTAAATGGGCATACCAATTTTCGTTTTTCTAAATAGAAGCGTTCTGGAGGTATTTAAGAAAAACTAATTACATGGCGCCATCTTCAAGGAGCTCTAGCTCCCTTAGGAAGCATTTTCGGACTAGGTGAATTGGGTTAAATTGTCTTAAAATTATCTGAGGAATCTCCTGTCTTCGTTTGTCGGTAGAGTTTCTGGACACCCTGTATTTTTCAAGTTCTATCGGTTATTTATTTTTTTATGACATTTTGCATATTCATAAATAAACTTAAAACTGAAGAAAAACAACAACAGTACTGAAATTTTATTACTGAATGTAGTGCGTTTATAGAACTTGATCCCATTTTAACAGCTTTTACAAGGATCTTCGCAAGGATGACGTTTCGGACAGTCTTCTATTGGTATACACTTATTTTTGTCATCCCTTGCGAATCCCTTTATACAATAACAATCGTCGTTACATCGTACGTTTATAATAGGACAAACCGCTCCTAATGTTTTACACGTGGTTTGACAAGCGCTACCACAATCGTAAAACTCGTTAGGTCTTGTACAATTAATCCAAGTAATACCTGAAAAAGAAGAAGACATATTAAAATTTTTAAGCAAGTAATTTGACTTCGTAAGTTCTAGGTTTTCACACAAAGTGACTGAAAATAGAACCGGAAGTCGATATTTGAACTCTTCGTGTAACTTTGCGTCGATTACTGTAATATTTCACCAATTTTGAGTCATGACTAAACTTTGGGTCGTACAGTGGCGCACCCAGGGGGGTTTTGGGGGTTAAAACCCCTCCCAGGGTATATAAAAAAATATAAAGAATAGTACGAAAATGTAACTTGTCTTTCAGAAACAATACAAAAAAATATCGGTGCCCAAGCGAAGAGGACAAATAATCCCCGAACAAATAAGCCCGGACAAAAAATATCCAGAAATTATCCCTGGACAAAAAATTCCCAGACAAAAAATCCCCGGATAAATAATCCCAGGACAAAAAATCCCGGAAAAATAATCCCCACAAATTTTTTTTGGACAGAATATCCCCACAAAAAAATCGCGGACAAAAAATCCCCAAGAAATATTTGCTGCCGGATAGTTCTCTAAAAATTTTCCCGTTAACGCAATCGACTCAAATTTTTTGTAGCCTCAGTATGTGAGAGCTATAGCAATCGCCATGAAACCGCTTTTCGGCACGAAAATAATGATTAGCAATTAATATTAAGCATGAATTGCAATTTCGATTACCAAATTTCGAATTTTAATTCTATGCTGAAAACTTCAAATTTTACAAGACAAGCGAGTTTGAGTTTTTTCAAAAATCGTGGAAGATATGGGGAATTGGGGAATGCGCTAAGGCTGTCGGAACCATGTTGTAACTATTAGCTTAAATCTTTTACTCACTCTGCTTTGAATAACTATATTTAAAACATTGCCTATTCGTGATTGCCCGAAAACGACAATCTTGATTGGAATGCAAAAAACCTGTTACTTTTTGTAAATTTAACTTCAAAAATATTTAGTTATTATCATCATCAATGGCTCTTCAAACTCTTCGAGTATCCTAGGGAGTGGTTTACTATTGCCTTCCATGTGTCGGCCCTGTGCCACTATTTCCCATTGTCTCACTCCCATTTTTTCCAGATCTTCTCTCACTGCATCTTTCCACCTTTTTCTAGGCCGTCCTACGTTCTACAGACTTTCTCCCATCTGGCCTCTCCCCGAGCAGCTATGTCTGTTTTGATTTTTGGATAAATTTTTCGCATGGCATATTCTAAGGCCAGGTTAAACAACAACGGGGACAACGGATCTCCCTGTCTCAGTCCAGAATTTACGCAGGGAATTGATATTTCCCCACCTCTTCTAACTTGTGCAAAGAAATTACTTAAATACATTTGCGTTAACGCAGTTAGTTTCTTGGGTACGCCCAGCTCGACCATTTTATTCCATAGTGTAGGATGATTAATTGAATAAGCCTGTTTGAAATCTATAAAGATCTGATGCACGTCTTGATTATACTCCCAATCCTTTCAAGCATTTGTCTAATAGTAAATATTTGATCAACAATCGATCTTCCGGGCCTGAAAGCACACTGGAAGTCACCAACTATTTCTTCGGCGTATGTTAGTGTAGTAATCTTTTTAGTAATACATAACGAAAAATATTTAGTCATCAGTTACAATTCACTACAAGCAACATTTCAGAAACCTGCTTCAAAAGTTTTGAAAAGCTATGTCACAAACCTGTTTTCTGCGTTTTCATAACAAAGCTGAACATTCTTAATAGAGCAAACATTTTTCATGGATGCACACAGATAATAGGCAATGTTTTGAACTTAGTTATTCAAGGCAGAGTGTGCAAAAGATTTAAGCGAATAATTATTATAACATGATTTCCACAGCTTTAGCTCATTCCTCATATTTTCCACGATTTTTGAAAAAACTCACACTCATTTGTCATGTAAAATTTGAAGTTTTCGGCATGTAATTGGAATTCGAAATTTGGTAATCGAAATTACAATAATTCATGCTTAATCTTAATTACTTAATCATTGTAGCAAATATTTCATGGAAATTTTTTGTGGGGGATATTTTGTCGAAAAAAATTTGTGGGGATTATTTTTGTCCGGGATTTTTTGTAGGGATTTTTTGACCGGGGATTATTTGTCCGGGGATTTTTTGTCTGGGGATTTTTGTCCAGGGATAATTTGTGGGGATTTTTTGTCAGGGATTATTTGTCCGAAGCCCGCCCAAGCCAACCCCCCATAGAGGAAAATTCTGGGGTAAATGTAAAAGGAAATGGCTTCAAAAGCGGAACTAAAGCTTAAGATTCAAGCTTGACTTTTCAATAAGCTTCCATTAATTTGTCACTTGTACTATTTCTGTGACTCTAATGTAGTTTTTCTAATTTTCTGCGACACTTCCGGTTAGTAGCATTTAACCTGAAATGATATAAAAACCAAAAATATACAGGGTGTTAGTAAATAAGTATGAAATACTTTCAGGGGTAATTCTACATGACAAGATGAGAGTTTGCTCTATAAACGTATGTACGCAAATGCTTCGTTTCCGAGATACGGGGTGTTAAAATTTTTATTTCAAACTGCCAATTTGTTTATTACTCTAAGACCGGTTGAGCTATGAAAATTAAATTTGGTGGGTTTTAAAAGTTAGTTATTGCGCATTTTCTTACATACAAAAAACAATTTTGTCTTCATCATTGGCGCGCCTACGGGTAATGGTCTGAATTTTTTTAAGAAAAAAATAGTACGCCACTGAGATATTTTAAACTAAAAATCATTTTTATATTTAACGTTTCATTTATGATAAAAAACCTTTGTTGTCTTTTTTCATATGGTGCACCGTTTTTATGCAAAAAAATAAAACATCTTCCCGCGTTTTTTCATTTCTTTACATTATCAAGAAATCTCCAATATAATAATACCCTTAGATTAATGAAAACCCCTTCGTAAATCTATGATAATACCAAACCAGAACAATAACAGAAAATATAACTAAAAAGATTTTAACTAGGTGCAAAGCTACAACCAATGTTCAAAATCACCTCCTTTAAATATGACAGAATAATTTTATATTCACCGTTGGCGCGCTTACCGGTAATGGTCTGAATTTTTTTAAAGAAAAAAATAGTACGCCACTGAAATATGTCAAATTAAAAATCATTTTTGAACTCCTTGTTCAATTTACGACAAAAAATCTTTTTGCCATTTTTTCATATTTTTTACAAAAAAATAAAACATCTTAACGCTTACAAATTATTCGAGGTAGTTCCCAAATGCATAGAAACTTATTTCAAATACTTTTTTTTTTTTTTATTTAAACAAAAATGACCCTGCATCAACTACTAAGAGTTATTAGCAGGGGGTACAAACACAAATTACAAGTAGTCGATTTCTTACAATGTATACCTATACAACTTAAACATATTCTATTAAACACTGTAAAATTTAATGTCTTTCAAATATTTCAGCACTTGGTTGAACTGGCAGCTTAGTACATCCTTCATGTTGGTAGAGAGGTTATTTTTCCTTCTTTCTTGGGTGTATGTTTTGCATTCTAACAGAATATGTTTCACAGTAATTTGGATCTTGCAGTTGTGGCAGAAAGGGATGGCTTCTTTATTTATTAAGTGAATATGGGTTGGTATAGTATGTCCTAATCGCAGTCGAGTTATTATCACTTGTTCACAACGTTTGAGTGGGAGTGGTAAGGTGGTGCCGACCGTTTCTATAACCTCTTTTAATTTGTTGGATGTGGAATTTCAGTAATTCTGCCATAAGCTGGTAATATGTTTTTTGATGGAGATTTTATGGTCGTTTCTTGTTAGCATGTTTGACACAGGGATGCTTTCATCTAGTGCAGCTTCATTTGCAAGTTGGTCTACTGCTTCGTTTCTCTTGATTCCCACGTGTGATGGCACCCATAAAAAAATTATTTTTATGTTTATTGTTGATAGTAGTATGAGTTCATTTTTTATTAGCATTATAATTTCATTTGATGGATACAATTGCTGTAAAGCTTTTAGTGTACTTAATGAGTCAGATATTATAATGTAATGAGGTGCGGATTTTCTTCTGCAAACTTTCAGTGCCTCTAAAATAGCCAGTGCTTCTCCAGTAAATATGCTACAATTCAGAGGGAGTCGTATTTTAAAATGGTCTGTTCCATGTATGTAAGCCGCTGCTAGTCCTGATTGAGTTTTTGATGCATCAGTGTAGATATGTTCAGAATTTGGATATAGGGATATTATCTCATGGTATGATTGATGTATTACTGTTGGGTTAGTGGATGTTTTGGGATAGCGAGTAAGGAATGTATTTACAATTGGTGGACTAGTTGACCAAGACGGAAAATTTTGGGTTGGATTTATGATGGCACTAAACTGCTCACAGTCGTAATCACTGAATTTTAATCTTTCATGAAAAGGGAGTGTATTCATAGGTTTATTTTTGTAATTACTGATAGATTTAGGTTTTAAGATATTTGAATGCATGGGATTTTGATGATTTGATGATACACGAGTTGCATAATTTAATGACAATTGTTGCCTTCGTAAGTGTAAAGGTAGTTCGTTAGCTAATACTTGAAGGCTATTGGTTGGGCTAGTTCTAAATGCGCCCAGAGCAATTCTTAGTGACGTTGTTTGAATTGAGTTTAGTTTTTTTAATGTAGTTTTTTTGGCAGTATCATAACATATTGAGCCGTAGTCTAATTTGCTACGTATAAGTGATTGGTATAAGTTTAATAGGGTTCGTGTATCTGCTCCCCACGCACGGTTTGAGAGAATTTTCAGGAGATTTATTCTAGATTGACATTGTTTTTGCAAGGTATGTATATGGCTTTTCCAGTTTAGGGTGCAATCTAGAGTTAACCCCAGGCAATTTATTTCGTTTGTTTCTTTTAGAGTATGTCCATTTAAAGTTAGATTAACGTTCTTTATATTTTTCCGTTTGCTGAATATTATGTACTGTGTTTTTTCAGGAGAAAAATTAAAACCAGTTTTAAGTGACCATTTTTCCAGCGTGTGTAAAAACTTCTGTAGTACTTCAGCAGCACATTCCACACTTCTGCTTTTGTGGTAGATAATCAAGTCGTCTGCGTATAAATTGGCTTTAACCGGTAATCTCATTTCGTCCAAGATGTTATTTATTGCAATGAGAAACAATGTTGGGCTTAAAATGGAGCCTTGAGGAATTCCATTTTCAAGAGATCGTGGACTAGAGTTATAACCGTTAGCTCTTACTTCAATCTGTCTATGAGTTAAAAAATTTTGTATAAAAGCTAGTGTGTGACCTTCAATTTCAAATTTTTGTAGTGTTTTTAAGATGTTATATTTCCATGCAGTGTCGAATGCTTTATTGATATCAATAAAGACAGCTAGTAATTTTTGATTGTGTAAAAATGCTTCATGGATTTCAGACTCAAGCGACACTAAGTTATCGGTAGTGGATCTGTCTTTACGAAAACCACTTTGATAGGGGGATAATAACTTTGAGTTTTCTAGATGCCATACTAATCTGTTATTTATAATCTTTTTCATTAGTTTACACATACTACATGTCAAGGAGATTGGACGATATGACAGGGGATCGTCTTTAGATTTGTTGGGTTTAAGAATTGGGATGATAAATGCATGGCACCATATCTTGGGAAATATATTATTGAAAAATATTGAGTTAAATAGGTCTAGGAGGATAAGTTTAGCTGATTCTGGAAGATTTTTCAAGAAAATAGGTGGGATATCATCTGGACCGGAAGTAGTATTTTTAAGGCAATTTAGAGAATAATCAAATTCTTGTTGAGTTATGATTTCATTTAGGGGCGATTTGCTGTCATGGATTGAAATTTTAAAGGATTCTTCATGATATTTGTATTTAATGAAATTTGAGTTTAGGTTCTATCACTAGAATTTAGTTGATACACATCGGCTAATACGTTAGATATGTCTTTTTTGTCGGTAATAAGATTATTATTGTAAGAAAGAGTATTAATATTGATGTAGTTGTTTGATCCTTTAAGGTTTCGGATCTTTTTCCAGATGGTTTCGATAGGAGTTGAGGGGTTTATTGAGGCAACATAATTATGCCAAGACTCCCTTTTGCTTTTTTTAATTAAATATCGAGTTTTTGCCCTAAGTTTTTTAAATTCCAGGAGATTAGCATCTGTTTTATGTTTTTTAAGAATATTCAGTGCGTGTTTGCTTGCAGATAATGATTTTGCAATCTGATCGTTCCACCAGGGGACCGGTGTCCTATTACAAGTTTTTGTTTTACCGATAGCTTTATGTGCTGCCGATATAATTATATTATTTAATGTAGATATGTTTTTGTCAATATTTCTATATAATGTGAAGTTGTGTAGTTTTTCATCAATATACTGCTGAAAAAGGTCCCAATTAGCGGTTTTTATTTTCCACGTCTGGTAAATTGGATGTGTTGTTTCTTGTTTGTCATTTATGATGTCAATTATGATTGGAAAGTGATCACTGTCATATAAGTATTTTAGTGTCTTCCATTGTAATATAGTTGCCAGTGATGGACTGCATAGTGAAATATCAATAGATGAAAGATTCCCATTGTAGGAATTAAACCTGGTGGGTTCCCCAGTATTCATAAGTATTAGATTTGAATTATTGATTGTGTTTTGTAATAAGTTCCCGCATTTATCTGTTTTTGAACTTCCCCAAGTGGTGTTATGGCAGTTTGTATCCCCTAATAAGATTAGTGGAGGCTGTATCTGATGTAGTAAATTAGTTACCTCTTGTATTTGTCTCTCATGTGGGTGTGGAATATATATATTACAGATGTTTATTTTCATTTTGTATATGACCTGAACTGCAACAGCTTCGAGATTGGTATTTAGATTAATAGGCTTAGCTTCAATATCATTTCTGTCAAAGATAGCCACGCCCCCACTGGCATGTTCTGTACTTCTATTTTTTAGAAAGGGAGTATAATTTTTTAAGTTTATTACAGAATTCTCTTTGAAGTGAGTTTCTTGTATACACAGTATTAGTGGAGAATATTTTTTAATTAATAGTTTGAGTGATTCGAGGTGAGCGAAATACCCATTTGGGTTGCATTGAAGAATTAGTGATTTATCCATCGGATTTTTCGGTCTCTTCCGTTGAAGATGTGTGAGTGGGGTTAAGTTTTTTCTTTAATCTGGTGATGTTGTTTTTTAATTTAGAGTTGTGAGAGTAACAATGAATAAAGTTAAGGATATCTGTTAATTCGGAAGGTTCGTTTGAGTAGTTCTTTGAGATTGTTTCAGGATATTTAGCATGAAGGGTATTAACTAGGAAATCGCATATTTCATTAAAATTTAATGTGAATGGGGGTGACCGGTTTTCAATTTGGTCTTTTATTAATTCTAGAGAACAAATAATGTCGTCGTCAGAGGTTTTAGTTTGTTTTTTAGGTTTTTTTAGTTTATGTGTGATAGGAGCAGCAAAGATTTGTGAGTCTGTTTCTGGGTTATTTTGGTCAATGTCAGGTGAGGATAAGATTTGTCTTTTAACTTGAGTAGATACTTGAGTAGGTTGTTTGTTAATATTAACTGAAGGTTGCAGAGTTACAGTTTCGGCAGGATTATTAATATTATTTAGATTTGATGATGTTGTTTCTTTTGGTGAGGAGGGTAGACTTATGTTTTCTATAGTTTCAGTTATGCTGGCGTTCATTTCCATGTTTTGTTGTGTTTCAGGACCTCTATCCTCTGTTTCATGTGTAGTATTTGGAGAGGTCCCTGAGGGTACGTTTGAGGAGTTAGCAGTTGTTATGATGGGACAATCTGAATCGTTATGTCCAATAGTGTTGCACTTAGAACAGTTTAGTCCATCAATCGAGAGGAATAAACGATAAGTTTTATTGTGAAATACATTGAAGGAGTCAGGAATGGAGGTGTTATCCAAGGGAGAAATAAATATTTGCCTTCTGAAGCTTAGGATGTGGCTATATTCGGTTTCTGGCATACCCACTCTTAGGAAAGTCATCTTGGAAACTGCAGCAATGCCTAATTTTTGTAATTCTGTTTCAATGATATTGTTTGGAATTGAAGGACATGCGTTAGAAATTACAAGTCGTTGTGCTGGTGTGATTAGTCTTCTTATCTCTATTTCTGACTCATTTATGCTAATATATTTGTGGGAATGAAGAAGCATATCGACTATGTTTTTGGTAGAGAGGTAGATACATATTCTGTTGTTTGGAATTCTAGATGCAAACAAGACATTACGTGGACCAACCAGTGATCCAATTGCTACGATGTAATGGTGAATTTTGATGCCTTCTATACTGGAGAGTACTACTGCTTGGTCCTCTGTTGGGTGTTTGAACGTATTTACTACATTGGAATAAGTGTTTTTTGGTGTATTTGGTGTATTTGAAGTAGAAGTAGTCATGTTGTTAATTGAAGTCATTTTTATTTTGTTTCCTGCTTTGCCGCAGGTCCGGTCCTGTCACTGGCCAAAAAACCGGCGTGGATCAGTTCCGAACAGTTCCAAAAAAACCAGTAGGTTGAACTTGATATATAGGTTATATTTACTATTTTAATATCTTATATAAAGGTTTTTTGGTACTCACGTCGGGTTGAGTCGATTGGCATCAACACTGCACTATTATTTGTTGATAGTATTTGAGAATATCAAATTTTTGTTCCGTATTTTACATTTAAAAGTTGAAAAATAACAGAGCGGTTCAAAACGTGGTATAATCATGCCACTGTCAGGGCCGTCTCTCAAATACTTTGTAAACGTTAAGATGTTTTATTTTTTTGAATAAAAACGGCGCCTTATATGAAAAATATTCAAGAATGATTTTTTTGTCGTAACGAGGAATTTAAAAATGATTTTTAATTTGACATGTCTCACTGGCGTACTATTTTTTTCTTTAAAAAAATTCAGACGATTACTTATACGTGCGCCAAGGGTGAATATAAAATTATTCTGTCAACTTTAAAGGAGGTAATTGTGAACATTTGTTGTAGCTTTGCACCTAGTTAAAATCTTTTTAGTAATATTTTCTGTTATTGTTCTAGTTTGGTATTATTCTATTGTATAGTTATTGATAATGTATTAAGAAATGAAAAATACGCGCAAATATGTTTTATTTTTTGCATAAAAACGGTGCACCGTATGAAAAAAAGACAAGAAAGGTTCTTTATCATAAATTAAACGTGGAGTACAAAAATAATTTTTAATTTGAAATAAATATGTCAGTGGTGTACTATTTTTTTTCGTTTGAAATAATTGAGACCATTACCCGTAGGCGCGCCAATGATGAATACAAAATTGCTATTTGCATGTCAAAAATACGCAATAACTACCTTTTAAAACCGACCAAATTTAATTTTCATAACTCAACCGGTCTTAGAGCAAAAAAAAATTGGCAGTTTGAAATAAAAAATTCAACACCCCGTATCTCGAAAACGAAGCATTTGCGGACATACGTTTATCAAGCAAATTGTCATTATTTTTTCATGTAGAATTACCCCTTAAAGTTTTTCATACTTATTTATATATACAGTAGGAAAAATGAAAGATTACCCATGAACGATCATATCAATCACTTATTTGGTGTTTTCCGTCTTTTTCTATAACAAACGTTTGTTATTTATAGAAAAAGACAGCAAATACAAAATAAGTGATTAATGTGATCGTTCATGGGTATTCTTTCAATTTTCCGACTGTATTTGTTCTCATCTTGTTAAGGGACGTCGAATAATATATCGCCTATACTGTTTCGGTGACTTTATAAAACGGTACTTCCGGTTGAAACTCTAAGACTGGAAGTCCGAGGTAAAATTTCTTATCTTTAATACCATCCTTGGGATATAAGATTTCATTCGACACTCAATTTGTCATTCAATCTGTATTAATAACGGATGAGTTATATTCGCGGAAAAACGGACAGTCATGAAACCGGAAGTATATATTTGTCCTCGTCTTGGTAAGGCGCGTCGAATAATATATCGCTTGTACTAATCCGGCGACTTTAAAACATTACTTCCAATTGAATTTCTGAAACTTGAAGTCCGAGGTCAAATTTCTCACATTTATTACCATCCTTGGGTTATAAGCTTTCATTCGACACCCCATTTGTCATTCTGTCTGTATTAATAACGGAGGATTTATATTCGCGGACAGACAGTCATGAAACCGGAAGTACCTATATATATATAAAGTTATATTTCTCGTCTTGCTAAGGCGCGTCGAATAATATATCGCTTGTTCTATTCCAGCGACTTTAAAGAAGTCCTAGGTCAAATTTCTCACATTTATTGCCATCTTTGGGTTATAAGCTTTCATTCGGCACCTCATTTTGTCATTCTTCCTGGTATAATGACGAAGGAGTTGTGTTACGGACGGACGGACGTGGATAATTCAACGTTTTCACATTTTTTTAAAATTGGGTAAAAACAATATTTACATTAAATATCGCTCCTCCGCTCAAACAGTGGTACAATTAAAATAAAATAAAAACAGTTTTATCGCAGCAACAGTTTAATAAAACTACAAAATCCTTTCAAAAAGTGTTACGTAGGTTTTTATCAGCCCAAAGAAGAGGCAGGCTTAATGGCAGGATATGGCACAAATGACCATTTGCATGCCATAAAAATATTAATTAAGTAATGCATCGAGTACAACATATCACTGGTTCAGGTTCTTGCATTTTTCGATTACGAGAAGGCTTTTGATTTTGTGGAGGTTGAAACAGTACTCTAAGCCCTAAATCAAAGCTGACTATATTACAGGTATGTCACTTATCAAAAACATATATCAAAACGCATTATGCAAAAAATTAAGTATACGCAAAAATCCCCGAATAAACTCAAAGTTACACAACGAGCCATGGAACGTGCAATGCTGGACGTGAGCCTTCGAGGCCACAACAAATCAGAACAAACCAACAAATCAGGCACAGATCATGAGTTCAAGACTTCATCGAACGAATCATGACGCTAGTTGTAACTGGACAGGGCACTTAGCTAGAACATAAGGTGGACGGATGAACAAGACGAATCATGTAATGGAGGCCCAGAGACTATAAAAGAAGCCGAGGACGACCACCGACTAGATGGACCGGGGTCCGGACAAATAATCCGCGGACAAATGATCCCGGTCAAAATATTCTAACAAATTATCCCCGAACAAAAAATCCCCGGACAAATAATCCCCACAATTTCTTTTGGATAAAATATCCCCACAAAAAATCCCGGATAAAAAATCCCAAAGAAATATTTGCTGCCGAATAGTTCTCTAAAAGTTTTCCCGAAATTTTACCAAATTTCGAATTCCAATTCCATGCTGAAAACTTCAAAATTAACATGATAAGAGTGAGTTTTTTTAAAAATCGTGGAAGATATGGGCAATGAGCTAAGGCCCGTTCTCTTGACATGCGCTTGATAACGCTCGTTTTGATAACTCCCAATTACAACTACATACATTTTACTTAAGACCATTCACATGCTATCGCGCATTTTAGATCACTAAAATACACTATTATATATAATATAATATACTATTTCAAACATCACATTAGAGAAAATAATTGGAGAGTCAAAAGTCAACACCAGAGGAACAATAATAACAAAAAGTGTACAAATATTGGCATTTGCAGATGATGTTGATATCATAGCTAGAAGCAAAAGAGAAATGATAGAAGCATTTAATGCTTTAGAAAGAGCGGCACAAAAGGGCGGAGTACGCCCAAGGGTGGGTAAAAAATGTCCACCTCGAAAATAGCTAATATATTTATTGAGATTTGTTGGAAATGGATTAAACTTAAGAATCTTATGCTTAATAAACACAGCATCTTCTTAAATATTAATATAAACAATTTACAAACCTTACAAAATTACAATGCAGATTAAAATTAACATACCAGTAAAAGCCATATTCAGATTTGTCCGATTTCCTTCACATTCTTCCTTTCAGCCTCCTCATTGGCGGATAATTATGTCGATAATTTAATTATACGTCGATAATTTTGTATTGATTATGTTCCTACCAACGTGAAATTATAGAGATTATTTCATTCATAGAAGATTCTGACCAATAGAAAGCTACATAAATGCAAATTAAGGTGATAATTTTTGATCATATCCCGTCGTTAAGTATATTACGTCAGATGCCCTTCGTTGCTACGAAAAAATACATTCAGTGACATTAATGACAATTAATGTTTTAAAAATTATATAAGTGATGACTTTAAATCGTCAAATATTTATAAAAACTGTGTACGAATTTGAACTTACATAAATAAATTACAATAAAATTTTGGTTTTGAACAGTTTTATTCATGAAATAATCGCAACAAATTGCACTCGATCTCTGAAATTAATATAGAATTTTTGCTCTCGTGACACCTTTGACATAATTTCACTCGCCTTCGGCTCGTGAAATTAAAACTGTCAAAGTGTCACTCGGGAAAAATTCAATAATTTCAGAGCTCTTGTGCAATTACTACTGAAACTTTTAGTAACAAGTTTTAGCAAGGTTGTACTTTTTATGCTCACCCATATTTAACTTTCAAGATACTACTTATTCAAGATATTACTTTCATTTTCAAAAATATCGGTAAAACCATATTAACATTCGATAAAGGGCTGTATTTTTAACAATAAATAATTTTTGAAAAATTTTTAAACACGTAATAAATATGTTACAAGGGAATACGCATTTAGACCTGGATCCCGCGTAAGAAAAAAAAGTTGATTAATAGCAAGCTGAAAATTTGTTAATAGCTTAACGGTGTCTAGTCGGACAAACATTGATGCACGGGAACACTGAAACAGGGGAAGTTTTAACGGTGGAGCATGATAAACGTGTCGTCCTGACAAGTTTATGATGGTGAAAAATAGCAAGTTGTTTTTAAGTTTATTCAATAGCCAACGTTATATAATATATGAAAAAATGTTTGTCCGACAAAAAGGTTGGGCATTTTAACGAGTCCGACACGTAGAACATGTCACATCACAGGAACTATGTTGGTGATGAATAGCAGTCTGATTTTTGCATGAGAGTTTAATGAAAGGTTAAAAAAGCAATTGGAAGTTCTGTCGGACAAAATAAATAGGAAATTTTCTTAGTCGGGCATTCTAAACATGTAAGATATAGACAAAAATGTTGGTGATAAATAGCAAGCTAATTTTGATTTGTTTATGTACAAATTATATTTTGTAAAGCAAAAAGTTATATGTCGGACAAAAAGTTTGGGCAAATCGAAGGAAATAAATAAAAAACATTTTTTCAGAATGACTTAGTCACATATTGATAAAGCTATTTTAGTTGTATATTATTATTTATATTCACATATTTGCATGTGCATATATATACATGCACACTCCAAAAACAGTGAGGTAACTATCAATGCATGTATATATTGCAAAACAATTATTTTTTTCAATGGAGTCTGTTCTAGATATTTTCAAAATGAAAATAAAAAATGTCAAAGAACATGTGAAAGCAATCTCTTAGGGTTTTCTAATTAGGCGCAACAGAAAGTACGGAAAATTTCCTACAAAAATCGTTGTATACATTTTTTTTTCATACTCAAATCTTAACCCTGTAAACGACATTGAAAAATGTGAAGAGTCTAAAACTTCGGTGCTTATAAGAATAGACGTAAATATGACACATTATGCTTAGAAGTATGTATTAGAAGGCTGCATTTGTCAGTGTGACACTTTGTGCCATACAAAGTAGTATTTGAAAGTACATGGTCTCTAAGTTTCTGTTTGCCACGTGTGTTGGAAATTAAAATTTATATTAACTATGGAGTGTTTTTGTGTCTATTTTTGAGTGTCAACAGTTTAAATTTTAAGTCGCCAAATTAAAAGTGAAACCATTCAACGGAACATTTTTGAGTAATTTTCGAACATTTTACAAAGTTAGTAAAATACTTGGTCATCAATTCAATGAGGTTCAGTTGCCAGATAATTGAAAGTTCTATTGAATATCATTCTTCGTGCTATAATGCTTTGCTTGATTGAAAAAGGGTACCTAAATAAATTATTACTAAAATTGTATAACGTAATTTTTCTCAACTTTCTACAAATGAAATAATAATGTAATTAATATGTCATATGGCAAGAAATAATTTGCTGCCAAAATAAATCGATTCGTTTAAATTTGAAGTTACGATTGCAATTTATTATGAATTATTGTCAAAAGTGACAGTTTTTCTTAAATGGAAATGTATTCATAGACATAAGGGTAGACAGGGAATACACTGCAAAAAGTCGATAGGTGGTCTATCTATCTCTTTTAACCAACCGATCCCGCGCATGTGGCAGACAAAGATAGCTAGACCACTCAATCCATAATATAATTTGCCTGATCTACTATAAATGTATTACAGTGAGGTATCTAAATGATGTTGAGATAAATCGAAAGATATCGATTGTAATTGATTGCAGGTACTTTTGACATAGAATAATCACCCCTTATTGAAATTTCAAAAATTATTTTTTTAAATTGTCCGACTACAAAATCTACCCCTTATTTTTTTCCGACAAGTCATTCTTGGTACGGAATAATTTACTTAATTAAATTTCGTCTTTGTCGGAAAGCTATTTATCACCAGCATTTTTGTCTATATCTTACTTGTTTAGAATGTCCGACTACGAAAACTTCCCATTAATTTTGTCGGACAGAACTTCCAATTGCTTTTTTAACCTTTCATTAAAATCTCATGCAAAAATCAGACTGCTATTCATCACCAACATAATTCCTGTGATGTGACATGTTCTACGTGTCGGACTCGTTAAAATGCCCAACATTTTTGTCGGACAAACATTTTCGCATATATTACATAACGTTGGCTATCGAATAAACTTAAAAACAACTTGCTATTTTTCACAATCATAAACTTGTCAGGACGACACGTTTATCATGCTCCACAATTAAAACTTCCCCTGTTCCAGTGTTCCCGTGCATCAAAGTTTGTCCGACTAGACACCGTTAAGCTATTAACAAATTTTCAGCTTGCTATTAATCAACTTTTCTTTCTTACGCGGGATCCAGGTCAAATTGGGTGGACATTTTTTACCCACCCTTGGGCGTTTAAGGGTTTATGAAATGAAAACCAAATACATGAAGGCCAGCAAATCGACAGGCCAAAGAAACTTACAAAATCTGACAATAGGAGACTATAACATCGAAAGCGTAAAATTTTTTACATACTAGGTTCACTAGTTACCGCCGATAACAATGTCAGCGAAGAAGTTAAGAGAAGAATACATATTGCTAATAAAACATATAATGGATTCATTAAACATCTAAGATCTAACAACATCACGAGAAAAACCAAATGCAAAATATACAAGACCCTGATAAAACCGGTCCTTATATATGGATCAGAGACATGGACACTGACGAAAAGCGATGAGAACTTATTAGGTACGTTTGAACGAAAAATCCTTAGACACATATATAAGGGGGTGAAAGAAAATGACGTATGGCGCAGAAGATATAATTTTGAACTATACGCAGCATACAACGCACCCGACGTCATAACATCCATAAAGATCGGACGTCTGCGCTGGATGGGCCATGTTGAACGAATGTTGGAGACCGAAACACCAAAACACATATAATGAAGTAAACACCAGTAGGGAGAAGGTCAAAGGGAAGACCCAAACTTAGATACATGGAACAAGTGGAACAAGATCTGAAAACACTTGAGATTACCCACTGGAAGAACAAAACAAGGAACAGAACAGAATGGCGGAAAATCCTAGAACAAGCCAGGACCCAAAAAGGGTTGTCGAGCTGCTGATGATGGTGATGATGATACTATTTCAAAACAAATAAATTGAGTTATACAAAATTTATAGCTGTATCTAATAATGTACCTCCAGGTGGCAAACAAGTTCCAGGTGGTGGAGCTAAAGGCACCCTAGGAGTAGTTTCCACTTCGGCAATATAAAACAGTAAAACCACAATAATTAGAGTTAACATCAAATATGACTTCATTGTTGTTGACAGTTCTAAACACGCAGAAGGATTGCACTAAGATACAAAAAAAATATTATCTTTTAAACATATTTGTTACGTATATAAATTACAGTATGCAATAATTGCATTATATAGGATGATTCAATCACAAAACTAATCAAAACGTGAAATTAAACATAGTTTCATGCATCATCTAAAATGATGCTCATTTTCATAGTCCATTCTTTCACGGTTTTTGCTCTAAATTTTAAAGAACCGCTTGGATTGACATGAAATTTGGCATACGTATAGCTTACATGTCAAAGAAAAAAGTGATATTGTGCCGATGTGTGCTTTTGCCCTGGGGGTGACTTTCACCCCCTCTTGGGGGTGAAAAAATATATGTCCAAAATAAATCCGGAAATGGGTAAACTGACTAATTTTAAGTAACTTTTGTTCTATAGAGCTTTTTCGCCAAGTCAACACTTTTCGAGTTATTTGCGAGTGAATATGTTAATTTTTCAACAAAATAACCACATTTTTAGACGGTTTTTCGCAAATAACTCAAAAAGTAAGTACTTTGTCGAAAAAACGCTCATAGCAAAAATATGGCCTATAAAAAAGTAAAAAAAATGGTGTACACGTTAGGTCCCTGGATCTCGTAGAACCAGAGTTATAGCCAATGAAAATATATTCATATTCACCAAATTTCAAATAGAATATTTCGACGTAAAATATCCAAAAAATTAAGCATTTTTTGGGAAAAACTCATTATAACTTTTTTAAAGTGTTTAAAAAAAGCTTTATTTCGGTTTTTACAAAAAGTTTATATCTTTAAATTTAAGCAAGTTACGCTCAAAATAAAGTTGGTCCCTTAGGTTTTTGAAAAAAAAATCGGGAAGACCACCCCCTAATTAGCAACTTAAATTAAATTAATCGTTACCGCTCCACAAATTATTTTACTTGTTGTGTTTATATGATCTGTAAGTTTCATCGATTTAAAGTGCTTATTTTTGAAAAAATTTGGTTTCAAAGTAAAATTTTCAAAAATATAAATTTTGAAAAATATGCTTTTTTTCAAAATATCTTAAAAAGTGTTAGAGATACCAAGAATCTCGAAAAATAAAAAAAGTCAGATTTGCTTTTCTGAATATCATGTATTTTTTGTTTTTCTGTTAGACCAAAATTTATTGAGATTTGGTGTTTCTAAATTTGCATACATTCGTGATCAGTGACTCGTTCAACCCCTTTTAACTAGAGCATTTTCAATAATAAGGAATTTGAACCGATTAAACTTACAGCTCATATAAACAATATATACACGAGTCAAGAAACTTGTCAAGTCGTAACGATTAAGTTCATTTAAGATACTAATTAAGGGGTGATTTTCTCGATTTTTTTACCAAAACCAAAAGGGACTAACTTTATTTTGAGCGTAACTTGTTTAATTTTGATGCTAGAATTTTTTTTATAAAACAAAAATGAAGCTTTTTTTAAACACTTTAAATAAGTTGTAACAAGTTTTCCCCGAAATGTGCTTCATTTTTGGTTATTTCACGTTAAAATATTCCATTTGGAATTTGACGAATATGAACCTATTTTGTATTAGCTATAACTCTGCTTCTGCTAGGTGTAGAGACGTGATATATACACCATATTTTAAAAAATTTTACAGGCTATGTTTTTGCTAAGAACGTTTTTTCGACAAAATACTTACTATTTGTTATTTGCGAAAAACCGTCTAAAAGCGTGGTTATTTTGTTGAAAAAATGAACATATTCACTGCCAAATAACTCGAAAAGTATTGACTTAGTGAAAAAACTCTATAGAGGAAAAGTTACTTAAAATTTGCCAGTTTATACATTTCCTGACTTTCTTTGGACGAATATTTTTTCACCCCCAAGAGGGGGTGAAAACCACCCCCAGGGCAAAAGCACATATCGGCACAATATCACTTTTTTTCTATGACTTATTAGCTATGTGTATGCCAAATTTCATGTCAATCCAAGCGGTTCTTTAAAATTTAGAGGTTTTGCAATATTTTACCGTTAAAGAACGGACTAATAGTTGATTTTTTCATGAACAGATTCCGCTAAATTTTTTAATTATTTTAAATTTTTCTTTGGTATTTACACAGTTGGGCAAAGGTTTCCTCAAACTTCTTTTTTGTACTTAGACCGAGTGGATTTCTTATGTTAAGTTTGAGACACGCTGTAGGGAGCAAAAGGTACAAAGGTTACACCAAAATTATGTTGTAGTCTCATATTTTGAGAACATTTTATTTTTTAGTTTCTCTGATATCTTTAACAACAATGAAACTAGACGATTTAACTCTTTAATAAGTGTTTTAACTGCCATGCTTTATCATACATTAAAATGAAATTATTTCCTATATATACTGCGAAAGAACAAGTGTTCAAACAAAGAAAATCTATGCAATGTACCTCTCGCTATTTAAAGAACCTCCACATAGATACCAAATCCATACCTACTCTCAAGGAAATTCCACCTCACAACATCACAGAGCCTCCATTAAACAATTTCACCTCTCTTATATTGCGCTGTGTATACCGCTTACTTGTTCGACAAATAATTATTAAGGTGTGGACCAGAATTGTTAACGTTATATGCCTTTCGGTTTTTAAAGGTTTGTTAACTGTTATGTTTTATTTCAGTTAAAACACGTCCTATTAAAGAATAAAACCGTCTATTTTCTTTGTTTCTAATGATATCAGACATTCAAAAAACAAAATGTTTACAAAACATAAGATCATTTATAAGCAGTAACATTTAACATTATAAAGAATTACAGACCCATAACTTTACTAAATGTGATGTGTTCTTCTTAACGTGCCCTATCAAGTCCCCTTGACGTTGGCGATTAACATGGCGAAACTGTCTCTGTCTCGAGCTATTCCAAAAAGGTGTTCTGCTTTCTTTATTTCTGTCCACTCCCGGATATTCTTCAACCAAGAGGCCTGCTTTCTACCAATTCCTTTGCGTCCTTCGATTTTACCCTTCATAATAAGTTGAAGAATATTGTACCGGTTTCCCTTTACTACGTGTCCAAAATAGGCCATCTTTCTATACTTGATGTTATCAAGCAGCTCGCGGGTAGCATTTGCTCTCTTAAGGACTGCCACATTTGTCAGCATAGCCGTCCATGGTATTTTCAGAATACGTCTGTGCAGCCACATTTCAAAGGCCTCCAAACGGTTAATGGTGGATATTTTTATTGTCCATGCTTCGACACCATACAAGAGAACTGACCAAATGTAGCATTTAATCATGCGCTTTCGAAGTTGAAGTTGCAAGGTATCATTACAGAAGAATGACCTCATTTTTAAAAATGTTGTGCTGGCTATCTTGATTCTACATTTTATCTCTTTATCTGGATCTAGTTGTTCAGTAATATAGCAACCAAGATATTTAAAACTGGGTACTCATTGAATTATATGACCATCAACATATAACCGTGAATCTTGATGGACCAAACGGCTAAATACCATGTATTTTGTTTTTGAACAGTTTATATTTGGGCCAAACTCTCTTCCCACTGTGTCAATGGCATTTAAAAGGTATTGTAATCCATTCATATCATCACTTAAAATAACTGTATCTTCTGCATATCTGCTTGTATTAATCAGAATTCCATTAACTTTCACACCCCATTCCAAATTATGCAGCGCTTCCTTAAATATTCTATCTGAATATAAATTGAATGAACACTACCGGAAAACTACATGAAACACCGGTGTATATAGTTGCACAGAAATGTATGGAATGATGACCCTTTCATCATTTTATATATTTCCAACTAAATTCACATTCACTTTACGAGTATTAGCCAATGATTTTGATTATTTATTTTTATATTTGTACTCGATTATCCAACATCATTTTATTTAATAATGTTATGGCTTTTCATTTCCTCAGGTAGCCTTACCTCCTTGGCAATGTTAGTTGTAGCCTTGCGACTGCGGGTCTTCTAACAATCTGACCAAAAATGGTAACCTTGCTCCTGTAGTAATCCTTTTACAAGTTTACAAACAACTTTTTTAACTTGCTACACTATACTGACGAAGCCCAAATAGGCCGAAACACCGGTGTATATAGTTGCACAGAAATGTATGGAATGATGACCCTTTCATCATTTTATATATTTCCAACTAAATTCACATTCACTTTACGAGTATTAGCCAATGATTTTGATTATTTATTTTTATATTTGTACTCGATTATCCAACATCATTTTATATATATATATATATATATATATATATATATATATATATATATATATATATATATATATATAAAGGTATTCAGCTAGTGAATTCAGAGGTTGAATCGGTCAATTTAGTTGGCAATTAAATAAAGAAGTCAACTACTTCATTGATATATTGAAAACTTTTCGCTTTACAATTTCGAAAGCTTCATCAGTTCACTAGAAATAAAGGATGAAGTCTATAAGTATAAATAACC
This sequence comes from Diabrotica virgifera virgifera, assembly GCF_917563875.1. Classification (NCBI taxonomy): domain Eukaryota; kingdom Metazoa; phylum Arthropoda; class Insecta; order Coleoptera; family Chrysomelidae; genus Diabrotica; species Diabrotica virgifera. The sequence continues at coordinate 40,644,330 of NC_065449.1, forward strand.
TTAACAAAAGTGATATAATACTTACAAAGCAATTTGTAGTATGTTTAAGATGTTAAAACAAAAATTCTACAGATACTACTCATTCTATAACAACAACTTAACGATACACTGCGGAAAAATACACCATGCATTAATGTTCATTGGCTAGTTATTTAATTCGGTGATTTGAATCTCACTGAAGCCTTCATTTGTAGTTGATCACCGTTAGACGAATTAGCGGCAAATGAGATGTTATTTTTCCCTATGCCAAATCCACCCACTGGCCGACGACACGCATGTTTGTAAGATTTATGGCTCAAGCCCTTGAGTAAGAGGTAGAATATTGACTTAACTTATACAGGGGTGTTAGAGAAATTTTTTGTTCGAAGGGTAGAATAATGTGGCAGAATTATTTGAAGCTTTAAATCTCGGAATATGGGTTGTGTTGATTTGTTTGTTATGTAAGATAGGATTTATTATGGCAGAATTATTTGAATCTTTGCATCTCAGAATATGGGTTATGTGGGTTATAAAAAAAATACCGGTGGGCCTGGAAATAGATATGAAAAAACGGACTACTTAGCAATATCGGAAGAAGACGTCATGATTTGGCACTAGATAAGTAGGAATAAAAGGAACGGAATTTTAAATTTGGGTTTTGTAGTGTCGAAAAACGGAACAGCAGGGGCAGAAATAAAAATGAAAAATATATTGGGACAACAGATCTTGCATCAGACAACTCTATAATGATCTGGAATAAGAACATCAAGGGAAAGAACAAAGAAAAATGTGATGTACCTAATAATTGTACGAAGCATCCTGGCATATGCCTCCGAAATTTCGGTCATGAACAAATCAATCCAAAAGCGCATTTCCCAATCGAAATGGAAAACTGGGAAATTGTTGTGGTCTCACAAGAAAGACCAAGTAACAAGCGAGGAGATGAGGAGAGATGCAATGGAAAAATATGCCCTGCAATATAAGGACGAGAGAAGACTGAATGGTACAGTCACGTCTGCGGAGCAGAAAACACATGGATGGCAAGGTTGCAGAATGAAGCCCAAGACGAACAAGAAGAAGAGGACGACCGAGAAAATCTTGGAAAAATGAAGTCGGAGGCTGTGTCTAATAAAGGGATGGAAGACGAAGACTGTGAAGATTGACTACAAGAATTGGAAGTCCTGGCTGACGGAAGGGAAAAAAGCCTGGCTGTAGGCAACACCTTACATATATGTATGAACATACATACACATATACATATATAGACATATATACATATGCACACATATACACACATACACATATGTTGACTTATTTATTGTGTATGATGAGAGAATGGTAAACCTGGCTCAAATTATCGATGTCAGTTCTTTTATTTAAAGCAGATGGATTTTTGAGAATTTCACACATCTCAATGAAGGTGCGTCTTTGATGATTTTGATGTTTGGCGAGTATTTTGACTTTAGTGAAGTCGATATGATGTTTAGTGGAAATGGCATGTTGTGCTAGGGCACAAGAGGGTTTGGACATCCTAATGTCAATTTTGTGTGAAGTAAGTCTACCTAAAAGCGATCGACTAGTCTGGCCTATGTAGGAGGAGTGGCACTCAGCACACGGAATATTGTACACAACATTAGTATGTTCTAAAGTGCTCAATGGAGTTTTGGATTTGGAAAACAACTTTCCGACAGTTTTGGCGTTTTTTAGGGCTATTTTTACGGGTAAATACCACCGGTATTTTTTTTATAACCCACATAACCCATATTCTGAGATGCAAAGATTCAAATAATTTTGCCATAATAAATCCTATCTTACATAACAAACAAATCAACACAACCCATATTCCGAGATTTAAAGCTTCAAATAATTCTGCCACATTATTCTACCCTTCGAACAAAAAATTTCTCTAACACCCCTGTATAAGTTAAGTCAATATTCTACCTCTTACTCAAGGGCTTGAGCCATATATCTTACAAACATGCGTGTCGTCGGCCAGTGGGTGGATTTGGCATAGGGAAAAATAACATCTCATTTGCCGCTAATTCGTCTAACGGTGATCAACTACAAATGAAGGCTTCAGTGAGATTCAAATCACCGAATTAAATAACTAGCCAATGAACATTAATACATGGTGTATTTTTCCGCAGTGTATCGTTAAGTTGTTGTTATAGAATGAGTAGTATCTGTAGAATTTTTGTTTTAAAATCTTAAACATACTACAAATTGCTTTGTAAGTATTATATCACTTTTGTTAAGGTTATTTATACTTATAGACTTCATCCTTTATTTGTAGTGAACTGATGAAGCTTTCGAAATTGTAAAGCGAAACGTTTTCAATATATCAATGAAGTAGTTGACTTCTTTATTTAATTGCCGACTAAATTGACCGATTCAACCTCTGAATTCACTAGCTGAATACCTTTAAATATATATATATATATATATATATATATATATATATATATATATAGTGGTTTGAAGTTTCAGCAATTCGGTCATGTGAAATAAAATTCTATTTGTTATTTCTCAATATTTCGTCACACTTTTGTGACTTCTTCAGGAGAAAACTGTAAATTTATTAAGATTAGAAATTAACAAAAGCTAAATATTTAGTTACTTACAACTATAAGAGTATTAATTTAGATTTTTTTGAACATATCGTAAGGGACATTGACTTAATTTTGATTTTGACATTTATTATTTCGGAGTTATGGTAACTGTAATAAATTTTATTTTCATAGAATATTGTCTGATATTTAAAATTCTTTTTTTAATAATGAATAGGTCAAAGTAAACCAAAGAAAATATTAACGGAATTTTAAGGTGGAAAAGTATGATTAATAGTAGAAAAATTTTAGAAAGGGACTAGAGTATATTAAATTGATCTATAAAATGTAAGTGATGGTACATAGTGAGTTAGTATAAGGCTGATATTTTTAGAAATTAAATAAAAATTAAGATGGATTAATTATTAGATGAATAATTGAGTAATTTGTTTGAATTTTTACACTTTTTGAAAATATTTTAAAGGTTATTTATTATTTAGAATGTTACAGTAGATATTACTCAAATGGTTAGTATCAGTCTTATAATTAATAGATTCTGGAGTTTTGATAATATGTACCATCTCAAGGAAGAGTCGTTTTTTATAATTGTCAACTTGTTCCAAGATTTTTACATTGTTAAAGTCAAATTTATGTCCCGTCTTTAAATGGTGTTGTTTAAATGGTCTTTAAATGGGAAAATTTTTTTTTCTGTTAAATTTTTTACGTAAGGTATTTTTTTGTAAATAACTGGTTGAGGATTATTTATCAAAGCTCTATCACAGGAGTTAGTGTTGTAAATAAGTTTTTTTAAAATGTGTTTTGGGTAGCCATTGTTTAAAAACATCTCAAAAAGTTTATTCAGATTGACATCTAAGAATCTTCGATCACAAATTGTCGTCACTCGATTTTTCATGGATATAATTGTGTTAAATTTTTGATTTCTAGGATGATTTGATTGTCTCACTTTTTAAACCATTTCCAAACATCAAATTAGTCAAGTACAATCCACTTCTAAATTCAAAGTTGTTCTCGAAAACTAAAGCTAATACTCCAAACGGATTAATGAGCAACATAATTTACAAAATAAATTGCATTGAATGTCAAGGTTGTTATATAGGTCAAAGTAAACAGTGGCTTAAGCAACGTGTCACTCAACATAAAAGTGACTGTAATATCAGAAAAAACTGTTGTGCCTTGGTAGAACACCATTTAAAGACGGGACATAAATTTGACTTTGACAATGTAAAAATCTTGGAACAAGTTGAAAATTATAAAAAACGACTCTTCCTTGAGATGGTACATATTATCAAAACTCCAGAATCTATTAATTATAAGACTGATACTAACCATTTGAGTAATATCTACTGTAACATTCTAAATAATAAATAACCTTTAAAATATTTTCAAAAAGTGTAAAAATTCAAACAAATTACTCAATTATTCATCTAATAATTAATCCATCTTAATTTTTATTTAATTTCTAAAAATATCAGCCTTATACTAACTCACTATGTACCATCACTTACATTTTATAGATCAATTTAATATACTCTAGTCCCTTTCTAAAATTTTTCTACTATTAATCATACTTTTCCACCTTAAAATTCCGTTAATATTTTCTTTGGTTTACTTTGACCTATTCATTATTAAAAAAAGAATTTTAAATATCAGACAATATTCTATGAAAATAAAATTTATTACAGTTACCATAACTCCGAAATAATAAATGTCAAAATCAAAATTAAGTCAATGTCCCTTACGATATGTTCAAAAAAATCTAAATTAATACTCTTATAGTTGTAAGTAACTAAATATTTAGCTTTTGTTAATTTCTAATCTTAATAAATTTACAGTTTTCTCCTGAAGAAGTCACAAAAGTGTGACGAAATATTGAGAAATAACAAATAGAATTTTATTTCACATGACCGAATTGCTGAAACTTCAAACCACTATAACACAGTACGGTCGAAAATATTTGTACAAATATATATATATATATATATATATATATATATATATATATATATATATATATATATATATATATATATATATATATATCTAGGGCAAATCACTAGATTAAATAAAGAAAATCAGACCGAAGAAATAAAGCGAAGAATAAGATTGGCCTGGGCATCATTCGGAAAACTGTCTTATATTCTAAAGAACAGAAAATACCCGCCATACCTAAAAACAAGAGTCTTCAATCAATGTATACTCCCTGTTTTAATATATGGCTCTCAGATATGGACGTTTACAAAAGAGAATATGGAAAAAATAGCAAAGACAGGAAGAGCCATGGAAAGACAAATGCTGAACATTAAGCTATCAGGCAGGAAAAGAAACGAATGGATCCGTAACAAAACAAAAGTGAAAGATGTCTACCCAAGTAGCAAATCTTAAATTGAAGTTCGCCGGACACACCCTACGGCAGAAGGATGAAAGATGGACTAAGATGATTATACATTGGAGACCGTGGAACCACAAACGAAAAAGGGGAAGGCCACAGATCCGATGGTCAGATGACCTGAAGAAACACACTGGGTCAAAATGGATGCAAATTGGCCAAGATAGAGAGGCATGGAAGAAGGAATAGGAGGCTTATATCCAAGAATGGATGTTTAGGGCTGATTAGATAGATAGATAAGATCATAGGAGACCTTGTCCTCCCTACAGGATGTTTCAAACTTAACATAAGAAAAACATGTCTTTTCTTCCACTTGGTATAAGTTCAAAAAAGAAGTTTGAGTAAAACTTTGGCCAACTGTGTAAATACCAAAGAAAAATTTAAAACAACCAAAAACATCTGTTAATCTGAGGGGAATCTGTTAATATGTTCACGAAAAAATCAACTACGAAAATGAGAATAATTTTAGTAGGTCTGGATCCCGCGTATGAAAGAAATGTTGATGAAAAACAGCAAAAATGGTAAAGCAGTAGGTCCAGACCAAAACCCAGTAGAAAGCTTAAAATGCATAAATGATGAAACCATAGACATTATCGTAGACTTGTTTACCACAGTGTACAAAACAGGAAACATACCAAATCAATGGTTACTCTCAATCTTTTGTGTTATCCCTAAAAATACAAACGCTAAAGATTGCAGTGAATACAGAACAATATTATCATTAATAAGTCACATTCTCAAATTATTCTTGAAAATAATACATGGTCGTATAAATATAAAACTAGAAGAAGGAATAGATGATAGTCAGTTTGGGTTCAGAAACGGACTAGGAACCAGAAAGGCGTTGTTTGCTTTTAATGTGTTAGCTCAAAGGTGCATGGACATTAATGTGGATGTGCATGTTTGTTACGTTGATTTTGAGAAAGCTTTTGACAAAGTAAGGCATGAAAAATTAGTCCAAATTCTAAAGACAAAAAACATAGACAAAAGGGACTTACGAATAATAACAAATCTTTACTGGAATGAAAGAGCACAAATTGTAATAGATAACGAACCCAGTCCAGAAATTGAAATCAGGAGAGGAGTTCGGTAGGGATGTATTATGTCTCCATTACTCTTTAATGCATATAGTGAAGCCATTTTTGAAGAAGCATTGCTATCTTAAAGTGAAGGAATAATAATTAACGAAAGATCTATTAACAACATAAGATATGCAGATGATATCGTGATTATGGCAAGCTCTGCTGAACAACTCCAACTACTACTAAACAAAACAAACAATTTCTGTGAAGAATATGGACTAAAAATGAATATAAAAAAGACCAAATACATGATAATAACTAAGAAAACAAACATACAAACAAGCGTACATTTGGGAAATGTACCGATAGAAAGGGTTGATAAATACAAATACCTAGGAACCTGGATTTCAGAGAAAAATGATCAAACAACAGAAATAAGGACCAGGATAGAAATAGCAAGAAATTTGTTTGTAAAATTGAAAACAGTTCTCTGCAACAAAGACCTTAGCTTAGAACTGAGAGTAAGAGCTTTGAGATGCTACGTGTTCTCGATACTACAATATGGACTTGAAAGCTGGACATTAAAGCAAGAACACATAAATAAGCTACAGTCATTTGAAATATGGTGTTACAGAAGGATGCTTAGAATAGCATGGACACAGAGGAAAACGAACACGGAAGTATTGCGAGAAATGGTAAAGAATGCGAAATAATAGACACAATAAAAATAAGAAAGTTACAATATCTAGGACACGTAATGAGGGGACTGCGATATGAAATGCTAAGACTGATAATACAGGGAAAGATAAGAGGCGGAAGGAGTATAGGAAGAAGGAGAGTGTCATAGTTAAAGAAATTAAAGGGACTGGTTTAGATGCAGTTCTATAGAACTCTTTAGAGCAGCGGTGGATAGAGTAAAGATAGTGATGATGATATCCAACCTCCGATTAGGAGACGGCACTTGAAGAAGAAGAAGGATCTGTAGTTGATTTGGCCTATTTTGTGGGGGATATTCCAATGGTAAAAGGTTAGACTCGCAATGGAACAAAATTTACCATTATTTATAGATATCGACTTAGCTGATGCATATCAAAGTAAGAAGATTTTATTCGACATACAGGGGGAGTGCAATTTTTAGATTGTTTTATAGAAACAACACTTGGACTGCACTTTTGGGAAAATACTGGACTTTGATTTTGTGCTGGTATTTTTTTAAAATAACGCTGTCTCCAATTTTATATTATTAATGATAAAAGATATTATGGTAGGGGAGTCCAAGCGGACACTTTTGCAGTAACTCGAGCGCGTCAGATTCTCATATGGGGAGAAGCCTGGTACCCTGTAGATGTACTTCTACCATATATTGGCTCTAAACACAGGGGAGTTCCTTAAGGGGGGGGGGGCGAAAAAAAAATCTATCCTTAGAAAAACTCGAAATCGTCAGATTAAGAAAAGTGGGGCGTAAGGAAATGGGTGAGTCACAAAATTTCACAAGAGAAAAGCGAATATTTCGTGAAATGAACGATAGATCTAAAAACTAAAAAATACGTGCTCAATATCTCTCGAAAATCTTTCGAATGATACCAAACATGACTCCCCACGGAAAGGGGTGGGGGGTTAATTTAAAATTTTAAATACGAATCCCGCGATATCTCGCGAAATGAACATCACACCGAAAAACTGAAAAATACACTTATTCAATATGTTTGAAAAATTGATCGAATGGAACCAAACACGACCTCCCACGGAGGGGGTGGGGGTTACTTTAAAATTTTAAATAGAAGCCCCCATTTTTTTATTGCAGATTCGGATTCCTTGCGTAAAAATAAATAACTTTAATTTATAACATTTTTTCGAATTATGGATAAATGACACTATAATCGGGAAAAACGATTATTGGAAATGGAGTACTTTACTTAACTTTTTTGGTTTTAGAACCTACTCTTCACAACCCAACAGGTCCCCAAAGCGCTCGAGTGACTGCACATTTAGCATACTTTCCTCCCCTACTAATACGTATTATGTATAACTCATTGAATCGTCTCTTGGTAGAAATCCTTTTATTTTCATCAAGTAGGTATTAAAGTTTGAATAAAAAGTATCAGAAAATGCTATTTTATTTATCAGTTCATAATTTTTTTTTAACTTCTAAGCATTTTAAATTTAGTCAATATTTTTGAGGCAACATACCGTATATGAGTTACTTCAAATATTTCTAAATATACAAGTTTTCTTCAAACATTAATGCATATTACCTATATGTAAGTTAATGACCAAAAAGTTAGCAGAGATACGTAGAAATATAAATATTTATGGGTACAGATTAATCTACGATACGTGATAAATTTAACTTTCAGACAATGTATATTTTAAATAAAATAAAACAAAATATTTTGTAATATTACACATTTATTATTTAGGCGAGCGGCAGGCACCCCCAAAATGACTATGTAATAACCACGGAGAGGTGAATGGCCAATGTTAGTCATACTGTATGTTTTTGATGGTGCTGAAAACGAAAACGAGGTCTATTTTGAATTTTATGTAAAGGAACATTGTCAAAATCGCAATTTTACAATAAAAATAAAAAAAAAATGAAATCACGTTTTTTGGTTACCTCGCTACAACTTTGTTCCAAGTTTAATCGCAAAAGTTGAGTGACAAAATTTGAAATGTAGTTTTTAATCACGTTTATGTTAAAATATAGAGTACATAGAAGTTTTCTGGGCAGTTTTATATCAAAAGGTTTTATAGAAAAAAAAAATAGTGCAACTTTTAATATTGACATTAGAAATCCCCAAAAGAACACTTATTTTTCGAGATACTGATCATGGGTAATGAATGGCTAATTTTGGTCTTACATTATGTTTTTGACGGTGTTGAAAACAAAAATGAAATTTATTTTAAATTTTATATGGGGAAATATTGTCAAAATCGCAATTTTAACTTAAAAATAAAAAAAAATGAAATCACGCTTTTTTACGTTTAACTCACTACAACTCTGTTCCGTTTTAATATTTTTTTCTGAAATTTTGACAGCATATATTTCTCACCATTGTGAAGACCATGAAATTTCTTGTAGACTTTCAATCTTTCTCTTATAAAAGTTATGAATTTTTTAAAATAAAAAGTGCAGATTCGTATATTGCAAAGTTAAATCGCAAAAATTAACAGACCAAATTTAAAATTTATCTATTTGATTACATTTATGCTAAACTATAGAGTCCAAAAAAGTAAATATGGGGATAAAACGTGATTAATTTTGTTTATTTTGATGGTAAAATTGCGATTTTGACAATGTTCCCCCACCTAAAATTCAAAATAACCTTCATTTTCGTTTTCAGCACCATCAAAACATAAATTAAGACCAAAATTAGCCATTCACCACCCATGGTCAATATATCGAAAAATTAACGGTATTTTGGGGATTTACAACGTCGATGTTAAACGTGGCACCATTTGTCTTCTATAAAAAATTTCGATCTAAAATTTTCAGCAAACTTCTTTGTACTCTACGTTTTAACAAGAATGTAATTGAAAACGTAAATTTTAAATTTTGTCAGTCAACTTTTGCGATTAAACTTTGCAATTAACGAAAATGCACCTTTTACGTTAAAAAATTCATGACCTTTACTGCATATAATATTACTAAAAGCTTAAAACAGATACCATTGTCTTTAGAAAGGTGAGCAACATATGCTGTATAATGTTTTGAAAAAATATTAAAATGGAACAGAGTTGTAGCGAGCTAAAACATAATTTAATTTTTTTTATTTTTAGGGTAAAATTGCGATTTTGACAATATTTCCCCACCTAAAATTTAAACTAAATTTCATTTTCGTTTTCAACACCGCCAAAAACATAGTCACTAACCATGGTCCGTATCTCGAAAAATAAGTGTTATTTTGGGGATATCCCTTATGGTGATATTAAAAGTTGCCCTATTTTGTTTTTCTATAAAACAGTCTGATCTAAAACTTTCCAAAAAACTTTTTTGTACTCTAGGCTTTAACATAAACGCTATTAAAATGCTAAATTTCAAATTTCGTCACTTAACTTTTGCGATTAAACGTTGCAATGCATAAATCTCTACCTTTAACTTTAAAAATTCATAACCTTTATCAGCATAAGACTGACAGCTTGATGCAGGTACCGTTTCCTTCAGAGATGTTAGAACTGTATACTTTAAAAATTTGAGAAAAAAATATTAAAACGGAGCAGAGTTGTAGCGAGGTAAACGCAAAAAATTTTATTTTTAGGATAAAATTGCGATTTTGTAAATGTTTCCCCACATAATATTCAAAATAAATCTCATTTTCGTTTTCAGCATCATCAAAATCATAGAGTATGACTAAAATTTGCCATTCACCTCTCCGGTCAGTCTCTCGAGAAATAAGCGTTTTTTGGGGGGTGTGCCGCTCGTCTAATTACTTTGTTTCACTGGTTCATATCGAGTTTTAGATACGAGGGTAAAATTTGGGACTACCCCAAAATCGCGAAGGCCAAAATACCGACACGCCAGAATCCCGACACGCCAGAATCCCGACAGGTTGGATAAGTTCCTTTTTAATATATTATAATTACATTTATTTCTGTTTTTTTGTTTATGGCCATAAGTATTTACCATTTAATATGAACTAATTTTCTAAATAAAATTTGTAACATGGGTATATGAATTAATTTTTTTTTTGCCAATATATAATCCAATAATATATATAGTCCAGAGAAATAAGATTTTTCTAGTGACACATCCCCCTCCAGGGCGAAACCAAATTTTTTGAGTAGTGTGGACATCTATATTAATAACCTATTTGTTTCCTGCAGCCGATTTTGATGATATCCATAGTTATAAACAAATGAAGATCAAAAAAGGTAAATTTTCGCTTTTCTCGTCGATTACCAAAAAGTTAAGCATTTTAAACAAATTTGAGAGTAAGAAACTCATAAATCGTATAAAAAACTTCAATATGGCGTTCACTGAATATGTCTATCCATATTGGTTGCTTAGAAAATTGCAAAATAAATAAAAAATTTTGAGATTTTATAAATATTCATAACTTATGTAAAAATTAACTTACAACCTTCTTATTACACGGAATGCTGAGACTCCTTGTGCTTAAATTATATTTTAAATTTCAAAGCAAGTGGTCAAACTGTTTAAAATTTATTTAATTTGTTTTCCCAAATTCATTTTTTTGCAACACTATAAGTCAGAAAATGATGAGGTTACAGTAATACTTTGGAACATTTTATGAAAGAAGAACATTTATATTATTAAGTTAATTAAAAATAAATGACAGAAAGTAATTTTAAACAGTGTAAAATTATTTTGCAAAAACATGTCAATTTTTTGCTTACTTATAAACAATTAGAATAACTTTTTAACCGTTACCTGTAGTAAAATTACTTTTTCATATTTAGAAAGACTGATTTTTTACACACATTTAGAAACAAAAAAACTGTCCTAGGACAATTAGGGACGAAGTTAGCCCCCCTTTTTTTTAATTCACATGTTCTTGGAAAATAATTTTGCAATATTTATAATTATTTTTTGTCATTTTTTTTAAATTAAATTAATACTATAAATTTTCTTCTTTCATAAACTATCCAAAGTATTACTGTAGCTTGATCATTTTCTGACTTTTCATAGTGTTGCAAAAAAAATTAATTTGAAATAAACAAATTAAATAACTTTTAAACTATTTGACAAGTTGCTTTGAAATTTAGGGTATACTTTAAGCACCATAAGGCTCAGCATTCCGTGTAATAAGAAAGTTCTAAGATAATTTTTACACAAGTTATGAATATTTATAAAAACTAAAAATTTATGATTTATTTTTCAATTTTCTAAGCAACCAATAAGGATAGACATATTCAGCGAAAGTCATATTGTAGTTTTTTATACGATTTATGAGTTTCTAACTCTCAAATTTGTTTAATATGCTTAACTTTTTGGTAATAGACGAAAAAAGCGAAAATTTATTGTTTTTTGATCTTCATTTGTTTATAACTATGCATGTCATCAAAATCGGCTGCAGGAAACATATGTTATTATTATAGATGTCCACACTACTCAAAAAATTTGGTTTCGGCCTGGAGGGGGTTGTGTCACCAACATGATATTTTTTTCCTTATTTCTCTGAACTAATATTACCTATGTATAATCAAATCCTGAATTCAAATTTATAGATATTATCATGTCAGTTACAACCTTCCATTTCAGTAAGTATAGCTTTTATATTATAAAATGAAGTGTTTTATGGTTTTTTCTTTTAACCCTTATCCGGGCAAGGTGGGCCCGGCGGACCCGAGACGCCAATTCTTTTATCATATACTGATAAAAATTTTTGAAGTTATTCTTCTTTAGGCGCGATTGAGAGTAAAATTTTTCATAAATCTGCGCGCATGCGCACACAGACAGTATGTAGTTCGTTTCTAATATTTTAATATAGTATCTGTATCAGCGCAAATAGGTCATTAAAAGAATATATTAGTGTTTTTAGTAAATGTATTATTTATTATAATTTTTGTGTCTTTGAATTTCGCTTCTTCTGTAGTAAAATAATAAAATATGTAGGTATAACATTTTTATCACGATGCCACTCAATATATTTGTCACCGTGTTGTGTAATTATATCCTAAACTTACGTGTCAATTACAGGAGACTCGGTGGTCTAGTTGTTGAGCGTTCGGTCAGAGATCGAAAGGACCCGGGTTCCAATCCTGGACGATTCATTTTTTTTATTTTTATTTTTGTTTGTTTTAATAAAAAATTTTTGAAAGTGGTAGATAAGAAAGTTATTTTAATATTTAAATAGAATACAAATAACCTATTAAGTATATTTACTTCGTTAAAATTATATAATAGAAGAATAACTTCTTACGTGCATACAAAGTACACACACATTCTTTTTTTTATTGAATTTTATGCATCACTGAATTTGTTTAGAAGTGTGTTTCCTTCAACATAGTCATGAGCTATTCAAAATTTGAAATCATTTTTGAAATTATTGCGTCGAAAGAATATTCTCACGTAAAGGGGCAATACGGGCCTATCGGGCCCTACTTGTATTTATACCTAAAGTCTAAATCTTTGTTACAGAAATTAATCTGACAGTCAGGTAATGTTTTTGTGGATTATGTAAAATACTTTTATGATTCCGGAAATCCAATAATAAAGTCTAAAACATGGTATAAACAATTTAAACATCTCTTTGATGTGAACATTAAAGAGATGCTTGCAATAGGTGTTATATCTCTACTAAAATGAATTATTAGAACTGATAATGATTATTGGAACGTAATAGTATTTTTAGGTAGGTACCTATACATATTTTGAAATAAATAATGCATCTGCTATCAGTCGTTTGAGACCGATGTTAGTGTCGACAACTACTAAGCCAGTAAAATTATATTGAATTACAGTGAAAGTAGATAGTACGCATAAAATGTCCCGAGAACCATTATCTAACCAAGTAGTTGGCATTGAAAGTCACTCTGAAATTGAAGATCATCTTTCGGAAGCAAGTGAAGAGGATGATCAGCAAGTAGTATTGAGTGATAATGAAGAAGAATGTGTAGCTACCAGTTCCCAGATTTCAGAGTGTGTAATTTTTGAAACTAAGGATGGAACTAACTGGAAGGGTCAACCACAACCGACAGGACGTATGCGATCCTGCGACATAATAAAAAGCAAAGTGCACAATGTAATGTTAGACCCTGGTCAAACTGTGGATGATCCTGTCTTGTGGACGAAAAAATTGTGAACGAAATAGTGAAGTGTACAAATAAATAAGCCGAAAAATTCCTGGGGATAGAGAACTGGACATATTGCGACTATACAGAGATATATGCCTTTATTGGACTCCTACTAACTGCAGGGCACCTGAGTGTCAACAATCATAATGTAGATACACTTTGGAGTAAGTTTTATGGCCCTACTATATTTTCTCTTTTATACTCTTTTCTCAGAAGGGTTTTCACACAATAATGAAAGGCAACAACACCGTAATCTTTTTCCCGGGTATGCGTAAATACCAATCCCTCTTTTCAAATAAAATGGCCCATTAGATTTACAAAAGATTTTATTTATTTATTAATTAAGTCTTCTTTGGATCCAAATCTTTATTATTTGTAAATAAATATTTTTTCTACAAAAGTTTTTTTGCATTTCATTATTTTGTGCAAATCCTTCAGGTAGATCGCATTCTCGAGGTAGACCCCATAGGTACTATAGTAGCACCTTTTTTTAATCTAGAGAATTTAAATTTAACTTTAATAAAAAATGAAAAATGAATATTAGACATAATATATGGGTAAATATGAATAGTACATTAAAGAACAGTGGTGGGCCCAACGGACCTGAGTTGCCCGGTTACGTAAGTAAAATGTGTTGCCCGGATAAGAGTTAAAATACCAAATAATTAGTACCCGTACTTATTAGTAAGTAATTAATTTTTCAATTTCAATACTCTAATATAATTTGGTATGGCATTTGAAATGGAAACAATAAATATTCAAAATGTAGTGGTCGGGATTTTTGCTTATGCGAGGATTGTTGCATGTCGGGATTTTGGCCTGTCGGGGTTCTGGAGTGTCGGGATTCTGGCGTGACGATATTTTGGTCGTCGGGATTTTGGCTGTCGGCATTTTGGGCGCCACCGGTAAAATTTATATACTGTATTCATTCCAGCATTAAATTTACTAAAGAACAAAAGTAGAATGTAACAATAGTATTCGTAGAATTAACAAAAATAAATGACAATAACTATTTTCATCATATTTTCTCACCTTTTAAACCTTCCTTGAACTTCTACAACTCTTTTAAAAAAGAAATTAGGTAATTCGATTTAGACATTCTGGAGCTGTTATAAAAAAAGATATATGCTCTGAGCTTCGCTGGTGTCGCTCCTAGCGGATTACTAATGCAACTTTCACCGGTAATTTTTAAATTTATTATTTAATTGTTATCGCTTAATATTTACAACGCAAAAAAGTAATTAAATTGTAATCGATTTTTTAAGATTTTGCTAACCATTTTGACGTTCTATTGATGAAATATTAATTTCTTACTTTGGATACTTTCACAATTATCGTGTAGATGGCGCTAAGATTAATAGATTAATTTATAATTGCATATTACGGAACATTAAAAAAACTTAAATTCAGTATTTAAAACGTAAGTATATTTAAGGTAAAAATATATACAACAGCTTTGACCAACTAATATTTTTTATAATTAATGTTTTTATTTTTAATTTTAAATTAATCACTTTGATATTTATGTCACATTTCAAGTAAAGGTTTACAGACTTGTCACTACTGGCGCTCGCAAAATTTTAAATATTCCCTCTACGTACGAGCTCACAGCGTATAGGTATTAAAATATAATGACGTTTATTAAACGTCATTTAATGTTTACATGTGGAAACCGTACCAGACAGACTGCGTGACTTGCCGCATTAGTATTTTATAAGACTAGATATTGCTTTATTAGTTTTTTATTATCAACATAATAGGATTCTACTTAATTCTGTATGTAATACTAAATTTCTCCTTTATAATAAATATCAATGTATTTTATATTCCTCTTATAGTATTTTCGGGTTTAACTATATGAGTGTTCCCTTACATGTGTGCTTATGAATGATTTTGTCTGTGGTTGAAATTTATATACTTATATTATCAAATATTGGCTTGATATTATAGTATTTGATAACAACGAGACAATGTTCTAACTCTGTTTTTTTATTTGTAGCAATTAGTATACTTTTACCATTGACCTGATAATGCTTTGCACATTTTAGAGAGCGAAACCGGTGGTCGAAAGGTCGAAATAAATCAATAAGTGATTGCTACTACGTCTGTCTTTTACTTCATTTTAAATCGTTTTAAGGGGATGGGTACGAACTTTCGGCTTCAATGCTATTTAAATATGATTAATTTTTTTCGAATCTTGAGAAAACTAATAAGTATGTTTAAAAAATTTAACCGCAGAATGAAAGATTACGTTATTACCGAGGGCCGAAAGTACCTTAAAACTTCTATCATGTGTATTTTAATAAGTTACAGGGGTGAAAAACTAAGAGAAAATTTAGTGTGATTTTTAATTTCAAATATCTGATTCAAAAGAAATTTTTATTCATTCTAAGGGACTTTTAGTCATGTCGCCAGGGGGGGTACAACGGCCTCCTTAATTCAGATGGACTTACCCAAGTTTTTTTTTTTTTATATATTTTGACCCGCAGAATACGAATTTTTTGGGTAACAGTTGATCCGGATGTCGATAAGATTGTTATAGACAAAGAACTTGAGGAATTACATAACAGCGATTTCTCGCAAAACGAAATATCTTTTTGTATTTTTTGGGTCATTTTAAGCAAAAAATATTCCTACAAGTTTTTTCGTAGAATGCATAGTTTTCGAGATAACCGCGGTTGAACTTTCAAAAAATCGAAAAATTGTAATTTTTGAACCCGAATAACTTTTGATTAAAAAATAAAGTAGCAATCCTGCTTACCGCATTTGAAAGTTTAAGTCCAGTATCGTGATAGACTTGCTAGGTACCGCACGTATTTCTATCAACAAAACCAGTGTTAATTACCGATATCGGCTATTAATTATTTAATTTTTACTTTGTAAACTAGTTTAAACTCTTTTTGCGGTAAAGTGTACGGAGTGTAAATAGCTCCCCCTAAATGGGGGAAGCTGTAAATATAAAGACGCCGTTAGGTGCAACGATTAATCAGACAGTGAGTGTAAATAACTCTAAAAGTGATGCGAATTATGAATCGGTCCCCGTACAAGAGATGGATACCACTGCTTGTTCTGAAGCAACAGCTAGAACCAGTCGTCAGCTCATTAGTGATAATGAAAAGGATATTCATAAACAAAACAAAATACCTAAACTTTTTAACCTAAGGAATGGAGATAAGTATAATTTGAATAATATTTGTGTTTATATCGAACGGAAAAATATTCAAAATGGAGGCCGGTTGCATCCATTATTTATTGGAGATTTATTACATAAGAAATTGAACGTTAAGAATATTATTCAAATTCGAAGCGTTGGAAAAAATAGAATAAAAGTTTGTCTAAAAACATGTTCTGATGCCAATGCTTTGGTAAACAATCCTCTTTTATCAGAAAATGATCTTGTAGCGTTTATACCAAATCATTTATTGGAAATTAAGGGTTTGATAAGAGACGTTGATACTCAATACGATACGAAATATATTTTAGATAACATAACATCTCCCGCTACAGTAGTTGATGTTAAACGTACACATCGTAGAATAGAAAAGGATGGTGATATACAGTATGTCCCCAAAAAAACCGTCATTGTAACCTTTGAAGGGAATATTTTACCCAATTATATTTCAATAAATAGTGTTTATTTCTCGGTAGAGCGGTTTTTCAGCAGAATTACTCAATGTTTCCGGTGTCTGCTTTTTGGACACATTTCCGGGAACTGTAAAAAGGTTGAGGAATTGTGCATTAAATGTAGTAACGTAAAAGGCGAAAATCACGTTTGTAACGATTCAGAAATTCGCTGTATATATTGCAAAACTAATGACCATGTTTCCATTTCAAGAAAATGTCCGCATTATGAGAAACAGCGTAAAATTAAGAATATTATGGTTGTGGAGAATATTTCCTTTATTGAAGCAAGAGAAAAATATGAAATGTCTTATTCGGGAATATCTGTCAAAAATAGTTTTTCTATTTTGTCCAACGAAAATTTTCCGCCTTTACCAGCAGTTGAATCCAGGTCTGGAAATTCTAACTCCTTTTTACACTCCAATTTTAATAAAAATAGCAATTATGTTTTGCCCACACATCCTACACGTAGTCCTACCGGCAACAGCAATAAAAAACGTCGAATCTCTAATGACACTCCTCCTCCACAACCGATGTTCCCTTTTCAGTTTGGCCCTAATCAACCACTGCCTCGAAATAATAATCCACCAACTTATCAAGATTTAAATAATAAAAACATTGTAAAGTCAATTGCAGATTTTATAGTTGATTTCTTAAAAAGTATTCATACTATTGAAGATATAAAAAATTTAAATAATGATTTAATTCAAACAAGAATAAATAAAGTGTTGGAGGACACATGTAAAAAGTAACCTTCACTCCATTACTAAAGACATTAAATATTTGTCAGTGGAACGCACGTTCTGCTGTTTCCAATAAAAATAGTTTAATGCATTATCTTGTAAATAATAATATTGATGTGGCAATAATAAGTGAAACATGGTTTAAACCCAACAAAGTATATAGTTTTGTAGGTTATAATGTAATTCGTAAGGATAGACAAGATGGTTTTTCTGGAGTTTGCATTTTGGTCAAAAAATCGATTTCACACCTAGAATTAAGCATAGTTTCCAATTTTAATGTCGACCTTCTTGTTTGTGGTATTAATATTAAATTCAACAATAAAATTTTAAGTATAATTTCCGTTTATAGGGCACCGGACATTAAAACCAACACGACTGATTGGGTAAATATTTTTTCGCAATTTTCAACTCCATGTATTATTGGTGGGGATTTTAACGCGCATCATTCTACCTGGGGATCGCATAAAAACGATTCTATTGGTAAACAACTCATTGAAGCAAGTAATAATTGTGATTTTGTAGTTATGAATACGGGCGAACCTACGTGCATTACCCGGCCAGGCTGCAATGATTCTATGATAGATGTTACCTTTTGCTCCTCGGATGTAGCTAGTGATATAGATTGGGCAGTTTACTCTGACACACTAGGATCGAATCATTTTATGATAAAAATAACTCTTGCAATGCAACAAATTCCGCAGGATATCACAGTTCCGCGATATAGATGGAACCTAAAAGGAGCTAATTGGGAGCAATATAAAGAGATTGTGGAAGACTACTTTTATAATTTTACTGATGCAGAATATCCAACGACCAAAGAAAAATATGCATTCTTAATCAATTGTATAAATAATGCAGCACAAAGAACTTTAAAAGAATACAGACCATTTAAGTGCAAAAATCGAACACCTTCACCTTGGTGGGATGCAGAATGTGACAACATAATTTCTGAAAGAAAACTTTTACTGCGAGTATACAAAGAAACCCCCACAGGAGATAATTTTCTTGCTTACCAAAAATGTATGGCACTTACTAAACGAACATTAAAAGAAAAAGCTAAAAAAAGTTGGATTGAATGGTGTTCCAATCTCAACAAAAATACTCCAGCGAGCATGATATGGAAGCAAGCAAAAAAAATGAATCGTAAAACAATAAACCTGGGTAAGCCACATAATGATGATTTAATAGATGAGTTTTTTAATCATGTAGCTCCCCAGACTGTTCCTTCCACTGTAAATATCGAACAAACGTTCTTAGATAAAAATCATTTTTTGGCAAAAAATTTTCACATTAATGAACTAAATTATGCTTTAATAAATAAAAAATGTACTGCCCCGGGTTTTGATCAAATAAAGTATCCAATGTTAGAGAACCTACCAATTATAGCAAAAAGGTTTCTTCTACAAATTTTTGATGAGATGCTTGCAGGTGAATGCATTGAAGACTTTAGAAAAATTATAATCACACCGATTCCTAAACAAGGTAAAGACCCTAATTTGGCCCATTCGTATAGACCGATTTCTCTGCTATCATGTGTGCAAAAAACTTTCGAACGTATGCTAAAACATAGGCTAGAATGGTGGCTACATAAAAAAGACCTGCTTACGCCCTATCAATTTGCATACAAAAGAGGAGTGGGTACGCTAGATGCACTTACAACCTTAGTAACAAATATTCAAAATAATTTCTCTAGAAATAACTATCTTCCAACAATTTTTATTGATATTGAGAAAGCATATGACACCTTAAGCTTAAATATTTTGAGTAAAAAAATGATTATTGATTTTAATATTCCTAAGGCAATAGTATATGCTATTGTCGGATTATATTCAGAAAGACATGTTTATGTCAGGGATTTTAACAACCATTTATTAGGCCCAAGATATGTTTTTACAGGAATTCCACAAGGAGCTGTCTTAAGTCCTTTGCTTTTCAATTTATACACAGCTGACCTACATAAATTAAAGCTGGAAAAATATCCTTTTAAGATTATCCAATATGCAGATGACTTCAGCATATACTGCGAAACAAAGAAGAGAGATGAAGCTTTTGGATTTTTAATGGATACTTATAATGTCGTAGAAATATGGTTGGAAGAAAATCACCTTCAACTGTCGACCACAAAATCAGTAATGACCATTTTCAGTAGACATAATATTCCCAATATAGAAACATTTATAGTAAAACAGCGAGAAATTCCTTTTAAAAAGGTAGTTAAATATTTGGGCATTATACTGGATCACAAACTCACATGGAAATTTCACATAGAATATATGTTAAATAGATGTGAAAAAGGCCTAAACTTTCTAAAAATGACAACTAAAACTTGGTGGGGAACAGATGTTCAGACTTCCTTACTTTTTTATAGGACGTACATTCGCTCTATCGTAGATTATGGATGTTGGTTATATGGATCTGCCAGCAAGAACTTACTAAACAAATTAAACATATTTATAAACCAGTGTCTGCGGATCTGTATTGGTGCCATGAAGACAACTCCTATTGAGCCCCTTTATGTTGAAGCACTTGAGCCTCCAATTTCTCTTAGAAGACATTTCCTGGCCGAAAAATTTTTACTGAAAATTAAACACCAGAACACCTTCCTTTATAACGAATTAATAAATTTAAACAATTATGATTTAACGAATAAATATTGGATGAAGAAAAACTCTCCAACCCTATGTGAAGCTCTTAGAGAAAACACAGTTTCTGCTGATGAAGCTATTAACTTAAAATCACATACAGATATAAATGATTTTGAAACATTTTTTTATGACGTTAAATTTATTAAACCAAATTATGTAAACACTGGAAGAGCAAATAACAACATTATAACAAGCATCTTATCCAATTGGGATTACCACAGTACTATCTACACGGATGCCTCCAAATCAGAAGACGGTACAGGATGTGCCTTTTACATCCCCATGGAAAAGGTAGAAAAAATGTTCAAATTAAAAGCAAATATTTCCATATTTAGTGCGGAAGCAATTGCCATATATCAAGCCCTAGTTTTTGTTTCTAACAGGGAATCCTCCGTTATTATTGTTACAGATGCGATGTCAGTTCTCACAGCTATTAACCAACCTATTTTTCCAACCACATACTCCAATCCTTATATAATATTAATTAAAAAATTGGTGAAACAATTTAAAGAAAATAAAAAAAATGTGATATTTATATGGGCAAAAGCACACAGTGGGATTAAACATAATGAGCATGTGGACGATTTAGCCAAATTAAGTATTTATTCAGGGGATACCACAGAATATCTACCAAGTATTTCTGATTTGGTTGCCACACGTAAGGCAGCCTTGAAACATAAATGGAGTGACCTATGGTCTGAGTTTTGCTTTACCAACCCAAATAGATACACTTCTTTACACACAACGGTCCCTATTTCACATTGGCATAGAACCTATAATGTCCCTAGGCGTTATATAACAACTATATCTAGGCTAAAATTTGGACATGCTTGCTTTCCTGCGCATCTTGCAAGAATTCATGTTGTTGAGAGTAAAAACTGTGTGGAATGTGGAGTAGAAGGCGACCTAGATCATGTAATCTTTGGTTGTGCCAAAAATAATCTGGAATCCACCTTATTATATAATAATATAGTTCACATTACCGGTAAATCTCCGTTTAACGTTTTATCTGCTCTAGCGACTCAAAATAGATTAATTTACGACTGCATAATCGATTTTTTGGCCAAATGTAATATTTTTCTTTAGATAAAAAAAAAAATAATATAATTTGTTTTTACTGTTTACCTTTGTTTTCTCTCCTTTATATGTTTAATCCTATTTACCGTGGCCTAGTTTTCCTGTGTATGTTTTATATCATAATGTCCTGATGGGCCCCTGGACGTGAAGCGTGTGACCCATGTTAATGTGTATGTATATATATAAATTTTCTCTTTTTTTCACTAATTTTTGAATTGATTTCCAACTTTTAATTTATCTATTCTAGTCTATTTAATTGCAAATAATTCATAAACTTTTTACTGCTCCTAATGAGATTAAAAAAAACATGTAACTGGCTGTATGGCAAACTGCCAAAGCCATTAAAAAAAAAAAAAAAAAAAAAAAAAAAAAAAAAAAAAAGTTTAAGTCAAATTATATCGGTTTTGATTATTTGCATTGCTAAAAATTTATTATTTTATTGTTAAACAAAGTTATAAACGCCTAGTATGTGAGTGATGTTTTCAATGATTTCTCATTTAAAATCGAACGAGTAGGTAGAGTAGCTACAAGTGCAAGCGAGGCAATTTCTACGTAGCATGCGTTAAAACGCATGTATTAGGTACGGGATGTGTTTATAGATTTCTTTAACAATAAAAAAATTAATTTTCAGCAATTCAACTAATCAAAACCGATATAATTTGACTTAAACTTTCAAATGCGGTAAGCAGAATTGCTACTTCATTTTTTAATCAAAAGTTATTCGGGTTCAAAAATTGCAATTTTTCGATTTTTTGAAAGTTCAACCGCGGTTATTCGAAAACTATGCATTCTACGAAAAAACTTGTAGGAATATTTTTTACTTAAAATGAGCCAAAAAATACAAAAAGATGTTTTGTTTTGCGAGAAATCGCTGTTATGTAATTCCTCAAGTTCTTTGTCTATAACAATCTTATCGACATCCGGATCAACTGTTACCCAAAAAATTCGTATTCTACGGGTCAAAATATATAAAAAAAACTTGGGTAAGTCCATCTGAATTAAGGAGGCCGTTGTACCCCCCTGGCGACAGGACTATTTCGGCTCTCGGTAATAAATTAATCTTTCATTCTGCGTTTAAATTTTACAAAAATACTTATTAGTTTTCTCAGGATTCGAAAAAAATAATTACATTTAAAATATATTAAAAATTTTGACAGGCGTCAAAATGTTCCTTTCCTCTTAACAATAATATAAAACGTCTTACCTTGGATATTTACATTTAATTAGGAGAGATACAATTTCTTGTCGCTGATAGTGGAAGGGGTGATCGAAGGCAACGGAAAATGACGTAGCTATATAACATCAAAGAGTGAAACAGCATCCGGTATCCAAAGGCTAATAAGGAACTAATCTCCATAAACATTACCTAAAAAATAAGTAGAATATTAGTAAAAGCCAGTTGCATTTTGGCTGAAAGATCCACTGGAGCATTTGTTTCTTCACTTTCCATAAGTATTTAAATACAGGTTTGAATTATTTTAAATTGAGCCCATGAGAACCAAAATGGCCTAACTGCTGTGAACATTACTTTACATAATCAAAGAAAATGATCAGAGGCTAACAATGTCCCTGCGATTGTTTTAGTTATTCTATGT
Organism: Diabrotica virgifera virgifera; assembly: GCF_917563875.1. Lineage (NCBI taxonomy): Eukaryota > Metazoa > Arthropoda > Insecta > Coleoptera > Chrysomelidae > Diabrotica > Diabrotica virgifera. The sequence goes on from NC_065449.1 coordinate 40,667,723, forward strand.
TGACCAAGAATGACCTCGGTTATCAATTTTTTTTTCTCTTTTAGTATATGAGCTAGTCTTATAAACAATTTATAAACAAAAAGAAACGAAAAGATGGTTCAGATTTGATTACAGTACAGGGCCTCTACTATGTGCTTATACGTATTTCGGAATAACCTTTTCCTCATCGGAGCACCTGGGTAGAGGCACTGAACTGAAATCAAATCCTTTCATCCTTTTCGGGTAATTATCAAAATAATTACCAAATATGCTACTAGCACCATCTATTTCTCAAAAGTCTAATAAGTCAGGAAATAAAATTCAAAATTATTTATCCTCTGAGCTCTTTAAGTTGGAAAAATAAAGCATAACAGAGTATTTCGCCACTCTGTTTTACTTTATTTTTCCAACTTAAAAAGCTCAGAGAATAGATAATTTCGAATTTAATTTCCTGACTTATTAGATTTTTAATTTATAAACAATTAAATTGTTTGTAACAATTTTTTGACCACTCGGATCAAAAGCCACCCTTGAAATTGGTAATGAGCAGCCAAAAATCCATACGAAACCGTTGAATTTGCTCATCAGAATTGAAAAGGCCACGGTGACCTCTATTTGGCGCCTAGAATATGTGGTAGGGGAGCCCAAGCGGGGCTTTTTGCAGTTACTCGAGCGCGTCAGATTATCATATGGCGAGAAACCTGGTACTCTGCAGATGTACCTCTACCATATTGACACTTAACACAGAGGACTTCGTTAAGGGGGAACCGAAACAAAAAAAATCTATCCTTAAAATACTCTAAATTGTCGGATTAAGGTAACGTAAGTTAAGTACATGCAAAAGAGTGCAAATTTAAAAAATGTGACGATTTGAGCGGGGCGTAAGGAAATGGGTGGGTCAAAAATTTTTACAAAAAAAAGCGAATATTTCGCGAAATGAACTTCAGGTCGAAGAACTAAAAAATACACCTTCAATATTTTTCAAAAATCAACCGCATGGTACTAAACATGACCCCCCAGGGAGAGGGGGTGGGGGGTAAATTAAACATTTTAAATACAAACCATGCGATATTTCGCAAAATGAACTTCAGATCGAAAAACAGCAAAATACACTTTCAAAATGTTTCTGAAAAATCTATCGAATGGTACCAAACACCACGCCCCACGGAGGCAGGGTGGGGGGTTACTCTAAAATCTTAAATGGGAACCCCAAATTTTTATTGCAGATTTCGATTTTTTACGTTAAAATAAGCAACTTTTATTCGAGACATTTTTTCGAATTATGGATAGATGGTGCTATAATTGGAAAGAACGATTGTTGGAAATGGAAAATTAAATTAAAAAATGGAAAATTTTACTTAACTTTTTTTGATTTTAGGACCTAATAATCACAACCCAATAGGTCCCCATAACGCTCGAGTGACTGCAAATTTAAGATAGTTTGCTCCCCTACCAATATGTTTGGAAAAGTATGCAGTGTTTATTTAAAGATTTTGCTTTATTAGTTTTTTATATTCAACTTATTTATGATTTTCTAACAAATATCAAATGTATTTTATATTTATCTTATAGTAATTTCGTGTTAAACTATTACAAAATTCTTAAAAAACTTTTTAAGGATCTTGTTCTCTGGAAAGCCTGTCTAATTGTAACATGTTAAACTGGCTTGTATAAGCAATATTCTTCTTCTGATTCCTATCCATTTCGGATGTTAAACAGTTTTCTTAAACCATGTTCTGCAGTTTCGCAGTCATGATATTCTCCTTCTACCGTAACGCGCTTACTTTTGGCTTTACCTTGCAATATGTAGCAGAGAGCAACGGTGCTGATTTCTCATAACGTGTCCCAGATACTGAAATTGTATGCGTTTGGTGGTAAACAAAACCTCTGGTTGTTGCTTCATTCTTCCTAGAACTTTTTTGTTAGTGATCCTTGCTGACAATGATATTCTCAGCATTCTTCTATAAAGCCACATCTTAAATGCTTCAAGTTTCTTAATAGTGATGTCTGTAAGCGTACATGCCTCCGCTCCGTGTAATAATATAGAGAAAATATAACGACAGCTAAAAGGTAAAAATGACTAAGCGACATTTGGCTAACTTTACACTAGAGCGGTTTGTCTTTTACTTAATTTTAAATCGTTATTGTTAATCCTTTCATATATCTCTTAACAATAATATAAAACGTCTTACCTTGGATATTTACATTTAGGTAGGAGAGATAAAATTTGTTGTCGCTGATAGTGGAAGGGGTGATCGAAGGCAACGGGAAATGACGTAGCTATATAGCTTCAAAGAATGAAACAGCATCCGATATCCAAAGGCTAATAAGAAACAAATCTCCAGAAACATCACCTAAAAAATAAGTAGAACATTAGTACAAACCAGTTGCATTTTGGCTGAAAGACCACTGGAGCATTTGTTTGTTCACTTCCCCTAAGTATTTAAAGACAGGCTTCAGTTATTTTAAATTCAGCCCATGAGAACCAGAATGGCCTAACTGCTATAGTCGGTTCGCTAAACTCAGACGCAACTGGCTAGATATTTTAGTCGATAATTTTTTTATTTTTTGCCAATTTTGCAAAAATTTGCAAAATTACTAACTATTTAGTGATTATTAACTATTTAGTAATTATTTTTTGCCAATTTTACTAAAATTGGCAAAATTACCGACTAAATTATCTAGAAAGTTGCGTCTGAGTTTAGCGAACAGACTATATGAACATTATTTTACATAATCAAGGAAAATGATCAGAGGCTAACAATGTGCATGTTTTAGTAATTCTATGTTGACCAAGAATAACCTCGGTCATCAATTTTTTTATCTCTTTTAGTTTATGATCTAGTCTTATTTACAATTTATAAACAATTAAATTGTTTGTAACAATTTTTTGACCACTCGGATCAAAAGCCACCCTCGAAATTGGAAATCAGCAGCCAAAAATCCATATGAAACAGTTGAGTGTGCCCATCAGAATTGAAAAGGCCATGGTGACCTCTATTTGGCGACTACATGGTAGGGGAGCTTAAGCGGGGAATTTTGCAGTTACTCGAGCGCGTCAGATTATCATATGGAGAGAAACCTGGTACCCTGCAGATGTACTTCTACCATAATATGGTATACCATAATATATTATAGCATAATATCACCTTCTACCATAATATATTATATTGGCTCTTAACACAGGAAAGTTCGTTAAGGGGGGCCCAAAAGAAATATCTATCCTCAAAAATACTCGAAATTGTCAGATTAAGATAAGGTAAGTTAAGTACATGCAAAAGAGTGCATATTTCAAAAATCTGACGATTTGAGCGGGGCGTAAGGAAATGGGCGAGTCAAAAAGTTTCACACAAAAAAAGCGAATATTTCGCGAAATGAACGTCAGATCGAAAAGCTTAAAAGTACACCTTCAATGTTTTTCAAAAATCTATCGAATGGTACTAAACATGACCCCACAGGAAGAGGTGTGGGGGTTAATTTAAAATTTTAAATAAAAACCCCGCGATATTAAAATTATCATCAGATCGAAAAACTGCAAAATACACTTTCAAAATGTTTTTGAAAAATCTATCGAATGGTACCAAACACGAATCTTAAATGGGACCCCCAAATTTTTATTGCAGATTTGGATTCTTTACGTAAAAATAAGCAACTTTTATTCGAGATATTTTTTCGAATTATGTATAGATGGCGCTATAATCGGAAAGAAATATTGTTGGAAATGGAAAATTAAATTAAAAAATACAAAGTCCCCACTAAAATGGAAAATTTTACTTAACTTTTTTTTGATTTTAGGACCTAATAATCATAACCCAATAGGTCCCCATAACGCTCGAGTGACTGCAAATTTAGCATACTTTGCTCCCCTACCAATATGTATGGAAAAGTATGCAGTGTTTATTTAAATATTTTGCTTTACTAGTTTTTTATAATCAACAATATTTATGGTTTTCTAACAAATATCAAATGTATTTTTTATATTTGTCTTATAGTATTTTCGTGTTTAACTATTACAAAATTTACTTTTAACAGTACATATTTACCACCCTCTTATATAAAAGCTATTTAGAAAGCTTTGTTATTCTTTGGCTTCATACAAGATGGCAGTGGTAATTGTTCATATTAAAAAATTCACATATTCTCAAAATTCTTAGAAGACTTTTTAAGGATCTTGTTCTTTGGAAAGCGTGTCTAATTGTAACATGTTAAACTGGCTTGTATAAGCAATATTCTTCTTCTGGTCCCAATCCGTTTCGGATGATAAACCGTTTTCTTAAACCATGTTCTCCAGTTTCGCAGTCATGATATTCTCCTTCTACCGTAACTCGCTTACTTTTGGCTCTACCTTGCAATATGTAGCAGGTAGCAACGGTGCTAATTTCTCATAACGTGTCCCAGATACTGCAATTGTATGCGTTTGATGGTAAACAAAATCTGCGGTTCCTTCTTTATTCTTCCTAGAACTTCCTTGTTAGTGATTCTTGCTGACAATGATATTCTCAGCATTCTTCTATAAAGCCACATCTTAAATGCTTCAAGTTTCTTAATAGTGATGTCTGTAAGCGTCCATGCCTCCGCTCCGTATAATAATATAGGGAAAACATAACGACAGCTGAAAGGTAAAAATGACCAAGCGACATTTGGCTAACTTTACACTAGATCAGTTTGTCTTTTACTTAATTTTAAATCGTTATTTTGAACCCTTTCATATATCTCTTAACAATAATATAAAACGTCTTACCTTGGATATTTACATTTAGATAGGAGAGATACAATTTCTTGTCGCTGATAGTGGAAAAGGTGATCGAAGGCAACGGGAAATGACGTAGCTATATAGCTTCAAAGAATGAAACAGCATCCGATATCCAAAGGCTTATAAGAAACTAATCTCCAGAAACATCACCTAAAAATATGTAGAATATTAGTACAAGCCAGTTGCATTTTGGCTGAAAGATCCACTGGAGCATTTGTTTCTTCACTTCCCATGGGTATTTAAAGACAGGCTTCAGTTATTTTAAAATGAGACCATGAGAATGGTCTAACTGCTATGAACATTATTTTACATAATCAAGGAAAATGATCAGAGGTTAACAATGTCCCTGAGATTGATTTAATAATTCTATGTTGACCAATAATAACCTCAGTCATCAATTTTTTTATCTCTTTTAGTTTATGAGCTAGTCTTATAAACAATTTATAAACAATTAAATTGTTTGTAACAATTTTTTGAACACTCGGATCAAAAGCCACCCTCGAAATTGGTAATCAGTAGCCAAAAATCCATACGAAACCGTTGAGTTTGCCCATCAGAATTGAAAGGGCCACGGTGACCTCTATTTAGCGCCTAGACTATAATATGGTAGGGGAGCACAAGCGGGGATTTTTGCAGTTACTCGAGCGCGTCAGATTATCATATGGGGAGAAACCTAGTACCCTGCAGATGTACCTCTACCATATATTGGCTCTTAACACAGAGGGTTATTAAGTTCGTTAAGGGGGGCCCGAGAAAAAAATCTATCCTTAAAAATAATCGAAATTGTCAGATTAAGATAAGGTAAGTTAAGTACATGCAAAAGAGTACATATTTCAAAAATCTGACGATTTGAGCGGGGCGTAAGGAAATGGGTGTGTCAAAAAGTTTCACAAAAAAGCGAATATTTTCCAAAATAAACATCAGATCGAAAAACTGCAAAATACACTTTCAAAATGTTTCTCAATTTGTTGCAGATTTGGATTCTTTACGTAAAAATAAGCAACTTTTATTCGAGACATTTTTTCGAATTATGGATAGATGGCGCTCTAATAGGAAAGATCGATTGTTGGAAATGGAAATTTAAATTAAAAAAATGGAAAGTCCCCACTAAAATGGAAAATTTTACTTAACTTTTTTGGATTTTAAGACCTAATAATCACAACCCAATAGGTCCCCATAACGCTCGAGTTACTACAAAGTTAGCATAGTTTGCTGCCCTACCAATATATTTGGAAAAGTATGCAGTGTTTATTTAAAGATTTTGCTTTATTAGTTTTTTATATTCAACATTACCAGAGAACGGCAGTTCTAGCCAGTGGCGCACACCATCACTTTCTAAATCTGACTGATTTAAAAGATGGGCCAAGTCCCACCTTAAAGTTCAGGAAACGACTCATCCATTGAAATGTCAACCATCCATTTTGGTCCAAAGGTGTGGATTTTACGGCCCTTTCTATTTAGGATCTGTTTTTCGTTCTCGTCCCCAAAACTCCCAAAAACTTCAAAAATTTAAGTCTGATCATTACCTTTCCAACGCATGTCTAATTTTAAAAATCGGTTTACCGTTCAAAAGTTACCGAGCTCAGAAATATGACTCAATTTATATTTAAAAAAGGGAAAATGTTTGTGGATATGTATGTGTGTTTGAAAGTTAAACCGATTTGAATTTTTTTTTCTGTGTTCGAAGAGAGGGCCAGGGTCGATTCAGAACCGGTGTAGTTTGTGACTTTTGACCACTTATAAGCCAGCTAGAGGATTTGGTAGGTACAAAACGGCATATTTTTTGACGGTATATATCTTCGGAACAAGAAGAGACAGGAGAACGGCAAATACACTAGATCAATAGTGTTGAGTTAAGCTTTTAAATGGTGTATCAGCCGTCAGGATCAGACATACACACGGCTCAGTATAGCCGAAAAATCTGAAAAACTATACTTTGAAAATTTTGGTTTTTCGACAATAACTCAAAATTTCAACCTAGGAATTGCGCCAATAACTGAGCTTTTGTAGAAGTACTCTAGATGAATATAACGGTGTATACGTCATATCCGGGAAAATTCGAATTTTTAAGTTATACGCTTCATAAATATGATCAAATCTATTTCCTACAGGAAAAACGGTCTCTCAAGCTCAATAATTCCTGTAATAGCTTCAGTTATCATACTTGACCTTAGATCTATCAGATACTACTGGTAAATACGTTTCAAACTCATGTTTACTGATCAAAATCGGTTAAGCCTTTTAGAAGTTATTAAGCTACAAAATTATAATCCCATTAACGATTATTCACGAAATGGTTTATGTAGTTGTAGTGATTACGACGCTAAATTTGATCTGGCAACGGGCAAACCGACTTCATTTACTGGTCATCTCAATATTTTTTTTTCAATTTATTTCGAATAGAAAAAAATCTAGTGTACTTTCGATGGACCCTAGATCATTTGAGAGATAATGCAACAAAGGTGACCATTTATAAAGCTTAATGAGTAAAAGAGGAACATTGAATTCAACTTCATACATTTAATTTATAAATAACTTTGAAAAACTCCTGATACAAGAATAAAAAACCGCTAAACGCCTTAAAAATGAGTGGCGCATACAATATTCCAGCTACAAAAGATCTGATATGAATATTACGTGCCGCGAAAATGCATTTTCATTTTGATGTAAAACAAAATTCTAGTTTTATTTTAAAATATTTTTCCATAATATTTGCTAAATTTGAAGTAAACGCGCCACAAAAGAGTTTCAAATTTCAAACTATATTAAAGTTACTCTTTTGTGGCGGGTTTACTTCAAATTTAGCAAATATTATGGAAAAATATTTTAAAATGAAACTAGAATTTTGTCTTACATCAAAATGAAAATACATTTTCGCGCCACTTAATATTAATATCAGATCTTTTGTAGCTGGAATATTGTATGCGCCACTCATTTTTAAGGCGTTAAGCGGTTTTTTATTCTTGTATTTATGATTCTCTAACAAATACCAAATGTATTTTATATTTCTCTTATAGTATTTTCGTGTTAAACTATTACAAAATTTACTTTGAACAGTATTTACCACCCTTTCATGTAAAAGCTATTTACAAAGCTTTGTTATTCTGTGGCTTCTTACAAGATGCCAGTGGTACTTGTTCATATTAAAAAATTCATTTATTCTCAAAATTCTTGAAAACTTTTTAATGATCTTGTTCTCTAGAAAGCGTATCTAATTGTTTCATGTTAAACTGGCTTGTATAAGCAATATTCTTCTTCTGGTCCCAATCCGTTTCGGATGATAAACCGTTTTCTTAAACCATGTTCTCCAGTTTCGCAGTCATGATATTCTCCTTCTACCGCAACGCGCTTACTTTTGACTTTACCTTGCAATATGGACTGTAGCAGGGAGTAATGGTGCTGATTTCTCATAACGTGTCCCAGATACTGCAATTGTATGCGTTTGGTGGTAAACAAAATCTCCGGTTCTTTCTTCATTGTTCCTAGAACTTCCTTGTTAGTTATCCTTGTTGACAATGATATTCTCAGCATTTTTCTATAAAGCCACATCTTAAAGGCTTCAAGTTTCTTAACCTTTAACTAACCGCGCAATAAGTTATAACATAACTACACGCGTGGCGTACTTTATACACCACAAGAAAATTAACTTAAAACAACGGATGTGTTTTTTTTTTTTGAAAAAATACACTTGTTGTTTGTTATAAACCTTAATCGGCATCAGCGAATACTTGGAGTTCCTTCTTAGTAAGCCAGTTGGATTTATAACTGAAATCTGATTCCATCATAAATAAAATTACTAATAAAAAATTTTTTGAGATGTGATTTTTTATATGAGAAAAAGATAATAATGTTTATAAAGAAAAATATATTTTGTGGTATAATGACTAAAAAATAATTGAAAAATAAATGTACGTATATTACTACTTATATTACTATAATTGTGGCGTATATCGTCAACCACCGAAAAGAACAAATAATAAATTGTAAGTCACGAACCCAGGACGCCGATTATATCGAAATTAAAACCAGTTGTAAAGCACATTCCAGTGATAGGTTAGATAGATAAACAAAGTCAAAAATTAAATTTTTAAATATATTTGCAGTAGAATTCTTATATTTGGCGTACAAAATACGCCAGCGCGTGTAGTTACAGGTTAATAGTGATGTCTGTAAGCGTCCATGCCTCCGCTCCGTATAATAATATAGAGAAAACTTAACGAAAGCTGAAAGGTAAAAATGACCAAGCGACATTTGGCTAACTTTACACTAGAGGGGTTTGTCTTTTACTTAATTTTAAATCGTTATTGTGAACCCATTTATATATCTCTTAACAATAATATAAAACGTCTTACCTTAGATACTTAAATTTAGATAGGAGAGATTCAAATTTTTGTAGCTGATAGTGGAAGAGGTGATCGAAGGCAACCAGAAATGACGTAGCTATATAACATCAAAGAATGAAGCAACATCCGATATCCAAAGGCTAATAAGAAATTAATCTCCAGAAACATCACCTAAAAAATATGTAGAATATTAGTACAAGCCAGTTGCATTTTGGCTGAAAGATCCACTGGAGCATTTGTTTGTTCACTTCCTATAAGTATTTAAAGACAGTCTTCAGTTATTTTAAATTGAGCCCATGAGTCATACTTCTGAGCTCGATAACTTAATGGTATAACCGATTTTCAAAATTAGACATCCGTTGGAAAGGTAATGATCAGTATTGTCAGAAGCCGTAAAGGTCAGACTTAAATTATTGGGAGTTTTGTGGATGAGGACGAAAAGCAGACCCTAAATGGGAAGGGCCGTAAAATCCACACCCTTGGACCAGAATGGAAAGTTGATATATGGATGGGTGAGTCTTTTCCTAAACTTTAAGATGGGGTTTGGTCCAATTTTCAATTCAGTCAGATTTAGAAAATCAAAAATTTCGTGTACCTATATACAGAGAGAGTCTGTAAAGTGGAATAAATTCAATATCTCAAATACTAATTGTTTTTTTGGAAAATACTCAGACCCGTCGATTAGTATTTCAAATTGTCCTTTTTGACATTCAATAATAATGTATACAGGGTGTCCCAATTTAGAGATATGACGTCATCGTCGATTTTCTTAAATAGAAACACTGTCATTTTGATAGCTAATTTGATAGGGTTTGTAAAGTTATACATAACTGCAAAATATCAAATTTTTATTCTCTACCATTTACAAGATAATAGAAAATAACAAAGTTATATCTGTAATTTGGAATATATTCAATAATTAAAATACTAACTGTTTTTTTGAAAAATGCTCAGACCCGTCGATTAGTATATCAAATTGTCCTTTTTGACATATAATAATAATGTATACAGGGTGTCCCAATTTAGAGATATGACGTCATCGTTGAATTTCTTAAATGGCAACACTGTCATTTTGATAGCTATTTTGATAGGGTGTGTAAAGTTATACACAACTACAAAATTTCAAATTTGTATTCTCTACCATTTAGATGATAATAAAAAACAACAAAGTTATGAAAAAGAAGTAATCAACTAATAATTGAATTTAATTATTTCAATAAATTAAGCAAAAACTCATAATGTTGCCCTCAATCATTGTCAAATTGTCAATGGGCAACGTTATGAGCATTTGCTTAATTGAAACAAATAAATTCAATTATTATTTGATTACTTCTTGTTCTTCATAACTTTCTTATTTTTTATTATCTTGTAAATGGCTGGGAATAAAATTTTGAAATTTTTCAGATGTGTATAACTTTACACACGCTATCAAAATAGCTATCAAAATGATAGTGTTGCCATTTAAGAAAATCAACGATGACGTCATATCTCTAAATTGGGACACCCTGTATACATTATTATCTATTATATGTCAAAAATGACAATTTGATATACTAATCGACGGGTCTGAGCATTTTTCAAAAAAACAGTATTTTAATTATTGAATATATTCCAAATTACAGATATAACTTGGTTATTTTCTATTATCTTGTAAATGGTAGAGAATAAAAATTTGATATTTTGCAGTTATGTATAACTTTACAAACCCTATCAAATTAGCTATCAAAATGACAGTGTTTCCATTTAAGAAAATCGACGATGACGTCATATCTCTAAATTGGGACACCCTGTATACATTTTTATTGAATGTCAAAAAGGACAATTTGAAATACTAATCGACGGGTCTGAGCATTTTCCAAAAAAACAATTAGTATTTGAGATATTGAATTGATTCCACTTTACAGACTCTCTCTGTATAGTGTCGCTTGTAGGGATACTGTTGTTGGGGTTGTGCGCCACTGACGAGAACTGCCGTTCTCTGGTAATGTCGCTTGTAGGGGTATTGTTGTTGGGGTTATGCGCCACTGACGAGGACTGTCGTTCTCTGGTAATAGGATTAGGTGTGTGCCAAATGTTTAAAACAAAGGACACTTTTTGAAATAATTAAATCGTTATTGTGAACCCTTTCACATATCTCTTAACAATATAAAACGTCTTACCTTAGATATTTACATTTATATAGGAGAGATACAATTTCTTGTCGCTGATGTTGGAAGGGGTGATCGAAGGTAACGGGAAATTACGTAGCTGTATAACATCAAATAATGAATTTTTTCATCCTATATCCAAAGGCTAATAAGAAACCAAACTCATCTGAAGAAACATCACCTAAAAAATAAGTAGAATATTATGACAAGCAAGTTTCAATTTTACAAGTTGCAAGTTACATAATAATGGAAAATGATCAGATGCTAACAATGTCCGATTGTTTTAATAATTGTATGCTGACCAAAAGTCATATAAAAACCGGAAGAAATCGACAGCGAAACGGGACCAGAGATCATAATGGAGGAAATCGAACAAGCAATATGAAACGCAAAAAACGGAAAAACTGTAGGTCCAGACGAAATACCTGCGGAATTACTGAAATGTCTAGACGATGAAACTACCTGTACTACTGGATCTGTTTAATAAAGTATATAAAACAGGAAAAACCTCTCAGGAATGGTTGGTGTCCACCTTTGTAACAATACCAAAAACAATATATGCCAAAGATTGTTCGGACTATAGAACAATATCATTAATAAGCCATAACCTTAAAATATTTCTAAAGGTTATTCATTTCATGGAAGATTATACAGAAAGCTCTAATATGATATGGATGATACCCAATTTGGGTTCCGCAAAGGACTTGGAACAAGAGAGGCATTGTTTACGTTTAATGTCCTCTCTCAAACATGCTTAGATATGAACCTGGATATTTATTCATGTTTCATCGACTTCGAAAAAGCGTTCGACAGGGTCCGACATGAAAAACTTATAGAATTATTGAAAAACAGAGATATAGACAGACGAGCTTTACGAATTATCATAAATCTGTATTGGAATCAAAAGGCTAATATAAAGATTGAACAACAAGAATCCGAGAATATTGATATAAAGAGAGGGGTAAGATAGGGTTGTGTTCTGTCGCCGCTACTGTTTAACCTATACAGTGAAGCCATATTTCAGGAAGCGATAGCGGAGCTAAGTGATGGAATCTCTATAAACGGAAGAATTGTAAATAACATAAGATTCGCTGATGACACCGTTATAATGGCAGACACCCTGGAATCGCTACAATAATTGCTAAATAGAATTAGGGATTATTGCATTCGATATGGACTAAAAATAAACAAGAAAAAAACTAAATTTATGATCGTCTCAAAAACAGAACATGGAAATGAAAGGTTAATGATAGAGCAAACCCAAATAGATAAAGTAAAGACCTACAAATATCTGGGAACCTGTGTCGATGACAAAAATGACCAAAACAAAGAAATTAAAGTCCGAATTGAAACTGCAATGCAAGCATTTATAAAAATGAAGACACTGCTTACAAACAAAGATTTTCAGTTGCCTCTCAGATTGACGGCTCTAAGATGCTACATATTTTCTATATTGCAATACGGAATGTAAGCTTGGATATTGAAGAGAGAACACATAAGAAGAATAGAAGCGTTCGAAATGTGGTGTTACAGAAGAATATTGAAAATTCAATGGGTTCAAAGGATTACCAATGTTGAAGTGCTACGACGTTTAAATAAGGAGTTAGAAATTATAAAGAGTATAAAAACTAGAAAATTGGAATCTTTGGGTCATATTACCAGAGGAGAAAAATATGTGTTGCTGAGAATTATTATGCAAGGAAAGATCGAAGGAAGAAGAAGCATAGGAAGAAGACGCATCTCCTGGCTGAGGAACCTTAAAAAATGGCTGTAGTTAATTACAACTGTTCAGAGCAGCAGCCAACAAAGTGACCATAGCCATTATGATTGTCCGATTTTAGTGACTTTTTTAATATGTTATAGCCTTATTCTCTAAGAATATGGATGTAACTAGTAATAGTGTTGCTGAACAGGTAAATGTAATTGTATACCGGGTGTAACTATAATACTGTGTTTTTTCCTGAAAGTTCGTAACACCCTGTGGAATATTCTAGCATTTAAAAAATATTATAATTAAAACTCAATCGTAGCCTTAGCCTTTCTTAACATTCTGGTTTTTGACTCATTCACTTGTGTTGGATAATGAAAAAGTTAGGTTTTTTGACAACTAGCCATCTTATTAATCAATACTGGGTGTTTCTAAATAAGTGCAACAAACTTTAAGGGGCAATTCTGCATGAAAAAAAAAACAGTTTGATTGATAAACATATGTCTGCAAATGCTTCCTTTCCGAGATACCGGATGTTAAATTTTTTCTTACACACTGACGATTTATTTATTGCTCTAAAACCGGTTGAGATATGCAAATAAAATTTAGTGAGTTGTAAGAGTCAGTTATTGCGCATTTTTGACATACAATTATGTATTTTATATTCACCATTGGCGTGCATACGGGTCATATTACCCGGTCATATTACCTGTATGCAAGCCAATGGCGAATATAAAATTTTCAGTTGTCAAAATATGTGAAATAACTACCTCTTAAAACCTACCAAATTTCATTTGCAGATCTTCACCGGTTTAAGAGCAATAAATAAATCGTCAGTTTGTAAGAAAAAATTCAACATCCCGTATCTCGGAAACGAAGCATTGGCGGATATATGTTTATAAAGAAAACCCCTAAACTTTGTCGCACTTATTTAGAAACACCCTGTATTGATGAAGAACATGGCTAGTTGTCAAAGTACCTAACTTTTTCATTATCCAACATAAGTAAATGAGTCAAAAAGCAGAATGTTAAGAAAGGCTATGGCTCCAATCGAGTTTTAATTTCAATATTTTTTAAATGCTAGAATATTCTACAGGAAGTCACAAACTTTCAGGAAATAACACAGCATTACACCTGGTATACAATGACATTTACCTGTTCAGCAACAATATTACTACATCCATATTCTTAGAGAATAAAGTTATAACATATTAAAAAATCACTAAATTGGGTGAACAGGTTTAGGAGATTCGACACATCAAAAATGACCCATTTTTAAGGTATCTCGATTATTTTCGCCAGGAGAGTTGAACAATAAATTTTCTTCAAATAATTTTAAGACAGTTTCCACACCACCCAAGAGGTATGTCTTATGGCTCGTTACTTTTTTTTTAAATGGGTGTTCGCCAAGAGCCATATTGTCCCATTAAATAAACACACCCGTATAACTTCTTCAAATAATCCACAACAACGGCTAAGTGGTTGATGATCTAATGGAACTCTAGTAGTGACCAACCTGTAGAAGAATAAGACGTTAGTACGGATTTAACCTAATATTTTATTTCTTCCTAGAAGCAGTTAAAGACTTGATTAGCAGTTAAAGACTCGCAAAGGTAATGAAATACTTACTGAAAAGTCCATTCAGTTTAAGTGTAAGGAAAATTCCCAAAAAGGGCTACACCTTCCATTAAAACAGTCTTGTTGCAGCTCCCATTCCATTTTTCAAATCTGCCGATAGTTAGATGATTCCCTTCAATGCTATCAAAGAATGTATTAGCGCCGATGATCCTCTGTCTTTGCAAAAAGGAATTTTTTATTGCTGCCGATGTTAAGAAGGTTCAGATCAATTCTATCAAAGAAATTACGAACGCGTGCAAATTAGACGCCAAATTATTTCAAAACTTACTGACGCTGATTTCCCCTGTGTAGTAGACGCCAACTTGTATGAGAATGATTCATCTTTCTTTTTTATTCAAACACATAATTATCTCGATAGATCCCCTCGCTTACCAGTTATATATTCTCAAATTTCAAAGAATACTTACAGGAAATTTCAATCCTTATAGACGTTGTGCCAAATTCTGGAAACGGCTGCAACACACCAGTATAAATTCTTCAAGTAATCCAAAACAGCGGCTAAGTGGTTGAAGACTTGATGAGACTCTAGAAGTGGCCAACCTGTAAAATAATACGATATTAGTGCGGATTTATACTAACATTTAACTTCTCAGACCGTATTGCATTAAACTCTAGTGGGCCACATATCTGTAAGAGAAACACAAACCCACTTCACTCACAACACTTTTTCTCAAAAACACTATCACAAACGAACACAATCACATCCGTATAAATTCTTCAAGTAATCCAAAACAGCGGCTAAGTGGTTAAAGATCTGACGAAACTCTAGAAGTGGCCGACCTGTAAAAGAATAAGATACAGATTGACAGTAACATTTCGTTTCTCCTTAGATCGTCTTGCTTAGCAGCTAAAGACTCACAAACGTAAAGGAATACTTACTAATAAAAGTCCATTCAGCTTAAATGCAAGGCCAATCCCAGAAACGGCTACAACTTCAACTGAAACAATCTGGTTGAAACTCCCATCCCTCTGCCGATAGTTAGATAATTCTCTTCAATGCTATCAAAGAAGGTACTAGCGTTGATCTTCTTCTGTATTTGCAAAAAGGAATTTTTTAATTCGGCCGATGCCAACTAGGTTCAGTTCAATGCTATCAAAAAATTTACGAACGCTGATCTTCTGTGTAGTCGACGCCAACCTGCAGCAGTTATGGTTAGATGTTTCCCTTCAGTGCTATAAGTGAAGGTACAGTGCCGATCATCTTCTGTTTTTCTAAAAAGGAATTTTTAATTCTGCCGATGCTAAACAGGTATAGTCCAATGATATCAAAGAACTTATGAACGCTGATCTTCTGTGTAGTAGACGCCAAGCTGCAGCAGTCATGGTTACATGATTCCCTTCAATGCTATCAAAGAAAGTACTAGCGCCGATCGTCTTCTGTCTTCTGAATTTTTTTAATCTTCCGGTATTTAGAAGGTTCAGTTCAATACAATCAAAGAACTTACTGACGCTGATTTTTTCTGACTAGTAGACGCTAACCTGTAGGAGATTAATTCATGAATTCTTCTTTATCCAAACATATAATTATCTCAGAAGATCTCCTCGCTTACCAGTTATATATTCACAAAATTCAAGGAATATTTACTGCAAGTTTCAATCCGTACAGATGTCGAGCCAAATTCTGGAAAAGGCTGCAACACACCCGTATAAATCCTTCAAGTAATCTAAAACAGCGGCAAAGTGGTTGAAGATCTGATAAGACTCTAAAAGTGGCCAACCTGTAAAAGAATAAGACATTAGTGCGGATTCAAACTAACATTTCACTTCTTTTTAAGCCGTCTTGCTAAGCAGTTAGAGTTTGCCAAACTTAAATGATTACTTACTGAAAAGTCCATTCAGTTTAAATGTAAGGTCAACTCCGGAAACGGCTACACCTTCTTTTGGAACAGATTCTTGTTGCACATCTCATCCCATTTTTCAATTCTGCCTATGGGTAGATGATTTTCTTTAATGCTTTTGCATTAAATTCTAGTGGCCTATATATCTGTAAGAAAAACACAAACCCACTTCACTCACATTTCCTCAAAAACACTATCACAAGCGAACACAACCACACGCGTATAAATTCTTCAAATAATCCAAAACAGCTGCTAAGTGGTTGAAGATCTGGCGAAACTCTACTAGTGGCTGACCTGAAAAAGAATAAGATAATACGGATTTACCCTTACATTTCGTTTCTTCTTAGATTGTCTTGCTTAGCAGTTAAGACTCACAAACCTAAAAGAATACTTACCAATAAAAGTCCATTCAGTTTTTTAAGGCCAATTCCAGGAACGGCTACACCTTCCACTGAAACAGTCTTGTTGCATCTCCCATCCCCATTTTGAAATCTGCCAATAGTTAGATAATTCCCAATAAAGCTATCAAAAAGGTACTAGCGTCGATCATCTTCTGTCTTTGCAAAAAGGAATTTTTTAATTCGGCCCATGATAAGTAGGTTTAGTCCAATGCTATCAAAGAACTTATGAACACTGATCTTCTGGGTAGTAGACGTCAAGCTGCAGCAGTCATGGTTAGATGATTCCCTTCAATGCTATCAAAGAAGGTACTAGCGCTTATTATCTTTTGTCTTTGCAAAAAGGAATTTTTTAATTCGACCGATAATAAGAAGGTAATGTTTAAAGCTATCAAAGAACTTACGGACGCTGATCTTCAATGTAGTAAACGCCAACCTGCAGCAGTCATGGTTAGATGATTTTCTTCAATGATATCAAAGAAGGTACTAGCGCATATCATCTTCTGTCTTCTGAATTTTTAATCTTCCGGTGTTTAGGAGGTTCAGTTCAATGCTATCAAAGAACTTATTGACGCCGGTTTTCCCGTTTCTAGTAGACGCTAACCTGTAGGAGAATAATTTATTACTTGTTTATTCAAACATATAATTATCTCGATAGATCTCCTTGGTTACCAGTTATATATTCTCAAAATTCAAAGAATATTTACTGCAAATGTCAATCCGTACAGATGTCGAGACAAATTCTGGAAAAGGCAGCAACACACTTGTATTAATTCTTCAAGTAATCCAAAACAGCGGCTAAGTGGTTGAAGATAAGATGAGACCCTAGAAGTGGCCAACATGTAAAAGAATAAGATATTAGTGCGGATTTAAACTAACATTATATATCTTTTTCTCAGATCGTCATGCTGAGCAGTTAGAGGTTTCCAAACATAGATGATTACTTACTGAAAAGTTCATTTAGTTTAAATGTAAGGAAAACTCCGGAAACGGCTACAGCTTCTGTGGAAACAGAGTCTTGTTGCATATCTCATTCCATTTTTTAAATCTGCCGATGGCTAGGTGATTTTCTTCAATGCTATCAAAGAATTATTATTGCATTAAATTCTAGTGGCCCATATATCTGTAAGAAAAACACAAACCCACTTCACTCACAACACTTTTTCTCAAAAACACTATCACAAGCGAACACAATCACACCCGCATAAATTCTTCAAGTAATCCAAAACAGCGGCTAAGTGGTTGAAGATCTGACGAAATTCTACTAGTGGCTGACCTGTAAAAGAATAAGATAATACGGATTTATCGTTACATTTCGCTCCTCTTTAGATCGTCTTGCAAAGCTGTTAGAGACTATCAAACGTAAAGGAATACTTATTAATAAAAGTCCATTCAGTTTAAATTTAAGGCCAATTCCAGAAACGGCTACACCTTCTACTGAAACAGTCTTGTTGCATCTCCAATCCCCATTTTGTAATCTGCCGATAGTTAGATAATTCCCAATAATGCTATCAATAAATTACTAGCGTCGATCAGCTTCTGTCTTTGCAAAAAGGAATTTTTTAATTCGGCCGATGCTAAATAGGTTCAGTCCAATGCTATCAAAGAACTTATGAACGCTGATCTTCTGGGTAGTAGACGCCAAGCTGCAACAGTCATGGTTATATGATTCCCTTCAATGCTATCAAAGAAGGTACTAGCTGATTAATTTCTGTCTTTGCAAAAAGCAATTTTTTAATTCGGCCGATGCTAAGAAGGTCAAGTTCGATGCTTTCAAAGAAGTTATGACCGCTTATTTTCAGTGTAGTGCACGCCAACCTGCCGCAGTCATGGTTAGATGATTCCCTTCGATGCTATCAAAGAAGGTACTACCACAGATCATCTTCGATCTTCTGAATTTTTTATCTTCCGGTGCTTAGAAGTTTCAGTTCAATGCCATCAAAGAACTTATTGACGCTGATCTTCCGCTGTCTAGTAGACGCTAACCTGTAGGAGAATAATTCATTACTTGTTTATTCCTTTATTCAAACATATAATTATCTCGATAGATCTCCCCGCTTATCAGCTATATACCCTCAAAATTCAAAGAATATTTACTGCAAATTTTAATCCGTACAGATGTCGAGCCAAATTCTGGGAAAAGGCTGCAACACGCTTTCATTAATTCTTCAAATAATCCAAAACAGCGGCTAAGTGGTTGAAGGTCTGACGAAACTCTACTAGTGACTGACCTGTAAAATAATAAGAAAATACGGATTTACCGTTACATTTCGTTTCTTTTTAGATCGTCTTGCTTAGTTATTAAAGATTCACAAACGTAAACGAATACTTACTAATAAAAGTCCATTCAGTTTAAATTTAAGGCCAATTCCAGAAACGGCTTCACATTCCACTGAAACAGTCTTGTTGCATCTCCCATCCCCATTTTGAAATCTGCCGATAGTTAGATAATGCCCAATAATCCTATCAAAATGGTACTAGCGTCGATCATTTTCTGTCTTTGCAAAAAGGAATTTTTAATTCGGCCGATGCTAAGTAGGTTCAGTCCAATTCTACCAAAGAAATTTTGAACGCTGATCTTCTGGGTAGTAGAAGCCAAGCTGCAGCAGTCATGGTTAGATGGTTCCATTCAATGCTATCAAAGAAGGTACTAGAGCAGATTACCTTCTGTCTTTGCAAAAAGGAATTTTTTAATTCGGCCGATGATAAGAAGGCTATGTTCAATGCTATCCAAAAACTTACGAACGCTGATCTTCAGTGTAGTAAACGCCAACCTGCAACAGTCAGTGTTAGATGATTCCCTTCAATGCTATCAAAGAAGGTACTAGCGCAGATCATCTTCTGTGTTCTGAATTATTTAATCTTCCGGCGTTTAGAAGGTTCAGTTCAATGCTATAAAAGAACTTATTGACGCTGATCTTCCCCTGTCTAGTAGACGCTAACTTGTAGGAGAATAATTCATTACTTATTTATTCATTTATTAAAACATATTTATCTCTATAGATCTCCTCGGTTACCAGTTATATATTCTCAAAATTCAAAGAATACTTACTGCAAATGTCAATCCGTACAGATGTCGAGACAAATTCTGGAAAAGGCAGCAACACACTTGTATTAATTCTTCAAGTAATCCAAAACAGCGGCTAAGTGGTTGAGGATAAGACGAGACTCTAGAAGTGGCCAACCTGTAAAAGAATAAGATATTAGTGCGGATTTAAACTAACATTATATATCTTTTTCTCAGATCGTCATGCTTAGCAGTTAGAGGTTTCCAAACATAGATGATTACTTACTGAAAAGTCCATTTAGTTTAAATGTAAGGAAAACTCCGGAAACGGCTACAGATTCTGTGGAAACAGAGTCTTGTTGCACATCTCATCCCATTTTTTAAATCTGCCCATGGGTAGATGATTTTCTTCAATGCTATCAAAGAATTATTATTGCATTAAATTCTATTGGCCCATATATCTGTAAGAAAAACACAAACCCACTTCACTCACAACACTTTTTCCCAAAAACACTATCACAAGCGAACACAATCACACCCGCATAAATTCTTCAAGTAATCCAAAACAGCAGCTAAGTGGTTGAAGATCTGACGAAATTCTACTAGTGGCTGACCTGTAAAAGAATAAGATAATACGGATTTATCGTTACATTTCGCTCCTCTTTAGATCGTCTTGCATAGCTGTTAAAGACTCTCAAACGTAAAGGAATACTTACTAATAAAAGTCCATTCAGTTTAAATTTAAGGCCAATTCCAGAAACTGCTACACCTTCTACTGAAACAGTCTTGTTGCATTTCCAATCCCCATTTTGTAATCTGCCGATAGTTAGATAATTCCCAATAATGCTATCAATAAAGTACTAGCGTCGATCATCTTCTGTCTTTGCAAAAAGGAATTTTTTAATTCGGCCGATGCTAAGTAAGTTCAGTCCAATGCTATCAAAGAACTTATGAACGCTGACGTTCTGGGTAGTAGACGCCAAGCTGCAGCAGTCATGTTAAGATGATTCCCTTCAATGCTATAAAAGAAGGTACGAGCACAGATCATCTTCGATCTTCTGAATTTTTTATCTTCCGGTGCTTAGAAGTTTCAGTTCAATGCTATCAAAAACTTATTGACGCTGATCTTCCGCTGTCTAGTAGACGCTAACCTGTAGGAGAATAATTCACTACTTGTTTATTCCTTTATTCAAACGTATAATTATCTCGATAGATCTCCCCGCTTATCAGCTATATACCCTCAAAATTCAAAGAATACTTACTGCAAATTTTAATCCGTACAGATGTCGAGCCAAATTCTGGGAAAGGGCTTCAACACGCTTCCATTAATTCTTCAAGTAATTCAAAACAGCGGCTAAGTGGTTGAAGGTCTGACGAAACTCTACTAGTGACTGACCTGTAAAATAATAATATAATACGGATTTACCGTTACATTTCGTTCCTTTTTATATCGTCTTGCTTATCATTTAAAGACTCACAAAAGTAAAGGAATACTTACTAATAAAAGTCCATTCAGTTTAAATTTAAGGCCAATTCCTGAAACGGCTTCACCTTCCACTGATACAGTCTTGTTGCATCTCCCATCCCCATTTTGAAATCTGCCGATAGTTAGATAATGCCCAATAATGCTATCAAAATGGAACTAGCGTCGATCATTTTCTGTCTTTGCAAAAAGGAATTTTTTTATTCGGCCGATGTTAAGTAGGTTCAGTCCAATGCTACCAAAGAAATTTTGAACGCTGATCTTCTGGGTAGTAGACGCCAAGCTGCAGCAGTCATGGTTAGATGATTCCCTTCAATGCTATCAAAGAAGGTACTAGAGCAGATTATCTTCTGTCTTTGCAAAAAGGAATTTTTTAATTCGGCCGATGATAAGAAGGCTATGTTCAATGCTATCAAAAAACTTACGAACGCTTACCTTCAGTGTAGTGCACGCCAACCTGCAGCAGTCATGGTTAGATTATTCCCTTCAATGCTATCAAAGAAGGTACTAGCACAGATCATCTTCTGTGTTCTGAATTATTTAATCTTCCGGTGTTTAGAAGGTTCAGTTCAATGCTATAAAAGAACTTATTGACGCTGATCTTCCCCTGTCTAGTAGACGCTAACCTGTAGGAGAATAATTCATTACTTGTTTATTCCTTTATTCAAACATATAATTATCTCGATAGATCTCCCCGCTTATCAGCTATATATTCTCAAAATTCAAAGAATACTTACTGCAAATTTTAATCCGTACAGATTTCGAGCCAAATTCTGGGAAAAGGCTGCAACACGCTTTCATTAATTCTTCAAGTAATCCGAAACAGCTGCTAAGTGGTTGAAGGTCTGACGAAACTCTACTAGTGACTGACCTGTAAAATAATAATATAATAGGGATTTACCGATACATTTCTTTCCTTTTTAGATCGTCTTGCTTATCATTTAAAGACTCACAAACGTAAAGGAATACTTACTTATAAAAGTCCATTCAGTTTAAATTTAAGACCAATTCCTGAAACGGCTTCACCTTCCACTGAATCAGTCTTGTTGCATCTCACATCCCCATTTTGAAATCTGCCGATAGTTAGATAATGCCCAATAATCCTATCAAAATGGTACTAGCGTCGATCATTTTCTGACTTTGCAAAAGGAATTTTTTAATTCGGCCGATGCTAAGTAGGTTCAGTCCAATGCTACCAAAGAAATTTTGAACGCTGATCTTCTGGGTAGTAGACGCCAAGCTGCAGCAGTCATGGTTAGATGATTTCCTTCAATGCTATCAAAGAAGGTACTAGAGCAGATTTTCTTCTGTCTTTGCAAAAAGGAATTTTTTAATTCGGCCGATGATAAGAAGGCTATGTTCAATGCTATCAAAAACTTACGAACGCTGATCTTCAGTCTAGTAAACGCCAACCTGCAGCAGTCATTGTTAGATGATTCCCTTCAATGCTATCAAAGAAGGTACTAGCGCAGATCATTTATTGTGTTCTGAATTATTTAATCTTCCGGTGTTTAGAAGGTTCAGTTCAATGCTCTCAAAGAACTTATGAACACTGATCTTCAGTGTAGTGCACGCCAACCTGCAGCAGTCATGGTTAGATGATTCCCTTCAATGCTATCAAAGAAGGTACTAGCACAGATCATCTTCGATTTTCTGAATTTTTTATCTTCCGGTGCTTAGAAGTTTCAGTTCAATGCTATCAAAGAACTTATTGACGCTGATCTTCCGCTGTCTAGTAGACGCTAACCTGTAGGAGAATAATTCATTACTTGCTTATTTCTTTATTCAAATATATAATTATCTCGATAGATCTCCCCGCTTATCAGCTATATACCCTCAAAATTCAAAGAATACTTACTGCAAATTTTAATCCGTACAGATGTCGAACCAAATTCTGGGAAAGGGCTGCAACACGCTTCCATTAATTCTTCAAGTAATCCAAAACAGCGGCTAAGTGGTTGCAGATCTGACGAAATTATACTAGTGACTGACCTGTAAAAGAATAAGATAATACGGATTTATCGTTACATTTCGCTCCTCTTTAGATCGTCTTGCATAGCTGTTAGAGACTCTCAAACGTAAAGGAATACTTACTAATAAATTTCCATTCAGTTTAAATTTAAGGCCAATTCGTGAAACGGCTACACCTTCTATTGAAACAGTCTTGTTGCATCTCCAATCCCCATTTTGTAATCTGCCGATAGTTAGATAATGCCCAATAATGCTATCAAAATGGAACTAGCGTCGATCATTTTCTGTCTTTGCAAAAAGGAATTTTTTTATTCGGCCGATGCTAAGTAGGTTCAGTCCAATGCTACCAAAGAAATTTTGTACGCTGATCTTCTGGGTAGTAGACGCCAAGCTGCAGCAGTCATGGTTAGATGATTCCCTTCAATGCTATCAAAGAAGGTACTAGAGCAGATTATCTTCTGTCTTTGCAAAAAGGAATTTTTTAATTCGGCCGATGATATGAAGGCTATGTTCAATGCTATCAAAAAACTTACGAACGCTGACCTTCAGTGTAGTAAAAGCCAACCTGCAGTAGTCAGTGTTAGATGATTCCCTTCAATGCTATCAAAGAATGTACTAGCGCAGATCATGTTCTGTGCTCTGAATTATTTAATCTTTCGGTGTTTAGAAGGTTCAGTTCAATGCTATCAAAGAACTTATTGACGCTGATCTTCCCCTGTCTAGTAGACGCTAACCTGTAGGAGAATAATTCATTACTTATTTATTCATTTATTAAAACATATTTATCTCGATAGATCTCCTCGGTTACCAGTTATATATTCTCAAAATTCAAAGAATACTTACTGCAAATTTTAATCCGTACAGATGTCGAGCCAAATTCTGGAAAAGGCTGAAACACACTTGTATTAATTCTTCAAGTAATCCAAAACAGCGGCTAAGTGGTTGAAGATCCGATGAGACTCTAAAAGTGGCCAACCTGCAAAAGAATAGGATACTAGTGCGGATTTAAACTAACACAATATCTTTTTCACAGTTCGTCATGCTTAGCAGTTAGAGGTTTCCAAACATAAATGATCACTTACTGAAAAGTCCATTTAGTTTAAATATAAGGGAAACTCCGGAAACGGCTACAGCTTCTGTGGAAACAGAGTCTTGTTGCACATCTCATTCCATTTTTTAAATCTGCCGATGGGTAGATGATTTTTTTCAATGCTGTCAAAGAGTTATTATTGCATTAAATTCTAGTGTCCCATATATCTGTAAGAAAAACACATACCCACTTCACTCACAACACTTTTTCTCAAAAACACTATCACGAGCGAACACAATCACACCCGCATAAATTCTTCAAGTAATCCAAAACAGCGGCTAAGTGGTTGAAGATCTGACGAAATTCTACTAGTGGCTGACCTGTAAAAGAATAAGATAATACGGATTTATCGTTACATTTCGCTCCTCTTTAGATCGTCTTGCATAGCTGTTAAAGACTCTCAAAGGTAAAGGAATACTTACTAATAAAAGTCCATTCAGTTTAAATTTAAGGCCAATTCCTGAAACGGCTTCACCTTCCACTGAAACAGTCTTGTTGCATCTCCAATCCCCATTTTGTAATCTGCCGATAGTTAGATAATTCCCAATAATGCTATCAATAAAGTGCTAGCGTCGATCATCTTCTGTCTTTGCAAAAAGGAATTTTTTAATTCGGCCGATGCTTAGTAGGTTCAGTCGAATGCTACAAAGAATTTATGAACCCTGACCTTTTGGTTAGTAGACGCGAAGCTGCAGCAGTCATGGCTATATGATTCCCTTCAATGCTATCAAAGAAGGTACTAGCTCATTATTTTCTGTCTTTGCAAAAAGGAATTTTTTAATTCGGCCAATGCTAAGAAGGTCAAATTCGATGCTTTCAAAGAAGTTATGAACGCTTATCTTCAGTGTAGTGCACACCAACCTGCAGCAGTCATGGTTAGATAATTCCCTTCAATGCTATCAAAGAAGGTACTAGCACAGATCATCTTCGATCTTTTGAATTTTTTAACTTCCGGTGCATAGAAGGTTCAGTTCAATGCTATCAAAAAACTTGTTGACGCTGATCTTCCGCTGTCTAGTAGACGCTAACCTGTAGGAGAATAATTCATTAATTGTTTATTTCTTTATTCAAACATATAATTATCTCGATAGATCTCCCCGCTTATCAGCTATATACCCTCAAAAAAAGTGGTTGAAGGTCTGACGAAACTCTACTAGTGACTGACCTGTAAAATAATAAGATAATACGGATTTACCGTTACATTTCGTTCCTTTTTAGATCATCTCGCTTAGCAGTTAAAGACTCACAAACGTAAAGGAATACTTACTAATAAAATTCCATTCAGTTTAAATTTAAGGCCAATTCCAGAAACGGCTACACCTTCCACTGAAACAGTCTTGTTGCATCTCCAATCCCCATTTTGAAATCTGCCGATAGTTAGATAATGCCCAATAATGCTATCAAACTGGCGCTAGCGTCGATCATTTTCTGTTTTTGCAAAAAGGAATTTTTTAATTCGGCCGATTCTAAGTAGGCTCAGTCCAATGCTACCAAAGAAATTTTGAACGCTGATCTTCTGGGTAGTAGACGCCAAGCTGCAGCAGTCATGGTTAGATGATTCCCTTCAATGCTATCAAAGAAGGTACTAGAGCCGATTATCTTCTGTCTTTGCAAAAAGGTATTTTTTAATTCGGCCGATGATAAGAAGGCTATGTTCGATGCTATCAAAAATCTTACGAACGCTGATCTTCAGTGTAGTAAACGCCAACCTGCAGCAGTCATTGTTAGATGATTCCCTTCAATGCTATCAAAGAAGGTACTAGCGAAGATCATCTTCTGTATTCTGAATTATTTAATCTTCCGGTGTTTAGAAGGTTCAGTTGAATGCTATCAAAGAACTTACGAACGCTGATCTTCTGTGTAGTAGACGCCAACCTGCAGCAGTCATGGTTAAATGATTACCTTCAATGTTATTAAAGAAAATAATAACGCCCATCATCTTCTGTCTTTGCAAAAACGATTTTTTTAATCTTCCGGTGTTAAGAAGGTTCAGTTCAATGCTATCAAAAGAACTTATTGACGCTGATCTTCCTCCGTTTTGTAGACGCTAACCTGTAGGGGAATAATTCATGAATTCTTCTTTATTGAAACATATAATTATCTCGATAGATCTTCTCGCTTACAAGTTATATATTCTCAAAATTCAAAGAATACTTACTGCAAATTTCAATCCGTACAAATATCAAGCCAAATTCTGGAAAAGGCTGTAACACACTCCGGCTGTAACGCCAACTCCGGAAATGTCTACACCTTGTGTTGAAATACGGTCTTGTTGCACATCTCATCCCATTTTCTAATGCTACCGATGGGTAGATGATTCCCTTCAATGCTATCAAATAATTATTATTGCATTAAATTCTAGAAATAAATCTGTAGGAGAATAAATCATTACTTCTTCTTTATTCAAATACATAATTACCTCACTATATCTCCTCACTTACCAGTTAGATATTCTCAAATTTCAAGGAATACTTACTGCAAATTTCAATCCGTACCGATGTCGTGCCTAATTCTTTAAAAGGCTAAACACCCGTATAAATTCTTCAAGTAATCCAAAACAGCGGCTACATTGTTGAAGATCTGACGAAATTCTAGTAGCGGCCAACCTGTAAAAGAACAAGATAATACCGATTTTCGCTTCTTCTTAGATCGTCTTGCTTAGCAGTTAAAGTCTCACAAACCTAAAAAAATACTTACTGAAAAGTCCATTCAGTCGAAACGTACAGCCAATTTCAGGAACGGCTACATTTTCCACTGAAACAGTCTTGTTGCATCTCCCATCCCCATTTTGAAATCTGCTGATAGTTAGGTGATTTCCTTTAATGCTAGCAAAGAAGGTACTAGCGCCGACCATGTTCTGTCTTTGCAAAGAGGAATTTTTTAATTCGACCGATGTTAAGATGGTTCAGTTCAATGCTATCAAAGAACTTCAGAACACCGGTCTTCTTTGTAATAGACGCGAACTCGCAGCAGTCATGGTTAGATGATTCCATTCAATGCTATGAAAGAAGATTCTAGCGCCGATTATCCTCTGTCTTCGCAAAAACGAATTTTTTAATGTTCCGGTGTTTAGAAGGTTCAGTTCAATGCTGCCAAAGAACTTACTGACGCTGATCTTCCTCTGTCTAGTAGACGCTAACCTGTAGGGGAATAATTCATTACTTCTTTTTTATTCAAACTTATCATTAGCTCGATAGATCTCCTCGCTTAGCAGTTATATATTCTGAGTATTTAAAGAATACTTACTGCAAATTTTACTCCGTACAGATGTCGAGACAAATTATGGCAAATGCTGCAACACACCCATATAAATTCTTCAAGTAGACCAAAACAGCGGTTAAGTGGTTGAAGGTCTGACGAAACTACAGCAGTGGCCAACCTGTAAAGGAATAAGACAATACGGATTTACCGTAACAATTCTTTTCTTCTTAGATCGTCTTGCTTAACAGTTAAAGACTCACAAACGTAAAGGAATACTTAATGAAAAGTCCATTCCGTTTAAATGTAAGGCTAATTCCAGAGACGGTACACCTTCCACTGAAACAGTCTTGATGCATCTCCCATACCATTTTCAAATCTGACGATTATTAGATGATTCCCTTCAATGCTATCAAAGAAGGGACTAGCGCCGATCATCTTCTGTCTTCGCAAAAAGATTTTTTTTATTCTCCCGGTGTTTAGAAGGATCAGCTATAAAAAGAACTTACTGACGCTGATATTCTTCTGTCTAGTATAAGCCAACCTGTGAGAGAATATTTCATTACTTCCTTTTTATTCAAACACATAAGTATCTCGATAAATCACGTCGCTTACTAGTTATATATTGTCAAATTTCAAAGAATACTTACTGCAAATTTCAATCCGTACAGATGTACGAAGATACTAACGCCGAATATCTTCTGCATTTGCAAGAAGGATTTTCTACTTATGCCGATGATAAGAAGGCTATGTTCAATGCTATCAAAAAACTTACGAACGCTGATCTTCAGTGTAGTAAACGCCAACCTGCAGCAGTCAGTGTTAGATAATTCCCTTCAATGCTATCAAAGAAGGTACTAGCGCAGATCATGTTCTGTGTTCTGAATTATTTAATCTTCCGGTGTTTAGAAGGTTCAGTTCAATGCTATCAAAGAACCTATTGACGCCGATCTTCCCCTGTCTAGTAGACGCTAACCTGTAGGAGAATAATTCATTACTTATTTATTCATTTATTAAAACATATTTATCTCGATAGATCTCCTCGGTTACCAGTTATATATTCTCAAAATTCAAAGAATACTTACTGCAAATGTCAATCCGTACAGATGTCGAGACAAATTCTGGAAAAGGCAGCAACACACTTGTATTAATTCTTCAAGTAATCCAAAACAGCGGCTAGGTTGTTGAGGATAAGATGAGACTCTAGAAGTGGCCAACCTGTAAAAGAATAAGATATTAGTGCGGATTTAAACTTACATTATATATCTTTTTCTCAGATCGTCATGCTTAGCAGTTAGAGGTTTCCAAACATAGATGATTACTTACTGAAAAGTCCATTTAGTTTAAATGTAAGGAAAACTCCGGAAACGGCTACAGCTTCTGTGGAAACAGAGTCTTGTTGCACATCTCATCCCCTTTTTTAAATCTGCCGATGGGTAGATGATTTTCTTAAATGCTATCAAAGAATTATTATTGCATTAAATTCTAGTGGCCCATATATCTGTAAGAAAAACACAAACCCACTTCACTCACAACACTTTTTCTCAAAAACACTATCACAAGCAAACACAATCACACCCGCATAAATTCTTCAAGTAATCCAAAACAGCGGCTAAGTGGTTGAAGATCTGACGAAATTCTACTAGTGGCTGACCTGTAAAAGAATAAGATAATACGGATTTATCGTTACATTTCGCTCCTCTTTAGATCGTCTTGCATAGCTGTTAAAGACTCTCAAACGTAAAGGAATACTTACTAAAAAAAGTCCATTCAGTTTAAATTTAAGGCCAATTCCAGAAACGGCTACACCTTCTACTGAAACAGACTTGTTGCATCTCCAATCCCCATTTTGTAATCTGCCGATAGTTAGATAATTCCCAATAATGCTATCAATAAAGTACTAGCGTCGATCATCTTCTGTCTTTGCAAAAAGGAATTTTTTAATTCGGCCGATGCTTAGTAGGTTCAGTCCAATGCTATAAAGAACTTATGAACCCTGACCTTCTGGGTAGTAGACGCCAAGCTGCAGCAGTCATGGTTATATGATTCCCATCAATGCTATCAAAGAAGGTACTAGCACAGATCATCTTCGATCTTTTGAATTTTTTAACTTCCGGTGCTTAGAATGTTCAGTTCAATGCTATCAAAGAACTTATTGACGCTGATCTTCCGCTGTCTAGTAGACCCTAACCTGTAGGAGAATAATTCATTACTTGTTTATTCCTTTATTCAAACATATAATTATCTCGATAGATCTCCCCGCTTATCAGCTATATACTCTCAAATTTCAAAGAATACTTACTGCAAATTTTAATCCGTACAGATGTCGAGCCAAATTCTGGGAAAAGGCTGCAACACGCTTTCATTAATTCTTCAAGTAATCCAAAACAGCGGCTAAGTGTTTGAAGGTCTGACGAAACTCTACTAGTGACTGACCTTTAAAATAATAATATAATAGGGATTTACCGTTACATTTCGTTCCTTTTTAGATCGTCTTGCTTATCATTTAAAGACTCACAAACGTAAAGGAATACTTAGTAATAAAAGTCCATTCAGTTTAAATTTAAGGCCAATTCCTGAAACGGCTACACCTTCCACTGAAACAGTCTTGTTACATCTCCCATCCCCATTTTGAAATCTGCCGATAGTTAGATAATGCCCAATAATGCTATCAAAATGATACTAGCGTCGATCATTTTCTGTCTTTGCAAAAAGGAATTTTTTAATTCGGCCGATGCTAAGTAGGTTCAGTCCAATGCTACCAAAGAAATTTTGAACGCTGATCTTCTGGGTAGTAGACGCCAAGCTGCAGCAGTCATGGTTAGATGATTCCCTTCAATGTTATCAAAGAAGGTACTAGAGCAGATTTTCTTTTGTCTTTGCAAAAAGGAATTTTTTAATTCGGCCGATGATAAGAAGGCTATGTTCAATGCTATCAAAAAACTTACGAACGCTGATCTTCAGTGTCGTAAACGCCAACCTGCAGCAGTCATTGTTAGATGATTCCCTTCAATGCTATCAAAAAGGTGCTTGCGCAGATCATCTTCTGTGTTCTGAATTATTTAATCTTCCGGTGTTTAGAAGGTTCAGTTCAATGCTATCAAAGAACTTATGAACACTGATCTTCAGTGTAGTGCACGCCAACCTGCAGCAGTCATGGTTAGATGATTCCCTTCAATGCTATCAAAGAAGGTACTAGCACAGATCATCTTCGATTTTCTGAATTTTTTATCTTCCGGTGCTTATAAGTTTCAGTTCAATGCTATCAAAGGACTTATTGACGCTGATCTTCCGCTGTCTAGTAGACGCTAACCTGTAGGAGAATAATTCATTACTTGTTTATTCCTTTATTCAACATATAATTATCTCGATAGATCTCCCCGCTTATCAGCTATATACCCTCAAAATTCAAAGAATACTTACTGCCAATTTTAATCCGTACAGATGTCGAGCCAAATTCTGGGAAAAGGCTGCAACAAGCTTTCATTAATTCTTCAAGTAATCCAAAACAGCGGCTAAGTGTTTGAAGGTCTGACGAAACTCTACTAGTGACTGACCTGTAAAATAATAATATAATAGGGATTTATCGTTACATTTCGTTCCTTTTTAGATCGTCTTGCTTATCATTTAAAGACTCACAAACGTAAAGGAATACTTAGTAATAAAAGTCCATTCAGTTTAAATGTAAGGCCAATTCCTGAAACGGCTACACCTTCCACTGAAACAGTCTTGTTACATCTCCCATCCCCATTTTGAAATCTGCCGATAGTTAGATAATGCCCAATAATGCTATCAAAATGATACTAGCGTCGATCATTTTCTGTCTTTGCAAAAAGGAATTTTTTAATTCGGCCGATGCTAAGTAGGTTCAGTCCAATGCTAACAAAGAAATTTTGAACGCTGATCTTCTGGGTATTAGACGCCAAGCTGCAGCAGTCATGGTTAGATGATTCCCTTCAATGCTATCAAAGAAGGTACTAGAGCAGATTTTCTTCTGTCTTTGCAAAAAGGAATTTTTTAATTCGGCCGATGATAAGAAGGCTATATTCAATGCTATCAAAAAACTTACGAACGCTGATCTTCAGTGTAGTAAACGCCAACCTGCAGCAGTCATTGTTAGATAATTCCCTTCAATGCTATCAAAGAAGGTACTAGCGCCTATTATCTTTTGTCTTTGCAATAAGGAATTTTTTAATTCGACCGATAATAAGAAGGTAATGTTTAAAGCTATCAAAGAACTTACGAACGTTGATCTTCAGTGTAGTCAACGCCAACCTGCAGCAGTCATTGTTAGATGATTCCCTTCAATGCTATCAAAAAGGTACTTGCGCAGATCATCTTCTGTGTTCTGAATTATTTAATCTTCCGGTGTTTAGAAGTTTCAGTTCAATGCTATCAAAGGACTTATTGACGCTGATCTTCCGCTGTCTAGTAGACGCTAACCTGTAGGAGAATAATTCATTACTTGTTTATTCCTTTATTCAAACATATAATTATCTCGATAGATCTCCCCGCTTATCAGCTATATACCCTCAAAATTCAAAGAATACTTACTGCCAAGTTTAATCCGTACAGATGTCGAGCCAAAGTCTGGAAAAGGGCTGCAACACGCTTCCATCAATTCTTCAAGTAATCCAAAACAGCGGCTAAGTGGTTGAAGGTCTGACGAAACTCTACTAGTGACTGACCTGTAAAATAATAATATAATAGGGATTTATCGTTACATTTCGTTCCTTTTTAGATCGTCTTGCTTATCATTTAAAGACTCACAAACGTAAAGGAATACTTAGTAATAAAAGTCCATTCAGTTTAAATTTAAGGCCAATTCCTGAAACGGCTACACCTTCCACTGAAACAGTCTTGTTACATCTCCCATCCCATTTTGAAATCTGCCGATAGTTAGATAATGCCCAATAATGCTATCAAAATGATACTAGCGTCGATCATTTTCTGTATTTGCAAAAAGGAATTTTTTAATTCGGCCGATGCTAAGTAGGTTCAGTCCAATGCTACCAAAGAAATTTTGAACGCTGATCTTCTGGGTATTAGACGCCAAGCTGCAGCAGTCATGGTTAGATGATTCCCTTCAATGCTATCAAAGAAGTTACTAGAGCAGATTTTCTTCTGTCTTTGCAAAAAGGAATTTTTTAATTCGGCCGATGATAAGAAGGCTATGTTCAATGCTATCAAAAAACTTACGAACGCTGATCTTCAGTGTAGTAAACGCCAGCCTGCAGCAGTCATTGTTAGATTATTCCCTTCAATGCTATAAAAGAAGGTACTAGCGCAGATCATCTTCTGTGTTCTGAAATATTTAATCTTCCGGTGTTTAGAAGGTTCAGTTCAATGCTATCAAAGAACTTATGAACACTGATCTTATGGGTAGTAGACGTCAAGCTGCAGCAGTCATGGTTAGATAATTCCCTTCAATGCTATCAAAGAAGGTACTAGCGCCTATTATCTTTTGTCTTTGCAATAAGGAATTTTTTAATTCGACCGATAATAAGAAGGTAATGTTCAAAGCTATCAAAGAACTTACGAACGTTGATCTTCAGTGTAGTAAACGCCAACCTGCAGCAGTCATGGTTAGATGATTCTCTTCAATGATATCAAAAAAGGTACTAGCGCATATCATCTTCTGTCTTCTGAATTTTTAATCTTCCGGTGTTTAGAAGGTTCAGTTCAATGCTATCAAAGAAATTATTGACGCCGATTTTCCCGTTTCTAGTAGACGCTAACCTGTAGGAGAATAATTTATTACTTGTTTATTCATTTATTCAAACATATAATTATCTCGATAGATCTCCTTGGTTACCAGTAATATATTCTCAAAATTCAAAGAATATTTACTGCAAATGTCAATCCGTACAGACGTCGAGACAAATTCTGGAAAAGGCAGCAACACACTTGTATTAATTCTTCAAGTAATCCAAAACAGCGGCTAAGTGGTTGAAGATAAGATGAGACTCTAGAAGTGGCCAAACTGTAAAAGAATAAGATATTAGTTCGGATTTAAACTAACATTATATATCTTTTTCTCAGATCGTCATGCTTAGCAGTTAGATGACTACTTACTGAAAAGTCCATTTAGTTTAAATGTAAGGAAAACTCCGGAAACGGCTACAGCTTCTGTGGAAACAGAGGCTTGTTGCACATCTCATTCCATTTTTTAAATCTGCCGATGTGTAGATGATTTTCTTCAATGCTATCAAAGAATTATTATTGCATTAAATTCTAGTGGCCCATATATCTGTAAGAAAAACACAAACCCACTTCACTCAAAACACTTTTTCTCAAAAACACTATCACAAGCGAACACAATCACACCCGCATAAATTCTTCAAGTAATCCAAAACAGCGGCTAAGTGGTTGAAGATCTGACGAAATTCTACTAGTGGCTGACCTGTAAAAGAATAAGATAATATGGATTTATCGTTACATTACGCTCCTCTCCCCATTTCCCAATAATGCTATCAATAAAGTACTAGCGTCGATCATCTTCTGTCTTTGCAAAAAGGAATTTTTTAATTCGGCCGATGCTAAGTAGGTTCAGTCCAATGCTATCAAAGAACTTATGAACGTTGACGTTCTGGGTAGTAGACGCCAAGCTGCAGCAGTCATGGTTATATGATTCCCTTCAATGCTATCAAAGAAGGTACTAGCTGATTATTTTCTGTCTCTGCAAAAAAGAATTTTTTAATTCGGCCGATGCTAAGAAGGTCAAGTTCGATGCTTTCAAAAAAGTTATGAACGCTTATCTTCAGTGTAGTGCACGCCAACCTGCAGCAGTCATGGTTAGATGATTCCCTTCAATGCTATCAAAGAAGGTACTAGCACAGATCATCTTCGATCTTCTGAATTTTTTATCTTCCGGTGCTTAGAAGTTTCAGTTCAATGCTATCAAAAACTTATTGACGCTGATCTTCCGCTGTCTAGTAGACGCTAACCTGTAGAAGAATAATTCTTTACTGGTTTATTCCTTTATCGAGACATATAATTATCTCGATAGATCTCCCCGCTTATCAGCTATATACCCTCAAAATTCAAAGAATACTTACTGCAAATTTTAATCCGTACAGATGTCGAGCCAAATTCTGGGAAAGGGCTGCAACACGCTTCCATTAATTCTTCAAGTAATCCAAAACAGCGGCTAAGTGGTTGAAGGTCTGACGAAACTCTACTAGTGACTGACCTGTAAAATAATAATATAATACGGATTTACCGTTACATTTCGTTCCTTTTTAGATCGTCTTGCTTATCATTTAAAGGGTCACAAACGTAAAGGAATACTTACTAATAAAAGTCCATTCAGTTTAAATTTAAGGCCAATTCCTGAAACGGCTTCACCTTCCACTGAAACAGTCTTGTTGCATCTCCCATCCCGATTTTGAAATCTGCCGATAGTTAGATAATGCCCAATAATGCTATCAAAATGGTAATAGCGTCGATCATTTTCTGTCTTTGCAAAAAGGAATTTTTTAATTCGGCCGATGCTAAGTAGGTTCAGTCCAATGCTACCAAAGAAATTTTGGACGCTGATCTTCTGGGTAGTAAAAGCCAAGCTGCAGCAGTCATGGTTAGATGATTCCCTTCAATGCTATCAAAGAAGGTACTAGAGCAGATTATCTCCTGTCTTTGCAAAAAGGAATTTTTTAATTCGGCCGATGATAAGAAGGCTATGTTCAATGCTATCAAAAAACATACGAACGCTGATCTTCAGTGTAGTAAACGCCAACCTGCAGCAGTCAGTGTTAGATGATTCCCTTCAATGCTATCAAAGAAGGTACTAGCGCAGATCATGTTCTGTGTTCTGAATTATTTAATTTTCCGGTGTTTAAAAGGTTCAGTTCAATGCTATCAAAGAACTTATTGACGCTGATCTTCCCCTGTCTAGTAGACGCTAACCTGTAGGAGAATAATTCATTACTTATTTATTCATTTATTAAAACATATTTATCTCGATAGATCTCCTCGGTTACCAGTTATATATTCTCAAAATTCAAAGAATACTTACTGCAAATGTCAATCCGTACAGATGTCGAGACAAATTCTGGAAAAGGCAGCAACACACTTGTATTAATTCTTCAAGTAATCCAAAACAGCGGCTAAGTTGTTGAGGATAAGACGAGACTCTAGAAGTGGCCAACCTGTAAAAGAATGAGATATTAGTGCGGATTTAAACTTACATTATATATCTTTTTCTCAGATCGTCATGCTTAGCAGTTAGAGGTTTCCAAACATAGGTGATTACTTACGGAAAAGTCCATTTAGTTTAAATGTAAGGAAAACTCCGGAAACGGCTACAGCTTCTGTGGAAACAGAGTCTTGTTGCACATCTCATCCCATTTTTTAAATCTGCCGATGGGTAGATGATTTTCTTCAATGCTATCAAAGAATTATTATTGCATTAAATTCTAGTGGCCCATATATCTGTAAGAAAAACACAAACCCACTTCACTCACAACACTTTTTCTCAAAAACACTATCACAAGCGAACACAATCACACCCGCATAAATTCTTCAAGTAATCCAAAACAGCGGCTAAGTGGTTGAAGATCTGACGAAATTCTACTAGTGGCTGACCTGTAAAAGAATAAGATAATACGGATTTATCGTTACATTTCGCTCCTCTTTAGATCGTCTTGCATAGCTGTTAAAGACTCTCAAACGTAAAGGAATACTTACTAAAAAAAGTCCATTCAGTTTAAATTTAAGGCCAATTCCAGAAACGGCTACACCTTATACTGAAACAGACTTGTTGCATCTCCAATCCCCATTTTGTAATCTGCCGATAGTTAGGTAATTCCCAATAATGCTATCAATAATGTACTAGCGTCGATCATCTTCTGTCTTTGCAAAAAGGAATTTTTTAATTCGGCCGATGCTTAGTAGGTTCAGTCCAATGCTATAAAGAACTTATGAACCCTGACCTTCTGGGTAGTAGACGCCAAGCTGCAGCAGTCATGGTTATATGATTCCCTTCAATGCTATCGAAGAAGGTACTAGCTGATTATTTTCTGTCTTTGGAAAAAGGAATTTTTTAATTCGGCCGATGCTAAGAAGGTCAAGTTCGATGCTTTCAAAGAAGTTATGAACGCTTATCTTCAGTGTAGTGCACACCAACCTGCAGCAGTCATGGTTAGATGATTCCCTTCAATGCTATCAAAGAAGGCACTAGCACAGATCATCTTCTGTGTTCTGAATTATTTAATCTTCCGGTGTTTAGAAGTTTCAGTTCAATGCTATCAAAGAACTTATTGACGCTGATTTTCCGCTGTCTAGTAGACGCTAACCTGTAGGAGAATAATTCATTACTTGTTTATTCCTTTATTCAAACATATAATTATCTCGATAGATCTCCCCGCTTATCAGCTATATACCCTCAAAATTCAAAGAATACTTACTGCAAATTTTAATTCGTACAGATGTCGAGCCAAATTCTGGAAAAGGGCTGCAACACGCTTCCATCAATTCTTCAAGTAATCCAAAACAGCGGCTAAGTGGTTGAAGGTCTGACGAAACTCTACTAGTGACTGACCTGTAAAATAATAATATAATAGGGATTTACCGTTACATATCGTTCCTTTTTAGATCGTCTTGCTTATCATTTAAAGACTCACAAAGTTAAAGGAATACTTACTAATAAAAGTCCATTCAGTTTAAATTTAAGGCCAATTCCTGAAACGGCTTCACCTTCCACTGAAACAGTCTTGTTGCATCTCCCATCCCCATTTTGAAATCTGCTGATAGTTAGATAATGCCCAATAATGCTATCAAAATGGTACTAGGGTCGATCATTTTCTGTCTTTGCAAAAAGGAATTTTTTAATTCGGCCGATGCTAAGTAGGTTCAGTTCAATGCTACCAAAGAAATTTTGAACGCTGAACTTCTGGGTAGTAGACGCCAAGCTGCAGCAGTCATGGTTAGATGATTCCCTTCAATGCTATCAAAGAAGGTACTAGAGCAGATTTTCTTCTGTCTTTGCAAAAAGGAATTTTTTAATTCGGCCGATGATAAGAAGGCTATGTTCAATGCTATCCAAAAACTTACGAACGCTGATCTTCAGTGTAGTAAACGCCAACCTGCAGCAGTCATTGTTAGATGATTCCCTTCAATGCTATCAAAGAAGGTACTAGCGCAGATCATCTTCTGTGTTCTGAATTATTTAATCTTCCGGTGTTTAGAAGGTTCAGTTCAATGCTATCAAAGAACTTATGAACACTGATCTTCTGGGTAGTAGACGTCAAGCTGCAGCAGTCATGGTTAGATGATTCCCTTCAATGCTATCAAAGAAGGTACTAGCGCCTATTATCTTTTGTCTTTGCAAAAAGGAATTTTTTAATTCGACCGATCATAAGAAGGTAATCTTTAAAGCTATCAAAGAACTTACGAACGTTGATCTTCAGTGTAGTAAACGCCAACCTGCAGCAGTCATGGTTAGATGATTCTCTTCAATGATATCAAAAAAGGTACTAGCGCATATCATCTTCTGTCTTCTGAATTTTCAATCTTCCGGTGTTTAGAAGGTTCAGTTCAATGCTATCAAAGAAAGCCAAGCTGCAGCAGTCATGGTTAGATGATTCTCTTCAATGCTATCAAAGAAGGTACTAGAGCAGATTTTCTTCTGTCTTTGCAAAAAGGAATTTTTTAATTCGGCCGATGATAAGAAGGCTATGTTCAATGCTATCCAAAAACTTACGAACGCTGATCTTCAGTGTAGTAAACGCCAACCTGCAGCAGTCATTGTTAGATGATTCCCTTCAATGCTATCAAAGAAGGTACCAGCGCAGATCATCTTCTGTGTTCTGAATTATTTAATCTTCCGGTGTTTAGAAGGTTCAGTTCAATGCTATCAAAGAACTTATGAACACTGATCTTCTGGGTAGTAGACGTCAAGCTGCAGCAGTCATGGTTAGATGATTCCCTTCAATGCTATCAAAGAAGGTACCAGCGCAGATCATCTTCTGTGTTCTGAATTATTTAATCTTCCGGCGCTTAGAAGGTTCAGTTCAATGCTATCAAAAAACGCCAAGCTGCAGCAGTCATGGTTAGATGATTCCCTTCAATGCTATCAAAGAAGGTACTAGAGCAGTTTTTCTTCTGTCTTTGCAAAAAGGAATTTTTTAATTCGGCCGATGATAAGAAGGCTATGTTCAATGCTATCCAAAAATTTACGAACGTTGATCTTCAGTGTAGTAAACGCCAACCTGCAGCAGACATTGTTAGATGATTCCCTTCAATGCTATCAAAGAAGGTACTAGCGCAGATCATCTTCTGTGTTCTGAATTATTTAATCTTCCGGTGTTTAGAAGGTTCAGTTCAATGCTATCAAAGAACTTATGAACACTGATCTTCTGGGTAGTAGACGTCAAGCTGCAGCATTCATGGTTAGATGATTTCCTTCAATGCTATCAAACAAGGTACTAGAGCAGTTTTTCTTCTGTCTTTGCAAAAAGGAATTTTTTAATTCGGCCGATGATAAGAAGGCTATGTTCAATGCTATCCAAAAACTTACGAACGCTGATCTTCAGTGTAGTAAACGCCAACCTGCAGCAGTCATTGTTAGATGATTCCCTTCAATGCTATCAAAGAAGGTACCAGCGCATATCATCTTCTGTCTTCTGAATTTTCAATCTTCCGGTGTTTAGATGGTTCAGTTCAATGCTATCAAAGAAAGCCAAGCTGCAGCAGTCATGGTTAGATGATTCTCTTCAATGCTATCAAAGAAGGTACTAGAGCAGATTTTCTTCTGTCTTTGCAAAAAGGAATTTTTTAATTCGGCCGATGATAAGAAGGCTATGTTCAATGCTATCCAAAAACTTACGAACGCTGATCTTCAGTGTAGTAAACGCCAACCTGCAGCAGTCATTGTTAGATGATTCCCTTCAATGCTATCAAAGAAGGTACCAGCGCAGATCATCTTCTGTGTTCTGAATTATTTAATCTTCCGGTGTTTAGAAGGTTCAGTTCAATGCTATCAAAGAACTTACGAACGCTGATCTTCAGTGTAGTAAACGCCAACCTGCAGCAGTCATTGTTAGATGATTCCCTTCAATGCTATCAAAGAAGGTACCAGCGCAGATCATCTTCTGTGTTCTGAATTATTTAATCTTCCGGCGCTTAGAAGGTTCAGTTCAATGCTATCAAAAAACGCCAAGCTGCAGCAGTCATGGTTAGATGATTCCCTTCAATGCTATCAAAGAAGGTACTAGAGCAGTTTTTCTTCTGTCTTTGCAAAAAGGAATTTTTTAATTCGGCCGATGATAAGAAGGCTATGTTCAATGCTATCCAAAAATTTACGAACGCTGATCTTCAGTGTAGTAAACGCCAACCTGCAGCAGACATTGTTAGATGATTCCCTTCAATGCTATCAAAGAAGGTACTAGCGCAGATCATCTTCTGTGTTCTGAATTATTTAATCTTCCGGTGTTTAGAAGGTTCAGTTCAATGCTATCAAAGATCTTATGAACACTGATCTTCTGGGTAGTAGACGTCAAGCTGCAGCAGTCATGGTTAGATGATTCCCTTCAATGCTATCAAAGAAGGTACTAGCGCCTATTACCTTTTGTCTTTGCAAAAAGGAATTTTTTAATTCGACCGATCATAAGAAGGTAATCTTTAAAGCTATCAAAGAACTTACGAACGTTGATCTTCAGTGTAGTGAACGCCAACCTGCAGCAGTCATGGTTAGATGATTCTCTTCAATGATATCAAAAAAGGTACTAGCGCATATCATCTTCTGTCTTCTGAATTTTCAATCTTCCGGTGTTTAGAAGGTTTAGTTCAATGCTATCAAAGAAGGCCAAGCTGCAGCAGTCATGGTTAGATGATTCTCTTCAATGCTATCAAAGAAGGTACTAGAGCAGATTTTCTTCTGTCTTTGCAAAAAGGAATTTTTTAATTCGGCCGATGATAAGAAGGCTATGTTCAATGCTATCCAAAAACTTACGAACGCTGATCTTCAGTGTAGTAAACGCCAACCTGCAGCAGTCATTGTTAGATGATTCCCTTCAATGCTATCAAAGAAGGTACCAGCGCAGATCATCTTCTGTGTTCTGAATTATTTAATCTTCCGGTGTTTAGAAGGTTCAGTTCAATGCTATCAAAGAACTTATGAACACTGATCTTCTGGGTAGTAGACGTCAAGCTGCAGCAGTCATGGTTAGATGATTCCCTTCAATGCTATCAAAGAAGGTACTAGAGCAGATTTTCTTCTGTCTTTGCAAAAAAGAAATTTTTTAATTCGGCCGATGATAAGAAGGCTATGTTCAATGCTATCCAAAAACTTACGAACGCTGATCTTCAGTGTAGTAAACGCCAACCTGCGGCAGTCATTGTTAGATGATTCCCTTCAATGCTATCAAAGAAGGTACTAGCGCCTATTATCTTTTGTCTTTGCAAAAAGGAATTTTTTAGTTCGACCGATCATAAGAAGGTAATCTTTAAAGCTATCAAAGAACTTACGAACGTTGATCTGCAGTGTAGTAAACGCCAACCTGCAGCAGTCATGGTTAGATGATTCTCTTCAATGATATCAAAAAAGGTACTAGCGCATATCATCTTCTGTCTTCTGAATTTTTAATCTTCCGGTGTTTAGATGGTTCAGTTCAATGCTATCAAAGAACGCCAAGCTGCAGCAGTCATGGTTAGATGATTCCCTTCAATGCTATCAAAGAAGGTACTAGAGCAGATTTTCTTTTGTCTTTGCAAAAAGGAATTTTTTAATTCGGCCGATGATAAGAAGGCTATGTTCAATGCTATCAAAAAACTTACGAACGCTGTTCTTCAGTGTCGTAAACGCCAACCTGCAGCAGTCATTGTTAGATGATTCCCTTCAATGCTATCAAAAAGGTACTTGCGCAGATCATCTTCTGTGTTCTGAATTATTTAATCTTCCGGTGTTTAGAAGGTTCAGTTCAATGCTATCAAAGAACTTATGAACACTGATCTTCAGTGTAGTGCACGCCAACCTGCAGCAGTCATGGTTAGATGATTCCCTTCAATGCTATCAAAGAAGGTACTAGCACAGATCATCTTCGATCTTCTGAATTTTTTATCTTCCGGTGCTTAGAAGTTTCAGTTCAATGCTATCAAAGGACTTATTGACGCTGATCTTCCGCTGTCTAGTAGACGCTAACCTGTAGGAGAAAAATTCATTACTTGTTTATTCCTTTATTCAAACATATAATTATCTCGATAGATCTCCCCGCTTATCAGCTATATACCCTCAAAATTCAAAGAATACTTACTGCCAAGTTTAATCCGTACAGATGTCGAGCCAAATTCTGGAAAAGGGCTGCAACACGCTTCCATCAATTCTTCAAGTAATCCAAAACAGCGGCTAAGTGGTTGAAGGTCTGACGAAACTCTACTAGTGACTGACCTGTAAAATAATAATATAATAGGGATTTATCGTTACATTTCGTTGCTTTTTAGATCGTCTTGCTTATCATTTAAAGACTCACAAACGTAAAGGAATACTTAGTAATAAAAGTCCATTCAGTTTAAATTTAAGGCCAATTCCTGAAACGGCTACACCTTCCACTGAAACAGTCTTGTTACATCTCCCATCCCCATTTTGAAATCTGCCGATAGTTAGATAATGCCCAATAATGCTATCAAAATGATACTAGCGTCGATCATTTTCTGTCTTTGCAAAAAGGAATTTTTTAATTCGGCCGATGCTAAGTAGGTTCAGTCCAATGCTACCAAAGAAATTTTGAACGCTGATCTTCTGGGTATTAGACGCCAAGCTGCAGCAGTCATGGTTAGATGATTCCCTTCAATGCTATCAAAGAAGGTACTAGAGCAGATTTTCTTCTGTCTTTGCAAAAAGGAATTTTTTAATTCGGCCGATGATAAGAAGGCTATGTTCAATGCTATCAAAAAACTTACGAACGCTGATCTTCAGTGTAGTAAACGCCAACCTGCAGCAGTCATTGTTAGATTATTCCCTTCAATGCTATAAAAGAAGGTACTATCGCAGATCATCTTCTGTGTTCTCAAATATTTAATCTTCCGGTATTTAGAAGGTTCAGTTCAATGCTATCAAAGAACTTATGAACACTGATCTTATGGGTAGTAGACGTCAAGCTGCAGCAGTCATGGTTAGATAATTCCCTTCAATGCTATCAAAGAAGGTACTAGCGCCTATTATCTTTTGTCTTTGCAATAAGGAATTTTTTAATTCGACCGATAATAAGAAGGTAATGTTCAAAGCTATCAAAGAACTTACGAACGTTGATCTTCAGTGTAGTAAACGCCAACCTGCAGCAGTCATGGTTAGATGATTCTCTTCAATGATATCAAAAAAGGTACTAGCGCATATCATCTTCTGTCTTCTGAATTTTTAATCTTCCGGTGTTTAGAAGGTTCAGTTCAATGCTATCAAAGAAATTATTGACGCCGATTTTCCCGTTTCTAGTAGACGCTAACCTGTAGGAGAATAATTTATTACTTGTTTATTCATTTATTCAAACATATAATTATCTCGATAGATCTCCTTGGTTACCAGTAATATATTCTCAAAATTCAAAGAATACTTACTGCAAATGTCAATCCGTACAGACGTCGAGACAAATTCTGGAAAAGGCAGCAACACACTTGTATTAATTCTTCAAGTAATCCAAAACAGCGGCTAAGTGGTTGAAGATAAGATGAGACTCTAGAAGTGGCCAAC
This sequence comes from Diabrotica virgifera virgifera, assembly GCF_917563875.1. NCBI lineage: Eukaryota > Metazoa > Arthropoda > Insecta > Coleoptera > Chrysomelidae > Diabrotica > Diabrotica virgifera. The sequence continues at coordinate 40,710,955 of NC_065449.1, forward strand.
CTGTAAAAGAATAAGATATTAGTTCGGATTTAAACTAACATTATATATCTTTTTCTCAGATCGTCATGCTTAGCAGTTAGATGACTACTTACTGAAAAGTCCATTTAGTTTAAATGTAAGGAAAACTCCGGAAACGGCTACAGCTTCTGTGGAAACAGAGTCTTGTTGCACATCTCATTCCATTTTTTAATCTGCCGATGTGTAGATGATTTTCTTCAATGCTATCAAAGAATTATTATTGCATTAAATTCTAGTGGCCCATATATCTGTAAGAAAAACACAAACCCACTTCACTCAAAACACTTTTTCTCAAAAACACTATCACAAGCGAACACAATCACACCCGCATAAATTCTTCAAGTAATCCAAAACAGCGGCTAAGTGGTTGAAGATCTGACGAAATTCTACTAGTGGCTGACCTGTAAAAGAATAAGATAATATGGATTTATCGTTACATTACGCTCCTCTCCCAATTCCCAATAATGCTATCAATAAAGTACTAGCGTCGATCATCTTCTGTCTTTGCAAAAAGGAATTTTTTAATTCGGCCGATGCTAAGTAGGTTCAGTCCAATGCTATCAAAGAACTTATGAACGTTGACGTTCTGGGTAGTAGACGCCAAGCTGCAGCAGTCATGGTTATATGATTCCCTTCAATGCTATCAAAGAAGGTACTAGCTGATTATTTTCTGTCTCTGCAAAAAAGAATTTTTTAATTCGGCCGATGCTAAGAAGGTCAAGTTCGATGCTTTCAAAAAAGTTATGCACGCTTATCTTCAGTGTAGTGCACGCCAACCTGCAGCAGTCATGGTTGTTAGATGATTCCCTTCAATGCTATCAAAGAAGGTACTAGCACAGATCATCTTTGATCTTCTGAATTTTTTATCTTCCGGTGCTTAGAAGTTTCAGTTCAATGCTATCAAAGAACTTATTGACGCTGATCTTCCGCTGTCTAGTAGACGCTAACCTGTAGAAAAATAATTCTTTACTGGTTTATTCCTTTATCGAAACATATAATTATCTCGATAGATCTCCCCGCTTATCAGCTATATACCCTCAAAATTCAAAGAATACTTACTGCAAATTTTAATCCGTACAGATGTCGAGCCAAATTCTGGGAAAGGGCTGCAACACGCTTCCATTAATTCTTCAAGTAATCCAAAACAGCGGCTAAGTGGTTGAAGGTCTGACGAAACTCTACTAGTGACTGACCTGTAAAATAATAATATAATACGGATTTACCGTTACATTTCGTTCCTTTTTAGATCGTCTTGCTTATCATTTAAAGACTCACAAACGTAAAGGAATACTTACTAATAAAAGTCCATTCAGTTTAAATTTAAGGCCAATTCCTGAAACGGCTTCACCTTCCACTGAAACAGTCTTGTTGCATCTCCCATCTCGATTTTGAAATCTGCCGATAGTTAGATAATGCCCAATAATGCTATCAAAATGGTAATAGCGTCGATCATTTTCTGTCTTTGCAAAAAGGAATTTTTTAATTCGGCCGATGCTAAGTAGGTTCAGTCCAATGCTACCAAAGAAATTTTGGACGCTGATCTTCTGGGTAGTAAACGCCAAGCTGCAGCAGTCATGGTTAGATGATTCCCTTCAATGCTATCAAAGAAGGTACTAGAGCAGATTATCTCCTGTCTTTGCAAAAAGGAATTTTTTAATTCGGCCGATGATAAGAAGGCTATGTTCAATGCTATCAAAAAACTTACGAACGCTGATCTTCAGTGTAGTAAACGCCAACCTGCCGCAGTCAGTGTTAGATGATTCCCTTCAATGCTATCAAAGAAGGTACTAGCGCAGATCATGTTCTGTGTTCTGAATTATTTAATTTTCCGGTGTTTAAAAGGTTCAGTTCAATGCTATCAAAGAACTTATTGACGCTGATCTTCTCCTGTCTAGTAGACGCTAACCTGTAGGAGAATAATTCATTACTTATTTATTCATTTATTAAAACATATTTATCTCGATAGATCTCCTCGGTTACCAGTTATATATTCTCAAAATTCAAAGAATACTTACTGCAAATGTCAATCCGTACAGATGTCGAGACAAATTCTGGAAAAGGCAGCAACACACTTGTATTAATTCTTCAAGTAATCCAAAACAGCGGCTAAGTTGTTGAGGATAAGACGAGACTCTAGAAGTGGCCAACCTGTAAAAGAATGAGATATTAGTGCGGATTTAAACTTACATTATATATCTTTTTCTCAGATCGTCATGCTTAGCAGTTAGAGGTTTCCAAACATAGGTGATTACTTACTGAAAAGTCCATTTAGTTTAAATGTAAGGAAAACTCCGGAAACGGCTACAGCTTCTGTGGAAACAGAGTCTTGTTGCACATCTCATCCCATTTTTTAAATCTGCCGATGGGTAGATGATTTTCTTCAATGCTATCAAAGAATTATTATTGCATTAAATTCTAGTGTCCCATATAGCTGTAAGAAAAACACAAACCCACTTCACTCACAACACTTTTTCTCAAAAACACTATCACAAGCGAACACAATCACACCCGCATAAATTCTTCAAGTAATCCAAAACAGCGGCTAAGTGGTTGAAGATCTGACGAAATTCTACTAGTGGCTGACCTGTAAAAGAATAAGATAATACGGATTTATCGTTACATTTCGCTCCTCTTTAGATCGTTTTGGATAGCTGTTAAAGACTCTCAAACGTAAAGGAATACTTACTAAAAAAAGTCCATTCAGTTTAAATTTAAGGCCAATTCCAGAAACGGCTACACCTTCTACTGAAACAGACTTGTTGCATCTCCAATCCCCATTTTGTAATCTGCCGATAGTTAGGTAATTCCCAATAATGCTATCAATAATGTACTAGCGTCGATCATCTTCTGTCTTTGCAAAAAGGAATTTTTTAATTCGGCCGATGCTTAGTAGGTTCAGTCCAATGCTATAAAGAACTTATGAACCCTGACCTTCTGGGTAGTAGACGCCAAGCTGCAGCAGTCATGGTTATATGATTCCCTTCAATGCTATCGAAGAAGGTACTAGCTGATTATTTTCTGTCTTTGGAAAAAGGAATTTTTTAATTCGGCCGATGCTAAGAAGGTCAAGTTCGATGCTTTCAAAGAAGTTATGAACGCTTATCTTCAGTGTAGTGCACACCATCCTGCAGCAGTCATGGTTAGACGATTCCCTTCAATGCTATCAAAGAAGGCACTAGCACAGATCATCTTCTGTGTTCTGAATTATTTAATCTTCCGGTGTTTAGAAGTTTCAGTTCAATGCTATCAAAGAACTTATTGACGCTGATCTTCCGCTGTCTAGTAGACGCTAACCTGTAGGAGAATAATTCATTACTTGTTTATTCCTTTATTCAAACATATAATTATCTCGATAGATCTCCCCGCTTATCAGCTATATACCCTCAAAATTCAAAGAATACTTACTGCAAATTTTAATCCGTACAGATGTCGAGCCAAATTCTGGAAAAGGGCTGCAACACGCTTCCATCAATTCTTCAAGTAATCCAAAACAGCGGCTAAGTGGTTGAAGGTCTGACGAAACTCTACTAGTGACTGACCTGTAAAATAATAATATAATAGGGATTTACCGTTACATATCGTTCCTTTTTAGATCGTCTTGCTTATCATTTAAAGACTCAAAAACTTAAAGGAATACTTACTAATAAAAGTCCATTCAGTTTAAATTTAAGGCCAATTCCTGAAACGGCTTCACCTTCCACTGAAACAGTCTTGTTGCATCTCCCATCCCCATTTTGAAATCTGCTGATAGTTAGATAATGCCCAATAATGCTATCAAAATGGTACTAGGGTCGATCATTTTCTGTCTTTGCAAAAACGAATTTTTTAATTCGGCCGATGCTAAGTAGGTTCAGTTCAATGCTACCAAAGAAATTTTGAACGCTGAACTTCTGGGTAGTAGACGCCAAGCTGCAGCAGTCATGGTTAGATGATTCCCTTCAATGCTATCAAAGAAGGTACTAGAGCAGATTTTCTTCTGTCTTTGCAAAAAGGAATTTTTTAATTCGGCCGATGATAAGAAGGCTATGTTCAATGATATCCAAAAACTTACGAACGCTGATCTTCAGTGTAGTAAACGCCAACCTGCAGCAGTCATTGTTAGATGATTCCCTTCAATGCTATCAAAGAAGGTACTAGCGCAGGTCATCTTCTGTGTTCTGAATTATTTAATCTTCCGGTGCTTAGAAGGTTCAGTTCAATGCTATCAAAAAACGCCAAGCTGCAGCAGTCATGGTTAGATGATTCCTTTCAATGCTATCAAAGAAGGTACTAGAGCAGATTTTCTTCTGTCTTTGCAAAAAGGAATTTTTTAATTCGGCCGATGATAAGAAGGCTATGTTCCATGCTATCCAAAAACTTACGAACGCTGATCTTCAGTGAAGTAAACGCCAACCTGCAGCAGTCATTGTTAGATGATTCCCTTCAATGCTATCAAAGAAGGTACTGGCGCAGATCATCTTCTGTGTTCTGAATTATTTAATCTTCCGGTGTTTAGAAGGTTCAGATCAATGCTATCAAAGAACTTATGAACACTGATCTTCTGGGTAGTAGACGTCAAGCTGCAGCAGTCATGGTTAGATGATTCCCTTCAATGCTATCAAAGAAGGTACTAGCGCCTATTATCTTGTGTCTTTGCAAAAAGGAATTTTTTAATTCGACCGATCATAAGAAGGTAATCTTTAAAGCTATCAAAGAACTTACGAACGTTGATCTTCAGTGTAGTAAACGCCAACCTGCAGCAGTCATGGTTAGATGATTCTCTTCAATGATATCAAAAAAGGTACTAGCGCATATCATCTTCTGTCTTCTGAATTTTTAATCTTCCGGTGTTTAGAAGGTTCAGTTCAATACTATCAAAGAACGCCAAGCTGCAGCAGTCATGGTTAGACGATTCCCTTCAATGCTATCAAAGAAGGTACTAGAGCAGATTTTCTTCTGTCTTTGCAAAAAGGAATTTTTTAATTCGGCCGATGATAAGAAGGCTATGTTCAATGCTATCCAAAAACTTACGAACGCTGATCTTCAGTGTAGTAAACGCCAACTTGCAGCAGTCATTGTTAGATGATTCCCTTCAATGCTATCAAAGAAGGTACCAGCGCAGATTATCTTCTGTGTTCTGAATTATGTAATCTTCCGGTGTTTAGAAGGTTCAGTTCAATGCTATCAAAGAACTTATGAACACTGATCTTCAGTGTAGTGCACGCCAACCTGCAGCAGTCATCGTTAGATGATTCCCTTCAATGCTATCCCAGAAGGTACTAGCACAGATCATCTTCGATTTTCTGAATTTTTTATCTTCCGGTGCTTAGAAGTTTCAGTTCAATGCTATCAAAGAACTTATTGACGCTGATCTTCCGCTGTCTAGTAGACGCTAACCTGTAGGAGAATAATTCATTACTTGTTTATTCCTTTATTCAAATATATAATTATCTCGATAGATCTCCCCGCTTATCAGCTATATACCCTCAAAATTCAAAGAATACTTACTGCAAATTTTAATCCGTACAGATGTCGAGCCAAATTCTGGGAAAGGGCTGCAACACGCTTCCATTAATTCTTCAAGTAATCCAAAACAGCGGCTAAGTGGTTGAAGGTCTGACGAAACTCTACTAGTGACTGACCTGTAAAATAATAATATAATAGGGATTTACCGTTACATTTCGTTCCTTTTTAGATCGTTTTGCTTATCATTTAAAGACTCACAAACGTAAAGGAATACTTACTAATAAAAGTCCATTCAGTTTAAATTTAAGGCCAATTCCTGAAACGGCTTCACCTTCCACTGAAACAGTCTTGTTGCATTTCCCATCCCCATTTTGAAATCTGCCGATACTTAGATAATGCCCAATAATGCTATCAAAATGATACTAGCGTCGATCATTTTCTGTCTTTGCAAAAAGGAATTTTTTAATTCGGCCGATGCTAAGTAGGTTCAGTCCAATGCTACCAAAGAAATTTTGAACGCTGATATTCTGGGTAGTAGACGCCAAGCTGCAGCAGTCATGGTTAGATGATTCCCTTCAATGCTATCAAAGAAGGCAATAGAGCATATTTTCTTCTGTCTTTGCAAAAAGTAATTTTTTAATTCGGCCGATGATAAGAAGGCTATGTTCAATGCTATCAAAAAACTTACGAACGCTGATCTTCAGTGTAGTAATCGCCAACCTGCAGCAGTCATTTTTAGATGATTCCCTTCAATGCTATCAAAGAAGGTACTAGCGCAGATCATCTTCTGTGTTCTGAATTATTTAATCTTCCGGTGTTTAGAAGGTTCAGTTCAACGCTATCAAAGAACTTATGAACACTGATTTTCTGGGTATTAGACGTCAAGCTGCAGCAGTCATGGTTAGATGATTCCTTTCAATGCTATCAAAGAAGGTACTAGCGCCTATTATCTTTTGTCTTTGCAAAAAGGAATTTTTTAATTCGACCGGTAATAAGAAGGTGATGTTCAAAGCTATCAAAGAACTTACGAACGTTGATCTTCAGTGTAGTAAACGCCAACCTGCAGCAGTCATGGTTAGATGATTCTCTTCAATGATATCAAAAAAGGTACTAGCGCATATCATCTTCTGTCTTCTGAATTTTTAATCTTCCGGTGTTTAGAAGGTTCAGTTCAATGCTATCAAAGAAATTATTGACGCCGATTTTCCCGTTTCTAGTAGACGCTAACCTGTAGGAGAATAATTTATTACTTGTTTATTCATTTATTCAAACATATAATTATCTCGATAGATCTCCTTGGTTACCAGTAATATATTCTCAAAATTCAAAGAATACTTACTGCAAATGTTAATCCGTACAGACGTCGAGACAAATTCTGGAAAAGGCAGCAACACACTTGTATTAATTCTTCAAGTAATCCAAAACAGCGGCTAAGTGGTTGAAGATAAGATGAGACTCTAGAAGTGGCCAACCTGTAAAAGAATAAGATATTAGTTCGGATTTAAACTAACATTATATATCTTTTTCTCAGATCGTCATGCTTAGCAGTTAGATGACTACTTACTGAAAAGTCCATTTAGTTTAAATGTAAGGAAAACTCCGGAAACGGCTACAGCTTCTGTGGAAACAGAGTCTTGTTGCACATCTCATTCCATTTTTTAAATCTGCCGATGTGTAGATGATTTTCTTCAATGCTATCAAAGAATTATTATTGCATTAAATTCTAGTGGCACATATATCTGTAAGAAAAACACAAACCCACTTCACTCAAAACACTTTTTCTCAAAAACACTATCACAAGCGAACACAATCACACCCGCATAAATTCTTCAAGTAATCCAAAACAGCGGCTAAGTGGTTGAAGATCTGACGAAATTCTACTAGTGGCTGACCTGTAAAAGAATAAGATAATACGGATTTATCGTTACATTTCGCTCCTCTTTAGATCGTCTTGCATAGCTCTTAAAGACTTTTAAACGTAAAGGAATACTTATTAATAAAATTCCATTCAGTTTTAATTTAAGGCCAATTCCAGAAACGGCTACACCTTCTACTGAAACAGTCTTGTTGCATCTCCAATCCCCATTTTGTAATCTGCCGATAGTTAGATAATTCCCAATAATGCTATCAATAAAGTACTAGCGTCGATCATCTTCTGTCTTTGCAAAGAGGAATTTTTTAATTCGGCCGATGCTAAGTAGGTTCAGTCCAATGCTATCAAAGAACTTATGAACGCTGATCTTCTGGGTAGTAGACGCCAAGCTGCAGCAGTCATGGTTATATGATTTCCTTCAATGCTATCAAAGAAGGTACTAGCTGATTATTTTCTGTCTTTGCAAAAAGGAATTTTTTAATTCGGCCGATGCTAAGAAGGTCAAGTTCGATGCTTTCAAAGAAGTTATGAACGCTTATCTTCAGTGTAGTGGACGCCAACCTGCAGCAGTCATGGTTAGATGATTCCCTTCAATGCTATCAAAGAACTTATTGACGCTGATCTTCCGCTGTCTAGTAGACGCAGACCTGTACGAGAATAATTCATTACTTGTTTATTCCTTTATTCAAACATATAATTATCTCGGTAGATCTCCCCGCTTACCAGCAATCTACTCTCAGAATTCAAAGAATACTTACTGCAAATTTTAATCCGTACAGATATCGAGCCAAATTCTGGAAAAGGCTGCAACACACTTGTATTAATTCTTCAATTCTTCAAGTAATCCAAAACAGCGGCAAAGTGGTTGAAGGTCTGACGAAACTCTACTAGTGACTGACCTGTAAAATAATAAGATAATACGGATTTACCGTTACATTTCGTTCCTTTTTAGATCATCTCGCTTAGCAGTTAAAGACTCACAAACGTAAAGGAATTCTTACTAATAAAATTCCATTCAGTTTAAATTTAAGGCCAATTCCAGAAACGGCTACACCTTCCACTGAAACAGTCTTGTTGCATCTCCAATCCCCATTTTGAAATCTGCCGATAGTTAGATAATGCCCAATAATGCTATCAAACTGGCACTAGCGTCGATCATTTTCGGTTTTTGCAAAAAGGAATTTTTTAATTCGGCCGATTCTACGTAGGCTCAGTCCAATGCTACCAAAGAAATTTTGAACGCTGATCTTCTGGGTAGGAGACGCCAAGCTGCAGCAGTCATGGTTAGATGATTCCCTTCAATGTTATCAAAAAGGTACTAGAGCAGATTTTCTTTTGTCTTTGCAAAAAGGAATTTTTTAATTCGGCCGATGATAAGAAGGCTATGTTCAATGCTATCAAAAAACTTACGAACGCTGATCTTCAGTGTCGTAAACGCCAACCTGCAGCAGTCATTGTTAGATGATTCCCTTCAATGCTATCAAAAAGGTACTTGCGCAGATCATCTTCTGTGTTCTGAATTATTTAATCTTCCGGTGTTTAGAAGGTTCAGTTCAATGCTATCAAAGAACTTATGAACACTGATCTTCAGTGTAGTGCACGCCAACCTGCAGCAGTCATGGTTAGATGATTCTGATACTGCAAATTTTAATCCGTACAGATGTCGAGCCAAATTCTGGGAAAGGGCTGCAACACGCTTCCATTAATTCTTCAAGTAATCCAAAACAGCGGCTAAGTGGTTGAAGGTCTGACGAAACTCTACTAGTGACTGACCTGTAAAATAATAATATAATACGGATTTACCGTTACATTTCGCTCCTCTTTAGATCGTCTTGCATAGCTGTTAAAGACTCTCAAACGTAAAGGAATACTTACTAATAAAAGTCCATTCAGTTTAAATTTAAGGCCAATTCCAGAAACTGCTACACCTTCTACTGAAACAGTCTTGTTGCATTTCCAATCCCCATTTTGTAATCTGCCGATAGTTAGATAATTCCCAATAATGCTATCAATAAAGTACTAGCGTCGATCATCTTCTGTCTTTGCAAAAAGGAATTTTTTAATTCGGCCGATGCTAAGTAAGTTCAGTCCAATGCTATCAAAGAACTTATGAACGCTGACGTTCTGGGTAGTAGACGCCAAGCTGCAGCAGTCATGTTAAGATGATTCCCTTCAATGCTATAAAAGAAGGTACGAGCACAGATCATCTTCGATCTTCTGAATTTTTTATCTTCCGGTGCTTAGAAGTTTCAGTTCAATGCTATCAAAAACTTATTGACGCTGATCTTCCGCTGTCTAGTAGACGCTAACCTGTAGGAGAATAATTCACTACTTGTTTATTCCTTTATTCAAACGTATAATTATCTCGATAGATCTCCCCGCTTATCAGCTATATACCCTCAAAATTCAAAGAATACTTACTGCAAATTTTAATCCGTACAGATGTCGAGCCAAATTCTGGGAAAGGGCTTCAACACGCTTCCATTAATTCTTCAAGAAATTCAAAACAGCGGCTAAGTGGTTGAAGGTCTGACGAAACTCTACTAGTGACTGACCTGTAAAATAATAATATAATACGGATTTACCGTTACATTTCGTTCCTTTTTATATCGTCTTGCTTATCATTTAAAGACTCACAAAAGTAAAGGAATACTTACTAATAAAAGTCCATTCAGTTTAAATTTAAGGCCAATTCCTGAAACGGCTTCACCTTCCACTGATACAGTCTTGTTGCATCTCCCATCCCCATTTTGAAATCTGCCGATAGTTAGATAATGCCCAATAATGCTATCAAAATGGAACTAGCGTCGATCATTTTCTGTCTTTGCAAAAAGGAATTTTTTTATTCGGCCGATGTTAAGTAGGTTCAGTCCAATGCTACCAAAGAAATTTTGAACGCTGATCTTCTGGGTAGTAGACGCCAAGCTGCAGCAGTCATGGTTAGATGATTCCCTTCAATGCTATCAAAGAAGGTACTAGAGCAGATTATCTTCTGTCTTTGCAAAAAGGAATTTTTTAATTCGGCCGATGATAAGAAGGCTATGTTCAATGCTATCAAAAAACTTACGAACGCTTACCTTCAGTGTAGTGCACGCCAACCTGCAGCAGTCATGGTTAGATTATTCCCTTCAATGCTATCAAAGAAGGTACTAGCACAGATCATCTTCTGTGTTCTGAATTATTTAATCTTCCGGTGTTTAGAAGGTTCAGTTCAATGCTATAAAAGAACTTATTGACGCTGATCTTCCCCTGTCTAGTAGACGCTAACCTGTAGGAGAATAATTCATTACTTGTTTATTCCTTTATTCAAACATATAATTATCTCGATAGATCTCCCCGCTTATCAGCTATATATTCTCAAAATTCAAAGAATACTTACTGCAAATTTTAATCCGTACAGATTTCGAGCCAAATTCTGGGAAAAGGCTGCAACACGCTTTCATTAATTCTTCAAGTAATCCGAAACAGCTGCTAAGTGGTTGAAGGTCTGACGAAACTCTACTAGTGACTGACCTGTAAAATAATAATATAATAGGGATTTACCGATACATTTCTTTCCTTTTTAGATCGTCTTGCTTATCATTTAAAGACTCACAAACGTAAAGGAATACTTACTTATAAAAGTCCATTCAGTTTAAATTTAAGACCAATTCCTGAAACGGCTTCACCTTCCACTGAATCAGTCTTGTTGCATCTCACATCCCCATTTTGAAATCTGCCGATAGTTAGATAATGCCCAATAATCCTATCAAAATGGTACTAGCGTCGATCATTTTCTGACTTTGCAAAAGGAATTTTTTAATTCGGCCGATGCTAAGTAGGTTCAGTCCAATGCTACCAAAGAAATTTTGAACGCTGATCTTCTGGGTAGTAGACGCCAAGCTGCAGCAGTCATGGTTAGATGATTTCCTTCAATGCTATCAAAGAAGGTACTAGAGCAGATTTTCTTCTGTCTTTGCAAAAAGGAATTTTTTAATTCGGCCGATGATAAGAAGGCTATGTTCAATGCTATCAAAAACTTACGAACGCTGATCTTCAGTGTAGTAAACGCCAACCTGCAGCAGTCATTGTTAGATGATTCCCTTCAATGCTATCAAAGAAGGTACTAGCGCAGATCATTTATTGTGTTCTGAATTATTTAATCTTCCGGTGTTTAGAAGGTTCAGTTCAATGCTCTCAAAGAACTTATGAACACTGATCTTCAGTGTAGTGCACGCCAACCTGCAGCAGTCATGGTTAGATGATTCCCTTCAATGCTATCAAAGAAGGTACTAGCACAGATCATCTTCGATTTTCTGAATTTTTTATCTTCCGGTGCTTAGAAGTTTCAGTTCAATGCTATCAAAGAACTTATTGACGCTGATCTTCCGCTGTCTAGTAGACGCTAACCTGTAGGAGAATAATTCATTACTTGCTTATTTCTTTATTCAAATATATAATTATCTCGATAGATCTCCCCGCTTATCAGCTATATACCCTCAAAATTCAAAGAATACTTACTGCAAATTTTAATCCGTACAGATGTCGAGCCAAATTCTGGGAAAGGGCTGCAACACGCTTCCATTAATTCTTCAAGTAATCCAAAACAGCGGCTAAGTGGTTGCAGATCTGACGAAATTATACTAGTGACTGACCTGTAAAAGAATAAGATAATACGGATTTATCGTTACATTTCGCTCCTCTTTAGATCGTCTTGCATAGCTGTTAGAGACTCTCAAACGTAAAGGAATACTTACTAATAAATTTCCATTCAGTTTAAATTTAAGGCCAATTCGTGAAACGGCTACACCTTCTATTGAAACAGTCTTGTTGCATCTCCAATCCCCATTTTGTAATCTGCCGATAGTTAGATAATGCCCAATAATGCTATCAAAATGGAACTAGCGTCGATCATTTTCTGTCTTTGCAAAAAGGAATTTTTTTATTCGGCCGATGCTAAGTAGGTTCAGTCCAATGCTACCAAAGAAATTTTGTACGCTGATCTTCTGGGTAGTAGACGCCAAGCTGCAGCAGTCATGGTTAGATGATTCCCTTCAATGCTATCAAAGAAGGTACTAGAGCAGATTATCTTCTGTCTTTGCAAAAAGGAATTTTTTAATTCGGCCGATGATATGAAGGCTATGTTCAATGCTATCAAAAAACTTACGAACGCTGACCTTCAGTGTAGTAAAAGCCAACCTGCAGTAGTCAGTGTTAGATGATTCCCTTCAATGCTATCAAAGAATGTACTAGCGCAGATCATGTTCTGTGCTCTGAATTATTTAATCTTTCGGTGTTTAGAAGGTTCAGTTCAATGCTATCAAAGAACTTATTGACGCTGATCTTCCCCTGTCTAGTAGACGCTAACCTGTAGGAGAATAATTCATTACTTATTTATTCATTTATTAAAACATATTTATCTCGATAGATCTCCTCGGTTACCAGTTATATATTCTCAAAATTCAAAGAATACTTACTGCAAATTTTAATCCGTACAGATGTCGAGCCAAATTCTGGAAAAGGCTGAAACACACTTGTATTAATTCTTCAAGTAATCCAAAACAGCGGCTAAGTGGTTGAAGATCCGATGAGACTCTAAAAGTGGCCAACCTGCAAAAGAATAGGATACTAGTGCGGATTTAAACTAACACAATATCTTTTTCACAGTTCGTCATGCTTAGCAGTTAGAGGTTTCCAAACATAAATGATCACTTACTGAAAAGTCCATTTAGTTTAAATATAAGGGAAACTCCGGAAACGGCTACAGCTTCTGTGGAAACAGAGTCTTGTTGCACATCTCATTCCATTTTTTAAATCTGCCGATGGGTAGATGATTTTTTTCAATGCTGTCAAAGAGTTATTATTGCATTAAATTCTAGTGTCCCATATATCTGTAAGAAAAACACATACCCACTTCACTCACAACACTTTTTCTCAAAAACACTATCACGAGCGAACACAATCACACCTGCATAAATTCTTCAAGTAATCCAAAACAGCGGCTAAGTGGTTGAAGATCTGACGAAATTCTACTAGTGGCTGACCTGTAAAAGAATAAGATAATACGGATTTATCGTTACATTTCGCTCCTCTTTAGATCGTCTTGCATAGCTGTTAAAGACTCTCAAAGGTAAAGGAATACTTACTAATAAAAGTCCATTCAGTTTAAATTTAAGGCCAATTCCTGAAACGGCTTCACCTTTCACTGAAACAGTCTTGTTGCATCTCCAATCCCCATTTTGTAATCTGCCGATAGTTAGATAATTCCCAATAATGCTATCAATAAAGTGCTAGCGTCGATCATCTTCTGTCTTTGCAAAAAGGAATTTTTTAATTCGGCCGATGCTTAGTAGGTTCAGTCGAATGCTACAAAGAATTTATGAACCCTGACCTTTTGGTTAGTAGACGCGAAGCTGCAGCAGTCATGGCTATATGATTCCCTTCAATGCTATCAAAGAAGGTACTAGCTCATTATTTTCTGTCTTTGCAAAAAGGAATTTTTTAATTCGGCCAATGCTAAGAAGGTCAAATTCGATGCTTTCAAAGAAGTTATGAACGCTTATCTTCAGTGTAGTGCACACCAACCTGCAGCAGTCATGGTTAGATAATTCCCTTCAATGCTATCAAAGAAGGTACTAGCACAGATCATCTTCGATCTTTTGAATTTTTTAACTTCCGGTGCATAGAAGGTTCAGTTCAATGCTATCAAAAACTTGTTGACGCTGATCTTCCGCTGTCTAGTAGACGCTAACCTGTAGGAGAATAATTCATTAATTGTTTATTTCTTTATTCAAACATATAATTATCTCGATAGATCTCCCCGCTTATCAGCTATATACCCTCAAAAAAAGTGGTTGAAGGTCTGACGAAACTCTACTAGTGACTGACCTGTAAAATAATAAGATAATACGGATTTACCGTTACATTTCGTTCCTTTTTAGATCATCTCGCTTAGCAGTTAAAGACTCACAAACGTAAAGGAATACTTACTAATAAAATTCCATTCAGTTTAAATTTAAGGCCAATTCCAGAAACGGCTACACCTTCCACTGAAACAGTCTTGTTGCATCTCCAATCCCCATTTTGAAATCTGCCGATAGTTAGATAATGCCCAATAATGCTATCAAACTGGCGCTAGCGTCGATCATTTTCTGTTTTTGCAAAAAGGAATTTTTTAATTCGGCCGATTCTAAGTAGGCTCAGTCCAATGCTACCAAAGAAATTTTGAACGCTGATCTTCTGGGTAGTAGACGCCAAGCTGCAGCAGTCATGGTTAGATGATTCCCTTCAATGCTATCAAAGAAGGTACTAGAGCCGATTATCTTCTGTCTTTGCAAAAAGGTATTTTTTAATTCGGCCGATGATAAGAAGGCTATGTTCGATGCTATCAAAAATCTTACGAACGCTGATCTTCAGTGTAGTAAACGCCAACCTGCAGCAGTCATTGTTAGATGATTCCCTTCAATGCTATCAAAGAAGGTACTAGCGAAGATCATCTTCTGTATTCTGAATTATTTAATCTTCCGGTGTTTAGAAGGTTCAGTTGAATGCTATCAAAGAACTTACGAACGCTGATCTTCTGTGTAGTAGACGCCAACCTGCAGCAGTCATGGTTAAATGATTACCTTCAATGTTATTAAAGAAAATAATAACGCCCATCATCTTCTGTCTTTGCAAAAACGATTTTTTTAATCTTCCGGTGTTAAGAAGGTTCAGTTCAATGCTATCAAAAGAACTTATTGACGCTGATCTTCCTCCGTTTTGTAGACGCTAACCTGTAGGGGAATAATTCATGAATTCTTCTTTATTGAAACATATAATTATCTCGATAGATCTTCTCGCTTACAAGTTATATATTCTCAAAATTCAAAGAATACTTACTGCAAATTTCAATCCGTACAAATATCAAGCCAAATTCTGGAAAAGGCTGTAACACACTCCGGCTGTAACGCCAACTCCGGAAATGTCTACACCTTGTGTTGAAATACGGTCTTGTTGCACATCTCATCCCATTTTCTAATGCTACCGATGGGTAGATGATTCCCTTCAATGCTATCAAATAATTATTATTGCATTAAATTCTAGAAATAAATCTGTAGGAGAATAAATCATTACTTCTTCTTTATTCAAATACATAATTACCTCACTATATCTCCTCACTTACCAGTTAGATATTCTCAAATTTCAAGGAATACTTACTGCAAATTTCAATCCGTACCGATGTCGTGCCTAATTCTTTAAAAGGCTAAACACCCGTATAAATTCTTCAAGTAATCCAAAACAGCGGCTACATTGTTGAAGATCTGACGAAATTCTAGTAGCGGCCAACCTGTAAAAGAACAAGATAATACCGATTTTCGCTTCTTCTTAGATCGTCTTGCTTAGCAGTTAAAGTCTCACAAACCTAAAAAAATACTTACTGAAAAGTCCATTCAGTCGAAACGTACAGCCAATTTCAGGAACGGCTACATTTTCCACTGAAACAGTCTTGTTGCATCTCCCATCCCCATTTTGAAATCTGCTGATAGTTAGGTGATTTCCTTTAATGCTAGCAAAGAAGGTACTAGCGCCGACCATGTTCTGTCTTTGCAAAGAGGAATTTTTTAATTCGACCGATGTTAAGATGGTTCAGTTCAATGCTATCAAAGAACTTCAGAACACTGGTCTTCTTTGTAATAGACGCGAACTCGCAGCAGTCATGGTTAGATGATTCCATTCAATGCTATGAAAGAAGATTCTAGCGCCGATTATCCTCTGTCTTCGCAAAAACGAATTTTTTAATGTTCCGGTGTTTAGAAGGTTCAGTTCAATGCTGCCAAAGAACTTACTGACGCTGATCTTCCTCTGTCTAGTAGACGCTAACCTGTAGGGGAATAATTCATTACTTCTTTTTTATTCAAACTTATCATTAGCTCGATAGATCTCCTCGCTTAGCAGTTATATATTCTGAGTATTTAAAGAATACTTACTGCAAATTTTACTCCGTACAGATGTCGAGACAAATTATGGCAAATGCTGCAACACACCCATATAAATTCTTCAAGTAGACCAAAACAGCGGTTAAGTGGTTGAAGGTCTGACGAAACTACAGCAGTGGCCAACCTGTAAAGGAATAAGACAATACGGATTTACCGTAACAATTCTTTTCTTCTTAGATCGTCTTGCTTAACAGTTAAAGACTCACAAACGTAAAGGAATACTTAATGAAAAGTCCATTCCGTTTAAATGTAAGGCTAATTCCAGAGACGGTACACCTTCCACTGAAACAGTCTTGATGCATCTCCCATACCATTTTCAAATCTGACGATTATTAGATGATTCCCTTCAATGCTATCAAAGAAGGGACTAGCGCCGATCATCTTCTGTCTTCGCAAAAAGATTTTTTTTATTCTCCCGGTGTTTAGAAGGATCAGCTATAAAAAGAACTTACTGACGCTGATATTCTTCTGTCTAGTATAAGCCAACCTGTGAGAGAATATTTCATTACTTCCTTTTTATTCAAACACATAAGTATCTCGATAAATCACGTCGCTTACTAGTTATATATTGTCAAATTTCAAAGAATACTTACTGCAAATTTCAATCCGTACAGATGTACGAAGATACTAACGCCGAATATCTTCTGCATTTGCAAGAAGGATTTTCTACTTATGCCGATGATAAGAAGGCTATGTTCAATGCTATCAAAAAACTTACGAACGCTGATCTTCAGTGTAGTAAACGCCAACCTGCAGCAGTCAGTGTTAGATAATTCCCTTCAATGCTATCAAAGAAGGTACTAGCGCAGATCATGTTCTGTGTTCTGAATTATTTAATCTTCCGGTGTTTAGAAGGTTCAGTTCAATGCTATCAAAGAACCTATTGACGCCGATCTTCCCCTGTCTAGTAGACGCTAACCTGTAGGAGAATAATTCATTACTTATTTATTCATTTATTAAAACATATTTATCTCGATAGATCTCCTCGGTTACCAGTTATATATTCTCAAAATTCAAAGAATACTTACTGCAAATGTCAATCCGTACAGATGTCGAGACAAATTCTGGAAAAGGCAGCAACACACTTGTATTAATTCTTCAAGTAATCCAAAACAGCGGCTAGGTTGTTGAGGATAAGATGAGACTCTAGAAGTGGCCAACCTGTAAAAGAATAAGATATTAGTGCGGATTTAAACTTACATTATATATCTTTTTCTCAGATCGTCATGCTTAGCAGTTAGAGGTTTCCAAACATAGATGATTACTTACTGAAAAGTCCATTTAGTTTAAATGTAAGGAAAACTCCGGAAACGGCTACAGCTTCTGTGGAAACAGAGTCTTGTTGCACATCTCATCCCCTTTTTTAAATCTGCCGATGGGTAGATGATTTTCTTAAATGCTATCAAAGAATTATTATTGCATTAAATTCTAGTGGCCCATATATCTGTAAGAAAAACACAAACCCACTTCACTCACAACACTTTTTCTCAAAAACACTATCACAAGCAAACACAATCACACCCGCATAAATTCTTCAAGTAATCCAAAACAGCGGCTAAGTGGTTGAAGATCTGACGAAATTCTACTAGTGGCTGACCTGTAAAAGAATAAGATAATACGGATTTATCGTTACATTACGCTCCTCTCCCCATTTCCCAATAATGCTATCAATAAAGTACTAGCGTCGATCATCTTCTGTCTTTGCAAAAAGGAATTTTTTAATTCGGCCGATGCTAAGTAGGTTCAGTCCAATGCTATCAAAGAACTTATGAACGTTGACGTTCTGGGTAGTAGACGCCAAGCTGCAGCAGTCATGGTTATATGATTCCCTTCAATGCTATCAAAGAAGGTACTAGCTGATTATTTTCTGTCTCTGCAAAAAAGAATTTTTTAATTCGGCCGATGCTAAGAAGGTCAAGTTCGATGCTTTCAAAAAAGTTATGAACGCTTATCTTCAGTGTAGTGCACGCCAACCTGCAGCAGTCATGGTTAGATGATTCCCTTCAATGCTATCAAAGAAGGTACTAGCACAGATCATCTTCGATCTTCTGAATTTTTTATCTTCCGGTGCTTAGAAGTTTCAGTTCAATGCTATCAAAAACTTATTGACGCTGATCTTCCGCTGTCTAGTAGACGCTAACCTGTAGAAGAATAATTCTTTACTGGTTTATTCCTTTATCGAGACATATAATTATCTCGATAGATCTCCCCGCTTATCAGCTATATACCCTCAAAATTCAAAGAATACTTACTGCAAATTTTAATCCGTACAGATGTCGAGCCAAATTCTGGGAAAGGGCTGCAACACGCTTCCATTAATTCTTCAAGTAATCCAAAACAGCGGCTAAGTGGTTGAAGGTCTGACGAAACTCTACTAGTGACTGACCTGTAAAATAATAATATAATACGGATTTACCGTTACATTTCGTTCCTTTTTAGATCGTCTTGCTTATCATTTAAAGGGTCACAAACGTAAAGGAATACTTACTAATAAAAGTCCATTCAGTTTAAATTTAAGGCCAATTCCTGAAACGGCTTCACCTTCCACTGAAACAGTCTTGTTGCATCTCCCATCCCGATTTTGAAATCTGCCGATAGTTAGATAATGCCCAATAATGCTATCAAAATGGTAATAGCGTCGATCATTTTCTGTCTTTGCAAAAAGGAATTTTTTAATTCGGCCGATGCTAAGTAGGTTCAGTCCAATGCTACCAAAGAAATTTTGGACGCTGATCTTCTGGGTAGTAAAAGCCAAGCTGCAGCAGTCATGGTTAGATGATTCCCTTCAATGCTATCAAAGAAGGTACTAGAGCAGATTATCTCCTGTCTTTGCAAAAAGGAATTTTTTAATTCGGCCGATGATAAGAAGGCTATGTTCAATGCTATCAAAAAACATACGAACGCTGATCTTCAGTGTAGTAAACGCCAACCTGCAGCAGTCAGTGTTAGATGATTCCCTTCAATGCTATCAAAGAAGGTACTAGCGCAGATCATGTTCTGTGTTCTGAATTATTTAATTTTCCGGTGTTTAAAAGGTTCAGTTCAATGCTATCAAAGAACTTATTGACGCTGATCTTCCCCTGTCTAGTAGACGCTAACCTGTAGGAGAATAATTCATTACTTATTTATTCATTTATTAAAACATATTTATCTCGATAGATCTCCTCGGTTACCAGTTATATATTCTCAAAATTCAAAGAATACTTACTGCAAATGTCAATCCGTACAGATGTCGAGACAAATTCTGGAAAAGGCAGCAACACACTTGTATTAATTCTTCAAGTAATCCAAAACAGCGGCTAAGTTGTTGAGGATAAGACGAGACTCTAGAAGTGGCCAACCTGTAAAAGAATGAGATATTAGTGCGGATTTAAACTTACATTATATATCTTTTTCTCAGATCGTCATGCTTAGCAGTTAGAGGTTTCCAAACATAGGTGATTACTTACGGAAAAGTCCATTTAGTTTAAATGTAAGGAAAACTCCGGAAACGGCTACAGCTTCTGTGGAAACAGAGTCTTGTTGCACATCTCATCCCATTTTTTAAATCTGCCGATGGGTAAATGATTTTCTTCAATGCTATCAAAGAATTATTATTGCATTAAATTCTAGTGGCCCATATATCTGTAAGAAAAACACAAACCCACTTCACTCACAACACTTTTTCTCAAAAACACTATCACAAGCGAACACAATCACACCCGCATAAATTCTTCAAGTAATCCAAAACAGCGGCTAAGTGGTTGAAGATCTGACGAAATTCTACTAGTGGCTGACCTGTAAAAGAATAAGATAATACGGATTTATCGTTACATTTCGCTCCTCTTTAGATCGTCTTGCATAGCTGTTAAAGACTCTCAAACGTAAAGGAATACTTACTAAAAAAAGTCCATTCAGTTTAAATTTAAGGCCAATTCCAGAAACGGCTACACCTTATACTGAAACAGACTTGTTGCATCTCCAATCCCCATTTTGTAATCTGCCGATAGTTAGGTAATTCCCAATAATGCTATCAATAATGTACTAGCGTCGATCATCTTCTGTCTTTGCAAAAAGGAATTTTTTAATTCGGCCGATGCTTAGTAGGTTCAGTCCAATGCTATAAAGAACTTATGAACCCTGACCTTCTGGGTAGTAGACGCCAAGCTGCAGCAGTCATGGTTATATGATTCCCTTCAATGCTATCGAAGAAGGTACTAGCTGATTATTTTCTGTCTTTGGAAAAAGGAATTTTTTAATTCGGCCGATGCTAAGAAGGTCAAGTTCGATGCTTTCAAAGAAGTTATGAACGCTTATCTTCAGTGTAGTGCACACCAACCTGCAGCAGTCATGGTTAGATGATTCCCTTCAATGCTATCAAAGAAGGCACTAGCACAGATCATCTTCTGTGTTCTGAATTATTTAATCTTCCGGTGTTTAGAAGTTTCAGTTCAATGCTATCAAAGAACTTATTGACGCTGATTTTCCGCTGTCTAGTAGACGCTAACCTGTAGGAGAATAATTCATTACTTGTTTATTCCTTTATTCAAACATATAATTATCTCGATAGATCTCCCCGCTTATCAGCTATATACCCTCAAAATTCAAAGAATACTTACTGCAAATTTTAATTCGTACAGATGTCGAGCCAAATTCTGGAAAAGGGCTGCAACACGCTTCCATCAATTCTTCAAGTAATCCAAAACAGCGGCTAAGTGGTTGAAGGTCTGACGAAACTCTACTAGTGACTGACCTGTAAAATAATAATATAATAGGGATTTACCGTTACATATCGTTCCTTTTTAGATCGTCTTGCTTATCATTTAAAGACTCACAAAGTTAAAGGAATACTTACTAATAAAAGTCCATTCAGTTTAAATTTAAGGCCAATTCCTGAAACGGCTTCACCTTCCACTGAAACAGTCTTGTTGCATCTCCCATCCCCATTTTGAAATCTGCTGATAGTTAGATAATGCCCAATAATGCTATCAAAATGGTACTAGGGTCGATCATTTTCTGTCTTTGCAAAAAGGAATTTTTTAACTCGGCCGATGCTAAGTAGGTTCAGTTCAATGCTACCAAAGAAATTTTGAACGCTGAACTTCTGGGTAGTAGACGCCAAGCTGCAGCAGTCATGGTTAGATGATTCCCTTCAATGCTATCAAAGAAGGTACTAGAGCAGATTTTCTTCTGTCTTTGCAAAAAGGAATTTTTTAATTCGGCCGATGATAAGAAGGCTATGTTCAATGCTATCCAAAAACTTACGAACGCTGATCTTCAGTGTAGTAAACGCCAACCTGCAGCAGTCATTGTTAGATGATTCCCTTCAATGCTATCAAAGAAGGTACTAGCGCAGATCATCTTCTGTGTTCTGAATTATTTAATCTTCCGGTGTTTAGAAGGTTCAGTTCAATGCTATCAAAGAACTTATGAACACTGATCTTCTGGGTAGTAGACGTCAAGCTGCAGCAGTCATGGTTAGATGATTCCCTTCAATGCTATCAAAGAAGGTACTAGCGCCTATTATCTTTTGTCTTTGCAAAAAGGAATTTTTTAATTCGACCGATCATAAGAAGGTAATCTTTAAAGCTATCAAAGAACTTACGAACGTTGATCTTCAGTGTAGTAAACGCCAACCTGCAGCAGTCATGGTTAGATGATTCTCTTCAATGATATCAAAAAAGGTACTAGCGCATATCATCTTCTGTCTTCTGAATTTTCAATCTTCCGGTGTTTAGAAGGTTCAGTTCAATGCTATCAAAGAAAGCCAAGCTGCAGCAGTCATGGTTAGATGATTCTCTTCAATGCTATCAAAGAAGGTACTAGAGCAGATTTTCTTCTGTCTTTGCAAAAAGGAATTTTTTAATTCGGCCGATGATAAGAAGGCTATGTTCAATGCTATCCAAAAACTTACGAACGCTGATCTTCAGTGTAGTAAACGCCAACCTGCAGCAGTCATTGTTAGATGATTCCCTTCAATGCTATCAAAGAAGGTACCAGCGCAGATCATCTTCTGTGTTCTGAATTATTTAATCTTCCGGTGTTTAGAAGGTTCAGTTCAATGCTATCAAAGAACTTATGAACACTGATCTTCTGGGTAGTAGACGTCAAGCTGCAGCAGTCATGGTTAGATGATTCCCTTCAATGCTATCAAAGAAGGTACCAGCGCAGATCATCTTCTGTGTTCTGAATTATTTAATCTACCGGCGCTTAGAAGGTTCAGTTCAATGCTATCAAAAAACGCCAAGCTGCAGCAGTCATGGTTAGATGATTCCCTTCAATGCTATCAAAGAAGGTACTAGAGCAGTTTTTCTTCTGTCTTTGCAAAAAGGAATTTTTTAATTCGGCCGATGATAAGAAGGCTATGTTCAATGCTATCCAAAAATTTACGAACGTTGATCTTCAGTGTAGTAAACGCCAACCTGCAGCAGACATTGTTAGATGATTCCCTTCAATGCTATCAAAGAAGGTACTAGCGCAGATCATCTTCTGTGTTCTGAATTATTTAATCTTCCGGTGTTTAGAAGGTTCAGTTCAATGCTATCAAAGAACTTATGAACACTGATCTTCTGGGTAGTAGACGTCAAGCTGCAGCATTCATGGTTAGATGATTCCCTTCAATGCTATCAAACAAGGTACTAGAGCAGTTTTTCTTCTGTCTTTGCAAAAAGGAATTTTTTAATTCGGCCGATGATAAGAAGGCTATGTTCAATGCTATCCAAAAATTTACGAACGCTGATCTTCAGTGTAGTAAACGCCAACCTGCAGCAGTCATTGTTAGATGATTCCCTTCAATGCTATCAAAGAAGGTACCAGCGCATATCATCTTCTGTCTTCTGAATTTTCAATCTTCCGGTGTTTAGATGGTTCAGTTCAATGCTATCAAAGAAAGCCAAGCTGCAGCAGTCATGGTTAGATGATTCTCTTCAATGCTATCAAAGAAGGTACTAGAGCAGATTTTCTTCTGTCTTTGCAAAAAGGAATTTTTTAATTCGGCCGATGATAAGAAGGCTATGTTCAATGCTATCCAAAAACTTACGAACGCTGATCTTCAGTGTAGTAAACGCCAACCTGCAGCAGTCATTGTTAGATGATTCCCTTCAATGCTATCAAAGAAGGTACCAGCGCAGATCATCTTCTGTGTTCTGAATTATTTAATCTTCCGGTGTTTAGAAGGTTCAGTTCAATGCTATCAAAGAACTTACGAACGCTGATCTTCAGTGTAGTAAACGCCAACCTGCAGCAGTCATTGTTAGATGATTCCCTTCAATGCTATCAAAGAAGGTACCAGCGCAGATCATCTTCTGTGTTCTGAATTATTTAATCTTCCGGCGCTTAGAAGGTTCAGTTCAATGCTATCAAAAAACGCCAAGCTGCAGCAGTCATGGTTAGATGATTCCCTTCAATGCTATCAAAGAAGGTACTAGAGCAGTTTTTCTTCTGTCTTTGCAAAAAGGAATTTTTTAATTCGGCCGATGATAAGAAGGCTATGTTCAATGCTATCCAAAAATTTACGAACGCTGATCTTCAGTGTAGTAAACGCCAACCTGCAGCAGACATTGTTAGATGATTCCCTTCAATGCTATCAAAGAAGGTACTAGCGCAGATCATCTTCTGTGTTCTGAATTATTTAATCTTCCGGTGTTTAGAAGGTTCAGTTCAATGCTATCAAAGAACTTATGAACACTGATCTTCTGGGTAGTAGACGTCAAGCTGCAGCAGTCATGGTTAGATGATTCCCTTCAATGCTATCAAAGAAGGTACTAGCGCCTATTACCTTTTGTCTTTGCAAAAAGGAATTTTTTAATTCGACCGATCATAAGAAGGTAATCTTTAAAGCTATCAAAGAACTTACGAACGTTGATCTTCAGTGTAGTGAACGCCAACCTGCAGCAGTCATGGTTAGATGATTCTCTTCAATGATATCAAAAAAGGTACTAGCGCATATCATCTTCTGTCTTCTGAATTTTCAATCTTCCGGTGTTTAGAAGGTTTAGTTCAATGCTATCAAAGAAAGCCAAGCTGCAGCAGTCATGGTTAGATGATTCTCTTCAATGCTATCAAAGAAGGTACTAGAACAGATTTTCTTCTGTCTTTGCAAAAAGGAATTTTTTAATTCGGCCGATGATAAGAAGGCTATGTTCAATGCTATCCAAAAACTTACGAACGCTGATCTTCAGTGTAGTAAACGCCAACCTGCAGCAGTCATTGTTAGATGATTCCCTTCAATGCTATCAAAGAAGGTACCAGCGCAGATCATCTTCTGTGTTCTGAATTATTTAATCTTCCGGTGTTTAGAAGGTTCAGTTCAATGCTATCAAAGAACTTATGAACACTGATCTTCTGGGTAGTAGACGTCAAGCTGCAGCAGTCATGGTTAGATGATTCCCTTCAATGCTATCAAAGAAGGTACTAGAGCAGATTTTCTTCTGTCTTTGCAAAAAAGAAATTTTTTAATTCGGCCGATGATAAGAAGGCTATGTTCAATGCTATCCAAAAACTTACGAACGCTGATCTTCAGTGTAGTAAACGCCAACCTGCGGCAGTCATTGTTAGATGATTCCCTTCAATGCTATCAAAGAAGGTACTAGCGCCTATTATCTTTTGTCTTTGCAAAAAGGAATTTTTTAGTTCGACCGATCATAAGAAGGTAATCTTTAAAGCTATCAAAGAACTTACGAACGTTGATCTGCAGTGTAGTAAACGCCAACCTGCAGCAGTCATGGTTAGATGATTCTCTTCAATGATATCAAAAAAGGTACTAGCGCATATCATCTTCTGTCTTCTGAATTTTTAATCTTCCGGTGTTTAGAGGGTTCAGTTCAATGCTATCAAAGAACGCCAAGCTGCAGCAGTCATGGTTAGATGATTCCCTTCAATGCTATCAAAGAAGGTACTAGAGCAGATTTTCTTCTGTCTTTGCAAAAAGGAATTTTTTAATTCGGCCGATGATAAGAAGGCTATGTTCAATGCTATCCAAAAACTTACGAACGCTGATCTTCAGTGTAGTAAACGCCAACCTGCAGCAGTCATTGTTAGATGATTCCCTTCAATGCTATCAAAGAAGGTACTAGCGCAGATCATCTTCTGTGTTCTGAATTATTTAATCTTCCGGTGTTTAGAAGGTTCAGTTCAATGATATCAAAGAACTTATGAACACTGATCTTCAGTGTAGTGCACGCCAACCTGCAGCAGTCATGGTTAGATGATTCCCTTCAATGCTATCAAAGAAGGTACTAGCACAGATCATCTTCGATTTTCTGAATTTTTTATCTTCCGGTGCTTAGAAGTTACAGTTCAATGCTATCAAAGAACTTATTGACGCTGATCTTCCGCTGTCTAGTAGACGCTAACCTGTAGGAGAATAATTCATTACTTGTTTATTCCTTTATCCAAATATATAATTATCTCGATAGATCTCCCCGCTTATCAGCTATATACCCTCAAAATTCAAAGAATACTTACTGCAAATTTTAATCCGTACAGATGTCGAGCCAAATTCTGGGAAAGGGCTGCAACACGCTTCCATTAATTCTTCAAGTAATCCAAAACAGCGGCTAAGTGGTTGAAGGTCTGACGAAACTCTACTACTGACTGACCTGTAAAATAATAATATAATAGGGATTTACCGTTACATTTCGTTCCTTTTTAGATCGTCTTGCTTATCATTTAAAGACTCACAAACGTAAAGGAATACTTACTAATAAAAGTCCATTCAGTTTAAATTTAAGGCCAATTCCTGAAACAGCTTCACCTTCCACTGAAACAGTCTTGTTGCATTTCCCATCCCCATTTTGAAATCTGCCGATACTTAGATAATGCCCAATAATGCTATCAAAATGATACTAGCGTCGATCATTTTCTGTCTTTGCAAAAAGGAATTTTTTAATTCTGCCGATGCTAAGTAGATTCAGTCCAATGCTACCAAAGAAATTTTGAACGCTGATATTCTGGGTAGTAGACGCCAAGCTGCAGCAGTCATGGTTAGATGATTCCCTTCAATGCTATCAAAGAAGGTAATAGAGCATATTTTCTTCTGTCTTTGCAAAAAGTAATTTTTTAATTCGGCCGATGATAAGAAGGCTATGTTCAATGCTATCAAAAAACTTACGAACGCTGATCTTCAGTGTAGTAAACGCCAACCTGCAGCAGTCATTTTTAGATGATTCCCTTCAATGCTATCAAAGAAGGTACTAGCGCAGATCATCTTCTGTGTTCTGAATTATTTAATCTTCCGGTGTTTAGAAGGTTCAGTTCAATGCTATCAAAGAACTTATGAACACTGATTTTCTGGGTATTAGACGTCAAGCTGCAGCAGTCATGGTTAGATGATTCCTTTCAATGCTATCAAAGAAGGTACTAGCGCCTATTATCTTTTGTCTTTGCAAAAAGGAATTTTTTAATTCGACCGATAATAAGAAGGTAATGTTTAAAGCTATCAAAGAACTTACGAACGTTGATCTTCAGTGTAGTAAACGCCAACCTGCAGCAGTCATGGTTAGATGATTCTCTTCAATGATATCAAAAAATGTACTAGCGCATATCATCTTCTGTCTTCTGAATTTTTAATCTTCCGGTGTTTAGAAAGTTCAGTTCAATGCTATCAAAGAACTTATTGACGCCGATTTTCCCGTTTCTAGTAGACGCTAACCTGTAGGAGAATAATTTATTACTTGTTTATTCATTTATTCAAACATATAATTATCTCGATAGATCTCCTTGGTTACCAGTTATATATTCTCAAAATTCAAAGAATATTTACTGCAAATGTCAATCCGTACAGATGTCGAGACAAATTCTGGAAAAGGCAGCAACACACTTGTATTAATTCTTCAAGTAATCCAAAAGAGCGGCTAAGTGGTTGAAGATAAAATGAGACTCTAGAAGTGGCCAAACTGTAAAAGAATAAGATATTAGTGCGGATTTAAACTAACATTATATATCTTTTTCTCAGATCGTCATGCTTAGCAGTTAGAGGTTTCCAAACATAGATGATTACTTACTGAAAAGTCCATTTAGTTTAAATGTAAGCAAAACTCCGGAAACGGCTACAGCTTCTGTGGAAACAGAGTCTGGTTGCACATCTCATCCCATTTTTTAAATCTGCCGATGGGTAGATGAATTTCTTCAATGCTATCAAAGAATTATTATTGCATTAAATTCTAGTGGCCCATATATCTGTAAGAAAAACACAAACCCACTTCAGTCACAACACTTTTTCTCAAAAACACTATCACAAGCGAACACAATCACACCCGCATAAATTCTTCAAGTAATCCAAAACAGCGGCTAAGTGGTTGAAGATCTGACGAAATTCTACTAGTGGCTGACCTGTAAAAGAATAAGATAATACGGATTTATCGTTACATTTCGCTCCTCTTTAGATCATCTTGCATAGCTGTTAAAGACTTTTAAACGTAAAGGAATACTTATTAATAAAATTCCATTCAGTTTTAATTTAAGGCCAATTCCAGAAACGGCTACACCTTCTACTGAAACAGTCTTGTTGCATCTCCAATCCCCATTTTGTAATCTGCCGATAGTTAGATAATTCCCAATAATGCTATCAATAAAGTACTAGCGTCGATCATCTTCTGTCTT
Organism: Diabrotica virgifera virgifera; assembly: GCF_917563875.1. Lineage (NCBI taxonomy): Eukaryota > Metazoa > Arthropoda > Insecta > Coleoptera > Chrysomelidae > Diabrotica > Diabrotica virgifera. The sequence continues at coordinate 40,738,828 of NC_065449.1, forward strand.
TGCAAAGAGGAATTTTTTAATTCGGCCGATGCTAAGTAGGTTCCGTCCAATGCTAACAAAGAACTTATGAACGCTGATCTTCTGGGTAGTAGACGCCAAGCTGCAGCAGTCATGGTTATATGATTTCCTTCAATGCTATCAAAGAAGGTACTAGCTGATTATTTTCTGTCTTTGCAAAAAGGAATTTTTTAATTCGGCCGATGCTAAGAAGGTCAAGTTCGATGCTTTCAAAGAAGTTATGAACGCTTATCTTCAGTGTAGTGGACGCCAACCTGCAGCAGTCATGGTTAGATGATTCCCTTCAATGCTATCAAAGAACTTATTGACGCTGATCTTCCGCTGTCTAGTAGACGCAGACCTGTACGAGAATAATTCATTACTTGTTTATTCCTTTATTCAAACATATAATTATCTCGGTAGATCTCCCCGCTTACCAGCAATCTACTCTCAGAATTCAAAGAATACTTACTGCAAATTTTAATCCGTACAGATATCGAGCCAAATTCTGGAAAAGGCTGCAACACACTTGTATTAATTCTTCAATTCTTCAAGTAATCCAAAACAGCGGCAAAGTGGTTGAAGGTCTGACGAAACTCTACTAGTGACTGACCTGTAAAATAATAAGATAATACGGATTTACCGTTACATTTCGTTCCTTTTTAGATCATCTCGCTTAGCAGTTAAAGACTCACAAACGTAAAGGAATTCTTACTAATAAAATTCCATTCAGTTTAAATTTAAGGCCAATTCCAGAAACGGCTACACCTTCCACTGAAACAGTCTTGTTGCATCTCCAATCCCCATTTTGAAATCTGCCGATAGTTAGATAATGCCCAATAATGCTATCAAACTGGCACTAGCGTCGATCATTTTCGGTTTTTGCAAAAAGGAATTTTTTAATTCGGCCGATTCTACGTAGGCTCAGTCCAATGCTACCAAAGAAATTTTGAACGCTGATCTTCTGGGTAGGAGACGCCAAGCTGCAGCAGTCATGGTTAGATGATTCCCTTCAATGTTATCAAAAAGGTACTAGAGCAGATTTTCTTTTGTCTTTGCAAAAAGGAATTTTTTAATTCGGCCGATGATAAGAAGGCTATGTTCAATGCTATCAAAAAACTTACGAACGCTGATCTTCAGTGTCGTAAACGCCAACCTGCAGCAGTCATTGTTAGATGATTCCCTTCAATGCTATCAAAAAGGTACTTGCGCAGATCATCTTCTGTGTTCTGAATTATTTAATCTTCCGGTGTTTAGAAGGTTCAGTTCAATGCTATCAAAGAACTTATGAACACTGATCTTCAGTGTAGTGCACGCCAACCTGCAGCAGTCATGGTTAGATGATTCCCTTCAATGCTATCAAAGAAGGTACTAGCACAGATCATCTTCGATCTTCTGAATTTTTTATCTTCCGGTGCTTAGAAGTTTCAGTTCAATGCTATCAAAGGACTTATTGACGCTGATCTTCCGCTGTCTAGTAGACGCTAACCTGTAGGAGAAAAATTCATTACTTGTTTATTCCTTTATTCAAACATATAATTATCTCGATAGATCTCCCCGCTTATCAGCTATATACCCTCAAAATTCAAAGAATACTTACTGCCAAGTTTAATCCGTACAGATGTCGAGCCAAATTCTGGAAAAGGGCTGCAACACGCTTCCATCAATTCTTCAAGTAATCCAAAACAGCGGCTAAGTGGTTGAAGGTCTGACGAAACTCTACTAGTGACTGACCTGTAAAATAATAATATAATAGGGATTTATCGTTACATTTCGTTGCTTTTTAGATCGTCTTGCTTATCATTTAAAGACTCACAAACGTAAAGGAATACTTAGTAATAAAAGTCCATTCAGTTTAAATTTAAGGCCAATTCCTGAAACGGCTACACCTTCCACTGAAACAGTCTTGTTACATCTCCCATCCCCATTTTGAAATCTGCCGATAGTTAGATAATGCCCAATAATGCTATCAAAATGATACTAGCGTCGATCATTTTCTGTCTTTGCAAAAAGGAATTTTTTAATTCGGCCGATGCTAAGTAGGTTCAGTCCAATGCTACCAAAGAAATTTTGAACGCTGATCTTCTGGGTATTAGACGCCAAGCTGCAGCAGTCATGGTTAGATGATTCCCTTCAATGCTATCAAAGAAGGTACTAGAGCAGATTTTCTTCTGTCTTTGCAAAAAGGAATTTTTTAATTCGGCCGATGATAAGAAGGCTATGTTCAATGCTATCAAAAAACTTACGAACGCTGATCTTCAGTGTAGTAAACGCCAACCTGCAGCAGTCATTGTTAGATTATTCCCTTCAATGCTATAAAAGAAGGTACTATCGCAGATCATCTTCTGTGTTCTCAAATATTTAATCTTCCGGTATTTAGAAGGTTCAGTTCAATGCTATCAAAGAACTTATGAACACTGATCTTATGGGTAGTAGACGTCAAGCTGCAGCAGTCATGGTTAGATAATTCCCTTCAATGCTATCAAAGAAGGTACTAGCGCCTATTATCTTTTGTCTTTGCAATAAGGAATTTTTTAATTCGACCGATAATAAGAAGGTAATGTTCAAAGCTATCAAAGAACTTACGAACGTTGATCTTCAGTGTAGTAAACGCCAACCTGCAGCAGTCATGGTTAGATGATTCTCTTCAATGATATCAAAAAAGGTACTAGCGCATATCATCTTCTGTCTTCTGAATTTTTAATCTTCCGGTGTTTAGAAGGTTCAGTTCAATGCTATCAAAGAAATTATTGACGCCGATTTTCCCGTTTCTAGTAGACGCTAACCTGTAGGAGAATAATTTATTACTTGTTTATTCATTTATTCAAACATATAATTATCTCGATAGATCTCCTTGGTTACCAGTAATATATTCTCAAAATTCAAAGAATACTTACTGCAAATGTCAATCCGTACAGACGTCGAGACAAATTCTGGAAAAGGCAGCAACACACTTGTATTAATTCTTCAAGTAATCCAAAACAGCGGCTAAGTGGTTGAAGATAAGATGAGACTCTAGAAGTGGCCAACCTGTAAAAGAATAAGATATTAGTTCGGATTTAAACTAACATTATATATCTTTTTCTCAGATCGTCATGCTTAGCAGTTAGATGACTACTTACTGAAAAGTCCATTTAGTTTAAATGTAAGGAAAACTCCGGAAACGGCTACAGCTTCTGTGGAAACAGAGTCTTGTTGCACATCTCATTCCATTTTTTAATCTGCCGATGTGTAGATGATTTTCTTCAATGCTATCAAAGAATTATTATTGCATTAAATTCTAGTGGCCCATATATCTGTAAGAAAAACACAGACCCACTTCACTCAAAACACTTTTTCTCAAAAACACTATCACAAGCGAACACAATCACACCCGCATAAATTCTTCAAGTAATCCAAAACAGCGGCTAAGTGGTTGAAGATCTGACGAAATTCTACTAGTGGCTGACCTGTAAAAGAATAAGATAATATGGATTTATCGTTACATTACGCTCCTCTCCCAATTCCCAATAATGCTATCAATAAAGTACTAGCGTCGATCATCTTCTGTCTTTGCAAAAAGGAATTTTTTAATTCGGCCGATGCTAAGTAGGTTCAGTCCAATGCTATCAAAGAACTTATGAACGTTGACGTTCTGGGTAGTAGACGCCAAGCTGCAGCAGTCATGGCTATATGATTCCCTTCAATGCTATCAAAGAAGGTACTAGCTGATTATTTTCTGTCTCTGCAAAAAAGAATTTTTTAATTCGGCCGATGCTACGAAGGTCAAGTTCGATGCTTTCAAAAAAGTTATGCACGCTTATCTTCAGTGTAGTGCACGCCAACCTGCAGCAGTCATGGTTGTTAGATGATTCCCTTCAATGCTATCAAAGAAGGTACTAGCACAGATCATCTTGGATCTTCTGAATTTTTTATCTTCCGGTGCTTAGAAGTTTCAGTTCAATGCTATCAAAGAACTTATTGACGCTGATCTTCCGCTGTCTAGTAGACGCTAACCTGTAGAAAAATAATTCTTTACTGGTTTATTCCTTTATCGAAACATATAATTATCTCGATAGATCTCCCCGCTTATCAGCTATATACCCTCAAAATTCAAAGAATACTTACTGCAAATTTTAATCCGTACAGATGTCGAGCCAAATTCTGGGAAAGGGCTGCAACACGCTTCCATTAATTCTTCAAGTAATCCAAAACAGCGGCTAAGTGGTTGAAGGTCTGACGAAACTCTACTAGTGATTGACCTGTAAAATAATAATATAATACGGATTTACCGTTACATTTCGTTCCTTTTTAGATCGTCTTGCTTATCATTTAAAGACTCACAAACGTAAAGGAATACTTACTAATAAAAGTCCATTCAGTTTAAATTTAAGGCCAATTCCTGAAACGGCTTCACCTTCCACTGAAACAGTCTTGTTGCATCTCCCATCTCGATTTTGAAATCTGCCGATAGTTAGATAATGCCCAATAATGCTATCAAAATGGTAATAGCGTCGATCATTTTCTGTCTTTGCAAAAAGGAATTTTTTAATTCGGCCGATGCTAAGTAGGTTCAGTCCAATGCTACCAAAGAAATTTTGGACGCTGATCTTCTGGGTAGTAAACGCCAAGCTGCAGCAGTCATGGTTAGATGATTCCCTTCAATGCTATCAAAGAAGGTACTAGAGCAGATTATCTCCTGTCTTTGCAAAAAGGAATTTTTTAATTCGGCCGATGATAAGAAGGCTATGTTCAATGCTATCAAAAAACTTACGAACGCTGATCTTCAGTGTAGTAGACGCCAAGCTGCAGCAGTCATGGTTAGATGATTCCCTTCAATGCTATCAAAGAAGGTAATAGAGCATATTTTCTTCTGTCTTTGCAAAAAGTAATTTTTTAATTCGGCCGATGATAAGAAGGCTATGTTCAATGCTATCAAAAAACTTACGAACGCTGATCTTCAGTGTAGTAATCGCCAACCTGCAGCAGTCATTTTTAGATGATTCCCTTCAATGCTATCAAAGAAGGTACTAGCGCAGATCATCTTCTGTGTTCTGAATTATTTAATCTTCCGGTGTTTAGAAGGTTCAGTTCAACGCTATCAAAGAACTTATGAACACTGATTTTCTGGGTATTAGACGTCAAGCTGCAGCAGTCATGGTTAGATGATTCCTTTCAATGCTATCAAAGAAGGTACTAGCGCCTATTATCTTTTGTCTTTGCAAAAAGGAATTTTTTAATTCGACCGGTAATAAGAAGGTGATGTTCAAAGCTATCAAAGAACTTACGAACGTTGATCTTCAGTGTAGTAAACGCCAACCTGCAGCAGTCATGGTTAGATGATTCTCTTCAATGATATCAAAAAAGGTACTAGCGCATATCATCTTCTGTCTTCTGAATTTTTAATCTTCCGGTGTTTAGAAGGTTCAGTTCAATGCTATCAAAGAAATTATTGACGCCGATTTTCCCGTTTCTAGTAGACGCTAACCTGTAGGAGAATAATTTATTACTTGTTTATTCATTTATTCAAACATATAATTATCTCGATAGATCTCCTTGGTTACCAGTAATATATTCTCAAAATTCAAAGAATACTTACTGCAAATGTTAATCCGTACAGACGTCGAGACAAATTCTGGAAAAGGCAGCAACACACTTGTATTAATTCTTCAAGTAATCCAAAACAGCGGCTAAGTGGTTGAAGATAAGATGAGACTCTAGAAGTGGCCAACCTGTAAAAGAATAAGATATTAGTTCGGATTTAAACTAACATTATATATCTTTTTCTCAGATCGTCATGCTTAGCAGTTAGATGACTACTTACTGAAAAGTCCATTTAGTTTAAATGTAAGGAAAACTCCGGAAACGGCTACAGCTTCTGTGGAAACAGAGTCTTGTTGCACATCTCATTCCATTTTTTAAATCTGCCGATGTGTAGATGATTTTCTTCAATGCTATCAAAGAATTATTATTGCATTAAATTCTAGTGGCACATATATCTGTAAGAAAAACACAAACCCACTTCACTCAAAACACTTTTTCTCAAAAACACTATCACAAGCGAACACAATCACACCCGCATAAATTCTTCAAGTAATCCAAAACAGCGGCTAAGTGGTTGAAGATCTGACGAAATTCTACTAGTGGCTGACCTGTAAAAGAATAAGATAATACGGATTTATCGTTACATTTCGCTCCTCTTTAGATCGTCTTGCATAGCTGTTAAAGACTTTTAAACGTAAAGGAATACTTATTAATAAAATTCCATTCAGTTTTAATTTAAGGCCAATTCCAGAAACGGCTACACCTTCTACTGAAACAGTCTTGTTGCATCTCCAATCCCCATTTTGTAATCTGCCGATAGTTAGATAATTCCCAATAATGCTATCAATAAAGTACTAGCGTCGATCATCTTCTGTCTTTGCAAAGAGGAATTTTTTAATTCGGCCGATGCTAAGTAGGTTCAGTCCAATGCTATCAAAGAACTTATGAACGCTGATCTTCTGGGTAGTAGACGCCAAGCTGCAGCAGTCATGGTTATATGATTTCCTTCAATGCTATCAAAGAAGGTACTAGCTGATTATTTTCTGTCTTTGCAAAAAGGAATTTTTTAATTCGGCCGATGCTAAGAAGGTCAAGTTCGATGCTTTCAAAGAAGTTATGAACGCTTATCTTCAGTGTAGTGGACGCCAACCTGCAGCAGTCATGGTTAGATGATTCCCTTCAATGCTATCAAAGAACTTATTGACGCTGATCTTCCGCTGTCTAGTAGACGCAGACCTGTACGAGAATAATTCATTACTTGTTTATTCCTTTATTCAAACATATAATTATCTCGGTAGATCTCCCCGCTTACCAGCAATCTACTCTCAGAATTCAAAGAATACTTACTGCAAATTTTAATCCGTACAGATATCGAGCCAAATTCTGGAAAAGGCTGCAACACACTTGTATTAATTCTTCAATTCTTCAAGTAATCCAAAACAGCGGCAAAGTGGTTGAAGGTCTGACGAAACTCTACTAGTGACTGACCTGTAAAATAATAAGATAATACGGATTTACCGTTACATTTCGTTCCTTTTTAGATCATCTCGCTTAGCAGTTAAAGACTCACAAACGTAAAGGAATTCTTACTAATAAAATTCCATTCAGTTTAAATTTAAGGCCAATTCCAGAAACGGCTACACCTTCCACTGAAACAGTCTTGTTGCATCTCCAATCCCCATTTTGAAATCTGCCGATAGTTAGATAATGCCCAATAATGCTATCAAACTGGCACTAGCGTCGATCATTTTCGGTTTTTGCAAAAAGGAATTTTTTAATTCGGCCGATTCTACGTAGGCTCAGTCCAATGCTACCAAAGAAATTTTGAACGCTGATCTTCTGGGTAGGAGACGCCAAGCTGCAGCAGTCATGGTTAGATGATTCCCTTCAATGTTATCAAAAAGGTACTAGAGCAGATTTTCTTTTGTCTTTGCAAAAAGGAATTTTTTAATTCGGCCGATGATAAGAAGGCTATGTTCAATGCTATCAAAAAACTTACGAACGCTGATCTTCAGTGTCGTAAACGCCAACCTGCAGCAGTCATTGTTAGATGATTCCCTTCAATGCTATCAAAAAGGTACTTGCGCAGATCATCTTCTGTGTTCTGAATTATTTAATCTTCCGGTGTTTAGAAGGTTCAGTTCAATGCTATCAAAGAACTTATGAACACTGATCTTCAGTGTAGTGCACGCCAACCTGCAGCAGTCATGGTTAGATGATTCCCTTCAATGCTATCAAAGAAGGTACTAGCACAGATCATCTTCGATCTTCTGAATTTTTTATCTTCCGGTGCTTAGAAGTTTCAGTTCAATGCTATCAAAGGCTTATTGACGCTGATCTTCCGCTGTCTAGTAGACGCTAACCTGTAGGAGAATAATTCATTACTTGTTTATTCCTTTATTCAAACATATAATTATCTCGATAGATCTCCCCGCTTATCAGCTATATACCCTCAAAATTCAAAGAATACTTACTGCCAAGTTTAATCCGTACAGATGTCGAGCCAAATTCTGGAAAAAGGCTGCAACACGCTTCTATCAATTCTTCAAGTAATCCAAAACAGCGGCTAAGTGGTTGAAGGTCTGACGAAACTCTACTAGTGACTGACCTGTAAAATAATAATATAATAGGGATTTATCTTTACATTTCGTTGCTTTTTAGATCGTCTTGCTTATCATTTAAAGACTCACAAACGTAAAGGAATACTTAGTAATAAAAGTCCATTCAGTTTAAATTTAAGGCCAATTCCTGAAACGGCTACACCTTCCACTGAAACAGTCTTGTTACATCTCCCATCCCCATTTTGAAATCTGCCGATAGTTAGATAATGCCCAATAATGCTATCAAAATGATACTAGCGTCGATCATTTTCTGTCTTTGCAAAAAGGAATTTTTTAATTCGGCCGATGCTAAGTAGGTTCAGTCCAATGCTACCAAAGAAATTTTGAACGCTGATCTTCTGGGTATTAGACGCCAAGCTGCAGCAGTCATGGTTAGATGATTCCCTTCAATGCTATCAAAGAAGGTACTAGAGCAGATTTTCTTCTGTCTTTGCAAAAAGGAATTTTTTAATTCGGCCGATGATAAGAAGGCTATGTTCAATGCTATCAAAAAACTTACGAACGCTGATCTTCAGTGTAGTAAACGCCAACCTGCAGCAGTCATTGTTAGATTATTCCCTTCAATGCTATAAAAGAAGGTACTATCGCAGATCATCTTCTGTGTTCTGAAATATTTAATCTTCCGGTATTTAGAAGGTTCAGTTCAATGCTATCAAAGAACTTATGAACACTGATCTTATGGGTAGAAGACGTCAAGCTGCAGCAGTCATGGTTAGATAATTCCCTTCAATGCTATCAAAGAAGGTACTAGCGCCTATTATCTTTTGTCTTTGCAATAAGGAATTTTTTAATTCGACCGATAATAAGAAGGTAATGTTCAAAGCTATCAAAGAACTTACGAACGTTGATCTTCAGTGTAGTACACGCCAACCTGCAGCAGTCATGGTTAGATGATTCTCTTCAATGATATCAAAAAAGGTACTAGCGCATATCATCTTCTGTCTTCTGAATTTTTAATCTTCCGGTGTTTAGAAGGTTCAGTTCAATGCTATCAAAGAAATTATTGACGCCGATTTTCCCGTTTCTAGTAGACGCTAACCTGTAGGAGAATAATTTATTACTTGTTTATTCATTTATTCAAACATATAATTATCTCGATAGATCTCCTTGGTTACCAGTAATATATTCTCAAAATTCAAAGAATACTTACTGCAAATGTCAATCCGTACAGACGTCGAGACAAATTCTGGAAAAGGCAGCAACACACTTGTATTAATTCTTCAAGTAATCCAAAACAGCGGCTAAGTGGTTGAAGATAAGATGAGACTCTAGAAGTGGCCAACCTGTAAAAGAATAAGATATTAGTTCGGATTTAAACTAACATTATATATCTTTTTCTCAGATCGTCATGCTTAGCAGTTAGATGACTACTTACTGAAAAGTCCATTTAGTTTAAATGTAAGGAAAACTCCGGAAACGGCTACAGCTTCTGTGGAAACAGAGTCTTGTTGCACATCTCATTCCATTTTTTAAATCTGCCGATGTGTAGATGATTTTCTTCAATGCTATCAAAGAATTATTATTGCATTAAATTCTAGTGGCACATATATCTGTAAGAAAAACACAAACCCACTTCACTCAAAACACTTTTTCTCAAAAACACTATCACAAGCGAACACAATCACACCCGCATAAATTCTTCAAGTAATCCAAAACAGCGGCTAAGTGGTTGAAGATCTGACGAAATTCTACTAGTGGCTGACCTGTAAAAGAATAAGATAATACGGATTTATCGTTACATTTCGCTCCTCTTTAGATCGTCTTGCATAGCTGTTAAAGACTTTTAAACGTAAAGGAATACTTATTAATAAAATTCCATTCAGTTTTAATTTAAGGCCAATTCCAGAAACGGCTACACCTTCTACTGAAACAGTCTTGTTGCATCTCCAATCCCCATTTTGTAATCTGCCGATAGTTAGATAATTCCCAATAATGCTATCAATAAAGTACTAGCGTCGATCATCTTCTGTCTTTGCAAAGAGGAATTTTTTAATTCGGCCGATGCTAAGTAGGTTCAGTCCAATGCTATCAAAGAACTTATGAACGCTGATCTTCTGGGTAGTAGACGCCAAGCTGCAGCAGTCATGGTTATATGATTTCCTTCAATGCTATCAAAGAAGGTACTAGCTGATTATTTTCTGTCTTTGCAAAAAGGAATTTTTTAATTCGGCCGATGCTAAGAAGGTCAAGTTCGATGCTTTCAAAGAAGTTATGAACGCTTATCTTCAGTGTAGTGGACGCCAACCTGCAGCAGTCATGGTTAGATGATTCCCTTCAATGCTATCAAAGAACTTATTGACGCTGATCTTCCGCTGTCTAGTAGACGCAGACCTGTACGAGAATAATTCATTACTTGTTTATTCCTTTATTCAAACATATAATTATCTCGGTAGATCTCCCCGCTTACCAGCAATCTACTCTCAGAATTCAAAGAATACTTACTGCAAATTTTAATCCGTACAGATATCGAGCCAAATTCTGGAAAAGGCTGCAACACACTTGTATTAATTCTTCAATTCTTCAAGTAATCCAAAACAGCGGCAAAGTGGTTGAAGGTCTGACGAAACTCTACTAGTGACTGACCTGTAAAATAATAAGATAATACGGATTTACCGTTACATTTCGTTCCTTTTTAGATCATCTCGCTTAGCAGTTAAAGACTCACAAACGTAAAGGAATTCTTACTAATAAAATTCCATTCAGTTTAAATTTAAGGCCAATTCCAGAAACGGCTACACCTTCCACTGAAACAGTCTTGTTGCATCTCCAATCCCCATTTTGAAATCTGCCGATAGTTAGATAATGCCCAATAATGCTATCAAACTGGCACTAGCGTCGATCATTTTCGGTTTTTGCAAAAAGGAATTTTTTAATTCGGCCGATTCTACGTAGGCTCAGTCCAATGCTACCAAAGAAATTTTGAACGCTGATCTTCTGGGTAGGAGACGCCAAGCTGCAGCAGTCATGGTTAGATGATTCCCTTCAATGTTATCAAAAAGGTACTAGAGCAGATTTTCTTTTGTCTTTGCAAAAAGGAATTTTTTAATTCGGCCGATGATAAGAAGGCTATGTTCAATGCTATCAAAAAACTTACGAACGCTGATCTTCAGTGTCGTAAACGCCAACCTGCAGCAGTCATTGTTAGATGATTCCCTTCAATGCTATCAAAAAGGTACTTGCGCAGATCATCTTCTGTGTTCTGAATTATTTAATCTTCCGGTGTTTAGAAGGTTCAGTTCAATGCTATCAAAGAACTTATGAACACTGATCTTCAGTGTAGTGCACGCCAACCTGCAGCAGTCATGGTTAGATGATTCCCTTCAATGCTATCAAAGAAGGTACTAGCACAGATCATCTTCGATCTTCTGAATTTTTTATCTTCCGGTGCTTAGAAGTTTCAGTTCAATGCTATCAAAGGCTTATTGACGCTGATCTTCCGCTGTCTAGTAGACGCTAACCTGTAGGAGAATAATTCATTACTTGTTTATTCCTTTATTCAAACATATAATTATCTCGATAGATCTCCCCGCTTATCAGCTATATACCCTCAAAATTCAAAGAATACTTACTGCCAAGTTTAATCCGTACAGATGTCGAGCCAAATTCTGGAAAAAGGCTGCAACACGCTTCTATCAATTCTTCAAGTAATCCAAAACAGCGGCTAAGTGGTTGAAGGTCTGACGAAACTCTACTAGTGACTGACCTGTAAAATAATAATATAATAGGGATTTATCTTTACATTTCGTTGCTTTTTAGATCGTCTTGCTTATCATTTAAAGACTCACAAACGTAAAGGAATACTTAGTAATAAAAGTCCATTCAGTTTAAATTTAAGGCCAATTCCTGAAACGGCTACACCTTCCACTGAAACAGTCTTGTTACATCTCCCATCCCCATTTTGAAATCTGCCGATAGTTAGATAATGCCCAATAATGCTATCAAAATGATACTAGCGTCGATCATTTTCTGTCTTTGCAAAAAGGAATTTTTTAATTCGGCCGATGCTAAGTAGGTTCAGTCCAATGCTACCAAAGAAATTTTGAACGCTGATCTTCTGGGTATTAGACGCCAAGCTGCAGCAGTCATGGTTAGATGATTCCCTTCAATGCTATCAAAGAAGGTACTAGAGCAGATTTTCTTCTGTCTTTGCAAAAAGGAATTTTTTAATTCGGCCGATGATAAGAAGGCTATGTTCAATGCTATCAAAAAACTTACGAACGCTGATCTTCAGTGTAGTAAACGCCAACCTGCAGCAGTCATTGTTAGATTATTCCCTTCAATGCTATAAAAGAAGGTACTATCGCAGATCATCTTCTGTGTTCTGAAATATTTAATCTTCCGGTATTTAGAAGGTTCAGTTCAATGCTATCAAAGAACTTATGAACACTGATCTTATGGGTAGAAGACGTCAAGCTGCAGCAGTCATGGTTAGATAATTCCCTTCAATGCTATCAAAGAAGGTACTAGCGCCTATTATCTTTTGTCTTTGCAATAAGGAATTTTTTAATTCGACCGATAATAAGAAGGTAATGTTCAAAGCTATCAAAGAACTTACGAACGTTGATCTTCAGTGTAGTACACGCCAACCTGCAGCAGTCATGGTTAGATGATTCTCTTCAATGATATCAAAAAAGGTACTAGCGCATATCATCTTCTGTCTTCTGAATTTTTAATCTTCCGGTGTTTAGAAGGTTCAGTTCAATGCTATCAAAGAAATTATTGACGCCGATTTTCCCGTTTCTAGTAGACGCTAACCTGTAGGAGAATAATTTATTACTTGTTTATTCATTTATTCAAACATATAATTATCTCGATAGATCTCCTTGGTTACCAGTAATATATTCTCAAAATTCAAAGAATACTTACTGCAAATGTCAATCCGTACAGACGTCGAGACAAATTCTGGAAAAGGCAGCAACACACTTGTATTAATTCTTCAAGTAATCCAAAACAGCGGCTAAGTGGTTGAAGATAAGATGAGACTCTAGAAGTGGCCAACCTGTAAAAGAATAAGATATTAGTTCGGATTTAAACTAACATTATATATCTTTTTCTCAGATCGTCATGCTTAGCAGTTAGATGACTACTTACTGAAAAGTCCATTTAGTTTAAATGTAAGGAAAACTCCGGAAACGGCTACAGCTTCTGTGGAAACAGAGTCTTGTTGCACATCTCATTCCATTTTTTAAATCTGCCGATGTGTAGATGATTTTCTTCAATGCTATCAAAGAATTATTATTGCATTAAATTCTAGTGGCCCATATATCTGTAAGAAAAACACAAACCCACTTCACTCAAAACACTTTTTCTCAAAAACACTATCACAAGCGAACACAATCACACCCGCATAAATTCTTCAAGTAATCCAAAACAGCGGCTAAGTGGTTGAAGATCTGACGAAATTCTACTAGTGGCTGACCTGTAAAAGAATAAGATAATATGGATTTATCGTTACATTACGCTCCTCTCCCAATTCCCAATAATGCTATCAATAAAGTACTAGCGTCGATCATCTTCTGTCTTTGCAAAAAGGAATTTTTTAATTCGGCCGATGCTAAGTAGGTTCAGTCCAATGCTATCAAAGAACTTATGAACGTTGACGTTCTGGGTAGTAGACGCCAAGCTGCAGCAGTCATGGTTATATGATTCCCTTCAATGCTATCAAAGAAGGTACTAGCTGATTATTTTCTGTCTCTGCAAAAAAGAATTTTTTAATTCGGCCGATGCTAAGAAGGTCAAGTTCGATGCTTTCAAAAAAGTTATGCACGCTTATCTTCAGTGTAGTGCACGCCAACCTGCAGCAGTCATGGTTGTTAGATGATTCCCTTCAATGCTATCAAAGAAGGTACTAGCACAGATCATCTTCGATCTTCTGAATTTTTTATCTTCCGGTGCTTAGAAGTTTCAGTTCAATGCTATCAAAGAACTTATTGACGCTGATCTTCCGCTGTCTAGTAGACGCTAACCTGTAGAAAAATAATTCTTTACTGGTTTATTCCTTTATCGAAACATATAATTATCTCGATAGATCTCCCCGCTTATCAGCTATATACCCTCAAAATTCAAAGAATACTTACTGCAAATTTTAATCCGTACAGATGTCGAGCCAAATTCTGGGAAAGGGCTGCAACACGCTTCCATTAATTCTTCAAGTAATCCAAAACAGCGGCTAAGTGGTTGAAGGTCTGACGAAACTCTACTAGTGACTGACCTGTAAAATAATAATATAATACGGATTTACCGTTACATTTCGTTCCTTTTTAGATCGTCTTGCTTATCATTTAAAGACTCACAAACGTAAAGGAATACTTACTAATAAAAGTCAATTCAGTTTAAATTTAAGGCCAATTCCTGAAACGGCTTCACCTTCCACTGAAACAGTCTTGTTGCATCTCCCATCTCGATTTTGAAATCTGCCGATAGTTAGATAATGCCCAATAATGCTATCAAAATGGTAATAGCGTCGATCATTTTCTGTCTTTGCAAAAAGGAATTTTTTAATTCGGCCGATGCTAAGTAGGTTCAGTCCAATGCTACCAAAGAAATTTTGGACGCTGATCTTCTGGGTAGTAAACGCCAAGCTGCAGCAGTCATGGTTAGATGATTCCCTTCAATGCTATCAAAGAAGGTACTAGAGCAGATTATCTCCTGTCTTTGCAAAAAGGAATTTTTTAATTCGGCCGATGATAAGAAGGCTATGTTCAATGCTATCAAAAAACTTACGAACGCTGATCTTCAGTGTAGTAAACGCCAACCTGCAGCAGTCAGTGTTAGATGATTCCCTTCAATGCTATCAAAGAAGGTACTAGCGCAGATCATGTTCTGTGTTCTGAATTATTTAATTTTCCGGTGTTTAAAAGGTTCAGTTCAATGCTATCAAAGAACTTATTGACGCTGATCTTCTCCTGTCTAGTAGACGCTAACCTGTAGGAGAATAATTCATTACTTATTTATTCATTTATTAAAACATATTTATCTCGATAGATCTCCTCGGTTACCAGTTATATATTCTCAAAATTCAAAGAATACTTACTGCAAATGTCAATCCGTACAGATGTCGAGACAAATTCTGGAAAAGGCAGCAACACACTCTTATTAATTCTTCAAGTAATCCAAAACAGCGGCTAAGTTGTTGAGGATAAGACGAGACTCTAGAAGTGGCCAACCTGTAAAAGAATGAGATATTAGTGCGGATTTAAACTTACATTATATATCTTTTTCTCAGATCGTCATGCTTAGCAGTTAGAGGTTTCCAAACATAGGTGATTACTTACTGAAAAGTCCATTTAGTTTAAATGTAAGGAAAACTCCGGAAACGGCTACAGCTTCTGTGGAAACAGAGTCTTGTTGCACATCTCATCCCATTTTTTAAATCTGCCGATGGGTAGATGATTTTCTTCAATGCTATCAAAGAATTATTATTGCATTAAATTCTAGTGGCCCATATAGCTGTAAGAAAAACACAAACCCACTTCACTCACAACACTTTTTCTCAAAAACACTATCACAAGCGAACACAATCACACCCGCATAAATTCTTCAAGTAATCCAAAACAGCGGCTAAGTGGTTGAAGATCTGACGAAATTCTACTAGTGGCTGACCTGTAAAAGAATAAGATAATACGGATTTATCGTTACATTTCGCTCCTCTTTAGATCGTCTTGCATAGCTGTTAAAGACTCTCAAACGTAAAGGAATACTTACTAAAAAAAGTCCATTCAGTTTAAATTTAAGGCCAATTCCAGAAACGGCTACACCTTCTACTGAAACAGACTTGTTGCATCTCCAATCCCCATTTTGTAATCTGCCGATAGTTAGGTAATTCCCAATAATGCTATCAATAATGTACTAGCGTCGATCATCTTCTGTCTTTGCAAAAAGGAATTTTTTAATTCGGCCGATGCTCAGTAGGTTCAGTCCAATGCTATAAAGAACTTATGAACCCTGACCTTCTGGGTAGTAGACGCCAAGCTGCAGCAGTCATGGTTATATGATTCCCTTCAATGCTATCGAAGAAGGTACTAGCTGATTATTTTCTGTCTTTGGAAAAAGGAATTTTTTAATTCGGCCGATGCTAAGAAGGTCAAGTTCGATGCTTTCAAAGAAGTTATGAACGCTTATCTTCAGTGTAGTGCACACCATCCTGCAGCAGTCATGGTTAGATGATTCCCTTCAATGCTATCAAAGAAGGCACTAGCACAGATCGTCTTCTGTGTTCTGAATTATTTAATCTTCCGGTGTTTAGAAGTTTCAGTTCAATGCTATCAAAGAACTTATTGACGCTGATCTTCCGCTGTCTAGTAGACGCTAACCTGTAGGAGAATAATTCATTACTTGTTTATTCCTTTATTCAAACATATAATTATCTCGATAGATCTCCCCGCTTATCAGCTATATACCCTCAAAATTCAAAGAATACTTACTGCAAATTTTAATCCGTACAGATGTCGAGCCAAATTCTGGAAAAGGGCTGCAACACGCTTCCATCAATTCTTCAAGTAATCCAAAACAGCGGCTAAGTGGTTGAAGGTCTGACGAAACTCTACTAGTGACTGACCTGTAAAATAATAATATAATAGGGATTTACCGTTACATATCGTTCCTTTTTAGATCGTCTTGCTTATCATTTAAAGACTCACAAACTTAAAGGAATACTTACTAATAAAAGTCCATTCAGTTTAAATTTAAGGCCAATTCCTGAAACGGCTTCACCTTCCACTGAAACAGTCTTGTTGCATCTCCCATCCCCATTTTGAAATCTGCTGATAGTTAGATAATGCCCAATAATGCTATCAAAATGGTACTAAGGTCGATCATTTTCTGTCTTTGCAAAAACGAATTTTTTAATTCGGCCGATGCTAAGTAGGTTCAGTTCAATGCTACCAAAGAAATTTTGAACGCTGAACTTCTGGGTAGTAGACGCCAAGCTGCAGCAGTCATGGTTAGATGATTCCCTTCAATGCTATCAAAGAAGGTACTAGAGCAGATTTTCTTCTGTCTTTGCAAAAAGGAATTTTTTAATTCGGCCGATGATAAGAAGGCTATGTTCAATGCTATCCAAAAACTTACGAACGCTGATCTTCAGTGTAGTAAACGCCAACCTGCAGCAGTCATTGTTAGATGATTCCCTTCAATGCTATCAAAGAAGGTACTAGCGCAGGTCATCTTCTGTGTTCTGAATTATTTAATCTTCCGGTGCTTAGAAGGTTCAGTTCAATGCTATCAAAAAACGCCAAGCTGCAGCAGTCATGGTTAGATGATTCCTTTCAATGCTATCAAAGAAGGTACTAGAGCAGATTTTCTTCTGTCTTTGCAAAAAGGAATTTTTTAATTCGGCCGATGATAAGAAGGCTATGTTCCATGCTATCCAAAAACTTACGAACGCTGATCTTCAGTGAAGTAAACGCCAACCTGCAGCAGTCATTGTTAGATGATTCCCTTCAATGCTATCAAAGAAGGTACTGGCGCAGATCATCTTCTGTGTTCTGAATTATTTAATCTTCCGGTGTTTAGAAGGTTCAGATCAATGCTATCAAAGAACTTATGAACACTGATCTTCTGGGTAGTAGACGTCAAGCTGCAGCAGTCATGGTTAGATGATTCCCTTCAATGCTATCAAAGAAGGTACTAGAGCAGATTATCTCCTGTCTTTGCAAAAAGGAATTTTTTAATTCGGCCGATGATAAGAAGGCTATGTTCAATGCTATCAAAAAACTTACGAACGCTGATCTTCAGTGTAGTAAACGCCAACCTGCAGCAGTCAGTGTTAGATGATTCCCTTCAATGCTATCAAAGAAGGTACTAGCGCAGATCATGTTCTGTGTTCTGAATTATTTAATTTTCCGGTGTTTAAAAGGTTCAGTTCAATGCTATCAAAGAACTTATTGACGCTGATCTTCTCCTGTCTAGTAGACGCTAACCTGTAGGAGAATAATTCATTACTTATTTATTCATTTATTAAAACATATTTATCTCGATAGATCTCCTCGGTTACCAGTTATATATTCTCAAAATTCAAAGAATACTTACTGCAAATGTCAATCCGTACAGATGTCGAGACAAATTCTGGAAAAGGCAGCAACACACTTGTATTAATTCTTCAAGTAATCCAAAACAGCGGCTAAGTTGTTGAGGATAAGACGAGACTCTAGAAGTGGCCAACCTGTAAAAGAATGAGATATTAGTGCGGATTTAAACTTACATTATATATCTTTTTCTCAGATCGTCATGCTTAGCAGTTAGAGGTTTCCAAACATAGGTGATTACTTACTGAAAAGTCCATTTAGTTTAAATGTAAGGAAAACTCCGGAAACGGCTACAGCTTCTGTGGAAACAGAGTCTTGTTGCACATCTCATCCCATTTTTTAAATCTGCCGATGGGTAGATGATTTTCTTCAATGCTATCAAAGAATTATTATTGCATTAAATTCTAGTGGCCCATATAGCTGTAAGAAAAACACAAACCCACTTCACTCACAACACTTTTTCTCAAAAACACTATCACAAGCGAACACAATCACACCCGCATAAATTCTTCAAGTAATCCAAAACAGCGGCTAAGTGGTTGAAGATCTGACGAAATTCTACTAGTGGCTGACCTGTAAAAGAATAAGATAATACGGATTTATCGTTACATTTCGCTCCTCTTTAGATCGTCTTGCATAGCTGTTAAAGACTCTCAAACGTAAAGGAATACTTACTAAAAAAAGTCCATTCAGTTTAAATTTAAGGCCAATTCCAGAAACGGCTACACCTTCTACTGAAACAGACTTGTTGCATCTCCAATCCCCATTTTGTAATCTGCCGATAGTTAGGTAATTCCCAATAATGCTATCAATAATGTACTAGCGTCGATCATCTTCTGTCTTTGCAAAAAGGAATTTTTTAATTCGGCCGATGCTCAGTAGGTTCAGTCCAATGCTATAAAGAACTTATGAACCCTGACCTTCTGGGTAGTAGACGCCAAGCTGCAGCAGTCATGGTTATATGATTCCCTTCAATGCTATCGAAGAAGGTACTAGCTGATTATTTTCTGTCTTTGGAAAAAGGAATTTTTTAATTCGACCGATGCTAAGAAGGTCAAGTTCGATGCTTTCAAAGAAGTTATGAACGCTTATCTTCAGTGTAGTGCACACCATCCTGCAGCAGTCATGGTTAGATGATTCCCTTCAATGCTATCAAAGAAGGCACTAGCACAGATCGTCTTCTGTGTTCTGAATTATTTAATCTTCCGGTGTTTAGAAGTTTCAGTTCAATGCTATCAAAGAACTTATTGACGCTGATCTTCCGCTGTCTAGTAGACGCTAACCTGTAGGAGAATAATTCATTACTTGTTTATTCCTTTATTCAAACATATAATTATCTCGATAGATCTCCCCGCTTATCAGCTATATACCCTCAAAATTCAAAGAATACTTACTGCAAATTTTAATCCGTACAGATGTCGAGCCAAATTCTGGAAAAGGGCTGCAACACGCTTCCATCAATTCTTCAAGTAATCCAAAACAGCGGCTAAGTGGTTGAAGGTCTGACGAAACTCTACT
Source organism: Diabrotica virgifera virgifera (assembly GCF_917563875.1). Taxonomy (NCBI): domain Eukaryota; kingdom Metazoa; phylum Arthropoda; class Insecta; order Coleoptera; family Chrysomelidae; genus Diabrotica; species Diabrotica virgifera. The sequence continues at coordinate 40,758,512 of NC_065449.1, forward strand.
AGTGACTGACCTGTAAAATAATAATATAATAGGGATTTACCGTTACATATCGTTCCTTTTTAGATCGTCTTGCTTATCATTTAAAGACTCACAAACTTAAAGGAATACTTACTAATAAAAGTCCATTCAGTTTAAATTTAAGGCCAATTCCTGAAACGGCTTCACCTTCCACTGAAACAGTCTTGTTGCATCTCCCATCCCCATTTTGAAATCTGCTGATAGTTAGATAATGCCCAATAATGCTATCAAAATGGTACTAAGGTCGATCATTTTCTGTCTTTGCAAAAACGAATTTTTTAATTCGGCCGATGCTAAGTAGGTTCAGTTCAATGCTACCAAAGAAATTTTGAACGCTGAACTTCTGGGTAGTAGACGCCAAGCTGCAGCAGTCATGGTTAGATGATTCCCTTCAATGCTATCAAAGAAGGTACTAGAGCAGATTTTCTTCTGTCTTTGCAAAAAGGAATTTTTTAATTCGGCCGATGATAAGAAGGCTATGTTCAATGCTATCCAAAAACTTACGAACGCTGATCTTCAGTGTAGTAAACGCCAACCTGCAGCAGTCATTGTTAGATGATTCCCTTCAATGCTATCAAAGAAGGTACTAGCGCAGGTCATCTTCTGTGTTCTGAATTATTTAATCTTCCGGTGCTTAGAAGGTTCAGTTCAATGCTATCAAAAAACGCCAAGCTGCAGCAGTCATGGTTAGATGATTCCTTTCAATGCTATCAAAGAAGGTACTAGAGCAGATTTTCTTCTGTCTTTGCAAAAAGGAATTTTTTAATTCGGCCGATGATAAGAAGGCTATGTTCCATGCTATCCAAAAACTTACGAACGCTGATCTTCAGTGAAGTAAACGCCAACCTGCAGCAGTCATTGTTAGATGATTCCCTTCAATGCTATCAAAGAAGGTACTGGCGCAGATCATCTTCTGTGTTCTGAATTATTTAATCTTCCGGTGTTTAGAAGGTTCAGATCAATGCTATCAAAGAACTTATGAACACTGATCTTCTGGGTAGTAGACGTCAAGCTGCAGCAGTCATGGTTAGATGATTCCCTTCAATGCTATCAAAGAAGGTACTAGCGCCTATTATCTTTTGTCTTTGCAAAAAGGAATTTTTTAATTCGACCGATCATAAGAAGGTAATCTTTAAAGCTATCAAAGAACTTACGAACGTTGATCTTCAGTGTAGTAAACGCCAACCTGCAGCAGTCATGGTTAGATGATTCTCTTCAATGATATCAAAAAAGGTACTAGCGCATATCATCTTCTGTCTTCTGAATTTTTAATCTTCCGGTGTTTAGAAGGTTCAGTTCAATGCTATCAAAGAACGCCAAGCTGCAGCAGTCATGGTTAGATGATTCCCTTCAATGCTATCAAAGAAGGTACTAGAGCAGATTTTCTTCTGTCTTTGCAAAAAGGAATTTTTTAATTCGGCCGATGATAAGAAGGCTATGTTCAATGCTATCCAAAAACTTACGAACGCTGATCTTCAGTGTAGTAAACGCCAACTTGCAGCAGTCATTGTTAGATGATTCCCTTCAATGCTATCAAAGAAGGTACTAGCGCAGATTATCTTCTGTGTTCTGAATTATTTAATCTTCCTGTGTTTAGAAGGTTCAGTTCAATGCTATCAAAGAACTTATGAACACTGATCTTCAGTGTAGTGCACGCCAACCTGCAGCAGTCATCGTTAGATGATTCCCTTCAATGCTATCAAAGAAGGTACTAGAGCAGATTTTCTTCTGTCTTTGCAAAAAAGAAATTTTTTAATTCGGCCGATGATAAGAAGGCTATGTTCAATGCTATCCAAAAACTTACGAACGCTGATCTTCAGTGTAGTAAACGCCAACCTGCAGCAGTCATTGTTAGATGATTCCCTTCAATGCTATCAAAGAAGGTACTAGCGCAGATCATCTTCTGTGTTCTGAATTATTTAATCTTCCGGTGTTTAGAAGGTTCAGTTCAATGCTATCAAAGAAATTATGAACACTGATCTTCAGTGTAGTGCACGCCAACCTGCAGCAGTCATGGTTAGATGATTCTCTTCAATGCTATCAAAGAAGGTACTAGCACAGATCATCTTCGATTTTCTGAATTTTTTATCTTCCGGTGCTTAGAAGTTTCAGTTCAATGCTATCAAAGAACTTATTGACGCTGATCTTCCGCTGTCTAGTAGACGCTAACCTGTAGGAGAATAATTCATTACTTGTTTATTCCTTTATTCAAATATATAATTATCTCGATAGATCTCCCCGCTTATCAGCTATATACCCTCAAAATTCAAAGAATACTTACTGCAAATTTTAATCCGTACAGATGTCGAGCCAAATTCTGGGAAAGGGCTGCAACACGCTTCCATTAATTCTTCAAGTAATCCAAAACAGCGGCTAAGTGGTTGAAGGTCTGACGAAACTCTACTAGTGACTGACCTGTAAAATAATAATATAATAGGGATTTACCGTTACATTTCGTTCCTTTTTAGATCGTCTTGCTTATCATTTAAAGACTCACAAACGTAAAGGAATACTTACTAATAAAAGTCCATTCAGTTTAAATTTAAGGCCAATTCCTGAAACGGCTTCACCTTCCACTGAAACAGTCTTGTTGCATTTCCCATCCCCATTTTGAAATCTGCCGATACTTAGATAATGCCCAATAATGCTATCAAAATGATACTAGCGTCGATCATTTTCTGTCTTTGCAAAAAGGAATTTTTTAATTCGGCCGATGCTAAGTAGGTTCAGTCCAATGCTACCAAAGAAATTTTGAACGCTGATATTCTGGGTAGTAGACGCCAAGCTGCAGCAGTCATGGTTAGATGATTCCCTTCAATGCTATCAAAGAAGGTAATAGAGCATATTTTCTTCTGTCTTTGCAAAAAGTAATTTTTTAATTCGGCCGATGATAAGAAGGCTATGTTCAATGCTATCAAAAAACTTAAGAACGCTGATCTTCAGTGTAGTAATCGCCAACCTGCAGCAGTCATTTTTAGATGATTCCCTTCAATGCTATCAAAGAAGGTACTAGCGCAGATCATCTTCTGTGTTCTGAATTATTTAATCTTCCGGTGTTTAGAAGGTTCAGTTCAACGCTATCAAAGAACTTATGAACACTGATTTTCTGGGTATTAGACGTCAAGCTGCAGCAGTCATGGTTAGATGATTCCTTTCAATGCTATCAAAGAAGGTACTAGCGCCTATTATCTTTTGTCTTTGCAAAAAGGAATTTTTTAATTCGACCGATAATAAGAAGGTGATGTTCAAAGCTATCAAAGAACTTACGAACGTTGATCTTCAGTGTAGTAAACGCCAACCTGCAGCAGTCATGGTTAGATGATTCTCTTCAATGATATCAAAAAAGGTACTAGCGCATATCATCTTCTGTCTTCTGAATTTTTAATCTTCCGGTGTTTAGAAGGTTCAGTTCAATGCTATCAAAGAAATTATTGACGCCGATTTTCCCGTTTCTAGTAGACGCTAACCTGTAGGAGAATAATTTATTACTTGTTTATTCATTTATTCAAACATATAATTATCTCGATAGATCTCCTTGGTTACCAGTAATATATTCTCAAAATTCAAAGAATACTTACTGCAAATGTTAATCCGTACAGACGTCGAGACAAATTCTGGAAAAGGCAGCAACACACTTGTATTAATTCTTCAAGTAATCCAAAACAGCGGCTAAGTGGTTGAAGATAAGATGAGACTCTAGAAGTGGCCAACCTGTAAAAGAATAAGATATTAGTTCGGATTTAAACTAACATTATATATCTTTTTCTCAGATCGTCATGCTTAGCAGTTAGATGACTACTTACTGAAAAGTCCATTTAGTTTAAATGTAAGGAAAACTCCGGAAACGGCTACAGCTTCTGTGGAAACAGAGTCTTGTTGCACATCTCATTCCATTTTTTAAATCTGCCGATGTGTAGATGATTTTCTTCAATGCTATCAAAGAATTATTATTGCATTAAATTCTAGTGGCACATATATCTGTAAGAAAAACACAAACCCACTTCACTCAAAACACTTTTTCTCAAAAACACTATCACAAGCGAACACAATCACACCCGCATAAATTCTTCAAGTAATCCAAAACAGCGGCTAAGTGGTTGAAGATCTGACGAAATTCTACTAGTGGCTGACCTGTAAAAGAATAAGATAATATGGATTTATCGTTACATTACGCTCCTCTTCCCAATTCCCAATAATGCTATCAATAAAGTACTAGCGTCGATCATCTTCTGTCTTTGCAAAAAGGAATTTTTTAATTCGGCCGATGCTAAGTAGGTTCAGTCCAATGCTATCAAAGAACTTATGAACGCTGACGTTCTGGGTAGTAGACGCCAAGCTGCAGCAGTCATGGTTATATGATTCCCTTCAATGCTATCAAAGAAGGTACTAGCTGATTATTTTCTGTCTCTGCAAAAAAGAATTTTTTAATTCGGCCGATGCTAAGAAGGTCAAGTTCGATGCTTTCAAAAAAGTTATGCACGCTTATCTTCAGTGTAGTGCACGCCAACCTGCAGCAGTCATGGTTAGATGATTCCCTTCAATGCTATCAAAGAAGGTACTAGCACAGATCATCTTCGATCTTCTGAATTTTTTATCTTCCGGTGCTTAGAAGTTTCAGTTCAATGCTATCAAAAAACTTATTGACGCTGATCTTCCGCTGTCTAGTAGACGCTAACCTGTAGAAAAATAATTCTTTACTGGTTTATTCCTTTATCGAAACATATAATTATCTCGATAGATCTCCCCGCTTATCAGCTATATACCCTCAAAATTCAAAGAATACTTACTGCAAATTTTAATACGTACAGATGTCGAGCCAAATTCTGGGAAAGGGCTGCAACACGCTTCCATTAATTCTTCAAGTAATTCAAAACAGCGGCTAAGTGGTTGAAGGTCTGACGAAACTCTACTAGTGACTGACCTGTAAAATAATAATATAATACGGATTTACCGTTACATTTCGTTTCTTTTTAGATCGTCTTGCTTATCATTTAAAGACTCACAAACGTAAAGGAATACTTACTAATAAAAGTCCATTCAGTTTAAATTTAAGGCCAATTCCTGAAACGGCTTCACCTTCCACTGAAACAGTCTTGTTGCATCTCCCATCTCGATTTTGAAATCTGCCGATAGTTAGATAATGCCCAATAATGCTATCAAAATGGTAATAGCGTCGATCATTTTCTGTCTTTGCAAAAAGGAATTTTTTAATTCGGCCGATGCTAAGTAGGTTCAGTCCAATGCTACCAAAGAAATTTTGGACGCTGATCTTCTGGGTAGTAAACGCCAAGCTGCAGCAGTCATGGTTAGATGATTCCCTTCAATGCTATCAAAGAAGGTACTAGAGCAGATTATCTCCTGTCTTTGCAAAAAGGAATTTTTTAATTCGGCCGACGATAAGAAGGCTATGTTCAATGCTATCAAAAAACTTACGAACGCTGATCTTCAGTGTAGTAAATGCCAACCTGCAGCAGTCAGTGTTAGATGATTCCCTTCAATGCTATCAAAGAAGGTACTAGCGCAGATCATGTTCTGTGTTCTGAATTATTTAATTTTCCGGTGTTTAAAAGGTTCAGTTCAATGCTATCAAAGAACTTATGGACGCTGATCTTCCCCTGTCTAGTAGACGCTAACCTGTAGGAGAATAATTCATTACTTATTTATTCATTTATTAAAACATATTTATCTCGATAGATCTCCTCGGTTACCAGTTATATATTCTCAAAATTCAAAGAATACTTACTGCAAATGTCAATCCGTACAGATGTCGAGACAAATTCTGGAAAAGGCAGCAACACACTTGTATTAATTCTTCAAGTAATCCAAAACAGCGGCTAAGTTGTTGAGGATAAGACGAGACTCTAGAAGTGGCCAACCTGTAAAAGAATGAGATATTAGTGCGGATTTAAACTTACATTATATATCTTTTTCTCAGATCGTCATGCTTAGCAGTTAGAGGTTTCCAAACATAGGTGATTACTTACTGAAAATCCATTTAGTTTAAATGTAAGGAAAACTCCGGAAACGGCTACAGCTTCTGTGGAAACAGAGTCTTGTTGCACATCTCATCCCATTTTTTAAATCTGCCGATGGGTAGATGATTTTCTTCAATGCTATCAAAGAATTATTATTGCATTAAATTCTAGTGGCCCATATATCTGTAAGAAAAACACAAACCCACTTCACTCACAACACTTTTTCTCAAAAACACTATCACAAACGAACACAATCACACCCGCATAAATTCTTCAAGTAATCCAAAACAGCGGCTAAGTGGTTGAAGATCTGACGAAATTCTACTAGTGGCTGACCTGTAAAAGAATAAGATAATACGGATTTATCGTTACATTTCGCTCCTCTTTAGATCGTCTTGCATAGCTGTTAAAGACTCTCAAACGTAAAGGAATACTTACTAAAAAAAGTCCATTCAGTTTAAATTTAAGGCCAATTCCAGAAACGGCTACACCTTCTACTGAAACAGACTTGTTGCATCTCCAATCCCCATTTTGTAATCTGCCGATAGTTAGGTAATTCCCAATAATGCTATCAATAAAGTACTAGCGTCGATCATCTTCTGTCTTTGCAAAAAGGAATTTTTTAATTCGGCCGATGCTAAGAAGGTCAAGTTCGATGCTTTCAAAGAAGTTATGAACGCTTATCTTCAGTGTAGTGCACACCATCCTGCAGCAGTCATGGTTAGATGATTCCCTTCAATGCTATCAAAGAAGGCACTAGCACAGATCATCTTCTGTGTTCTGAATTATTTAATCTTCCGGTGTTTAGAAGTTTCAGTTCAATGCTATCAAAGAACTTATTGACGCTGATCTTCCGCTGTCTAGTAGACGCTAACCTGTAGGAGAATAATTCATTACTTGTTTATTCCTTTATTCAAACATATAATTATCTCGATAGATCTCCCCGCTTATCAGCTATATACCCTCAAAATTCAAAGAATACTTACTGCAAATTTTAATCCGTACAGATGTCGAGCCAAATTCTGGAAAAGGGCTGCAACACGCTTCCATCAATTCTTCAAGTAATCCAAAACAGCGGCTAAGTGGTTGAAGGTCTGACGAAACTCTACTAGTGACTGACCTGTAAAATAATAATATAATAGGGATTTACCGTTACATATCGTTCCTTTTTAGATCGTCTTGCTTATCATTTAAAGACTCACAAACTTAAAGGAATACTTACTAATAAAAGTCCATTCAGTTTAAATTTAAGGCCAATTCCTGAAACGGCTTCACCTTCCACTGAAACAGTCTTGTTGCATCTCCCATCCCCATTTTGAAATCTGCTGATAGTTAGATAATGCCCAATAATGCTATCAAAATGGTACTAGGGTCGATCATTTTCTGTCTTTGCAAAAACGAATTTTTTAATTCGGCCGATGCTAAGTAGGTTCAGTTCAATGCTACCAAAGAAATTTTGAACGCTGAACTTCTGGGTAGTAGACGCCAAGCTGCAGCAGTCATGGTTAGATGATTCCCTTCAATGCTATCAAAGAAGGTACTAGAGCAGATTTTCTTCTGTCTTTGCAAAAAGGAATTTTTTAATTCGGCCGATGATAAGAAGGCTATGTTCAATGCTATCCAAAAACTTACGAACGCTGATCTTCAGTGTAGTAAACGCCAACCTGCAGCAGTCATTGTTAGATGATTCCCTTCAATGCTATCAAAGAAGGTACTAGCGCAGGTCATCTTCTGTGTTCTGAATTATTTAATCTTCCGGTGCTTAGAAGGTTCAGTTCAATGCTATCAAAAAACGCCAAGCTGCAGCAGTCATGGTTAGATGATTCCTTTCAATGCTATCAAAGAAGGTACTAGAGCAGATTTTCTTCTGTCTTTGCAAAAAGGAATTTTTTAATTCGGCCGATGATAAGAAGGCTATGTTCAATGCTATCCAAAAACTTACGAACGCTGATCTTCAGTGTAGTAAACGCCAACCTGCAGCAGTCATTGTTAGATGATTCCCTTCAATGCTATCAAAGAAGGTACTGGCGCAGATCATTTTCTGTGTTCTGAATTATTTAATCTTCCGGTGTTTAGAAGGTTCAGATCAATGCTATCAAAGAACTTATGAACACTGATCTTCTGGGTAGTAGACGTCAAGCTGCAGCAGTCATGGTTAGATGATTCCCTTCAATGCTATCAAAGAAGGTACTAGCGCCTATTATCTTTTGTCTTTGCAAAAAGGAATTTTTTAATTCGACCGATCATAAGAAGGTAATCTTTAAAGCTATCAAAGAACTTACGAACGTTGATCTTCAGTGTAGTAAACGCCAACCTGCAGCAGTCATGGTTAGATGATTCTCTTCAATGATATCAAAAAAGGTACTAGCGCATATCATCTTCTGTCTTCTGAATTTTTAATCTTCCGGTGTTTAGAAGGTTCAGTTCAATGCTATCAAAGAACGCCAAGCTGCAGCAGTCATGGTTAGATGATTCCCTTCAATGCTATCAAAGAAGGTACTAGAGCAGATTTTCTTCTGTCTTTGCAAAAAGGAATTTTTTAATTCGGCCGATGATAAGAAGGCTATGTTCAATGCTATCCAAAAACTTACGAACGCTGATCTTCAGTGTAGTAAACGCCAACTTGCAGCAGTCATTGTTAGATGATTCCCTTCAATGCTATCAAAGAAGGTACTAGCGCAGATTATCTTCTGTGTTCTGAATTATTTAATCTTCCGGTGTTTAGAAGGTTCAGTTCAATGCTATCAAAGAACTTATGAACACTGATCTTCAGTGTAGTGCACGCCAACCTGCAGCAGTCATCGTTAGATGATTCCCTTCAATGCTATCAAAGAAGGTACTAGAGCAGATTTTCTTCTGTCTTTGCAAAAAAGAAATTTTTTAATTCGGCCGATGATAAGAAGGCTATGTTCAATGCTATCCAAAAACTTACGAACGCTGATCTTCAGTGTAGTAAACGCCAACCTGCAGCAGTCATTGTTAGATGATTCCCTTCAATGCTATCAAAGAAGGTACTAGCGCAGATCATCTTCTGTGTTCTGAATTATTTAATCTTCCGGTGTTTAGAAGGTTCAGTTCAATGCTATCAAAGAAATTATGAACACTGATCTTCAGTGTAGTGCACGCCAACCTGCAGCAGTCATGGTTAGATGATTCCCTTCAATGCTATCAAAGAAGGTACTAGCACAGATCATCTTCGATTTTCTGAATTTTTTATCTTCCGGTGCTTAGAAGTTTCAGTTCAATGCTATCAAAGAACTTATTGACGCTGATCTTCCGCTGTCTAGTAGACGCTAACCTGTAGGAGAATAATTCATTACTTGTTTATTCCTTTATTCAAATATATAATTATCTCGATAGATCTCCCCGCTTATCAGCTATATACCCTCAAAATTCAAAGAATACTTACTGCAAATTTTAATCCGTACAGATGTCGAGCCAAATTCTGGGAAAGGGCTGCAACACGCTTCCATTAATTCTTCAAGTAATCCAAAACAGCGGCTAAGTGGTTGAAGGTCTGACGAAACTCTAATAGTGACTGACCTGTAAAATAATAATATAATAGGGATTTACCGTTACATTTCGTTCCTTTTTAGATCGTCTTGCTTATCACTTAAAGACTCACAAACGTAAAGGAATACTTACTAATAAAAGTCCATTCAGTTTAAATTTAAGGCCAATTCCTGAAACGGCTTCACCTTCCACTGAAACAGTCTTGTTGCATTTCCCATCCCCATTTTGAAATCTGCCGATACTTAGATAATGCCCAATAATGCTATCAAAATGATACTAGCGTCGATCATTTTCTGTCTTTGCAAAAAGGAATTTTTTAATTCGGCCGATGCTAAGTAGGTTCAGTCCAATGCTACCAAAGAAATTTTGAACGCTGATATTCTGGGTAGTAGACGCCAAGCTGCAGCAGTCATGGTTAGATGATTCCCTTCAATGCTATCAAAGAAGGTAATAGAGCATATTTTCTTCTGTCTTTGCAAAAAGTAATTTTTTAATTCGGCCGATGATAAGAAGGCTATGTTCAATGCTATCAAAAAACTTACGAACGCTGATCTTCAGCGTAGTAATCGCCAACCTGCAGCAGTCATTTTTAGATGATTCCCTTCAATGCTATCAAAGAAGGTACTAGCGCAGATCATCTTCTGTGTTCTGAATTATTTAATCTTCCGGTGTTTAGAAGGTTCAGTTCAACGCTATCAAAGAACTTATGAACACTGATTTTCTGGGTATTAGATTTCAAGCTGCAGCAGTCATGGTTAGATGATTCCTTTCAATGCTATCAAAGAAGGTACTAGCGCCTATTATCTTTTGTCTTTGCAAAAAGGAATTTTTTAATTCGACCGATAATAAGAAGGTAATGTTTAAAGCTATCAAAGAACTTACGAACGTTGATCTTCAGTGTAGTAAACGCCAACCTGCAGCAGTCATGGTTAGATGATTCTCTTCAATGATATCAAAAAAGGTGCTAGCGCATATCATCTTCTGTCTTCTGAATTTTTAATCTTCCGGTGTTTAGAAGGTTCAGTTCAATGCTATCAAAGAACTTATTGACGCCGATTTTCCCGTTTCTAGTAGACGCTAACCTGTAGGAGAATAATTTATTACTTGTTTATTCATTTATTCAAACATATAATTATCTCGATAGATCTCCTTGGTTACCAGTTATATATTCTCAAAATTCAAAGAATATTTACTGCAAATGTCAATCCGTACAGATGTCGAGACAAATTCTGGAAAAGGCAGCAACACACTTGTATTAATTCTTCAAGTAATCCAAAACAGCGGCTAAGTGGTTGAAGATAAAATGAGACTCTAGAAGTGGCCAAACTGTAAAAGAATAAGATATTAGTGCGGATTTAAACTAACATTATATATCTTTTTCACAGATCGTCATTCTTAGCAGTTAGAGGTTTCCAAACATAGATGATTACTTACTGAAACGTCCATTTAGTTTAAATGTAAGCAAAACTCCGGAAACGGCTACAGCTTCTGTGGAAACAGAGTCTGGTTGCACATCTCATCCCATTTTTTAAATCTGCCGATGGGTAGATTATTTTCTTCAATGATATCAAAGAATTATTATTGCATTAAATTCTAGTGGCCCATATATCTGTAAGAAAAACACAAACCCACTTCAGTCAGAACACTTTTTCTCAAAAACACTATCACAAGCGAACACAATCACACCCGCATAAATTCTTCAAGTAATCCAAAACAGCGGCTAAGTGGTTGAAGGTCTGACGAAATTCTACTAGTGGCTGACCTGTAAAAGAATAAGATAATACGGATTTATCCTTACATTTCGCTCCTCTTTAGATCGTCTTGCATAGCTGTTAAAGACTTTTAAACGTAAAGGAATACTTACTAATAAAATTCCATTCAGTTTAAATTTAAGGCCAATTCCAGAAACGGCTACACCTTCTACTGAAACAGTCTTGTTGCATCTCCAATCCCCATTTTGTAATCTGCCGATAGTTTGATAATTCCCAATAATGCTAACAATAAAGTACTAGCGTCGATCATCTTCTGTCTTTGCAAAAAGGAATTTTTTAATTCGGCCGATGCTAAGTAGGTTCAGTCCAATGCTATCAAAGAACTTATGAACGCTGATCTTCTGGGTAGTAGACGCCAAGCTGCAGCAGTCATGGTTATATGATTTCCTTCAATGCTATCAAAGAAGGTACTAGCTGATTATTTTCTGTCTTTGCAAAAAGGAATTTTTTAATTCGGCCGATGCTAAGAAGGTCAAGTTCGATGCTTTCAAAGAAGTTTTGAACGCTTATCTTCAGTGTAGTGGACGCCAACCTGCAGCAGTCATGGTTAGATGATTCCCTTCAATGCTATCAAAGAACTTATTGACGCTGATCTTCCGCTGTCTAGTAGACGAAGACCTGTACGAGAATAATTCATTACTTGTTTATTCCTTTATTCAAACATATAATTATCTCCGTAGATCTCCCCGCTTACCAGCAATCTACTCTCAGAATTCAAAGAATACTTACTGCAAATTTTAATCCGTACAGATGTCGAGCCAAATTCTGGAAAAGGCTGCAACACACTTGTATTAATTCTTCAATTCTTCAAGTAATCCAAAACAGCGGCAAAGTGGTTGAAGGTCTGACGAAACTCTACTAGTGACTGACCTGTAAAATAATAAGATAATACGGATTTACCGTTACATTTCGTTCCTTTTTAGATCATCTCGCTTAGCAGTTAAAGACTCACAAACGTAAAGGAATTCTTACTAATAAAATTCCATTCAGTTTAAATTTAAGGCCAATTCCAGAAACGGCTACACCTTCCACTGAAACAGTCTTGTTGCATCTCCAATCCCCATTTTGAAATCTGCCGATAGTTAGATAATGCCCAATAATGCTATCAAACTGGCACTAGCGTCGATCATTTTCGGTTTTTGCAAAAAGAAATTTTTTAATTCGGCCGATTCTACGTAGGCTCAGTCCAATGCTACCAAAGAAATTTTGAACGCTGATCTTCTGGGTAGGAGACGCCAAGCTGCAGCAGTCATGGTTAGATGATTCCCTTCAATGTTATCAAAAAGGTACTAGAGCAGATTTTCTTTTGTCTTTGCAAAAAGGAATTTTTTAATTCGGCCGATGATAAGAAGGCTATGTTCAATGCTATCAAAAAACTTACGAACGCTGATCTTCAGTGTCGTAAACGCCAACCTGCAGCAGTCATTGTTAGATGATTCCCTTCAATGCTATCAAAAAGGTACTTGCGCAGATCATCTTCTGTGTTCTGAATTATTTAATCTTCCGGTGTTTAGAAGGTTCAGTTCAATGCTATCAAAGAACTTATGAACACTGATCTTCAGTGTAGTGCACGCCAACCTGCAGCAGTCATGGTTAGATGATTCCCTTCAATGCTATCAAAGAAGGTACTAGCACAGATCATCTTCGATCTTCTGAATTTTTTATCTTCCGGTGCTTAGAAGTTTCAGTTCAATGCTATCAAAGGACTTATTGACGCTGATCTTCCGCTGTCTAGTAGACGCTAACCTGTAGGAGAATAATTCATTACTTGTTTATTCCTTTATTCAAACATATAATTATCTCGATAGATCTCCCCGCTTATCAGCTATATACCCTCAAAATTCAAAGAATACGTACTGCCAAGTTTAATCCGTACAGATGTCGAGCCAAATTCTGGAAAAGGGCTGCAACACGCTTCCATCAATTCTTCAAGTAATCCAAAACAGCGGCTAAGTGGTTGAAGGTCTGACGAAACTCTACTAGTGACTGACCTGTAAAATAATAATATAATAGGGATTTATCGTTACATTTCGTTCCTTTTTAGATCGTCTTGCTTATCATTTAAAGACTCACAAACGTAAAGGAATACTTAGTAATAAAAGTCCATTCAGTTTAAATTTAAGGCCAATTCCTGAAACGGCTACACCTTCCACTGAAACAGTCTTTTTACATCTCCCATCCCCATTTTGAAATCTGCCGATAGTTAGATAATGCCCAATAATGCTATCAAAATGATACTAGCGTCGATCATTTTCTGTCTTTGCAAAAAGGAATTTTTTAATTCGGCCGATGCTAAGTAGGTTCAGTCCAATGCTACCAAAGAAATTTTGAACGCTGATCTTCTGGGTATTAGACGCCAAGCTACAGCAGTCATGGTTAGATGATTCCCTTCAATGCTATCAAAGAAGGTACTAGAGCAGATTTTCTTCTGTCTTTGCAAAAAGGAATTTTTTAATTCGGCCGATGATAAGAAGGCTATGTTCAATGCTATCAAAAAACTTACGAACGTTGATCTTCAGTGTAGTAAACGCCAACCTGCAGCAGTCATTGTTAGATTATTCCCTTCAATGCTATAAAAGAAGGTACTATCGCATATCATCTTCTGTGTTCTGAAATATTTAATCTTCCGGTATTTAGAAGGTTCAGTTCAATGCTATAAAAGAACTTATGAACACTGATCTTATGGGTAGTAGACGTCAAGCTGCATCAGTCATGGTTAGATAATTCCCTTCAATGCTATCAAAGAAGGTACTAGCGCCTATTATCTTTTGTCTTTGCAATAAGGAATTTTTTAATTCGACCGATAATAAGAAGGTGATGTTCAAAGCTATCAAAGAACTTACGAACGTTGATCTTCAGTGTAGTAAACGCCAACCTGCAGCAGTCATGGTTAGATGATTCTCTTCAATGATATCAAAAAAGGTACTAGCGCATATCATCTTCTGTCTTCTGAATTTTTAATCTTCCGGTGTTTAGAAGGTTCAGTTCAATGCTATCAAAGAAATTATTGACGCCGATTTTCCCGTTTCTAGTAGACGCTAACCTGTAGGAGAATAATTTATTACTTGTTTATTCATTTATTCAAACATATAATTATCTCGATAGATCTCCTTGGTTACCAGTAATATATTCTCAAAATTCAAAGAATACTTACTGCAAATGTTAATCCGTACAGACGTCGAGACAAATTCTGGAAAAGGCAGCAACACACTTGTATTAATTCTTCAAGTAATCCAAAACAGCGGCTAAGTGGTTGAAGATAAGATGAGACTCTAGAAGTGGCCAACCTGTAAAAGAATAAGATATTAGTTCGGATTTAAACTAACATTATATATCTTTTTCTCAGATCGTCATGCTTAGCAGTTAGATGACTACTTACTGAAAAGTCCATTTAGTTTAAATGTAAGGAAAACTCCGGAAACGGCTACAGCTTCTGTGGAAACAGAGTCTTGTTGCACATCTCATTCCATTTTTTAAATCTGCCGATGTGTAGATGATTTTCTTCAATGCTATCAAAGAATTATTATTGCATTAAATTCTAGTGGCACATATATCTGTAAGAAAAACACAAACCCACTTCACTCAAAACACTTTTTCTCAAAAACACTATCACAAGCGAACACAATCACACCCGCATAAATTCTTCAAGTAATCCAAAACAGCGGCTAAGTGGTTGAAGATCTGACGAAATTCTACTAGTGGCTGACCTGTAAAAGAATAAGATAATATGGATTTATCGTTACATTACGCTCCTCTTCCCAATTCCCAATAATGCTATCAATAAAGTACTAGCGTCGATCATCTTCTGTCTTTGCAAAAAGGAATTTTTTAATTCGGTCGATGCTAAGTAGGTTCAGTCCAATGCTATCAAAGAACTTATGAACGTTGACGTTCTGGGTAGTAGACGCCAAGCTGCAGCAGTCATGGTTATATGATTCCCTTCAATGCTATCAAAGAAGGTACTAGCTGATTATTTTCTGTCTCTGCAAAAAAGAATTTTTTAATTCGGCCGATGCTAAGAAGGTCAAGTTCGATGCTTTCAAAAAAGTTATGCACGCTTATCTTCAGTGTAGTGCACGCCAACCTGCAGCAGTCATGGTTAGATGATTCCCTTCAATGCTATCAAAGAAGGTACTAGCACAGATCATCTTCGATCTTCTGAATTTTTTATCTTCCGGTGCTTAGAAGTTTCAGTTCAATGCTATCAAAGAACTTATTGACGCTGATCTTCCGCTGTCTAGTAGACGCTAACCTGTAGAAAAATAATTCTTTACTGGTTTATTCCTTTATCGAAACATATAATTATCTCGATAGATCTCCCCGCTTATCAGCTATATACCCTCAAAATTCAAAGAATACTTACTGCAAATTTTAATACGTACAGATGTCGAGCCAAATTCTGGGAAAGGGCTGCAACACGCTTCCATTAATTCTTCAAGTAATTCAAAACAGCGGCTAAGTGGTTGAAGGTCTGACGAAACTCTACTAGTGACTGACCTGTAAAATAATAATATAATACGGATTTACCGTTACATTTCGTTCCTTTTTAGATCGTCTTGCTTATCATTTAAAGACTCACAAACGTAAAGGAATACTTACTAATAAAAGTCCATTCAGTTTAAATTTAAGGCCAATTCCTGAAACGGCTTCACCTTCCACTGAAACAGTCTTGTTGCATCTCCCATCTCGATTTTGAAATCTGCCGATAGTTAGATAATGCCCAATAATGCTATCAAAATGGTAATAGCGTCGATCATTTTCTGTCTTTGCAAAAAGGAATTTTTTAATTCGGCCGATGCTAAGTAGGTTCAGTCCAATGCTACCAAAGAAATTTTGGACGCTGATCTTCTGGGTAGTAAACGCCAAGCTGCAGCAGTCATGGTTAGATGATTCCCTTCAATGCTATCAAAAAAGGTACTAGAGCAGATTATCTCCTGTCTTTGCAAAAAGGAATTTTTTAATTCGGCCGACGATAAGAAGGCTATGTTCAATGCTATCAAAAAACTTACGAACGCTGATCTTCAGTGTAGTAAATGCCAACCTGCAGCAGTCAGTGTTAGATGATTCCCTTCAATGCTATCAAAGAAGGTACTAGCGCAGATCATGTTCTGTGTTCTGAATTATTTAATTTTCCGGTGTTTAAAAGGTTCAGTTCAATGCTATCAAAGAACTTATGGACGCTGATCTTCCCCTGTCTAGTAGACGCTAACCTGTAGGAGAATAATTCATTACTTATTTATTCATTTATTAAAACATATTTATCTCGATAGATCTCCTCGGTTACCAGTTATATATTCTCAAAATTCAAAGAATACTTACTGCAAATGTCAATCCGTACAGATGTCGAGACAAATTCTGGAAAAGGCAGCAACACACTTGTATTAATTCTTCAAGTAATCCAAAACAGCGGCTAAGTTGTTGAGGATAAGACGAGACTCTAGAAGTGGCCAACCTGTAAAAGAATGAGATATTAGTGCGGATTTAAACCTACATTATATATCTTTTTCTCAGATCGTCATGCTTAGCAGTTAGAGGTTTCCAAACATAGGTGATTACTTACTGAAAATCCATTTAGTTTAAATGTAAGGAAAACTCCGGAAACGGTTACAGCTTCTGTGGAAACAGAGTCTTGTTGCACATCTCATCCCATTTTTTAAATCTGCCGATGGGTAGATGATTTTCTTCAATGCTATCAAAGAATTATTATTGCATTAAATTCTAGTGGCCCATATATCTGTAAGAAAAACACAAACCCACTTCACTCACAACACTTTTTCTCAAAAACACTATCACAAACGAACACAATCACACCCGCATAAATTCTTCAAGTAATCCAAAACAGCGGCTAAGTGGTTGAAGATCTGACGAAATTCTACTAGTGGCTGACCTGTAAAATAATAAGATAATACGGATTTATCGTTACATTTCGCTCCTCTTTAGATCGTCTTGCATAGCTGTTAAAGACTCTCAAACGTAAAGGAATACTTACTAAAAAAAGTCCATTCAGTTTAAATTTAAGGCCAATTCCAGAAACGGCTACACCTTCTACTGAAACAGACTTGTTGCATCTCCAATCCCCATTTTGTAATCTGCCGATAGTTAGGTAATTCCCAATAATGCTATCAATAAAGTACTAGCGTCGATCATCTTCTGTCTTTGCAAAAAGGAATTTTTTAATTCGGCCGATGCTTAGTAGGTTCAGTCCAATGCTATAAAGAACTTATGAACCCTGACCTTCTGGGTAGAAAACGCCAAGCTGCAGCAGTCATGGTTATATGATTCCCTTCAATGCTATCGAAGAAGGTACTAGCTGATTATTTTCTGTCTTTGGAAAAAGGAATTTTTTAATTCGGCCGATGCTAAGAAGGTCAAGTTCGATGCTTTCAAAGAAGTTATGAACGCTTATCTTCAGTGTAGTGCACACCAACCTGCAGCAGTCATGGTTAAATGATTCCCTTCAATGCTATCAAAGAAGGCACTAGCACAGATCATCTTCTGTGTTCTGAATTATTTAATCTTCCGGTGTTTAGAAGTTTCAGTTCAATGCTATCAAAGAACTTATTGACGCTGATCTTCCGCTGTCTAGTAGACGCTAACCTGTAGGAGAATAATTCATTACTTGTTTATTCCTTTATTCAAACATATAATTATCTCGATAGATCTCCCCGCTTATCAGCTATATACCCTCAAAATTCAAAGAATACTTACTGCAAATTTTAATCCGTACAGATGTCGAGCCAAATTCTGGAAAAGGGCTGCAACACGCTTCCATCAATTCTTCAAGTAATCCAAAACAGCGGCTAAGTGGTTGAAGGTCTGACGAAACTCTACTAGTGACTGACCTGTAAAATAATAATATAATAGGGATTTACCGTTACATTTCGTTCCTTTTTAGATCGTCTTGCTTATCATTTAAAGACTCACAAACGTAAAGGAATACTTACTAATAAAAGTCCATTCAGTTTAAATTTAAGGCCAATTCCTGAAACGGCTTCACCTTCCACGGAAACAGTCTTGTTGCATTTCCCATCCCCATTTTGAAATCTGCCGATAGTTAGATAATGCCCAATAATGCTATCAAAATGGTACTAGGGTCGATCATTTTCTGTCTTTGCAAAAACGAATTTTTTAATTCGGCCGATGCTAAGTAGGTTCAGTTCAATGCTACCAAAGAAATTTTGAACGCTGAACTTCTGGGTAGTAGACGCCAAGCTGCAGCAGTCATGGTTAGATGATTCCCTTCAATGCTATCAAAGAAGGTACTAGAGCAGATTTTCTTCTGTCTTTGCAAAAAGGAATTTTTTAATTCGGCCGATGATAAGAAGGCTATGTTCAATGCTATCCAAAAACTTACGAACGCTGATCTTCAGTGTAGCAAACGCCAACCTGCAGCAGTCATTGTTAGATGATTCCCTTCAATGCTATCAAAGAAGGTACTAGCGCAGGTCATCTTCTGTGTTCTGAATTATTTAATCTTCCGGTGCTTAGAAGGTTCAGTTCAATGCTATCAAAAAACGCCAAGCTGCAGCAGTCATGGTTAGATGATTCCCTTCAATGCTATCAAAGAAGGTACTAGAGCAGATTTTCTTCTGTCTTTGCAAAAAGGAATTTTTTAATTCGGCCGATGATAAGAAGGCTATGTTCAATGCTATCCAAAAACTTACGAACGCTGATCTTCAGTGTAGTAAACGCCAACCTGCAGCAGTCATTGTTAGATGATTCCCTTCAATGCTATCAAAGAAGGTACTGGCGCAGATCATCTTCTGTGTTCTGAATTATTTAATCTTCCGGTGTTTAGAAGGTTCAGTTCAATGCTATCAAAGAACTTATGAACACTGATCTTCTGGGTAGTAGACGTCAAGCTGCAGCAGTCATGGTTAGATGATTCCCTATAATGCTATCAAAGAAGGTACTAGCGCCTATTATCTTTTGTCTTTGCAAAAAGGAATTTTTTAATTCGACCGATCATAAGAAGGTAATCTTTAAAGCTATCAAAGAACTTACGAACGTTGATCTTCAGTGTAGTAAACGCCAACCTGCAGCAGTCATGGTTAGATGATTCTCTTCAATGATATCAACAAAGGCACTAGCGCATATCATCTTCTGTCTTCTGAATTTTTTATTTTCCGGTGTTTAGAAGGTTCAGTTCAATGCTATCAAAGAACGCCAAGCTGCAGCAGTCATGGTTAGATGATTCCCTTCAATGCTATCAAAGAAGGTACTAGAGCAGATTTTCTTCTGTCTTTGCAAAAAGGAATTTTTTAATTCGGCCGATGATAAGAAGGCTATGTTCAATGCTATCCAAAAACTTACGAACGCTGATCTTCAGTGTAGTAAACGCCAACCTGCAGCAGTCATTGTTAGATGATTCCCTTCAATGCTATCAAAGAAGGTACTAGCGCAGATTATCTTCTGTGTTCTGAATTATTTAATCTTCCGGTGTTTAGAAGGTTCAGTTCAATGCTATCAAAGAACTTATGAACACTTATCTTCAGTGTAGTGCACGCCAACCTGCAGCAGTCATCGTTAGATGATTCCCTTCAATGCTATCAAAGAAGGTACTAGAGCAGATTTTCTTCTGTCTTTGCAAAAAAGAAATTTTTTAATTCGGCCGATGATAAGAAGGCTATGTTCAATGCTATCCAAAAACTTACGAACGCTGATCTTCAGTGTAGTAAACGCCAACCTGCAGCAGTCATTGTTAGATGATTCCCTTCAATGCTATCAAAGAAGGTACTAGCGCAGATCATCTTCTGTGTTCTGAATTATTTAATCTTCCGGTGTTTAGAAGGTTCAGTTCAATGCTGTCAAAGAACTTATGAACACTGATCTTCAGTGTAGTGCACGCCAACCTGCAGCAGTCATGGTTAGATGATTCCCTTCAATGCTATCAAAGAAGGTACTAGCACAGATCATCTTCGATTTTCTGAATTTTTTATCTTCCGGTGCTTAGAAGTTTCAGTTCAATGCTATCAAAGAACTTATTGACGCTGATCTTCCGCTGTCTAGTAGACGCTAACCTGTAGGAGAATAATTCATTACTTGTTTATTCCTTTATTCAAATATATAATTATCTCGATAGATCTCCCCGCTTATCAGCTATATACCCTCAAAATTCAAAGAATACTTACTGCAAATTTTAATCCGTACAGATGTCGAGCCAAATTCTGGGAAAGGGCTGCAACACGCTTCCATTAATTCTTCAAGTAATCCAAAACAGCGGCTAAGTGGTTGAAGGTCTGACGAAACTCTACTAGTGACTGACCTGTAAAATAATAATATAATAGGGATTTACCGTTACATTTTGTTCCTTTTTAGATCGTCTTGCTTATCATTTAAAGACTCACAAACGTAAAGGAATACTTACTAATAAAAGTCCATTCAGTTTAAATTTAAGGCCAATTCCTGAAACGGCTTCACCTTCCACGGAAACAGTCTTGTTGCATTTCCCATCCCCATTTTGAAATCTGCCGATAGTTAGATAATGCCCAATAATGCTATCAAAATGATACTAGCGTCGATCATTTTCTGTCTTTGCAAAAAGGAATTTTTTAATTCGGCCGATGCTAAGTAGGTTCAGTTCAATGCTACCAAAGAAATTTTGAACGCTGAACTTCTGGGTAGTAGACGCCAAGCTGCAGCAGTCATGGTTAGATGATTCCCGTCAATGCTATCAAAGAAGGTACTAGAGCAGATTTTCTTCTGTCTTTGCAAAAAGGAATTTTTTAATTCGGCCGATGATAAGAAGGCTATGTTCAATGCTATCCAAAAACTTACGAACGCTGATCTTCAGTGTAGCAAACGCCAACCTGCAGCAGTCATTGTTAGATGATTCCCTTCAATGCTATCAAAGAAGGTACTAGCGCAGGTCATCTTCTGTGTTCTGAATTATTTAATCTTCCGGTGCTTAGAAAGTTCAGTTCAATGCTATCAAAAAACGCCAAGCTGCAGCAGTCATGGTTAGATGATTCCCTTCAATGCTATCAAAGAAGGTACTAGAGCAGATTTTCTTCTGTCTTTGCAAAAAGGAATTTTTTAATTCGGCCGATGATAAGAAGGCTATGTTCAATGCTATCCAAAAACTTACGAACGCTGATCTTCAGTGTAGTAAACGCCAACCTGCAGCAGTCATTGTTAGATGATTCCCTTCAATGCTATCAAAGAAGGTACTAGCGCAGATCATGTTCTCTGTTCTGAATTATTTAATTTTCCGGTGTTTAAAAGGTTCAGTTCAATGCTATCAAAGAACTTATTGACGCTGATCTTCCCCTGTCTAGTAGACGCTAACCTGTAGGAGAATAATTCATTACTTATTTATTCATTTATTAAAACATATTTATCTCGATAGATCTCCTCGGTTACCAGTTATATATTCTCAAAATTCAAAGAATACTTACTGCAAATGTCAATCCGTACAGATGTCGAGACAAATTCTGGAAAAGGCAGCAACACACTTGTATTAATTCTTCAAGTAATCCAAAACAGCGGCTAAGTTGTTGAGGATAAGACGAGACTCTAGAAGTGGCCAACCTGTAAAAGAATGAGATATTAGTGCGGATTTAAACTTACATTATATATCTTTTTCTCAGATCGTCATACTTAGCAGTTAGAGGTTTCCAAACATAGGTGATTACTTACTGAAAAGTCCATTTAGTTTAAATGTAAGGAAAACTCCGGAAACGGCTACAGCTTCTGTGGAAACAGAGTCTTATTGCACATCTCATCCCATTTTTTAAATCTGCCGATGGGTAGATGATTTTCTTCAATGCTATCAAAGAATTATTATTGCATTAAATTCTAGTGGCCCATATATCTGTAAGAAAAACACAAACCCACTTCACTCACAACACTTTTTCTCAAAAACACTATCAAAAGCGAACACAATCACACCCGCATAAATTCTTCAAGTAATCCAAAACAGCGGCTAAGTGGTTGAAGATCTGACGAAATTCTACTAGTGGCTGACCTGTAAAAGAATAAGATAATACGGATTTATCGTTACATTTCGCTCCTCTTTAGATCGTCTTGCATAGCTGTTAAAGACTCTCAAACGTAAAGGAATACTTACTAAAAAAAGTCCATTCAGTTTAAATTTAAGGCCAATTCCAGAAACGGCTACACCTTCTACTGAAACAGACTTGCTGCATCTCCAATCCCCATTTTGTAATCTGCCGATAGTTAGGTAATTCCTAATAATGCTATCAATAAAGTACTAGCGTCGATCATCTTCTGTCTTTGCAAAAAGGAATTTTTTAATTCGGCCGATGCTTAGTAGGTTCAGTCCAATGCTATAAAGGACTTATGAACCCTGACCTTCTGGGTAGTAGACGCCAAGCTGCAGCAGTCATGGTTATATGATTCCCTTCAATGCTATCGAAGAAGTTACTAGCTGATTATTTTCTGTCTTTTGAAAAAGGAATTTTTTAATTCGGCCGATGCTAAGAAGGTCAATTTCGATGCTTTCAAAGAAGTTATGAACGCTTATCTTCAGTGTAGTGCACACCAACCTGCAGCAGTCATGGTTAGATGATTCCCTTCAATGCTATCAAAGAAGGCACTAGCACAGATCATCTTCTGTGTTCTGAATTATTTAATCTTCCGGTGTTTAGAAGTTTCAGTTCAATGCTATCAAAGAACTTATTGACGCTGATCTTCCGCTGTCTAGTAGACGCTAACCTGTAGGAGAATAATTCATTACTTGTTTATTCCTTTATTCAAACATATAATTATCTCGATAGATCTCCCCGCTTATCAGCTATATACCCTCAAAATTCAAAGAATACTTACTGCAAATTTTAATCCGTACAGATGTCGAGCCAAATTCTGGAAAAGGGCTGCAACACGCTTCCATCAATTCTTCAAGTAATCCAAAACAGCGGCTAAGTGGTTGAAGGTCTGACGAAACTCTACTAGTGACTGACCTGTAAAATAATAATATAATAGGGATTTACCGTTACATATCGTTCCTTTTTAGATTGTCTTGCTTATCATTTAAAGGCTCACAAACTTAAAGGGATACTTACTAATAAAAGTCCATTCAGTTTAAATTTAAGGCCAATTCCTGAAACGGCTTCACCTTCCACTGAAACAGTCTTGTTGCATCTCCCATCCCCATTTTGAAATCTGCTGATAGTTAGATAATGCCCAATAATGCTATCAAAATGGTACTAGGGTCGATCATTTTCTGTCTTTGCAAAAAGGAATTTTTTAATTCGGCCGATGCTAAGTATGTTCAGTTCAATGCTACCAAAGAAATTTTGAACGCTGAACTTCTGGATAGTAGACGCCAAGCTGCAGCAGTCATGGTTAGATGATTCCCTTCAATGCTATCAAAGAAGGTACTAGAGCAGGTTTTCTTCTGTCTTTGCAAAAAGGAATTTTTTAATTCGGCCGATGATAAGAAGGCTATGTTCAATGCTATCCAAAAACTTACGAACGCTGATCTTCAGTGTAGTAAACGCCAACCTGCAGCAGTCATTGTTAGATGATTCCCTTCAATGCTATCAAAGAAGGTACTAGCGCAGATCATCTTCTGTGTTCTGAATTATTTAATCTTCCGGTGCTTAGAAGGTTCAGTTCAATGCTATCAAAGAACGCCAAGCTGCAGCAGTCATGGTTAGATGATTCCCTTCAATGCTATCAAAGAAGGTACTAGAGCAGATTTTCTTCTGTCTTTGCAAAAAGGAATTTTTTAATTCGGCCGATGATAAGAAGGCTATGTTCAATGCTATCCAAAAACTTACGAACGCTGATCTTCAGTGTAGTAAACGCCAACCTGCAGCAGTCATTGTTAGATGATTCCCTTCAATGCTATCAAAGAAGGTACTAGCGAAGATCATCTTCTGTGTTCTGAATTATTTAATCTTCCGGTGTTTAGAAGGTTCAGTTCAATGCTATCAAAGAACTTATGAACACTGATCTTCTGGGTAGTAGAGGTCAAGCTGCAGCAGTCATGGTTAGATGATTCCCTTCAGTGCTATCAAAGAAGGTACTAGCGCCTATTATCTTTTGTCTTTGCAAAAAGGAATTTTTTAATTCGACCGATCATAAGAAGGTAATCTTTAAAGCTATCAAAGAACTTACGAACGTTGATCTTCAGTGTAGTAAACGCCAACCTGCAGCAGTCATGGTTAGATGATTCTCTTCAATGATATCAAAAAAGGTACTAGCGCATATCATCTTCTGTCTTCTGAATTTTTAATCTTCCGGTGTTTAGAAGGTTCAGTTCAATGCTATCAAAGAACGCCAAGCTGCAGCAGTCATGGTTAGATGATTCCCTTCAATGCTATCAAAGAAGGTACTAGAGCAGATTTTCTTCTGTCTTTGCAAAAAGGAATTTTTTAATTCGGCCGATGATAAGAAGGCTATGTTCAATGCTATCCAAAAACTTACGAACGCTGATCTTCAGTGTAGTAAACGCCAACCTGCAGCAGTCATTGTTAGATGATTCCCTTCAATGCTATCAAAGAAGGTACTAGCGCAAATCATCTTCTGTGTTCTGAATTATTTAATCTTCCGGTGTTTAGATGGTTCAGTTCAATGCTACCAAAGAACTTATGAACACTGATCTTCTGGGTAGTAGACGTCAAGCTGCAGCAGTCATGGTTAGATGATTCCCTTCAATGCTATCAAAGAAGGTACTAGAGCAGATTTTCTTCTGTCTTTGCAAAAAAGAAATTTTTTAATTCGGCCGATGATAAGAAGGCTATGTTCAATGCTATCCAAAAACTTACGAACGCTGATCTTCAGTGTAGTAAACGCCAACCTGCAGCAGTCATTGTTAGATGATTCCCTTCAATGCTATCAAAGAAGGTACTAGCGCAGATCATCTTCTGTGTTCTGAATTATTTAATCTTCCGGTATTTAGAAGGTTCAGTTCAATGCTATCAAAGAACTTATGAACACTGATCTTCAGTGTAGTGCACGCCAACCTGCAGCAGTCATGGTTAGATGATTCCCTTCAATGCTATCAAAGAAGGTACTAGCACAGATCATCTTCGATTTTCTGAATTTTTTATCTTCCGGTGCTTAGAAGTTTCAGTTCAATGCTATCAAAGAACTTATTGACTCTGATCTTCCGCTGTCTAGTAGACGCTAACCTGTAGGAGAATAATTCATTACTTGTTTATTCCTTTATTCAAATATATAATTATCTCGATAGATCTCCCCGCTTATCAGCTATATACCCTCAAAATTCAAAGAATACTTACTGCAAATTTTAAACCGTACAGATATCGAGCCAAATTCTGGGAAAGGGCTGCAACACGCTTCCATTAATTCTTCCAGTAATCCAAAACAGCGGCTAAGTGGTTGAAGGTCTGACGAAACTCTACTAGTGACTGACCTGTAAAATAATAATATAATAGGGATTTACCGTTACATTTCGTTCCTTTTTAGATCGTCTTGCTTATCATTTAAAGACTCACAAACTTAAAGGAATACTTACTAATAAAAGACCATTCAGTTTAAATTTAAGGCCAATTCCTGAAACGGCTTCACCTTCCACTGAAACAGTCTTGTTGCATTTCCCATCCCCATTTTGAAATCTGCCGATAGTTAGATAATGCCCAATAATGCTATCAAAATGATACTAGCGTCGATCATTTTCTGTCTTTGCAAAAAGGAATTTTTTAATTCGGCCGATGCTAAGTAGGTTCAGTCCAATGCTACCAAAGAAATTTTGAACGCTGATATTCTGGGTAGTAGACGCCAAGCTGCAGCAGTCATGATGATAAGAAGGCTATGTTCAATGCTATCAAAAAACTTACGAACGCTGATCTTCAGTGTAGTAAACGGCAACCTGCAGCAGTCATTGTTAGATGATTCCCTTCAATGCTATCAAAGAAGGTACTAGCGAAGATCATCTTCTGTATTCTGAATTATTTAATCTTCCGGTGTTTAGAAGGTTCAGTTCAATGCTATCAAAGAACTTATTGACGCTGGTCTTCCTCTGTCTAATAGACTCTAACTTGTAGGAGAATAATTCAATACTTGTTTATTCACTTATTAAAACATATTTATCTCGATAGATCTCCTGGGTTACCAGTTATATATTCTCAAAATTCAAAGAATACTTACTGCAAATTTGAATCCGTACAGATGTCGAGCCAAATTCTGGAAAAGGCTGCAAGACACTTTTATTAATTCTTCAAGTAATCCAAATCAGCGGATAAGTGGTTGAAGATCCGATGAGACTCTAGAAGTGGCCAAACTGTAAAAGAATAAGATATTAGTGCGGATTTAAACTACCATTATATCTTTTTCACAGATCGTCATGCTTAGCAGTTAGAGATTTCCAAACATAGATGATTACTTACCGAAAAGTCCACTTAGTTTAAATGTAAGGAAAACTCCGGAAACGGCTACAGCTTCTGTGGAAACAGAGTCTTGTTGCACATCTCATCCCATTTTTTAAATCTGCCGATGGGTAGATGATTTTCTTCAATGCTATCAAAGAATTATTATTGCATTAAATTCTAGTGGCCCATATATCTGTAAGAAAAACACAAACCCACTTCACTCACAACACTTTTTCTCTAAAACACTATCACAAGCGAACACAATCACACCCGCATAAATTCTTCAAGTAATCCAAAACAGCGGCTAAGTGGTTGAAGATCTGACGAAATTCTACTAGTGGCTGACCTGTAAAAGAATAAGATAATACGGATTTATCGTTACATTTCGCTCCTCTTTAGATCGTCTTGCATAGCTGTTAAAGACTTTTAAACGTAAAGGAATACTTACTAATAAAAGTCCATTCAGTTTAAATTTAAGGCCAATTCCAGAAACGGCTACACCTTCTACTCAAACAGTCTTGTTGCATCTCCAATCCCCATTTTGTAATCTGCCGATAGTTAGATAATTCCCAATAATGCTATCAATAAAGTACTAGCGTCGATCATCTTCTGTCTTTGCAAAAAGGAATTTTTTAATTCGGCCGATGCTAAGTAGGTTCAGTCCAATGCTATCAAAGAACTTATGAACGCTGATCTTCTGGGTAGTATACGCCAAGCTGCAGCAGTCATGGTTATATGATTCCCTTCAATGCTATCAAAGAAGGTACTAGCTGATTATTTTCTGTCTTTGCAAAAAGGAATTTTTTAATTCGGCCGATGCTAAGAAGGTCAATTTCGATGCTTTCAAAGAAGTTATGAACGCTTATCTTCAGTGTAGTGGACGCCAACCTGCAGCAGTCATGGTTAGATGATTCCCTTCAATGCTATCAAAGAACTTATTGACGCTGATCTTCCGCTGTCTAGTAGACGCAGACCTGTACGAGAATAATTCATTACTTGTTTATTCCATTATTCAAACATATAATTATCTCGGTAGATCTCCCCGCTTACCAGCTATATACTCTCAGAATTCAAAGAATACTTACTGCAAATTTTAATCCGTAGAGATGTCGAGCCAAATTCTGGAAAAGGCTGCAACACACTTGTATTAATTCTTCAATTCTTCAAGTAATCCAAAACAGCAGCAAAGTGGTTGAAGGTCTGACGAAACTCTACTAGTGACTGACCTGTAAAATAATAAGATAATACGGATTTACCGTTACATTTCGTTCCTTTTTAGATCGTCTTGCTTATCATTTAAAGACTCACAAACGTAAAGGAATTCTTACTAATAAAATTCCATTCAGTTTAAATTTAAGGCCAATTCCAGAAACGGCTACACCTTCCACTGAAACAGTCTTGTTGCATCTCCAATCCCCATTTTGAAATCTGCCGATAGTTAGATAATGCCCAATAATGCTATCAAACTGGCACTAGCGTCGATCATTTTCTGTTTTTGCAAAAAGGAATTTTTTAATTCGGCCGATTCTAAGTAGGCTCAGTCCAATGCTACCAAAGAAATTTTGAACGCTGATCTTCTGGGTAGTAGACGCCAAGCTGCAGCAGTCATGGTTAGATGATTCCCTTCAATGCTATCAAAGAAGGTACTAGAGCCGATTATCATCTGTCTTTGCAAAAAGGTATTTTTTAATTCGGCCGATGATAAGAAGGCTATGTTCAATGCTATCAAAAATCTTACGAACGCTGATCTTCAGTGTAGTAAACGCCAACCTGCAGCAGTCATTGTTAGATGATTCCATTCAATGCTATCAAAGAAGGTACTAGCGAAGATCATCTTCTGTATTCTGAATTATTTAATCTTCCGGTGTTTAGAAGGTTCAGTTCAATGCTATCAAAGAACTTATTGACGCTGGTCTTCCCCTGTCTAGTAGACTCTAACTTGTAGGAGAATAATTCATTACTTGTTTATTCACTTATTAAAACATATTTATCTCGATAGATCTCCTGGGTTACCAGTTATACCAGGTTTCCAAACATAGATGATTACTTACTGAAAAGTCCATTTAGTTTAAATGTAAGGAAAACTCCGGAAACGGCTACAGCTTCTGTGGAAACAGAGTCTTGTTGCACATCTCATTCCATTTTTTAAATCTGCCGATGGGTAGATGATTTTTTTCAATGCTGTCAAAGAATTATTATTGCATTAAATTGTAGTGGCCCATATATCTGTAAGAAAAACACAAACCCACATCACTCACAACACTTTTTTTAAAAACACTATCACAAGCGAAAACAATCACACCCGTATAAATTCTTCAAGTAATCCAGAACAGCGGCTAAGTGGTTGAAGATCTGACGAAACTCTACTGGTGGCT
Source organism: Diabrotica virgifera virgifera (assembly GCF_917563875.1). Classification (NCBI taxonomy): domain Eukaryota; kingdom Metazoa; phylum Arthropoda; class Insecta; order Coleoptera; family Chrysomelidae; genus Diabrotica; species Diabrotica virgifera. Next base: position 40,787,464 of record NC_065449.1, read on the forward strand.
GACCTGTAAAAGAATAAGATAATACGGATTTACCGTCACATTTCGTTTCTTCTTAGATCGTCTTGCTTAGCAGTTAAGATTCACAATCGTAAAGAAATACTTACTAATAAAAGTCCGTTTAGTTTAAATTTAAGGCCAATTCCAGAAACGGCTACACCTTCCACTGAAACAGTCTTGTTGCATCTCCCATCCGCATCTTGAAATTTGCCGATAGTTAGATAATTCCCAATAATGCTGTCAAAAAGGTACTAGCGTCGATCATCTTGTGTCTTTGCAAAAAGAAATTTTTTAACTCGGTCGATGCTAAGTAGGTTCAGTCCAATGCTATCGAAGAACTTATGAACGCTGATCTTCTGAATAGTAAACGCCAAGCTGCAGCCGTCATGGTTAGATGATTCCCTTCAATGCTATCAAAGAAGGTACTCGCACAGTTCATCTTCGGTCTTCTGCATTTTTTTTCTTCCGGTGCTTAGAAGGTCCAGTTCCATGCTATCAAAGAACTTATTGACGCTGATCTTCCGCTGTCTAGTAGACGCTAGCCTGTAGGAGAATAATTCATTACTTGTTTATTCCTTTATTCAAACATATAATTATCTCGACACATCTCCCCGCTTACCAGCTATATACTCTTAAAATTCAAAGAATACTTACTGCAAATTTTAATCCGTACAGATGTCGAGCCAAATTCTGGGAAGAGGCTGGAACACGCTTTTATTAATTCTTCAAGTAATCCAAAACAGCGGCTAAGTGGTTGAAGGTCTGACGAAACTCTACTAGTGACTGACCTGTAAAATAATAATATAATAGGGATTTACCGTTACATTTCGTTCCTTTTTAGATCATCTTGCTTAGCAGTTAAAGACTCACAAACGTAAAGGAATACTTAGTAATAAAAGTCCATTCAGTTTAAATTTAAGGCCAATTCCTGAAACGGCTACACCTTCCACTGAAACAGTCTTGTTGCATCTCCCACCCCATTTTGAAATCTGCCGATAGTTAGATAATGCCCAATAATGCTATCAAAATGGCACTAGCGTCGATCATTTTCTGTCTTTGCAAAAAGAAATTTTTTAATTCGGCCGATGCTAAGTAGGTTCAGTCTAATGCTACCAAAGAAATTTTGAACGCTGATCTTCTGATTAGTAGACGCCAAGCTGCAGCAGTCATGGTTAGATGATTCCCTTCAATGCTATCAAAGAAAGTACTAGAGCCGATAATCTTCTGTCTTTGCAAAAAGGAATTTTTTAATTCGGCCGATAATTAGTAGGCTATGTTCAATGCTATCAAAAAACTACGAACGCTGATCTTCAGTGTAGTAAACGCCAACCTGCAGCAGTCACTGTTAGATGATTCCCTTCAATGCTATCAAAGAAGGTACTAGCGCAGATCATCTTCTATGTTCTGAATTATTTAATCTTCCGGTGTTTAGAAGGTTCAGTTCAATGCTATCAAAGAACTTATTGACGCTGATCGTCCCCTGTCTAATAGACGCTAACCTGTAGGAGAATAATTTATTACTTGTTTATTCATTTATTAAAACATATTTTTCTCGATAGATCTCCTCGCTTACCATCTATATATTCTCAAAATTCAAAGAATACTTACTGCAAATTTCAATCCGTACAGATATAGAGCCAAATTCTGGAAGAGGCTGCAGTTGTGGTTGAAGATCGGATGAGACTCTAGAAGTGGCCAACCTGTAAAAGAATAAGATATTAGTGCGGATTTAAACTAACACTATATATTTTTCTCAGATCGTCAGGCTTAGCAGTTAGAGGTTTCCAAACATAAATGATTACTTACTGAAAAGTCCATTTAGTTTAACTGTAAGGCCATCTCCTGAAACGTCTGCAGCTTCTATTGAGACAGAGTTTTTTTGCACATCTCATCCCATTTTTTAAATCTGCCGATGGGTAGATGATTTCCTTTAATGCTCCCAAAGAATTATTATTGCACTAAATTCTAGTGGCCCATATATCTGTACGAAAAACACAAACCCACTTCACTCACAACACTTTTTCTCCAAAACACTATCACAAGCCAACACAATCACACCTGTATAAATTCTTCAAGTAATCCAAAACAGCGGGTAAGTAGTTGAGGATCTGACAAAACTCTACTAGTGGCTGACCTGTAAAAGAATAAGGCAATACGGATCTACCGTTACATTTCGTTTTTCCTAGATCGTCTTGCTTAGGAGTTATAGACTCACAAACGTGAAGGAATACTTACTAATAAAAGTCCATTCAGTTTAGATTTAAGGTCAATTCCAGAAACGGCTACACCTTCCACTGAAACAGTCCGTTTGCATCTCCCATCCCCATTTTGAAATCTGCCGATAGTTAGATAATTCCCAATAATGCTATCAAAAAATACTAGCGTCGAACATCATGCTGAAAAATCAGCGTCGACGCTGATTTTCTGGGTAGTACACGCGATGCCGCAGCAGTCATGGTTAAATGATTCCCTTCAATGCTATCAAAGAAGGTAATAGCGCCGATTATCTTCTGCCTTTGCAATACGGAATTTTTTAATTCGGCCGATGATAAGAAGGTTAAGTTCAATGCTATCAAAGAACTTAGCAACTCTGATCTTCAGTGTAGTAAACGCCAACCTGCAGCAGTCATGGTTAGATGATTCCCTTCAATGCTATCAAAGAAGGTACTAGCGCAGATCATCTTCTGTCTTCTGAAGTTTTTAATCTTCCGTTGTTTAGAAGGTTCAGATCAATGCTATCAAGGAACTTGTGAACGCTGATCTCTTGGGTAGTAGACGCCAAGCTTCAGCAGTCATGGTTAGATGATTCCGTTCAATGCTATCAAAGAGGTTACTAGCGCTGATTATTTTCTCTCTTTGCAAAAAGAATTTTTTTAATTCGGCCGATGATAAGAAGGTTAGGTTCAATGCTATCAAAGAACTTACAAACTCTGATATTCAGTGTAATAAACGCCAGCCTACAGCAGTCATGGTTAGATGATTCCTTTCAATGCTATCAAAGAAGGTGCTAGCGCAAATCGTTTTCTGTCTTTTGAAATTTTTAATCTTCCGGTGTTTAGAAGGTTCAGTTTAATGCTATCAAAAAACTTATGAACGCTGATCTTTTGGGTAGTATACGGCAAGCTCCAGCAGTCATGGTTAGATAATTCCCTTCAATGCTAACAAAGAGGTTACTAGCGCCGATTATTTTCTGTCTTTTCAAAAAGGAATTTTTTAATTCGGCCGAGGATAAGAAGGTTAAGTTCAATGCTATCAAATAAATTACGAAGGCTGATCTTCAGCGTAATAAACGCCAACCTGCAGCAGTCATGGTTAGATGATTCCCTTCAATGTTATCAAAGAAGGTATTAGCGCAGATCATCTTCTATCTTCTGAATTTTTTATTCTTCCGGTATTTAGAAGGTTCAGTTCAATGCTATCAAAGAACTTATTGACGCTGATCTTTCCCTCTCTAGTAGACGCTAACCTGTAGGAGAATAATTCATTACTTTTTTATTCAAACATATAATTATCTCGATAGATCTCCTTGCTTACCAGTTATATATTCTCAAAATTCAAAGAATTCTTACTGCAAATTCCAATCCGTACAGATGTCGAGCCAAATTCTGGAAATGGCTGCTACACACCCGTATAAATTCTTCAAGTAATTCAAAACAGCGGTTAAGTGGTTGAATATCTGACGAAACTCTAGCAGTGGCCGACCTGTAAAAGAATAAGATAATACGGATTTAGCGTAACATTTCGTTTCTTCGTAGATCGTTTTGCTTAGCAGTTATAGACTCACAAACGTAAGGGAATACTTAATAATAAAAGTCCATTCAGTTTAAGTGTAAGGCCAATTCCAGAAACTGCTACACCTTCCACTGAAACGGTCTCGTTGCATCTCCCATCCCCATTTTGAAATCTGCCGACAGTTAGATAATTCCCAATAATGCTATCATAAAGGTACGAGCGTCGATTATCTTCTGTCTTTGCAAAAAGGAATTTTTTAATTCGGCTGATGCTAAGTAGGTTCAGTTGAATGCTATCAAAGAACTTACGAACGCTGATCTTCTGTGTAGTAGACGCCAACCTGCAGCAGTCATGGTTAAATGATTACCTTCAATGTTATTAAAGAAAATAATAACGCCCATCATCTTCTGTCTTTGCAAAAACGATTTTTTTAATCTTCCGGTGTTAAGAAGGTTCAGTTCAATGCTATCAAAGATATTATTGACGCTGATCTTCCTCCGTTTAGTAGACGCTAACCTGTAGGGGAATACTTCATGAATTCTTCTTTATTGAAACATATAATTATCTCGATAGATCTTCTCGCTTACAAGTTATATATTCTCAAAATTCAAAGAATACTTACTGCAAATTTCAATCCGTACAAATATCAAGCCAAATTCTGGAAAAGGCTGTAACACACTCCGGCTCTAACGCCAACTCCGGAAATGTCTACACCTTGTGTTGAAATACGGTCTTGTTGCACATCTCATCCCATTTTCTAATGCTACCGATGGGTAGATGATTCCCTTCAATGCTATCAAATAATTATTATTGCATTAAATTCTAGAAATAAATCTGTAGGAGGATAAATCATTACTTCTTCTTTATTCAAATATATAATTACCTCACTATATCTCCTCACTTACCAGTTAGATATTCTCAAATTTCAAGGAATACTTACTGCAAATTTCAATCCGTACCGATGTCGTGCCAAATTCTTTAAAAGGCTGCACACCCGTATAAATTCTTCAAGTAATCCAAAACAGCGGCTACATTGTTGAAGATCTGACGAAATTCTAGTAGCGGCCAACCTGTAAAAGAACAAGATAATACCGATTTTCCCTTCTTAGATCGTCTTGCTTAGCAGTTAAAGTCTCACAAACCTAAAGAAATACTTACTGAAAAGTCCATTCAGTCGAAACGTAAAGCCAATTTCAGGAACGGCTACATTTTCCACTGAAACGGTCTTGTTGCATCTCCCATCCCCATTTTGAAATCTGCTGATAGTTAGGTGATTTCCTTTAATGCTAGCAAAGAAGGTACTAGCGCCGACCATGTTCTGTCTTTGCAAAGAGGAATTTTTTAATTCGACCGATGTTAAGATGGTTCAGTCCAATGCTATCAAAGAACTTCAGAACACTGGTCTTCTTTGTAATAGACGCGAACTCGCAGCAGTCATGGTTAGATGATTCCATTCAATGCTATCAAAGAAGATTCTAGCGCCGATTATCCTCTGTCTTCGCAAAAACGAATTCTTTAATGTTCCGGTGTTTAGAAGGTTCAGTTTAATGCTGTCAAAGAACTTACTGACGCTGATCTTCCTCTGTCTAGTAGACGCCAACCTGTAGGGGAATAATTCATTACTTCTTTTTTATTCAAACATATAATTATCTCGATAGATCTCCTCGCTTAGCAGTTATATATTCTGAGTATTTAAAGAATACTTACTGCAAATTTTACTCCGTACAGATGTCGAGACAAATTATGGCAAATGCTGCAACACACCCATATAAATTCTTCAAGTAGACCAAAACAGCGGTTAAGTGGTTGAAGATCTTACGAAACTACAGCAGTGGCCAACCTGTAAAGGAATAAGACAATACGGATTTACCGTAACATTTCGTTTCTTCTTAGATCGTCTTGCTTAACAGTTAAAGACTCACAAACGTAAAGGAATACTTAATGAAAAGTCCATTCCGTTTAAATGTAAGGCTAATTCCAGAAACAGTACACCTTCCACTGAAACAGTCTTGATGCATCTCCCATACCATTTTCAAATCTGACGATTATTAGATGATTCCCTTCAATGCTATCAAAGAAGGGACTAGCGCCGATCATCTTCTGTCTTCGCAAAAAGATTTTTTTTTATTCTCCCGGTGTTTAGAAGGATCAGCTATAAAAAGAACTTACTGACGCTGATATTCTTCTGTCTATTATAAGCCAACCTGTGAGAGAATATTTCATTACTTCCTTTTTATTCAAACACATAAATATCTCGATAAATCACGTCGCTTACTAGTTATATATTCTCAAATTTCAAAGAATACTTACTGCAAATTTCAATCCGTACAGATGCACGAAGATACTAACGCCGATTATCTTCTGCATTTGCAAGAAGGATTTTCTACTTATGCCGATGATAAGAAGGTTCAGTTCAATTCTATGAAAGAACTTACTTACGCTGATCTTCTTTTGTGTATACGCTAACCTGTAGGAGAATAATTCATGATTTTTTCTTTATTAAAACACATAATTATCTCGATAGATCCGAAATCCTCAAATCATGATAATTCTCAAATCTCATAGGATACTTACTGCAAGTTTCAATAAGTATAAATTAATTGTTATGCGAAATTATGGAATCGGCCTCACCATCCTTTGCTCGTTGGGACAGCTGGTATAAATAGGCAGATGTATTTGACTCTCGGCTGTATACTCTTGTAAAATTCAATTTTACTTGTCGACAGATGTCACGGATTAAATTCTAGTGGCCCTTATATCTGTAAGAGAATCACAATCCAACTTCACCCACCACACTTTTTCTTAAGAACACTATCACAAAAGGATACAATCACACCCGTATAAGTTCTTCAAGTAATCCACAACAGCGGCTAACTGGTTGAAGGTCTGACGAATCTCTAGTAGTGACCAACCTCTAGAAGAATAAGATATTACAGATTTACACTTACATTTTATTTCTTATTAGATCGTCTTGCTTAGCAGTTAAAAATTCACAAACGTAAACGAATACTTACTGTAAAGTCGATTCAGTCCAAATTTAAGGCCAATTTCAGAAACGGCAACACCATCCAGTGACACAGTCTCCTTGCATCTCCCATTCCATTTTTCCAATCTAGATAGCTAGATGATTCCCTTCAATGCTATCAAACAAGGTACTAGCGCCGATCATCTTCTTGTCTTCGCAAAAACGAAATTTTTAATCTTCCAGCGTTTAGAAAGTTCAGTTCAATAGGGAAGTTTAATTTTATTATCTTATTATTATCGCAAATTTTTCTTTCTGTCGATGGTTAGATGGTTCAGTTCAATGCTACCAAAGGACTGATTATCGTGACTTGTTACTTCCTGCGCAAATCAGCCAATAATTAATTTTATTGTCTTCGTGAAACGAATTTTTCAATCTGCCGATGTTTATACGGTTCAGTTCAATGCTATCAAATGACTGAAAATCGTGAATTTTTTATTGTCTTCGCGAAAATAATTTTTAAATGTGCCGATGTTTAGTTTTATTATTTTCGTAAAAATAAAATTTTAAATCTGTCGATGGTTAGACGGTGCCGTTCAATTCTATCAAAGAACTAACTATCGTGACTTTTCAATTTCTTCGGGAAAAGAATTTTAAAATCGCCGGTATTTAATTTTATTGTGTTTGCGAAAGGAATTTTAAAATCTGTCGATGGCTGGACGGTCCAGTTCAATTCTATCAAAGAACTGACTATCGCGAACAATTGATTTTCTTGAGATAAATAATTCTTAAATCTGCCGGTGTTCAGCTTTATTGTTTTCGCAAAAATGAATTTTTAAATCTGTCGATGGTTAGATGGTTCAGTTCAATGCTATCAAAGAACTGACTATAGCGAATTTTTTATTGTTTTGGGTAAAATAATTTATAAATCTGCTGATGTTTAGCTTTATTATTTTCGCAAAAATGAATTTTTAAACCTGTCGATGGTTAGATGTTTCAGTTCAATGGTATCAAAGAACTGACTATCGCCAATTTTTTATTATCTTCGCGAAAATAATTTCTAATGTGCCGATATTAAGTTTTATTGTCTTCGCAAAAAACAAATTTTAAATATGTCGATTGCTAAATGGTTCAGTTCAATGTTATCAAAGAACTGACTAATCGCGAAATTTTTATTTTCTTCGCGAAAATAATTTTTAAATCTGCCGATGTTTTGTTTTATTGTCTTCGCAAAAAGGAAATTTTAAATCTGCCGTTGGAGAGATGGTTCAGTTCAATGGCATCAAAGAACTGACTATCGCGAATTTTTTATTGTCTTCGGGAAAATAATTTATAAATCTGCCAATGTTTAGTTTTATTGTTTCCGCAAAAATGAATTTTTAAATCGGCCGATAGAGAGACGGTTCAATTCAGAGGTATCAAAGATCTGACTATCTCTAATTTTTTATTGTCTTCGCGAAAACAATTTTTAAATGTGCAGATGTTTAGTTTTATTGTCTTCGCAAATTGAATTTTTAAATCTGCCGATGGAGAGACGGTTCAGTTCAATTCTATCAAAGAACTGACTATCGCTAATTTTTTAATGTCTTCGCGAAAATAATTTTTAAATGTGCAGATGTTTAGTTTTATTGTCTTCGCAAAAAAGAATTTTTAAATCTGTCGAGGGTTAGATGGTTTAGTTCAATGCTGTCAAAGAACTGACAATCGCAAATTTTTTATTGTATTCGCGAAAATAATTTTTAAATCTACCGATGTCTATTTTTATTGTCTTCGCAAAAAGGATTTTTTAAATATGCCGATGGAGGGACGGTACAGTTCAATGGTATCAAAGAACTGACAATCGCCAACTTGTAATTCTTTTCAAGGAAATAATTTTTAAATCTGTCGATGTTTAATTTTATTGTCTTCAGGAAAGCAATTTTTAAATCTGTCGATGTTTAGCGTTATTGTTTACGCAAAAATAAATTTTTAAATTAGTCGATGGTTAGATTGTTCAGTTCAATGTTATCAAAGAACTGACTATCGCGAATTTTTAATTGTCTTCGGTAAATCAATTCTGCCGATGTTTAGCTTTATTGTTTTCGCAAAAATGAATTTTTAAATCTGCCGATGGAGAGTCGGTTCAGTTCAATGCTATCAAAGAATTGACTATAGCGAATTTTTTATTGTCTTCGGGAAAACAATTTTTAAATCTGCCGATGTTTAGCTTTATTGTTTACGCAAAAATAATTTTTTAAATCAGTCGATGGTTAGATAGTTCAGTTCAATGGCATCAAAGAACTGACTATCGCGAATTTTTTATTATCTTCGTGAAAATAATTTTTAAATATGCCGATGATTAGTTTTATTGTCTTCGCAAAAATAATTTTTAATCTGCCGATGTTTAGTTTATTGTTTTCGCAAAAATAAATTTTTAAATCTGCCGATGGAGAGACTGTTCCGTTCAATGCTATCAAAGAACTGACTATCGCGAATTTTTTATTGTCTTCGGGAAAATAATTTTTAAATCTGCCGATGTTAAGCTTTATTTTTTTTCGCAAAAATAAACTTTTATATCTGTCGATGGTTAGACGGTTTGATGGTTCAGTTCAATGGTATCAAGGAACTGACTATCGCGAATTTTATATTGTCTTCCCGAACATAAGTTTTAAATGTGCAGATGTTGAGCTTTTTTTTTTGTTTGCAAAAAAGAAATTTTAAATCTGCCGTTGGAGAGAATGTTCAGTTCAACGGTATGAAAGTACTGATTATCGCGAATTCTTTATTGTCCTGGTGATAATAATTATTAAATGTGCCGATATTAAGCTTTATTGTCGTCCCAAAAAAAGAATTTTTGAATATGTCGATGGTAAGATGGTTAAGCTCAATGCTATCAAACAACTGACTATCGCGAATTATTTATTGTCCGATATCTGCAGATATTGTTGATATCTGCCGATGTTTATTTTATTGTTTTCGCAAAAACGGATTTTTAAATCTGCCGATGGAGAGACGGTTCAGTTCAATTCTATCAAGGAACTGACTATGGCGAATTTTTTATCGTCTTCGGGGAAATAATTTTTTAATCTGCCCATGTTTAGCTTTATTGTTTTCGTAAAAAAAAATTTAAATCTGTCGATTGTTAGATGGTTCAGTTAAATAGTATCAAAGAACTGACTATCGCGAATTTTTTATTTTCTTCGCGAAAATAATTTTTAAATGTGCAGATATTTAGTTTTATTGCCTTGCAAAAATGAATTTTTAAATCTGTCGATGGCTGGATGGTTTAGTTCAAGGTTATCAAAAAACTGACGATCGCGAATTTTTTATATTATTTGCGAAAATAATTTTTAAATCTGCTGATGCCTATTTTTATTGTCTTCGCAAAAAGATTTTTTAAATATGCCGATGGAGAGACGGTTCAGTTCAATGGTGCCAAAAAACTGACTATTGCGAATTTTTTATTATCTTCGCGAAAATAATTATTAAATGTGCCGATGTTTAGTTTTATTGTCTTCACAAAAATAATTTATAAATCTGTCGATTGTTAGATGGTTCGATGGTGCAGTTCAATGCTGTAAAAGAACTGACTATCGTAAATTTTTTATTGTCTTCGCAAAAATGAATTTTTAAATCCGCCATTGGAGAGACGGTTCATTTCAATGCTATCAAAATACAGACTATCGCGAATTTTTTATTGTCTTCGGGAAAATAATTTTTAAATCTGCCGATGTTTAGCTTTATTGTTTTCGCAAAAATAAACTTTTATATCTGTCGATAGTTAGACGGTTTGATGGTTCAGTTTAATGGTATCAAAGAACTGACTATCGCGAATTTTATATTGTCTTCCCGAACATATGTTTTAAATTTGCAGATGTTGAGCTTTTTTTTTTGTTTGCAAAAAAGAAATTTTAAATCTGCCGTTGGAGAGAATGTTCAGTTCAACGGTATGAAAGTACTGATTATCGCGAATTCTTTATTGTCTTGGTGAAAATAATTATTAAATGTGCCGATATTAAGCTTTATTGTCGTCCCAAAAAAAGAATTTTTGAATATGTCGATGGTAGGATGGTTCAGCTCAATGCTATCAAACAACTGACTATCGCGAATTATTTATTGTCCGATATCTGCAGATATTGTTGATATCTGCCAATGTTTATTTTATTGTTTTCGCAAAAATGAATTTCTAAATCTGCCGATGGAGAGACGGTTCAGTTCAATTCTATCAAGGAACTGACTATGGCGAATTTTTTATCGTCTTCGGGGAAATAATTTTTCAATCTGCCCATGTTTAGCTTTATTGTTTTCGTAAAAAAAAATTTTAAATCTGTCGATTGTTAGATGGTTCAGTTAAATAATATCAAAGAACTGACTATAGCGAATTTTTTATTTTCTTCGCGAAAATAATTTTTAAATGTGCAGATGTTTAGTTTTATTGCCTTGCCAAAAAGAATTTTTAAATCTGTCGATGGCTGGATGGTTTAGTTCAATGTTATCAAAAAACTGACGATCGCGAATTTTTTATATTATTTGCGAAAATAATTTTTAAATCTGCTGATGTCCATTTTTATTGTCTTCGCAAAAAGGATTTTTTAAATATGCCGATGGAGAGACGGTTCAGTTTAATGGTGCCAAAAAACTGACTATTGCGAATTTTTTATTATCTTCGCGAAAATAATTTTTAAATGTGCCGATGTTTAGTTTTATTGTCTTCACAAAAATAATTTATAAATCTGTCGATTGTTAGATGGTTCGATGGTGCAGTTCAATGCTGTAAAAGAACTGACTATCGTAAATTTTTTATTGTCTTCGCAAAAATGAATTTTTAAATCCGCCATTGGAGAGACGGTTCATTTCAATGCTATCAAAATACTGACTATCGCGAATTTTTTATTGTCTTCGGGAAAATAATTTTTAAATCTGCTGATGTTTAGCTTTATTGTTTTCGCAAAAATGAATTTTTAAATCTGTCCATGGTTAAATGGTTCACTTCAATGCTATCAAAGAACTGACTATAGCGAACATTTTAATGTCTTCGGGAAAATAATTTGATATCTGCCGATGTTTAGATTATTGTTTTCGCAAAAATGAATTTTTAAACCTGTCGATGGTTAGATGGTTCAGTTCAATGCTATCAAAGAACTGACTATAGCGAATTTTTTATTGTCTTCGGGTAAATAATTTTTAAATCTGCCGATGTTTAGCTTTATTGTTTTCGCAAAAAGGACATTTGAAATCTGTCGATGGTTAGATGGTTCAGTTCAATGGTATCAAAGAACTGACTATCGCCAATTTTTTATTATCTTCGCGAAAATAATTTCTAATGTGCCGATATTAAGTTTTATTGTCTTCGCAAAAAACAAATTTTAAATATGTCGATTGCTAAATGGTTCAATTCAATGTTATCAAAGAACTGACTAATCGCGAAATTTTTATTTTCTTCGCGAAAATAATTTTAAAATCTGCCGATGTTTTGTTTTATTGTCTTCGCAAAAAGGAAATTTTAAATCTGCCGTTGGAGAGATGGTTCAGTTCAATGGCATCAAAGAACTGACTATCGCGAATTTTTTATTGTCTTCGGGAAAATAATTTATAAATCTGCCAATGTTTAGTTTTATTGTTTCCGCAAAAATGAATTTTTAAATCGGCCGATATAGAGACGGTTCAATTCAATGGTATCAAAGATCTGACTATCTCTAACTTTTTATTGTCTTCGCGAAAACAATTTTTAAATGTGCAGATGTTTAGTTTTATTGTCTTCGCAAAAATGAATTTTTAAATCTGCCGATGGAGAGACGGTTCAGTTCAATGCTATCAAAGAACTGACTATCGCTAATTTTTTATTGTCTTCGCGAAAATAATTTTTAAATGTGCAGATGTTTAGTTTTATTGTCTTCGCAAAAAAGAATTTTTAAATCTGTCGAGGGTTAGATGGTTTAGTTCAATGCTGTCAAAGAACTGACAATCGCAAATTTTTTATTGTATTCGCGAAAATAATTTTTAAATCTACCGATGTCTATTTCTATTGTCTTCGCAAAAAGGATTTTTTAAATATGCCGATGGAGGGACGGTTCAGTTCAATGGTATCAAAGAACTGACAATCGCCAACTTATTATTCTTTTCACGGAAATAATTTTTAAATCTGTCGATGTTTAGTTTTATTGTCTTCAGTAAAGCAATTTTTAAATCTGTCGATGTTTAGCGTTATTGTTTACGCAAAAATAAATTTTTAAATTAGTCGATGGTTAGATTGTTGAGTTCAATGTTATCAAAGAACTGACTATCGCGAATTTTTAATTGTCTCGGTAAATCATTTCTGCCGATGTTTAGCTTTATTGTTTTCGCAAAAATGAATTTTTAAATCTGCCGATGGAGAGGCGGTTCAGTTCAATGCTATCAAAGAATTGACTATAGCGAATTTTTTATTGTCTTCGGGGAAAACAATTTTTAAATCTGCCGATGTTTAGCTTTATTGTTTACGCAAAAATAAATTTTTAAATCAGTCGATGGTTAGATAGTTCAGTTCAATGTCATCAAAGAACTGACTATCGCGAATTTTTTATTATCTTCGTGAAAATAATTTTTAAATATGCCGATGATTAGTTTTATTGTCTTCGCAAAAATAATTTTTAATCTGCCGATGTTTAGTTTATTGTTTTCGCAAAAATAAATTTTTAAATCTGCCGATGGAGAGACTGTTCCGTTCAATGCTATCAAAGAACTGACTATCGCGAATTTTTTATTGTCTTCGGGAAAATAATTTTTAAATCTGCCGATGTTTAGCTTTATTGTTTTCGCTAAAATAAACTTTTATATCTGTCGATAGTTAGACGGTTTGATGGTTCAGTTTAATGGTATCAAAGAACTGACTATCGCGAATTTTATATTGTCTTCCCGAACATAAGTTTTAAATTTGCAGATGTTTAGCTTTTTTTTTGTTTGCAAAAAAGAAATTTTAAATCTAACGTTGGAGAGAATGTTCAGTTCAACGGTATGAAAGTACTGACTATCGCGAATTCTTTATTGTCTTGGTGAAAATAATTATTAAATGTGCCGATATTAAGCTTTATTGTCGTCCCAAAAAAAGAATTTTTGAATATGTCGATGGTAAGATGGTTCAGCTCAATGCTATCAAACAACTGACTATCGCGAATTATTTATTGTCCGATATCTGCAGATATTGTTGATATCTGCCGATGTTTAGTTTATTGTTTTCGCAAAAATGAATTTTTAAATCCGTCATTGGAGAGACGGTTCATTTCAATGCTATCAAAATACTGACTATCGCGAATTTTTTATTGTCTTCGGGAAAATAATTTTTAAATCTGCCGATGTTTAGCTTTATTGTTTTCGCAAAAATGAATTTTTAAATCTGTCCATGGTTAAATGGTTCACTTCAATGCTATCAAAGAACTGACTATAGCGAACATTTTATTGTCTTCGGGAAAATAATTTGATATCTGCCGATGTTTAGATTATTGTTTTCGCAAAAATGAATTTTTAAACCTGTCGATGGTTAGATGGTTCAGTTCAATGCTATCAAAGAACTGACTATAGCGAATTTTTTATTGTCTTCGGGTAAATAATTTTTAAATCTGCCGATGTTTAGCTTTATTGTTTTCGCAAAAAGGACATTTGAAATCTGTCGATGGTTAGATGGTTCAGTTCAATGGTATCAAAGAACTGACTATCGCCAATTTTTTATTATCTTCGCGAAAATAATTTCTAATGTGCCGATATTAAGTTTTATTGTCTTGGCAAAAAACAAATTTTAAATATGTCGATTGCTAAATGGTTCAGTTCAATGTTATCAAAGAACTGACTAATCGCGAAATTTTTATTTTCTTCGCGAAAATAATTTTTAAATCTGCCGATGTTTTGTTTTATTGTCTTCGCAAAAAGGAAATTTTAAATCTGCCGTTGGAGAGATGGTTCAGTTCAATGGCATCAAAGAACTGACTATCGCGAATTTTTTATTGTCTTCGGGAAAATAATTTATAAATCTGCCAATGTTTAGTTTTATTGTTTCCGCAAAAATGAATTTTTAAATCGGCCGATAGAGAGACGGTTCAGTTCAATTCTATCAAGGAACTGACTATGGCGAATTTTTTATCGTCTTCGGGGAAAAAATTTTTCAATCTGCCCATGTTTAGCTTTATTGTTTTCGTAAAAAAAAATTTTAAATCTGTCGATTGTTAGATGGTTCAGTTAAATAGTATCAAAGAACTGACTATCGCGAATTTTTTATTTTCTTCGCGAAAATAATTTTTAAATGTGCAGATGTTTAGTTTTATTGCCTTGCAAAAAAGAATTTTTAAATCTGTCGATGGCTGGATGGTTTAGTTCAATGTTATCCAAAATCTGACGATCGCGAATTTTTTATATTATTTGCGAAAATAATTTTTAAATCTGCTGATGTCTATTTTTATTGTCTTCGCAAAAAGGATTTTTTAAATATGCAGATGGAGAGACGGTTCAGTTCAATGGTGCCAAAAAACTGACTATTGCGAATTTTTTATTATCTTCGCGAAAATAATTTTTAAATGTGCCGATGTTTAGTTTTATTGTCTTCACAAAAATAATTTATAAATCTGTCGATTGTTAGATGGTTCGATGGTGCAGTTCAATGCTGTAAAAGAACTGACTATCGTAAATTTTTTATTGTCTTCGCAAAAATGAATTTTTAAATCCGCCATTGGAGAGACGGTTCATTTCAATGCTATCAAAATACTGACTATCGCGAATTTTTTATTGTTTTCGGGAAAATAATTTTTAAATCTGCCGATGTTTAGCTTTATTGTTTTCGCAAAAATGAATTTTTAAATCTGTCCATGGTTAAATGGTTCACTTCAATGCTATCAAAGAACTGACTATCGCCAATTTTTTATTATCTTCGCGAAAATAATTTCTAATGTGCCGATATTAAGTTTTATTGTCTTGGCAAAAAACAAATTTTAAATATGTCGATTGCTAAATGGTTCAGTTCAATGTTATCAAAGAACTGACTAATCGCGAAATTTTTATTTTCTTCGCGAAAATAATTTTTAAATCTGCCGATGTTTTGTTTTATTGTCTTCGCAAAAAGGAAATTTTAAATCTGCCGTTGGAGAGATGGTTCAGTTCAATGGCATCAAAGAACTGACTATCGCGAATTTTTTATTGTCTTCGGGAAAATAATTTATAAATCTGCCAATGTTTAGTTTTATTGTTTCCGCAAAAATGAATTTTTAAATCGGCCGATAGAGAGACGGTTCAATTCAATGATATCAAAGATCTGACTATCTCTAACTTTTTATTGTCTTCGCGAAAACAATTTTTAAATGTGCAGATGCTTAGTTTTATTGTCTTCGCAAAAATGAATTTTTAAATCTGCCGATGGAGAGACGCGTCAGTTCAATGCTATCAAAGAACTGACTATCGCTAATTTTTTATTGTCTTCGCGAAAATAATTTTTAAATGTGCAGATGTTTAGTTTTATTGTCTTCGCAAAAAAGAATTTTTAAATCTGTCGAGGGTTAGATGGTTTAGTTCAATGCTGTCAAAGAACTGACAATCGCAAATTTTTTATTGTATTTGCGAAAATAATTTTTAAATCTACCGATGTCTATTTCTATTGTCTTCGCAAAAAGGATTTTTTAAATATGCCGATGGAGGGACGGTTCAGTTCAATGGTATCAAAGAACTGACTATCGCGAACTTATTATTTTTTTCAGGAAAATAATTTTTAAATCTGTCGATGTTTAGTTTTATTGTCTTCAGGAAAGCAATTTTTAAATCTGTCGATGTTTAGCGTTATTGTTTACGCAAAAATAAATTTTTAAATTAGTCGATGGTTAGATTGTTGAGTTCAATGTTATCAAAGAACTGACTATCGCGAATTTTTAATTGTCTCGGTAAATCATTTCTGCCGATGTTTAGCTTTATTGTTTTCGCAAAAATGAATTTTTAAATCTGCCGATGGAGAGGCGGTTCAGTTCAATGCTATCAAAGAATTGACTATAGCGAATTTTTTATTGTCTTCGGGGAAAACAATTTTTAAATCTGCCGATGTTTTGCTTTATTGTTTACGCAAAAATAAATTTTTAAATCAGTCGATGGTTAGATAGTTCAGTTCAATGGCATCAAAGAACTGACTATCGCGAATTTTTTATTATCTTCGTGAAAATAATTTTTAAATATGCCGATGATTAGTTTTATTGTCTTCGCAAAAATAATTTTTAATCTGCCGATGTTTAGTTTATTGTTTTCGCAAAAATAAATTTTTAAATCTGCCGATGGAGAGAGTGTTCCGTTCAATGCTATCAAAGAACTGACTATCGGGAATTTTTTATTGTCTTCGGGAAAATAATTTTTAAATCTGCCGATGTTTAGCTTTATTGTTTTCGCTAAAATAAACTTTTATATCTGTCGATAGTTAGACGGTTTGATGGTTCAGTTTAATGGTATCAAAGAACTGACTATCGCGAATTTTATATTGTCTTCCCGAACATAAGTTTTAAATTTGCAGATGTTTAGCTTTTTTTTTGTTTGCAAAAAAGAAATTTTAAATCTAACGTTGGAGAGAATGTTCAGTTCAACGGTATGAAAGTACTGACTATCGCGAATTCTTTATTGTCTTGGTGAAAATAGTTATTAAATGTGCCGATATTAAGCTTTATTGTCGGCCCAAAAAAAGAATTTTTGAATATGTCGATGGTAAGATGGTTCAGCTCAATGCTATCAAACAACGGACTATCGCGAATTATTTATTGTCCGATATCTGCAGATATTGTTGATATCTGCCGATGTTTAGTTTATTGTTTTCGCAAAAATGAATTTTTAAATCTGCCGATGGAGAGACGGTTCAGTTCAATTCTATCAAGGAACTGACTATGGCGAATTTTTTATCGTCTTCGGGGAAAAAATTTTTCAATCTGCCCATGTTTAGCTTTATTGTTTTCGTAAAAAAAAATTTTAAATCTGTCGATTGTTAGATGGTTCAGTTAAATAGTATCAAAGAACTGACTATCGCGAATTTTTTATTTTCTTCGCGAAAATAATTTTTAAATGTGCAGATGTTTAGTTTTATTGCCTTGCAAAAAAGAATTTTTAAATCTGTCGATGGCTGGATGGTTTAGTTCAATGTTATCCAAAATCTGACGATCGCGAATTTTTTATATTATTTGCGAAAATAATTTTTAAATCTGCTGATGTCTATTTTTATTGTCTTCGCAAAAAGGATTTTTTAAATATGCAGATGGAGAGACGGTTCAGTTCAATGGTGTCAAAGAACTGACTATCGCGAATTTTTTATTATCTTCGCGAAAATAATTTTTAAATGTGCCGATGTTTAGTTTTATTGTCTTCACAAAAATAATTTATAAATCTGTCGATTGTTAGATGGTTCGATGGTGCAGTTCAATGCTGTAAAAGAACTGACTATCGTAAATTTTTTATTGTCTTCGCAAAAATGAATTTTTAAATCCGCCATTGGAGAGACGGTTCATTTCAATGCTATCAAAATACTGACTATCGCGAATTTTTTATTGTTTTCGGGAAAATAATTTTTAAATCTGCCGATGTTTAGCTTTATTGTTTTCGCAAAAATGAATTTTTAAATCTGTCCATGGTTAAATGGTTCACTTCAATGCTATCAAAGAACTGACTATAGCGAACTTTTTATTGTCTTCGGGAAAATAATTTGATATCTGCCGATGTTTAGTTTATTGTTTTCGCAAAAATGAATTTTTAAATCTGCCGATGGAGAGACGGTTCAGTTCAATGCTATCAAGGAACTGACTATGGCGAATTTTTTATCGTCTTCGGGGAAATAATTTTTAAATCTGCCCATGTTTAGCTTTATTGTTTTCGTAAAAAAAAATTTTAAATCTGTCGATTGTTAGATGGTTCAGTTAAATAGTATCAAAGAACTGACTATCGCGAATTTTTTATTTTCTTCGCGAAAATAATTTTTAAATGTGCAGATATTTAGTTTTATTGCCTTGCAAAAAAGAATTTTTAAATCTGTCGATGGCTGGATGGTTTAGTTCAATGTTATCAAAGAACTGTAGATCGCGAATTTTTTATATTATTTGCGAAAATAATTTTTAAATCTGCTTTTGTCTATTTTTATTGTCTTCGCAAAAAGGATTTTTTAAATATGCCGATGGAGAGACGGTTCAGTTCAATGGTGCCCAAAAACTGACTAGTGCGAATTTTTTATTTTCTTCGCGATAATAATTTTTAAATCTGCCGATATTTAGCTTTATTGTTTTCGCAAAAAAAAATTTTAAATCTGTCGATGGTTAGATGGTTCAGTTCTATAGTATCAAAGAACTGAATATCGCGAATTTTTTATTGTTTTCGCGAAAATAATTTTTAAATGTGCTGATATTAAATTTTATTGTCGTCGCAAAAAAGAATTTTTAAATCTGTCGATGGTAAGATGGTTCAGTTCAATGCTATCAAAGGACTGGCTATCGCGAATATATTATTTTGTTTGCGAAAATAATTTTTACATCTATCGATGTTTTAATTTTATTGTCTTCAGGAAAGCAATATTTAAATCTGCCGATGTTTAGACAGTTTAATTCAATGCTATCAAAAAACTGACTACCGCGACTATTTTGTTGTCTTCGCGAATTAGTGGAGTCAATGAAGGTGGATATGAGTTATTACCTCAGATTTCCTTGAACCTCCATCGATTTTCATAAAAATTGGTGAGTGGTTAAAGGATATCTCAAGGAACAAAGGTGACATAGTGCCCACTTGGGCTTTTTGCATTTTAGGGGTGAAATACACCCCATTTTTAAAATTATTTTTTAGATTTCTGAAAGTGCAGTCACTGTAAGTTTTCACTGCCTATTTCGTTGAACCTTCATCGATTTTCATGAAAATCGGTAACTAGTTAGAGGATACCTGAACAAAAAAAGTTGTATAGCATCAACTTGCGCTTTTGCCTTTTAGGGGTGCAATACACCCCTAATTTTTAAATTGTAATAAATGCAGATTTCCGCATTATGGCGCAAGTAATCTCGTTTAATTAAGAAAAATAAATATTTTTTTTATAATTATGTGCATGAATTAAATTTTTTTTATTTTTCAAACCTTATAGCAACCAAAAATTCCGAAAATTAACAAGTCGAAAATCACGAAAACCTTATTCTTCTATATTTCTGAAAGTGTAGTCACTGAATGTTTCCACCCACGATTTCCTTGAACCTTCATCGATTTTCATGAAAATTGTTGAGTAGTTAGAGGATACCTCAAAAAACAAAAGTGATATGGCACCAAGTTGCGCTTTCTGCATTTTAGGGGTGAAATCCACCTTTTTTTTAATGATAAAATGCAGATTTCAGCATTCTGGCTCAAGCAATCTCGTTTAATTAAGTAAAATAAATATTTTTTTACATTTATGTGCATGCTTTATAATTTTTGTTAATTTTTCAAACCTTATAGGAACCAAAAATCAGAAAATTAGCAAATTGACAATCACGAAAAAAATTATTCTTTTATATCTCCAAAAAGGCAGTCGCTGAAGGTTTTCACCCCTGATTTCGTTGAACCTCCATCAATTTTAATGAAAATTGGTAAGTAGTTAGAGCATACCTCAAGAAACAAAAGTGATGTGGTGCCAACTTGCGTTTTTATCCTGGGGGTGGATGTTACCCCTTCTCATGGGTGAACACTATTTTATTAAAAATAACCCCATAATTAGATAGAGGAGTAAATTCTAAACAAACTTTCTTTTATCAAGTTTACAAATTTTTCATTTAAATAATGTTTCATAATTTAATAAAATATTATTGGTGCAGTAAAACCTGTCAATAACGGCAACTAAAAATAAAAAACAATTGGCCGTTACAGGTCTGGATCCCGCGTATGAAAACAAAGTTGATTAATAGCAAGCTGAAAATTTGTTAATAGCTTAAGGGTGTCTAGTCGAATAAACATAGATATATGGGAACACTGGAATAGGGGCAATTTTAATTGTGGAACAGGTTAAAAATTTGGAACGGCCACACCACGAAAACGGAACATTTATTTTGTCCGACAGAACAGACTTAAACTCTCCTAACAGAGATTAAACTCTCATGCAAAAATCAGACTGCTATTTATCACCTGTCATAATTCCTGTCATTTGACATATTCTACATGTTCCACTTATTAAAACGCCCATTTAGTGATAAATAGCAGTCTGATTTTTGCATGAGAGTTTAATCTCTGTTCGAAGAGTTTAAGTCTGTTCTGTCGGACAAAATAAATGTGCCGTTTTCGTGGTGTGACCCTTCCAAATTTTTAACCTGTTCCACAATTAAAACTGCCCCTGTTCCAGTGTTCCCATATATCAAAGTTTATCCGACTAGACACCCTTAAGCTATTAACAAATTTTCAGCTTGCTATTAATCAACTTTTTTTTCATACGCGGGATCCAGACCTATTATGGAAATGTGGCCACTAATGCTAGGTTTCCTTTTCCACAAATACATAAAATATAATTGAAAATTTATTTATTTTAGTAATTAAAGCCAATCAAATATAATTCTACAAACAAACGGAACATACCTTTCATTAGATATCGCAAATCACTTTGGCTGATTTTGTCTGCATATATATTATGTTTGAGGAATCCCTTTTTTTGCGAGACTGGATATAGGACATTTCTCAAGTATGAGTTCACATTCATGGTATATCGTTGCTATACAGGGATAATAATCTGTGCAATGTTATGGTACAGGCTACGTTAAATATGAAGTAAATGTGGAAGATATACACTGGTTATTCATTTCAATTTAATTTGATTGTTTTTTAATCGTTTACAATATTTAAAATAATTAAAGATATAAAGTTAGTAATTTCAAAAATAAATTCAGTTCTCATTGGCAGGGTGGGAAATAATAAAGTGCCATACAATAGCATTTCATTACAATGCACATTACAGGCATTACAGGCTGCTCCGTTTCAGAAAACTTTTACTCTCAAACTTTGAGAAAACACTCATTCAGTTTCGACCAACCCTGTATTACCTAAAATTAAACGTTTTGCTAGATTAATAATTTTTAACAATAATAGACTATATTAAAAATCACTTGAACATAAATTGATTTTCTGATATCAAATCACTACAATTAGACAGGGGGTGAATATTGCTATGAAATTTGAAAAAAAAAAGTAATTATCTTTTAAACTACTTCGTATAACATCACAAAACCTGATATTTTAAGAAATAAAACATAAAGGAGAATCCAAAAATGTAAAAATATACAGGCTGTTCCATTAAACAAAAGATAATTTTGTTTCACCCTGTCAATATGGGTGGCCCTGTATATTTGGAAATGTATTTAAATTCTGATATTATATATGCCCCAATCTCACCTAAATAAACTTTTTTTATATCTCCTACAACAAACGACTAATTGGACTTCCCACAACCTGTATACATACAAAATCTCCGCTATAAAATTTTTTCAAAGAAAATGTTATTGGATTTTTTTTTTAAATAACTTTGTTAATTTTTGAAATATGAGAATTATCCAAAAACCATTACAAAGCTAAGTGAAAGGTCTATGACACTGTATTAAACATAATTTTGTAAATCCTTTATTTTTTTTTAAATACAAGGTGAAAGGGCCCCGGTTACATGGTTCTCGCAGTAAAATTTACGTTTTAAATGATTCTATCTCGGTTATTTTTTGTCATAAAAAATTATTAAAAAAAGAAGAAGCTTAAACAAAGTTAAAACTAAAATTTTGTTCTCTACTATTTTTTAAGTATATCGAGTATTTTTGGAGTTATTATCAAAAGAAAATGAACTTCACGAAAATTTGAAAAATTCTAATTTTTTTAATCGTATTTTTTTTTCAAAAATATGCGTTCTAAACCGGTCAAAATTGTTGAAGTTATTACTCATTATAAAATAAAAAAAGTTTTAAATGGGTTACTATAAATTTTAATTTTTGTGGAAATGACGTAGGTTTAATTTTTCACTCTTCCCTAAAAAATCTGAAAGGGTCCTCTTATTTCCATCATAACTTGCTTAATTTTGATGCTATCGACTTCTTATATAGCTTTTTGATAGTTACCTTTAAGTACTTTATTAAAATGTTTAGTATCTCTATTTAACAAAGTGCATCGTTTTCCTGTTATTTAAGCTTGAATAATAAGATTTGAGTACTCGCGGAAAAAAATATATATTCAATTGCATATAACTCACTTTGTATATGTAATAAAGGATTTTTCGAATAAGGAGCTTATTTATTTTTATATTATCTTCGATTTTGGTAACGACAACTTTTTTGAAGAAACTTATTGGTTTTGAGTTATTTATGAAAAACTGCTTTAAAACATGGAATTTTTTCAGGAAAAATCAAAACATTTGATCTTTGATAACTCAAAAACTATTGATTTATTGAAATAACTTTATATAACAAATTTTACTTATAATTTATCCCTCTATCGATTAGTGGTATTATTTTTAATAAAATAATTTTCACCCCCGAGAAGGGGTGGCATCCACCCCCAGGGTAAAAGCGCAAGTTGGCACCATGTCACCTTTCTTTCTTGAGGTATCCTCTACATACGTACCAATTTTCATGAAAATCGATGGAGGTTCAACGAAATCGGAGGTGAAAACCTTCATTGACTCCACTAAATATAATTTTTAAATCTGCCGATGTTTAATTTTACAGTCTTCGCAAACAGGAATTTTTAAATCTGCAGATGGAGAGACTGTTCAGTTCAAGCGTATCAAAGAACTGACTATAGCGAATTTTTTATTGTCTTCGCGAAAATAATTTTTAAATATGCAGATGTTTAGTTTTAGTGCCTTCGCAAAAAAGAATTCTTAAATCTGTCGATGGTTAGATGGTTTAGTTCAATGTTATAAAAGAACTGATGATCACGAATTTTTTATTGTATTTGCGAAAAAAATTTATAAATCTGCTGATGTCTATTTTTATTGTCTTCGCAAAAAGGATTTTTTAAATATGCCGATGGGGAGACGGTTCAGTTCAATGGTGTCAAAGAACTGACTATCGCGATTTTTTTATTATCTTCGCAAAAATGAATTTTTAATTATGCCATTGGAGAGACGGTTCATTTCAATGCTATCAAAATAATGAATATCGCGAATTTTTTATTGCCTTCGGGAAAAAAATTTTTAAATCTGCCGATGATTAGCTTTATTGTTTTCGCAAAAATAAATTTTTAAATCTGTCGATGGTTAAATGGTTCACTTCAATGCTATCAAAGAACTGACTATAGCGAACTTTTTATTTTCTTCGGGAAAACAATTTTTAATCTGCCGATGTTTAGTTTATTGTTTTCGCAAAAATGAATTTTTAAATCTGCCGATGGAGAGACGGTTCAATTCAATACTATCAAGGAACTGACTATGGCGAATTTTTTATTGTCTTCTGGAAAATAATTTTTAAATCTGCCGATGTTTAGCTTTATTGTTTTCGCAAAAAATTTTTTAAATCTGTCGATGTTTAGATGGTTCAGTTCAATATTATCAAAGAACTGACTATCGCAAATTTTTTATTACCTTCGCGAAAATAATATTTAAATGTGCCGATGTTTAGTCTTATTGTTTTAGCAAAAATAATTTTTAAATCTGTAGATGGTTAGATGGTTCAATTCAACGCTATCAAAAAACAGACTATAGCGAATTTTTTATTGTATTCGCGAAAATAATTTTTAAATCTGCCGATGTTTAGCTTTATTGTTTTCGCAAAAAAACATTTTAAATCTGTCGATGGTTAGATGGTTCAGTTCTATAATATCAAAGAACTGGATATTGGGAATTTTTTATTGTCTTCGAGAAAATAATTTTTAAATCTGTCGATGGTAAGATGGTTCAGTTCAATGCTATCAAAGGACTGGGTATCGCGAACATATAATTTTTTGCGAAAATAATTTTTACATCTATCGATGTTTTAATTTTATTGTCTTCAGGAAAGCAATATTTAAATCTGCCGATGTTAAGACGGTTCAGTTCAATACTATCAAAAACTGACTATCGCGAATTTATTAATGTTTTCGCGGAAATAACTTTTAAATCTGTCGATGTTTAATTTTACTGTCTTCGGGAGAGCAATTTTTAGATCTGCCGATGTTTAGACGGTTCAATTCAATGCTATCAAAAAAGTGACTACCGCGAATATTTTGTTGTCATTGCGAATATAATTTTTAAATCTGCCGATGTTTAATTTTACAGTCTTCGCAAACAGGAATTTTTAAAAAACCAATACAGAAGTAAAAACTTCGAGATGTATTCTGGTATAAAATCGTTTATTTTTAAAGGGGAATTAGGAATTTTTAAATCTCCAGATGGGGAGACGGTTCAGTTCAAGCGTATCAAAGAACTGACTACAGCGAATTTTTTATTGTCTTCGCGAAAATAATTTTTGAATGTGCAGATGTTTAGTTTTAGTGTCTTCGCAAAAAAGAATTTTTAAATCTGTCGATGGTTAGATGGTTTAGATGTTTAGTTTTATTGTCTTCAGATTCAGATTCAGAGGGTTAAGATCAATGGTTCAAAAAACTGACAACCGCGAATTTTTTATTGTCTTCGGAAAAATAATTTTTAAATCTGCCGATATTAATTTTATTGTTTTCGCTAAAATTAATTTTTATAGCTCTCCATTGTTAGATGGTTTGAAGGTGCAGTTCAATGCTATCAAAGAACTGACTATCGCAAATTTTTTATTGTCTTTGGAAAAATAATTTCTCAATCTGCCGATGTTTAGTTTATTGTTTTCGCAAAGATGAATTTCTAAATCTGCAGATGGAGAGTCGGTTCAGCTCAATGGTATCAAAGAACTAACTATTGCGAATTTTATATTATCTTCGCAAATATAATTTTTATGTGTGGCGATGTCTAGTTTTATTGTCTTCGCAAAAATAATTTTTAAACCTGTCGATTGCTAGATGGTTTGATGGTGCAGTTCAATGTTATCAAAGAACTGACTATGGCAAATTTTTATTGTCTTCTGGAAAATAATTTTTAAATCTGCCGATATTTAGTTTATTGTTTTCGCAAAAATGAATTTTTAAACCTGCCGATGGAGAGACGGTTCAGTTCAATACTATCAATGAACTGACTATGGCAAATTTTTTATTGTCTTCTGGAAAATAATATTTAAATCTGCCGACGTTTAGTTTATTGTTTTCGCAAAAATGAATTTTTAAATCTGCTGATGGAGAGACGGTTCAGTTCAATGCTATCAAAGGACAGACTATCGCGAATTTTTTTTATCTTCGCGAAAATAATTTTTAAATTTGCCGATGTTTCGTTTTATTGTCTTCGCAAAAATAATTTTTAAATCTGTCGATTGTTAGATGGTTTGATGGTGCAGTTCAATGCTATCAAAGAACTGACTATGGCAAATTTTTTATTGTCTTCGGGAAAATAATTTTTAAATCTGCCGATGTTTAGTTTGTTGTTTTCCAAAAATGAATTTTTAAACCTGCCAATGGAGAGACGGTTCAGTTTAATACTATCAATGAACTGACTATGGCAAATTTTTTATTGTCTTCTGGAAAATAATTTTTTAATCTGCCGATGTTTAGTTTATTGTTTTCGCAAAAATGAATTTTTAAATCTGCCGATGGAGAGACGGTTCAGTTCAATGCTATCAAAGAACTGACTATCGCGAATTTTTTTTATCTTCGCGAAAATAGTGTTCGAATCTGCCGATGTTTAGTTTTATTTTCGCAAAAATTATTTTTAAATCTGTAGATTGCTTGATGGTTTGATGGTGCAGTTCAATGCTATCAAAGAACTGAGTATTGAAATTTTTTTATTGTTTTCGGGAAAATAATTTTCAATTCTGCCGATATTTAGATTATTGTTTTCGTAAAAATGAATTTTTAAATCTGCTGATGTCTATTTCCATTGTCTTCGCAAAAAGGATTTTTTAAATATGCCGATGGAGAGACGGTTCAGTTCAATGTTATCAAAGAACTGACTATCGCGAATTTTTTATTATCTTCGCGAAAATAATTTTTAAATGTGCATATGTTTAGTTTTATTGTCTTCGCAAAAATAATTTTTAAATCTGTAGATTGTTTGATGGTGCAGTTCAATGCTATTAAAAAACTGACTATCGCGAATTTTTTATTATCTTAGCGAATATAATTTTTAAATCTGCCTTTGGAGAGACGGTTCAGTTCAATGGTATCAAAGAAATGACTATCGCGAATTTTTTATTGTTTCGCGAACATAATTTTTAAATGTGCAGATGTTTAGTTTTACTGCCTTCGCAAAAAAGAATTTTTAAATCTGCCGATGGAGAGACGGTTCAGTTCAATGCTATCAAAGAACAAACTATCGTGAATTTTTTATTGTCTTCGGGATAATAATTTTTTAATCTGCCGATGGTTAGCTTTATTGTTTTCGCAAAAATAAATTTTAATAGCTGTCGATGGTTAGATAGTTAAATGGTTTAATTCAATGTTATCAAAGAACTGACTATCGCGAATTTTTTATTATCTTCGCAAAAATAATTTTTAAATGTGCCGATGTTCAGTTTTATTGTCTTCGCAAAAATAATTTTTAATTTCTCGATGGTTAGAGGGTTTGATGGTGCAGTTTAATGCTATAAAAGAACTGACCATCGCAACTTTTTTATTGTCTTCGGGAAAATAATTTTTAAATCTGCCGCTGCTGTTTAGTTTATTCTTTTTGCAAAAATAAATTTTTAAATCTGCCGATGGAGAGACGGTTCAGTTCAATATTATCAAATAAATAATTATCGCGAATTTTTTATTGTCTTCGGGAAAATAATTTTTAAATCTGCCGATATTTAACTTTAT
This sequence comes from Diabrotica virgifera virgifera, assembly GCF_917563875.1. Classification (NCBI taxonomy): domain Eukaryota; kingdom Metazoa; phylum Arthropoda; class Insecta; order Coleoptera; family Chrysomelidae; genus Diabrotica; species Diabrotica virgifera. Next base: position 40,814,930 of record NC_065449.1, read on the forward strand.
TGTTTTCGCAAAAATGAATTATTAAATCTGTCTATGGTTAGATGGTTCAATTCAATATTATTAAAGAAGTGATTATCGCGAATTTTATATTATCTTCGGGAAAATAATTTTTAACAGTTCCGATATTTAGTTTTATTTTCTTCGCAAAAATACTTTTAAATATGCAGATGTTTAGTTTTATTGTCTTTGCAAAAAAGAATTTTCAAATCTGTCGATGGCTGGATGGTTCAGTTCAATGCTATCCGAGAACTGACTATCGCGAATTTTTTATTGTATTCGGGAAAATAATTTTTAAATCTGCCGATGTTTAGTTTTATTTTTTTCGCAAAAATGAATTATTAAATCTGTCCATGGAGAGACAGTTCAGTTCAATGTTATCAAACAACCGACTATCGCGAATTTTTTATTTTCTTCGCGAAAATAATATTTAAATGTGCAGAAGTTTAGTTTTATTGTCTTCGCAAAAAAGAATTTTTAAATATGCCGATGGAGAGACGGTTCAGTTCAATGCTATCAAAGAACGGACTATCGCTAATTTTTTATTGTCTTCGCGAAAATAATTTTTAAATGTGCAGATGTTTAATTTTATTATCTTCGCAAAAAAGAATTTTTAAATCTGCCTATGGAGAGACGGTTCAGCTCAATGCTATCAATTAACTGACTATCGCGAATTTTTTATTGTCTTCGGGAAAATAATTTTTAATCTGCCGATGTTTAGTTTTATTTTTTTCGCAAAAATAAATTATTAAATCTGTCCATGGAGAGACAGTTCAGATCAATGGTATCAAACAACCGACTATCGCGAATTTTTTATTGTCTTCCGGAAAATAATTTTTAAATCTCCCGATATTTAGCTTTATTGTTTTCGCAAAAATAAGTTTTTAAATCTGTCGATGGTTAGATGGTTCAGTTCAATGCTATCAAAGAGCGGACTATCGCTAATTTTTTATTGGCTTCGGGAAAATAATTTTTAAATCTGCCGCTGCGCTGTTTAGTTTATTGTTTTCGCAAAAATAAATTGTTAAATCTGCCGATGGAGAGACGGTTTAGTTCAATGCTATCAAATAACTGACAATCGCGAATTTTTAATTGTCTTCGGGATAATAATTTTTAACTGTGCCGATGTTTAGCTTTATTGTTTTCGCAAAAATAAATATTTATATCTGTCGATGGTTAGATGGTTCAGTTCAATGCTATCAAAAATCGGAATATCGCTAATTTTTTATTGTCTTCGGGAAAATAATTTTTAAATCTGCCGCTGTTTAGTTTATTGTTTTCGCAAAAATGAATTTTTAAATCTGCCGATGGAGAGACGGTTCAGATCAATGGTATCAAACAACCGACTATCGCGAATTTTTTATTGTCTTCGCGAAAATAATTTTTAAATGTGCAGATGTTTAATTTTATTGTCTTCGCAAAAAAGAATTTTTAAATTTGCCGATGGAGAGACGGTTCAGTTCAATGCTATCAATTAACTGACTATCGCGAATTTTTTATTGTCTTCGGGAAAATAATTTTTAATCTGCCGATGTTTAGTTTTATTTTTTTCGCAAAAATTAATTATTAAATCTGTCCATGGAGAGACAGTTCATATGAATGGTATCAAACAACCGACTATCGCGAATTTTTTATTGTCTTCGCGAGAATAATTTTTAAATGTGCAGATGTTTAATTTTATTGTCTTCGCAAAAAAGAATTTTAAAATCTGCCGATGGAGAGACGGTTCAATTTAATGCTATCAAAGGACTGACTATCGCGAATTTTTTATTGTCTTCCGGAAAATAATTTTTAAATCTTCCGATATTTAGCTTTATTGTTTTCGCAAAAATAAGTTTTTAAATCTGTCGATGGTTAGATGGTTCAGTTCAATGCTATCAAAGGGCGGACTATCGCTAATTTTTTATTGGCTTCGGGAAAATAATTTTTAAACCTGCCGCTGCGCTGTTTAGTTTATTGTTTTCGCAAAAATGAATTGTTAAATCTGCCGATGGAGAGACGGTTCAGTTCAATGCTATCAAATAACTGACAATCGCGAATTTTTTATTGTCTTCGGGAAAATAATTTTTAACTGCACCGATGTTTAGTTTTATTGTCTTGTCAAAAATACTTTTAAATGTGCCGATGTCTAGTTTTATTGTCTTTGCAAAAAAGAATTTTCAAATCTGTCGATGGCTGGATGGTTCAGTTCAATGCTATCAGAGAACTGACTATCGCGAATTTTTTATTGTCTTCGGGAAAATAATTTTTAAATCTGCCGACCTTTAGTGTTATTGTTTTCGCAAAAATGAATTTTTAAAGCTGTCCATTGTTAGATGGTTTAAGGGTGCAATTCAATGCTATCAAAGAACTGACTATCGCAAATTTTTTATTGTCTTCGGGAAAATAATTTCTAAATCTGCCGATGTTTAGTTTACTGTTTTCGCAAAGATGATTTTTAAATCTGCCGATGGAGAGTCGGTTCAGTTCAATGGTATCAATGAACTGACTATGGCGAATTTTATATTATCTTCGCGAATATAATTTTTAAATGTGGCGATGTCTAGTTTTATTGTCTTCGCAAAAATAATTTTTAAACCTGTCGATTGTTAGATGGTTTGATGGTGCAGTTCAATGCCATCAAAGAACTGACTGTGGCAAATTTTTTATTGTCTTCTGGAAAATAATTTTTAAATCTGCCGATGTTTAGTTTAATGTTTTCGCAAAAATGGATTTTTAAATTTGCCGAAGGAGAGACGGTTCAGTTCAATTCTATCCAAGAACTGACTACCACGAAATTTTTATTTTCTTCGGGATAATAATTTGTTAATCTGCCGATGTTTAGCTTTATTGTTTTCGCAAAAATAAATTTTTATATCTGTCGATGGTTAGATGGTTCAGTTCAATGCTATCAAAGAGCGGACTATCGCTAATTTTTTATTGTCTTCGGGAAAATAATTTTTAAATCTGCCGATATTTAGCTTTATTGTTTTCGCAAAAATAAATTTTTATATCTGTCGATGGTTAGATGGTTCAGTTCAATGCTATCAAAGAGCGGACTATCGCTAGTTTTTTATTGTCTTCGGGAAAATAATTTTTAAATCTGCCGCTGTTTAGTTTTTTGTTTTCGCAAAAATGAATTGTTAAATCTGTCCATGGAGAGACAGTTCAGTTCAATTGTATCAAACAACCGACTATAGCGAAATTTTTGTTTTCTCCGCGAAAATAATTTTTAAATCTACCGATGTCTATTTTTATTGTCTTTTCAAAAAGGATTTTTTAAATATGCCGATGGGGAGACTGTTTATTTCAATGGTATCAAAGATGCTACTATCGCAAACTGATTATTCTTTTCAAGAAAGTAATTTTTAAATCTGTCAATGGTTACTTTTAATGTCTTCAGGAAAGCAATTTTTAATTCTGCCGATGTTTAGACTATTCAGTTCAATGCTATCTAAGAACTGGCTATAGAGAATTTTTTATTTTCTTCGGTAAAATAATTTTTTAATCTGCCGATGTTAATTTTATTGTTTTCCGAAAAAATGAATTTTTAAAGCTGTCAATTGTTAGATGGCTTGAGGGTGCAGTTCAATGCTCCCAAAAAACTGACTATTCCAAATTTTTATTGACTTCGGGAAAATAATTTATAAATCTGCCGATGTTTAGTTTATTGTTTTCGCAAAGATGAATTTTTAAATCTGCCGATGGAGAGACGGTTCAGTTCAATGCTATCAAATAACTGACAATCGCGACATTTTTATTGTCTTCGGGATAATAATTTTTATATCTGCCGATGTTTAGCTTTATTGTTTTCGCAAAAATAAATTTTTATATCTGTCGATGGTTAGATGGTTCAGTTCAATGCTATCAAAGAGCGGACTATCGCTAATTTTTTATTGTCTTCGGGAAAATAATTTTTAAATCTGCCGCTGTTTAGTTTTTTGTTTTCGCAAAAATGAAATGTTAAATCTGACCATGGAGAGACGGTTCAGTTTAATGCTATCAAAAAAACTGACTATCGCGCATTTTTTATTGTCTTCGGGAAAATAATTTTTAAATCTGCCGATGTTTAGTTTTTTTGTTTTCGCAAAAATGAATTCTTAAATCTGTCCATGGAGAGACAGTTTAGTTCAATGGTATCAAACAACCGACTATAGCGAAATTTTTGTTGTCTTCGCGAAAAAAAATTTTTAATTCTGCCGATATCTATTTTTATTGTCTTTTCAAAAAGGATTTTTTAAATGTGCCGATGGGGAGACGGTTTATTTCAATGGTATCAAAGAACCTACTATCGCGAACTGATTATTCTTTTCACGAAAGTAATTTTTAAATCTGTCGATGGTTACTTTTATTGTCTTCAGGAAAGCAATTTTTAATTCTGCCGATGTTTAGACTATTCAGTTCATTGCTATCTAAGAACTGGCTATAGCGAATTTTTTATGGTCTTCGGGAAAATAATTTTTAAATCTGCCGATATTTAGCTTTATTGTTTTCGCAAAAATGAATTATTAAATCTGTCGATGGTTAGATGGTTAGATGGTTCAGTTCAATGGTACTAAAGAACTGACTATCGCGAATTTTTTGTTATCTTCGCGAAAATAATTTTTAACTGTGCCGTGTTTTATTATATTCGCAAAAATACTTTTAAATGTGCAGATGTTTAGTTTTATTTTCTTTGCAAAAAAGAATTTTCAAATCTGTCGATGGCTGGATGGTTCAGTTCAATGCTATCAGACAACTGACTATCGCGAACTTATTATTCTTTTCACGAAAATAATTTTTAAATCTGTCTATGGTTAATTTTATTGTCTTCAGGGAAGCAACTTTTAATTCTGAAGATGTTTAGACTCTTCAGTTCAATGCTATCTAAGAACTGGCTATAGAGAATTTTTTATTTTCATCGGTAAAATAATTTTTTAATATGCCGATGTTAATTTTATTGTTTTCGCAAACATGAATTTTTAAAGCTGTCCATTGTTAGATAGTTTGAGGGTGCAGTTCAATGCTCCCAAAAAACTGACTATCCCAAATTTTTTATTGTCTTCGGGAAAATAATTTATAAATCTGCCGATGTTTAGTTTATTGTTTTCGCAAAGATGAATTTTTAAATCTGCCGATGGAGAGACGGTTCAGTTCAATGCTATCAAACAACAGACAATCGCGAAATTTTTATTGTCATCGGGATAATAATTTTTAAATCTGCCGATGTTTCGCTTTATTGTTTTCGCAAAAATAAATTTTTATATCTGTCGATGGTTAGATGGTTCAGTTCAATGCTATCAAAGAACGGACTATCGCTAATTTTTTATTGTCTTCGGGAAAATAATTTTTAAATCTGCCGCTGTTTAGTTTATTGTTTTCGCAAAAATGAATTTTTAAATCTGCCGATGGAGAGACGGTTCAGTTCAATGCTATCAAATAACTGACAATCGCGAATTTTTTATTGTCTTCGGGAAAATAATTTTTAACTGTGCCGATGTTTAGTTTTATTGTCTTCGCAAAAATACTTTTAAATGTGCCGATGTTTAGTTTTATTGTCTTTGCAAAAAAGAATTTTCAAATCTGTCGATGGCTGGATGGTTCAGTTCAATGCTCTCAGAGAACTGACTATCGCGAATTTTTTATTGTCTTCGGGAAAATAATTTTTAAATCTGCCGATGTTTAGTTTACTGTTTTCGCAAAGATGATTTTTAAATCTGCCGATGGAGAGTCGGTTCAGCTCAATGGCATCAAAGAACTGACTATCGCGAATTTTATATTATCTTCGCGAATATAATTTTTAAATGTGGCGATGTCTAGTTTTATTGTCTTCGCAAAAATAATTTTTAAACCTGTCGATTGTTTGATGGTTTGATGGTGCAGTTCAATGCCATCAAAGAACTGACTGTGGCAAATTTTTTATTGTCCTCTGGAAAAGAATTTTTAAATCTGCCGATGGAGAGACGGTTCAGTTCAATTCTATCAAAGAATTGACTACCGCGAAATTTTTATTGTCTTCGGGATAATAATTTGAAAATCTGCCGATGTTTAGCTTTATTGTTTTCGCAAAAATAAATTTTTATATCTGTCGATGATTAGATGATTCAGTTCAATGCTATCAAAAAACGGACTATCGCTAATTTTTTATTGTCTTCGGGAAAATAATTTTTAAATCTGCCGCTGTTTAGTTTATTGTTTTCGCAAAAATGAATTTTTAAATCTGACCATGGAGAGACGGTTCAGTTTAATGCTATCAAAAACTGACTGTCGCGAATTTATTAAAGTTTTTGCGAAAATAACTTTTAAATCTGTCGATGTTTAATTTTATTGTCTTCAGGAGAGCAATTCTTAAATCTGCCGATGTTTAGACGGTTCAATTCAATGCTATCAAAAAACTGGCTACCGCGAATATTTTGTTGTCTTCGCGAATATAATTTTTAAATCTGCCGATGTTTAATTTTACAGTCTTCGCAAACAGGAATTTTTAAATCTGCAGATGGGAGACTGTTCAGTTAAAGCGTATCAAAGAACTGACTATAGCGAATATTTCATTGTCTTCGCGAAAATAATTTTTAAATATGCAGATGTTTAGTTTTAGTGCCTTCGCAAAAAAGAATTCTTAAATCTGTCGATGGTTAGATGGTTTATTTCAATGTTATCAAAGAACTGATGATCGCAAATTTTTTAATGTATTTGCGAAAATAATTTTTAAATCTGCTGATGTCTATTTTTATTGTCTTCGCAAAAAGGATTTTTTAAATATGCCGATGGGGAGACGGTTCAATTCAATGGTGTCAAAGAACTGACTATCGCGAATTTTTTATTATCTTCACGAAAATAATTTTTAGATGTGCCGATGTTTAGCTTTATTGTCTTCAAAAAAATAATTTTTAAATCTGTCGATTGCTAGATGGTTTGATGGTGCAGTTCAATGCTGTCAAAAATCAGACTATCGCAAATTTTTTATTGTCTTCGCAAAAATGAATTTTTAATTCCGCTATTGGAGAGACGGTTCATTTCAATGCTATCAAAATACTGACTATCGCGAATTTTTTATTGTCTTCGGGAAAATAATTTTTAAATCTGCCGATGTTGAGCTTTATTGTTTTCGCAAAAATGAATTTTTAAATCTGTCGATGGTTAAATGGTTCAATTCAATGCTATCAAGGAACTGACTATGGCGAATTTTTTATTGTCTTCGGGAAAATAACTTTTAAATCTGCCGATGTTTAGCTTTATTGTTTTCGCAAAAAAAATTTTTAAATCTGTCGATGTTTAGATGGTTCAGTTCAATATTATCAAAAAACTGACTATAGCGAAATTTTTATTACCTTCGCGAAAATAATTTTTAAATGTGCCGATGTTTAGTCTTATTGTCTTAGCAAAAATAATTTTTAAATCTGTAGATGGTTAGATGGTTCAACTCAACGCTATCAAAGAACTGACTATCGCGAATTTTTTATTGTATTCGCGAAAGTAATTTTTAAATCTGCCGATGTTTAGCTTTATTGCTTTCGCAAAAAAATTTTTAAATCTGTCGATGGTTAGATGGTTCAGTTCTATAGTATCAAAAAACTGAATATCGCGAATTTTTTATTGTCTTCGCGAAAATAATTTTTAAATGTGCTGATATTAAGTGTTATTGTCGGCGCAAAAAAGAATTTTTAAATCTGACGATGGTAACAGTTCAATGCTATCAAAGGACTGGTATCGCGAACATTTTATTTTGTTTGCGAAAATAATTTTTAGATCTGTCGATGTTTTAATTTTATTGTCTTCAGGAAAGAAATATTTAAATCTGCCGATGTTAAGACGGTTGAGTTCAATGCTATCAAAAACTGACTATCGCGAATTTATTAATTTTTTTGGCGGAAACAACTTTTAAATCTGTCGATGTTTAATTTTACTGTTTTCGGGAGAGCAATTTTTAGATCTGCCGATGTTTAGACGGTTCAATTCAATGCTATCAAAAAAGTGACTACCGCGAATATTTTGTTGTCTTGGCGAATATAATTTTTAAATCTGCCGATGTTTAATTTTACAGTCTTCGCAAACAGGAATTTTTAAATCTGCAGATGGGGAGACAGTTCATTTCAAGCGTATCAAAGAACTGACTATAGCGAATTTTTTATTGTCTTCGCGAAAATAATTTTTAAATTTGCAGATGTTTAGTTTTAGTGTCTTCGAAAAAAAGAATGTTTAAATCTGTCGATGGTTAGATGGTTTATTTCAATGTTATCAAAAAACTGACGATAGCGAATTTTTTATTGTATTTGCGAAAATAATTTTAAAATCTGCTGATGTCTATTTTTATTGTCTCCGCAAAAAGGATTTTTTAAATATGCCGATGGAGAGACGGTTCAGTTCAATGGTGTCAAAGAACTGACTATCGCGAATTTTTTATTATCTTCGCGAAAATAATTTTTAAATGTGCCGATGTTAAGATTTATTGTCTTCGCAAAAAAAAATTTTAAATCTGTCGATGGCTGGATGGTTCAGTTCAATGCTATCAAAGAACTGACTATCGGAAATTTTTTATTGTCTTCGGGAAAATAATTTTTAAATCTGCCAATGTTTAGTTTATTGTTTTCGCAAAAATGAATTTTTAAATCTGCCAATGGAGAGACGGTTCAGTTCAATGCTATCAAAGAACTGACTACCGCGTATATTTTGTTGTCTTCGCGAATATAATTTTTAAATCTGCCGATGTTTAATTTTACAGTCTTCGCAAACAGGAATTTTTAAATCTGCAGATGGAGAGACGGTTCAGTTCAATCGTATCAAAGAACTGACCATAGCGAATTTTTATTGTCTTCGCGAAAATAACTTTTAAATGTGCAGATGTTTAGTTTTATTGCTTTCGCAAAAAAATTTTTAAATCTGTCGACGGTTAGATGATTTAGTTCAATGTTATCAAAGAACTGACGATAGCGAATTTTTTAATGTATTTGCGAATATAATTTTTAAATCTGCTGATGTCTATCTTTATTGTCTTCGCAAAAAATTTTTTTAATAATGCCGATGGAAAGACGGTTCAGTTCAATGATATCAAAGAGCTGACTATCGCGAATTTTTTGTTATCTTCGCGAAAATAATTTTTAAATGCGCCGATGTTTAGTTTTATTGTCTTCGCAAAAAAAAATTTTAAATCTGTCGATGGTTAGATGGTTTAGTTCAATGTTATCAAAGAACTGACCATCGCGAATTTTTTATTGTATTTGCGAAAATAATTTTTAAATCTGCTGATGTCTATTTCTATGGTCTTCGCAAAAAGGATTTTTTAAATATGCCGATGGAGGGACGGTTCAATTCAATGCTATCAAAGTACTGACTATCGCAAATTTTTATGATCTTCGCGAAAATAATTTTTGAATGTGCCGGTGGTTAGTTTTATTGTCTTCGCAAAAATAATTTTTAAATCTGTCGATGGGTAGATGGTTTGATAATGCAGTACAGTGCTATCAAAAAGCTGACCATCGCAAATTTTTTATTGTCTTCGGAAAAATAATTTTTAAATCTGCCGATGTTTAGACGGTTAAGTTCGATGCTATCAAAGAACTGACTACGGCGAATATTTTGTTGTCTTCGCGAATATAATTTTTAAATCTGCCGATATTTAGTTTATTGTTTTCGCAAAAATAAATTTTTAAATCTGCTGATGGAGAGACGGTTCAGTTCAATGCTATCAAATAACTGACTATCGCGAATATTTTATTATCTTCGGGAAATAATTTTTAAATATGTCCATGGTTAGTTTTATTGTCTTCGCAAAAATAATTTTTAAATCTGTCGATGGTTAGATGGTTTGATGGTGCAGTTCAATGCTATCAAAGAGCTGCCCAACGCAAATTTTTTATTGTCTTCGGGAAAATTTTTTTTAAATCTGCCGATGTTTTGTTTACGGTTTTCGCAAAGGACTGATTATCGCGAATTTTTTATTGTTTTCGGGAGAATAATTTTTAGATCTGCCGATGTTTAGCTTTATTGTTTTCTCAAAAATTAATTTTTCAAAAAGTTCAAAACTATGAAAGGACTGACTAACCGCGAATTTTTTAATTGTCTTCGCTAAAAGGAATTTTTAAATCTGCTGTTTGAGGGAAGATTCAGTTCAACGGTGTCAAAGTATTGATTATCGCGAATTTCATATTGTCTTCGCGAAAATAATTTTTAAATGTGCTGATATTAAGTTTTATGGTCGTCGCAAAGAAGAATTTTTAAATCTGTCGATGGTAAGATGGTTCAGTTCAATGCTATCAAAGAACTGACTATCGCGAACATATTATTTTTTTCGCGAAAATAATTGTTTCATCAGTCGATGTTCAATTGTACTTGTCTTCAGGAAAGCAATTTTTAAATCTGCCGATATTTAGACCGTTCAGTTCAATGCTATCAAAAAGCTGACTATCGCTAATCTATTAATGCTTTCGCGAAAATAACTTTTAAATCTGTCGATGTTTTATTTTTTTTTTCTTCAGGAGAGCAATTTTTAAATCTGCCGATGTTTAGACGTTTCAGTTAAATGCTATCTAAGAACTGACCACCGCGAATATTTTATGACTAGCGAATAAAATTTATAAATCTGCCGATGTTTAGTTTATTGTTTTTGCAAAAATGAATTTTTAAATCTTCCGATGGAGGGACCGTTCAGTTCAATGCTATCAAAGAACAGACTATGCGCAAAAATAATTTTTAAATGTGCGATTTTTAGTTTTACTGTCTTTGAAAAAAGTGTTTTTAAATCTGCCGATATCCAATTTTATTGTCTTTAGGAAAGCAGCGTTTAAATCTGCCGATGTTTAGACGGTTCAGTTCAATTGCCGTGTCAATTGTCTTCCCGAAAATATTTTTAAATCTGCCCATGTTTAGTTTTATTGTGTTCGCAAACCGCAATTTTTAAATCTGCCGATGGAGAGACGGTTCAGATCAATGGTATCAAAAAACTGACTACCGCGAATTTTTTATTGTCTTCGGGAAAATAATTTTTAAATCTGCCGATATTAATTTTATCGCAAAAATTAATTTTTAGAGCTGTCCATTGTTAGATGGTTTGAAGGTGCAGTTCAATGCTATCAAAAGACTGACTATCGCAAATTTTTTATTGTCTTCGGAAAAATAATTTCTAAATCTGCCGATGTTTAGTTTATTGTTTTCGCAACGATGAATTTTTAAATCTGCAGATTGAGAGTCGGTTCAGCTCAATGGTATCAAAGGACTAACCATCGCGAATTTTATATTATCTCCGCAAATATAATTTTTAAATGTGGCGATGTCTAGATTTATTGTCTTTGCAAAAATAATTTTTAAACCTGTCGATTGCTAGATGGTTTGATGGTGCAGTTCAATGCTATCAAAGAACTGACTATGGCAAATTTTTTATTGTCTTCGGGAAAATAATTTTTAAATGTGCCGATGTTCAGTTTTATTGTCTTCGCAAAAATAATTTTTAATATCTCGATGGTTAGAGGGTTTGATGGTGCAGTTTAATGCTATAAAAGGACTGACCATCGCAAATTTTTTGTTGTCTTCGGGAAAATAATTTTTAAATCTGCCGCTGTTTAGTTTATTCTTTTCGCAAAAAGGAAATTTTAAATCTGCCGTTGGAAAGGTGGTTCTGTTCTATGATATCAAAGAAATGAGTATCGCCAATTTTTTATTGTTTCGCGAAAATAATTTTAAATGTGCAGATGTTTAGTTTTATTGTCTTCGCAAAAAAGAATTTTTAAATCTGCCGATGGAGAGACGGTTCAGTTCAATGCTATCAAAGAACTGACTATCGCGAATTTTTTATTGTCTTCGGGATAATAATTTTTAAATCTGCCGGTGTTTAGCTTTATTGTTTTCACAAAAATGAATTTTTATATCTGTCGACGGTTAGAGGGTTTGTTGGTGCAATTCAGTGCTATCAAAAACTGACTATCGCAAATTATTTATTGTCTTCGGGAAAATAATTTTTAAATCTGCCGCTGTTTGGTTTATTGTTTTGGCAAAAATGAATTTTTAAATCTGCCGATGGAGAGACGATTCAGTTCAATGTTATCAAATAACTGACTATCGCGAATTTTTTATTATCTTCGCGAAAATAATTTTTAAATGTGCCTATGTTTAGTTTTATTGTCTTCGCAAAAATAATTTTAAATCTCTAGATTGTTTGATGGTTTGATAGTGCAGTTCAATGCTATCAAAAAACTGACTATCGCGAAGTTTTTATGATCTTAGCGAATATAATTTTTAAATCTGCCGATGGAGAGACGGTTCAGTTCAATGTTATCAAATAACTGACTATCGCGAATTTTTTATTGTCTTCGGGAAAATAATTTTTAAATCTGCCGATATTTAGCTTTATTGTTTTCGCAAAAATGAATTATTAAATCTGTCGATGGTAAGATGGTAAGATGGTTCATTTCAATGGTATTAAAGAACTGAATATCGCGAATTTTTTATTGTCTTCAGGAAAATAATTTTTAAATGTGCAGATGCTTAGTTTTATTGTCTTCGCAAAAAAGAATTTTTAAATCTGCCGATGCAGGGACGGTTCAGTTCAATGCTATCAAAGAACTGACTATCGCGAAATTTTTATTGTCTTCGGGAAAATAATTTTTAATCTGCCGATAAAGCTAAACTTCATTGTTTTCGCAAAAATGAATTATTAAATCTGTCGATGGTTAGATGGTTCAATTCAATGGTATTAAAGAACTGATTATCGCGAATTTTTTATTATCTTCACGAAAATAATTCTTAACAGTGCCGATGTTTAGTTTTATTATCTTCGCAAAAATACTTTTAAATGTGCAGATGTTTAGTTTTATTGTCTTTGCAAAAAAGAATTTTCAAATCTGTCGATGGCTGGATGGTTCAATTCAATGCTATCAGAGAACTGTCTATCGCGAATTTTTTATTGTCTTCGCGAAAATAATTTTTAAATGGGCAGATGTTTATTTTTATTGTCTTCGCAAAAATTAATTTTTAAATATGCCGATGGAGAGACGGTTCAGTTCAATTCTATCAAAGAACTGACTACCGCGAAATTTTTATTGTTTTTGGGATAATAATTTGTACATCTGCCGATGTTTAGCTTTACTGTTTTCGCAAAAATAAATTTTTATATCTGTCGATGGTTAGATGGTTCAATTCAATGCTATCAAAGATCGGGACATCGCTAATTTTTTATTGTCTTCGGGAAAATAATTTTCAAATCTGCCAATGTTTAGTTTTATTGTTTTCGCAAAAATGAATTTTTAAATCTGTCCTTGGAGAGACAGTTCACTTCAATGGTATCAAACAACTGAATATAGCGAAATTTTTATTGTCTTCGCGAAAATAATTTTTAATCTGCAGATGTCTATTTTTATTGTCTTTGCAAAAAGCATTTTTTTAATATGCCGATGGGGAGACGGTTCATTTCAATGGTATCAAAGAACCAACTATCGCGAACTGATTATTCTTTCACGAAAATCATTTTTAAACTGCCGATGGTTACTTTTATTGTCTTCAGCAAAGCAATTTTTAATTCTGCCGATGTTTAGATTATTCAGTTCATTGCTATCTAAGAACTGGCTATAGCGAATTTTTTATTGTCTTCGGGAAAATAATTTTTAAATCTGCCGATATTTAGCTTTATTATTTTCGCAAAAATAAATTTTTATATTGGTCGATGGTTAGATGGTTGAGTTCAATGCTATCAAAGAGCGAACTATCACTAATTTCTTATTGTCTTCGGGAAAATAATTTTTAAATCTGCCGCTGCGCTGTTTAGTTTATTGTTTTCGCCAACATGAATTGTTAAATCTGCCGATGGAGAGACGGTTCAGTTTAATGCTATCAAATAACTGACAATCGCGAATTTTTTATTGTCTTCGGGAAAATAATTTTTAACTGTGCCGATGTTTAGTTTTATTGTCTTCGCAAAAATACTTTTAAATGTGCAGATGTTTAGTTTTATTGTCTTCGCAAAAAAAAATTTTTAAATCTGCCGATGGAGAGCCGGTTCAGCTTAATTCTATCAAAGAACTGACTACCGCGAATTTTTGTTGTCTTCGGGATAATAATTTGTAAAACTGCCGATGTTTAGTTTATTGTTTTCGCAAAAATGAATTTTTAAATCTGCCAATGGAGAGACGGTTCAGTTCAATGCTATAAAAGAACTGACTACCGCGTATATTTTGTTGTCTTCGCGAATATAATTTTTAAATCTGCCGATGTTTAATTTTACAGTCTTCGCAAACAGGAATTTTTAAATCTGCAGATGGAGAGACGTTTCAGTTCAATCGTATCAAAGAACTGACCATAGCGAATTTTTTATTGTCTTCGCGAAAATAAATTTTAAATGTGCAGATGTTTAGTTTTATTGCTTTCGCAAAAAAATTTTAAATCTGTCGACGGTTAGATGGTTTAGTTCAATGTTATCAAAGAACTGACGATCGCGAATTTTTTAATGTATTTGCGAAAATAATTTTTAAATGTCCTGATGTCTATTTTTATTGTCTTCGCAAATTTTTTTTTTAAATATGCCGATGGAAAGACGGTTCAGTTCAATGATATCAAAGAACTGACTATCGCGAATTTTTTGTTATCTTCGCGAAAATAATTTTTAAATGCGCCGATGTTTAGTTTTATTGTCTTCGCAAAAAAAAAAAATTAATCTGTCGATGGTTAGATGGTTTAGTTCAATGTTATCAAAGAACTGACCATCTCGAATTTTTTATTGTATTTGCGAAAATAATTTTTATATCTGCTGATGTCTATTTTTATGGTCTTCGCAAAAAGATTTTTTAAATATACCGATGGAAGGACGGTTCAATTCAATGCTATCAAAGTACTGACTATCGCAAATTTTTATGATCTTCGCGAAAATAATTTTTAAATTTGCCGATGGTTAGTTTTATTGTCTTTGCAAAAATAATTTTTAAATCTGTCGATGGGTAGATGGTTTGATAATGCAGTTAAGTGCTATCAAAAAGCTGACCATCGCAAATTTTTTATTGTCTTCGGAAAAATAATTTTTAAATCTGCCGATGTTTAGACGGTTAAGTTCGATGCTATCAAAGAACTGAATACGGCGAATATTTTGTTGTCTTCGCGAATATAATTTTTAAATCTGCCGATGTTTAGTTTTACAGTCTTCGCAAACAGGAATTTTTAAATCTGCAGATGGAGAGACGGTTCAGTTCAATCGTATCAAAGTGCTGACTATCGCAAATTTTTATTGTCTGGGGGAAAATAATTTTTAAATCTGCCGATATTTAGTTTATTGTTTTCGCAAAAATAAATTTTTAAATCTGCCGATGGAGGGACGGTTCAGTTCAATGCTATCAAATAACTGACTATCGCGAATATTTTATTATCTTCGGGAAATAATTTTTAAATATGTCCATGGTCAGTTTTATTGTCTTCGCAAAAATAATTTTTAAATCTGTCGATGGCTGGATGGTTCAGTTCAAAACTATGAAAGAACTGAATAATCGCGAATTTTTTATTGTCTTCGCTAAAAGGAATTTTTAAATCTGCTGTTGGAGGGAAGATTCAGTTCAACAGTATCAAAGTATTGATTATCGCGAATTTCTTATTGTCTTCGCGAAAATAATTTTTAAATGTGCTGATATTAAGTTTTATGGTCGTCGCAAAAAAGAATTTTTAAATCTGTCGATGGTAAGATGGTTCAGTTCAATGCTATCAAAGAACTGACTATCGCGAACATATTATTTTTTTCGCGAAAGTAATTGTTACATCTGTCGATGTTCAATTTTATTGTCTTCAGGAAAGCAATTTTTAAATCTGCCGATGTTTAGACCGTTCAGTTCAATGCTATCAAAAAGCTGACTATCGCTAATGTATTAATGTTTTCGCGAAAATAACTTTTAAATCTGTCGATGTTTTATTTTTTGTCTTCACGAGAGCAATTTTTAAATCTGCCGATGTTTAGACGTTTCAGTTCAATGCTATCTAAAAACTGACCACCGCGAATATTTTATGATCTTAGCGAATAAAATTTTTAAATCTGCCGATGTTTAGTTTATTGTTTTTGCAAAAATGAATTTTTAAATCTTCCGATGGAGGGACGGTTCAGTTCAATGCTATCAAAGAACAGACTATCGCGAATTTTATATTGTCTGCGCAAAAATAATTTTTAAATGTGCCGATTTTTAGTTTTACTGTCTTTGAAAAAAGAGTTTTTAAATCTTCCAGTATCCAATTTTATTGTGTTTAGGAAAGCAACTTTTAAATTTGCCGATGTTTAGACGGTTCAGTTCAATTCTATCTAAGAACTAACTATAGCGATTTTTTATTGTCTTCCCGAAAATATTTTTAAATCTGCCGATGTTTAGTTTTATTGTGTTCGCAAACCGCAATTTTTAAATCTGCCGATGGAGAGACGGTTCAGTTCAATGGTATCAAAGAACTGACTATCGCAAATTTTTTATTGTCTTCGGAAAAATAATTTCTAAATCTGCCGATGTTTAGTTTATTGTTTTCCCAACGATGAATTTTTAAATCTGCAGATGGAGAGTCGGTTCAGCTCAATGGTATCAAGGAACTTACCATCGCGAATTTTATATTATCTTCGCAAATATAATTTTTAAATGTGGCGATGTCTAGTTTTATTGTCTTTGCAAAAATAATTTTTAAACCTGTCGATTGCTAGATGGTTTGATGGTGATGTTCAATGT
Source organism: Diabrotica virgifera virgifera (assembly GCF_917563875.1). Classification (NCBI taxonomy): domain Eukaryota; kingdom Metazoa; phylum Arthropoda; class Insecta; order Coleoptera; family Chrysomelidae; genus Diabrotica; species Diabrotica virgifera. Next base: position 40,831,549 of record NC_065449.1, read on the forward strand.
TATCAAAGAACTGACTATGGCAAATTTTTTATTGTCTTCGGGAAAATAAATTTTAAATCTGCCGATGTTTAGTTTATTGTTTTCGCAAAAATGAATTTTTAAATTTGCCGATGGAGAGACGGTTCAGTTCAATGCTATCAAAGAACTGACTATCGCGAATTTTTTTTAGCTTCGCGAAAATAATTTTCAAATCTGCCGATGTTTAGTTTTATTGTCTTCGCAAAAATAATTTTTAAATCTGTAGATTGTTTGAGGGTTTGATGGTGCAGTTCAATGCTATCAAAGAACTGACTATCGAAAATTTTTTATTGTTTTCGGGAAAATAATTTTCAAATCTGCCGATATTTAGTTAATTGTTTTCGTAAAAATGAATTTTTAAATCTGCTGATGTCTATTTCCATTGTTTTCGCAAATAGGATTTTTTAAATATGCCGATGGAGAGACGGTTCAGTTCAATGTTATCAAAGAACTGACTATCGCGAATTTTTTATTATCTTCGCGAAAATAATTTTTAAATGTGCCTATGTTTAGTTTTATTGTCTTCGCAAAAATAATTTTTAAATCTGTAGATTGTTTGATGGTTTGATTGTGCAGTTCAATGCTATCAAAAAACTGACTATCGCGAAGTTTATATGATCTTACCGAATATAATTTTTAAATCTGCCGATGGAGAGACGGTTAAGTTCAAGGGTATCAAAGAAATGACTATGGCCACTTTTTTATTGTTTCGCGAAAATAATTTTAAATGTGCAGATGTTTAGTTTTATTGTCTTCGCAAAAAAGGATTTTAAATCTGCCGATGGAGAGACGGTTCAGTTCAATGCTATCAAAGAACTAACTATCGCGAATTTTTTATTGTTTTCGGGATAATAATTTTTAAATCTGCCGATGGTTAGCTTTATTGTTTTCGCAAAAATGAATTTTTATAGCTGTCGATGGTTAGATAGTTAGATGGTTCAGTTCAATGGTATCAAAGAACTGACTATCGCGAATTTTTTATCTTCGCAAAAATAATTTTTAAATGTGCCGATGTTCAGTTTTATTGTCTTCGCAAAAATAATTTTTAATATCTCGATGGTTAGAGGGTTTGATGGTGCAGTTTAATGCTATAAAAGGACTGACCATCGCAAATTTTTTGTTGTCTTCGGGAAAATAATTTTTAAATCTGCCGCTGTTTAGTTTATTCTTTTCGCAAAAAGGAAATTTTAAATCTGCCTTTGGAGAGGTGGTTCTGTTCTATGATATCAAAGAAATGACTATCGCCAATTTTTTATTGTTTTGTGAAAATAATTTTAAATGTGCAGATGTTTAGTTTTTTATTGTCTTCGCAAAAAAGAATTTTTAGATCTGCCGATGGAGAGACGGTTCAGTTCAATGCTATCAAAGAACTGACTATCGCGAATTTTTTATTGTCTTCGGGAAAATAATTTTTAAATCTGCCGGTGTTTAGCTTTATTGTTTTCGCAAAAATAAATTTTTATATCTGTCGACGGTTATAGGGTTTGTTGGTGCAATTCAATGCTATCAAAAACTTACTATCGCAAATTTTTTATTGTCTTCGGGAAAATAATTTTTAAATCTGTCGATGTTTAACTTTATTGTTTTTGCAAAAATTAATTATAAATCTGTCGATGGTTAGATGGTTAGATGGTTCATTTTAATGGTATCAAAGAGCTGACTATCGCGAATTTTTTATTGTGTTCGCAAAAATAATTTTTAAGATGCCGATTTTTAGTATTACTGTCTTTGCAAAAAAGGGAATTACTTTTGCCGATGGTTAGACGGTACAATTCAATGCCATCAAAGAACTTACTATTGTGACTTTTCAATTTCTTCGGGAAAAGCATTTTAAAATCTGCCTATATTTAATTTTATTGTGTTTGCGAAAGGAATTTCCAAATCTGTCGATGGCTGGACGGTTCAGTTCAATGCTATCAAAAAACTGACTATTGCGAATTTATTATTGTTTTTGCGAAAATAATTTTTAAATCTGCCTATGTTTAATTTTATTGTCTTCAAAAAAATAGTTTTTAAATCTGTCGATGATTAGACGGTTCAGTTCAATGCTATTAAAGAATTGACTTCTGAGATATTTTTTGCTAAGAGTTTCAAATTATCTAAAAAAATTTGTTCGAAGTGAAAAAATTATTTTTTGAATTTGTTTAAAAAAAATTGTTTAAACAATTTTCGACCACGGCATTGCCAGGTACCCTGCGGATATGTTATAAGGACCTATTTTTGAGTAAATTTGTGCAAAAAAATTGAATCGGGATAATTTCGCTAGCGGGAGCGACGATACTGGCCGATATACTAGGAATTATAATACTTGATGAATGAATGAATGAATGAACGAATGAATGAATGGATGAACGAATAAAAATTTAAAAAGGTAAAATATTCCGATATTAGGATAAAACATAACAGATAAAAATAGTTACGAGATATAATTTCTAATATTCGACATGCCGCCATATTAAAATATTTCAACAAGTGACGCTTTTGGCCAAATACTAATAAAATTAAAATATGGGTTTATCATACTATGGAACAAACAAATTGCAGCGCATTCCAAAAGACAGAAAATACAAAAATTTTCTGTACCAATTAGACATTTTTCGATATTTCTAAAATGTATTTCGCCGGAAGCGTCATCTTAATTTTTCCAGCTTTCAGTAAAATGCCCTGAAACAATGGCGTCTGTTTATGACTTGGAATTGAGATAGATTTTATGGATTTTAAAATCACATATACATTATAATATGACGATTTACGAAATAAATCATGATGTCACTTTAAAAATAGGTCATACATACATAATTTTAGCATAAAATATTTAAATAATATAACAGAGCAACATTTTAAAAATTGCTTGTATGATTTCAATTTTCAGGGACGCCATAGATCAAACATTAGCAAAATTAATTGCCGGTTTATTTAATTTGTAACAAACAAACTGCCGAGCAAACAGAAACACAAAAAAAGAGAAAAACTACAGTAAAAATGATAAATTTTCTTATATTAATTAAAACAGCTCTAACTGAAAAAATATTTATACGACATGATTTAACGGAACAAGAGAACAAAATCCAGAAAAGCCTACAAGAAATAGCAAAAGATAAAAGAAACCAGAACAAAAAGGTTGTAATTTGGTACCAGAAAACATCGATTGATGAAATTCCGAAGAGTTTTTTGCAATACAATATTCAAAACTCCTTTGTTTTTTAATTGCTAATCAAGCGTGCGCGACACTATTTTCCACCGACAGTATGGTGCAAATGAAAGGAATAAATTCGTTATTTCGTAAACCGGCGACTTTGAAGAAAAATCCCGAAATAGGTCGATTTTTATTTTTAAGTTGTGCTATTGTGGCATATATGGTATACTAGTGACGTCATCCGTCTGGGCGTAATGACGTAATCGATGATTTTTTTAAATAAGAATAGGGGTCGTGTGGTAGCTCATATGAAAGGTTCTTCAATTCTCTATTCAGTAATGTAAACATTTACATAATTATTTATACAGGGTGTCCTTCTACTTCTTTTTTTGTCAAATAATTTAATTTAATAAAAAATTTTTGGACACCCTGTATAAATAATTATGTAAATGTTTATATTACTGAATAGAGAATTGAAGAACCTTTCAAATGAGCTAGCAGACGACCCCTATTCTCATTTAAAAAAATCATCGATTACGTCATCACGCCCAGAGAGATGACGTCACTAGTATACCATATATGCTACAATATCATAACTTAAAAATAAAAATCGACATATTTCGGGATTTTTCTTCAAAGTCGCCGGTTTACGAAATATCGAATTTATTCCTTTCATTTGCACCATACTGTCGCATGTCGGTGGAAAATAGTGTCGCGCACGCTTGATTAGCAATTAAAAAACAAAGGAGTTTTGAATATTGTATTGCAAAAAACTCTTCGGAGTTTCATCAACCGATGTTTAAAGAATATCTACCTACCTTGGCAACATTAAAATTTTCAGTTTTTCACATAGTTTTTGAGGGTTAAAAATGGTCAATTGCGCAATTTTACAATTTTTAATCGCTTATATGTCAAAAACTATCATTTTTAGAGAAAAGTCACTAAAGACCTTTTCTGCTTGGAATGATCCAAAAAACCTAAAAAAACTTTGTTCCATGTAAAAAAAATAATTTTAGGAAAAAAACAAAAAAAAACGTTTAAAAAATTTTTGACCACTTTTTGGTCCTGGCAACATGCAAATTTGTTAAAAGGAGTCCTTTTTGAGTAAGATTGTGCAAAAAATCCGAATTAGAATATTTTTCCTAGCGGATGCGCAGTGGCTTTCTGGACTAATAGTATTTACGGGAAAGAACATGATTTAATAGAGGAATTTGAACAAGCACAACTAGATATACTAATAGTATCGGAAACAAAGAAAAAAGGCAAAGGAGAAATTAAACTTAATAAAGGTCATTTGATGATATATAGTGGAGTGGAGAGTAAACAAACAGCTGCAGCCGGAATAGGATGCATAATACATGAAAAACTAATAAATAATGTAAACAAGTGGGAGGCAAATAACGAAAGAATATTAAAAGTAGAACTAACAGGCATAAACAGAGAAAACTGGACAATATTAGCTGTATACGGACCAAGCGAAGACGAGAATTCAGCAATAAAAGATAAATTTTGGGATGAACTAACAAGAATTACAGAAGAATGCAAAGGAAGAATATTAATTGCTGGAGACTTCAACAGCAGAGTTGGTAAACAAGATCACAAATATAGCACAGTAATAGGTACATATGGGGAAGGTACGAGGAACAATAACGGCAAGAGATTGCTTGAATACTGTCAACTACATAATCTAATAATAACTAACACACTCTTCGAACATAAAAATATCCACAAATACACACGGGAAGTTATAGGCAGGGGAGAAAAATCAATAATCGATTATGTAATAGTGGAAAAAGACTATAGGGCAAGCATTACTAACACCAAAGTACGAAGAGGTGCAGAAGTCCATAGTGATCACTATCTGGTGATAACAAAAATTAAACACCTAATTATGAAGAAAGAGGAGCAAAAAATAAATACAGAAAGAAAAGTAGGATTTTAATTAATAAGATCTTACAAGTTGACAGAAGAAAATGTGAGAACTAAATATGAAGAAATAGTAAATCGAGAAATTGAAAAAAGGCTATTAATAATGAGAGATGCAGGTGTGGATCAGTTAATGAATAGTATAAAATAAATTATTATTGAGGCATCCAAGGAGGCTTGCGGCATAAGTAGAACAACTAGCAACAGGAAACAGACATCATGGTGGAATGAACAAATTAAATCAGAAATAAAGGAAAAGAAAAGAAGATGGAAAATATACCTATCAAACAAAAGAACGGAAACGTATTAAAAATATAAAGAACGACGAAAAATAGTCAAAAATATGATAAAAGATGCAAAAGAAGAAAGTTGGAAACAATTCGGGGAAAAAATAGAATCAGATAGTAAAAGCAACCAAAAGTTGTTTTATAAGACCATGAAAACGTTAAGAAGGGGAAAAATATAGTTCAATTGACAATTAAAGACGAAACAGGAAACATTCTGATACAAGAAAAAGAAATAATGGAAAGATGGAAAAGGTATTTTCAAGAACTTTTATCAACCGGAAACGAAACACCACAGTATACCATTAACAGGACAAATACCGGAGAACCCATAGAAGAAACGCAAGACACTGCAATAACATGGGAAGTATTTACACAAGGACTGGTAAAAATGAAAAATGGAAAGTCACCATGGCATGATAAAATAACAACGGAGATGCTCAAATATATGGAAGTACAAGGACAACACATATTATTACAATTAATAACAAGATATGGAAAGCTGAAAAAATACCAGAAGAATGGAAGATCTCGTTGATACTACCCATATTTAAATCTGAAGATATAAAGGAATGCAAAAACTATAGAGGCATAATGCTCTTGTGCTCGGCGATGAAACTGTACGAACAAATATTACAAGAAAAGCTGACAAACATAATGGATACAACATTAGCAGAATCTCAAAGTGGCTTTAGAAAAGGAAGAAGTGTGCAAGATCACATCTTCACCATTAAACAGATCATTGAGGAAACGAAACTCAGAAGAGGAAAAGCATATTTTGCGTTTATCGACTTACAAAAAGCATTTGATCTTGTTCCTCGGCAAAAAGTATGGTCACTCCTGGAACAAAGAGGAATGACAACCAAACTAAGGAAGAATATTGAATGTCTATATAAAAATACGACGAAAATTGTTATAACTAGAAACCTCAAGTCAGAAAATTTTATAACAAAAGATGGGCTAAGACAGGGAGGAGAACTAAGTCCAACATTGTTTACGTTGTTTATGGACGAAATAATTAAAAAATGTAGTCAGAGAACAAAACACCTGTTTGTAGAATACAAAAATTTGCTACCGATCGAAATATCAGAATGTGCTTTTGCAGATGACATCGTTATAATTGCAGCAAAAGAAAAGGACCTACAAGAAAACTTACAAACGTGGAATGAAATATTAGAAGAAAATGGCATGAAACTAAACTTAACAAAAACAAAAGTAATGGTAGTAGCAGAAACTAAAGAAAACCTGAGTATTCAGATCAATGGTATACATATACAACAAGTTACATGCTTCGAATACCTGGGTGTAAAAATTGAAGATTCAGGTCAACAAGGTTTAGAAATCGATAAACGTATAGAAAAAGCAATAAATTCATATTATGCAATGAACACAACTTTTATAGAAAAAAAAGGAAATAGCGCAAAGTACAAAAATGAAAGTATTTAAGGCAATATATAGACCCATACTCACCTTCGGTTGCGAATCGTGGACATTAACAGAGAGGCAGAAGAGCAGAATACAAGCGACGGAAATGAAGAACCGAAGAAGAGCGGGAGGAGTCACAAGTCTTAACATGGTAAGAAATGAGCAGATAAGAGAGGATCTGGAGGTGGAATCAATCATAGAATTCATAGAAAAAGGACAAATAGACGATAGAAAACCGGTCAAAATGATTTGGGAAACGAGAGTAAATATCAAGACGAAGAGAAGAAGACCAAGAGAAATATGGGACCAAGCTATTGGACAAGTTATACAAAAGAGAGGCAAATCCTGGAAAGAAGCAAAAGTATTGGCACAAAATAGAAGTCAGTGGCCTAAATTTGTACACAATATCTAATAAGTTATTATTTGTACACAATATCTAACAAGTTATTATTGTAATCCCGACACCAATATGGTATAAGCGAATTTGATTATACAGTGAGCACGTAAAGGTTGGATTAAATTTATTTTCTCAAGAATGGAAGGCTTTAGAATAAAATCCCGGAATAGATCAATTTTTATTTTTAAATTACGACTTTTTGGAATATGTATTATACTAGTGACGTCACCCTTCTGGGCGTGATGGCGTCATCGATGATTTTTTTAAATGAGAATAGGGCTCGAGTGATAGCTCACTTGAAAGGTAATTCAATTCTATATTCAGTAATATAAACATTAACATAACTATTTATACAGGGTGTCAAAAAAATTTTTTTTTGGATTAAATTTATTGACACAGAAAGAAGAATGTGTGTGATTTCAAAATACATTTTACTGCTATTAGAAAACATGAAAAAATGTTTATTTGATAAATAAATATTGTTTTTTGCTTAAATTCAATATTAAAGCAGCCATCCACTTGCTCTTGACAGTTTGAAATTTAATTTAAGCGAAAACCAATGATTATTTTTCAAATAAACATTTTTTTCTATTTTCTAAGAGCAGTAAAATGTATTTTGAATTAAATAAATAACGTACATTCTTCTTCTTATGTCAATAAATTTAAACAAAAAAAATTTTTTGGATGCCCTCTACAAGTAATTAGTATTAATGTTAATGTTTATATTACTGAATAGAGAATTAAGTTACCTTTCAAATGAGCCATTACACGACCCCTATTCTCATTTAAAAAATCATCGATGACGTCATCACGCCCAGATGGGTGATGTCACTAGTATAATATATATGCCAAAAAGTCGTAATTTAAAAATAAAAATTGACCTGTTTCGGGATTTTTTCCAAAGTCGTCCATTCTCGAGAAAATGAATTTATTGAAACCTTTACGTGCTCACTGTATATACAGGGTGTCCAGAAACTCTACCGACAAATGAAGACAGGAGATTCCTCATATAATTTTAAGACATTTTAACCCAATTCATCTAGTCCGAAAATGCTTCGTAAGGGAGCTAGAGCTCTTTGAAGATGGCGTCTTGTAATTAGTTTTTCTTAAATACATCCAGAACGCTTCTATTTAGAAAAACAACAATTGGTACACATATTTATCTTCCAAAAATAAATCGATTTCATCCATTGTGATTTTCTAGTACCTGTCACAGGCGTCCGTTTTGGGTAGGGCAATGGTTATTTTATCGCATAACTTTTTTGTCTTTAACTTTTAAGCATTTTTGATACTGGATTATTATATTGTGAGATATTCTAGTACTAAAAGGTACTCTTGATTTAAGTCGGTAGGACACACCGTTTTCTAGAAAAATCGATTTGAAAATTTTTCGTTTTTTGAATTTGAAAAAAAATTGAAAATTTTTTTCAAAAAAAGCGGTGTATTTTACCAACTTATAGCAAGAGTTACTTTTATTACTAAAATACGTCACAATTTAATAATCTAAAATCAAAAATCTTAAAAATTAAAGACAACAAAGTTATGCGATAAAATAACGCTTCACCTACCCAAAACGGACGCATATGACCGGTTCTAGAAATTCGCAATTAATGAAATCGATTCGCCTCTGGAATATAAATAAATGTACCAGTTTTCGTTTTTCTAAATGGTTTTTTTTTTGAAATTTTTTTTTGGAATTCAATGAACGAAAAATTTTTAACGGTGTGTTCTACCGACTTAAAGCAAGAGTACCTTTTAGTACTATCATACCTCAAAATTTAATAATCCAGTATCAAAAATGCTTAAAAGTCAAAGACATAAAAGTTATGCCATAAAATAACCTTTGCCCTACCCAAAACCGACGCCTATGACCGGTACTAGAAATTCACAATAAATGTAATCGATTTATCTCTAGAAGATAAATATGAGTACCAATTTTTATTTTTCTAAATAAACGCGTTCTGGAGTTATTTAAGAAAAACCAATTACAAGACGCCATTTTCAAAGGGCTCTAGCTCCCTTAGGAAGCATTTTCGGACTAGAAGAATTGGGTTAAAATGTCTTAAATTTATCTGAGGAATCTCCTGTCTTCGTTTGTCGGTAGAGTTTCTGGACACCCTGTATATATATATATATATATATATATATATATATATATATATATATATATATATATATATATATATATATATATATATATATTGTATATGTACTAAAGTTTTTTAAATATTAACTATACACTTAAATGTTATATACTTTTACATTACGTTGGTTCATGGATAAGGTTTTTTTACTATGTACATCTTATCTGTTGCTACATGTCTTTTTAAGGTAACGCTAGTGCTTTTTTACCTCTCTTTTGGATGTTGTTTCTTATACCACTCTTTTTGTAGATGAACTGATGATGTCTACTGAGCAGTAGACGAAACGTCTTCAATAAATAGATGAAGTAGCTGAATTCTTTGTCTCTTCTTTCACCCACTTGACCGATAAAACCCTACACTTACGAGTGCTCCTTTGTTATATATATATATATATATATATATATATATATATATATATATATTATGAGATTCAAAAAGTGATAAAATCAAGCTTTAAACCCTTTCTTCATCGTCCTGAAGAGATTTTTGTTATTATTTTATTACAAAGCTATTATTTTTAATTATTAAAAATTAGCGCTATAGTCCAGGATGTACCGTCGCCCCCGTTAGTGAAATTATTCCGATTCCATTTTTTTGCAGAAACTTACTCAAAACGAGGCCCTTATAACATATCCACAGGGTGCCGGGCGGTGCCATGGTCGAAAAATTGTCGAAAAACAATTTTTTTTCAGACAAATTCACAAAAATAATTTATTTTATTGCGAACGACTTTTTTTTAGATAATATGGGTTGTTCTGAATAAAAAAGGTCTCCTGTGATTTTTCTCTAAAATTGATTGTTGTCGAGTTATATGGCCATTTTCGCATTTTTCAAATTATATATCGGGTATAACTCGACAACAATCAATTTTAGAATAAATCACAAGAGACCTTTTTTGCTAAGAGTGTCTAAAATTATCTAAAAAAAATTTGTTCGAAGAAAAAAAATTATTTTTGTGAATTTGCTTAAAAAAATTGTTTAAACAATTTTCGACCACGGCACCGCCAGTTACCCTGTGGATATGTTATAAGGACCTCTTTTTGAGTAATTTTGTGCAAAAAAATTAAATCGGAATAATTTCACTAGCGGAAGCGACCATACTGGCCGGTATACTAGGAATTATAATATTTAACGAATGAATGAATGAAGGAATAAAAATTTAAAAAGGTAAAATATTTCAATATTAGGATAAATCATAACAGATAAAAATAATTACGAGATATAATTTCTAATATTCGACATGCCGCCATATTAAAATGTTTCAACAAGTGACACTTTTGGCCAAATATTAATAAAATTAAAATATAGGTTTATCATACTATGGAACAAACAAATTGCAGCGCATTCCAAAAGACAGAAAACAGAAAAAGTTCTGTACAAATTAAACATTTTTCGATATTTTTAAAATGGTTTCCTCCTGAAGCGTCATCTTGATGTTTTCAGCTTTCAGTAAAATGCTCTGAAACAATGGCGTCTGTATATGACTTGGAATTTATCGATTTTATGGATTTTAAAATCACATATTCATATAATATGACGATTTACGAAATAAAAAATGATATTTCTTTGAAAATAGGTGATACACACATAATGTTAGCATAAAATATTCAAATAATATAACAGATTAAAATTTAAAAAAATATTAGATTAATTTCAAATATTCGACATCCCGCATCCCGCCATATTGAAATTTTACAGCAGGGACGCCATAGATCAAACATTAGCAAAATGAATTGCCGGTTTATTTAATTTAAAACAAACAAACTGCCGAGCAAACAGAAAGACAAAAAAAAAAGAGAAAAACTACAGTAAAAATGATAAATTCTCTTATATTAATTAAAACTCTAACTGAAAATTTTACGTTAGATCCTAAAACATTTTTATTTCCTGTAATCGAATATTATATTATAGAAAATAGAATATTACAGATATAATGAAAAAAAAAAGAATTATTGGTGAAATCAACACAAAAACTTTTCAATAACATATAAATACCTGGATTATCCAACGCTGAAATTCAACGCCATTATCAATGTGGTCTCAGCCAATGCATGCAAAAGCAGATTTTAGCTTTCAGGCAAGCCACAGCGACTTTCACAAACTCGAAAAAGTTTCAACGCGAAGAAAAAATACTCTTTTAACAATTTTAAACATAAAAACTATAGAAAGATACAAATTATTCTAATTATTTCTCCCGGCATTTGGCTACTAACTTTTCACCTGTGGCGTCACCTCAGAAATGAAGCCGATTGAGATACTTCCGCCCTCCCGAAAAAATATTATAAAACAATTGCTAATTTCCGTTTGTCAATGACGTATTGTTGACTTTGATTATTAGAAAATTTGAAAATTACATATTCCAATATAAATTATATAAGAAATAATCACCGATATCTCCCTGTATATAAATTATATATAAATTTAACATAATTAGAACAAAAAAATTGTAGGAAAAACTTAAAAATTGTTACTAAAATTTAAAATTAAGCGATATCCCGCCATTTTTTGAATTGTCAAAACATAACGCCCCCAGTAAAGATTTCAAGTATATCATACAGTATCATTAAAAACATAATTTAAATAAAAGGATTCAACTTTAGACATTAAAATTTAGTAGACATTGTGAATTTTCACATATTTTTCAATTTCTCGTTACCAATTTTTTTATCTAATAGCTCTTTCCCCGCTAGAACTTTTTTAAAACAATGGCTGACCACTCCTTCCGGTAAAAATGCGATAATTATCAAGATTGATCGAAAAATTACATTTAGACATCTTTTAATTAGTTAACTGCAGTATTTTTTACCAATTTAATCAATATTTCACATACTGTACTTTTCTAATCTAGTAAAACATTGATCTCCACTTATAACTTAGAATTTATTAAAAAAGAATAGGTACTTTCTATCCCTATAATACCTAGTTTACAAGAAAACTGCCCCCAAAGCTTAAAATGAGAGTAATAAACCTACGATTTACTAAAAGGTTCCAAAAAAAGCTTTGATGAAAAATATTCTAACCGGCAAAATATAAATTAATCATAAACCATGATTATGCAACCAAAAATCCATCGATCTAGTGACCATTAGATAAAGAAATATGTATAAAGAAATCAGACTGAAATGAAATATTGATCAACAATGTAAAAATAAAAATTTTAAAACCATTTACCTCTTAAAAATCCACAGGTAATTTTTCCGCCATCTTGACTATGAAGTATTCATAATTTTCAGTATTTTGAAGTTCTATACTGAAGTTGTATACCACACTGAAAACACTTTCGTATATCACAGATGAGAAAAAACACTTTGAACACCTTAAACAATGATTTGAAATAAAATTTTGGACCTTAAAATACAAATTGGCATATATTTTAAACCGATCATTTGATTGTCGTTTTGGCCGTATGTCTAGACAACAGGAACAAATAATGATATTGCAAATCGGTTAAAAATTGCGCTAAAGACTCTTGTTTCTATTTCTTTCTAATTTGTCTACCAATGACATAAGAGGTATTCGATTATTATTATCGATTTAGCGATCACATATGATATGACATTAAAAAAACGGAATAATCCCTTATTACAAAGTTAATACATATAATTTTTACCTTAAGATTTACAATTTAAAAGTTTTTCATAGATAAGAAGGTTTAATTCAGTTCAAAATATTTTTAAGAGACCGGTTCCTCTGGCCAATCACGTACGTTTCTATGAGACAGGGATAGAATAGTGACATAACTACAGGTGCGTGCGATATGATTTTAAATGAAATAATTTTTATAAACGAATATATTACTCAATAATCTTATTTGTTAATTTTATTTGGTTCTTTATATATGAAATAAAACTTTTGACTGTTAAAACATTCTTCTCCTTTTGGTGCCTATTCGTTTGGAATATTGGCGATAATTCTGGCTATAATTATTTTAATAAATGATGCTTTAAATACATTAGTTGTTGTTATGCAGAACCATTTCCTCAGGTTATTTAACAATGATATCCTTCGTCTCACAATTCCTCGCTTTCCGAATACTTTGCCTTAAAAGATTAACTTCAGTAATATGTATTTAGTGCCGTTTCTTATTAGGTGTCCAAGATATTCTATCTTTCTCCTTTTAATGGTATACATCACCTCTCTTTCTTTCCCTATTCTTCGTAATACGGTCTCGTTGGTTATCTTGTCCGTCCATGATATCCTTAGTATTCGCCTGTATAGTCACATGTCGAAGGCTTCAAGTTTTTCTCCATCGCTTCAGTGAGTGTCCACGATTCAGCTCCGTAGTATAATATTTAGAGGATATAACATCGTAGGAGCCTTACTTTTATCTCCAAATTAAGATTGTGGCTTTTAGAGTTTGGCCATGTTATTGAATGTACTCCTAGCCTTCTGTATTCTACATTTTATTTCTTGTGAGTGATTTCATTGTTCGTTTACTACTGTTCCAAGAAAGGTATACTGTTTTACTCGGTCCACTTGTGTATTCTTGATTAGCAGTTAGGCGTCTCTAATTTTATTTTTGCTGATGATCATAAATTTAGTTTTTGATATATTTACTTGTAGTCCAGTTCTTTCACTACCTTCATTTACTTTGTTTAGTAGTTGCTCTTAACTATTCAAACTGTATGCAAAAATAACTATTCAAATTGTAGCATATCAAAAAAATTGATCGGACTAGTAAAAATGACACTAAATAAATCTACCTGTAAAATTGCTGGCCACGGTCACATTTCAGATCAACTTAAGGTTCCAAAAGGCTTGAGACAGGAATATTTTTGTCCACTACATTATTCAACTTAGTGCTAGAAACTGTAATCAGAAAATGCAGCGTAAAGGCGGAAGAAACAATTATGAAAAATGAGCACCAGTGATTGGCATTTGCTGACGATCTAACGATCTTAGCAAGAACCGCGAATGAATTAAGACAAGTGGTGAAGTGGTGAAGAAAATGGTTGAAGAAGAACAGAAATTTTGATTACAGTTTGAAGACAAAACCAAATGAGGCGTCTAAAAGCCAAGGGGTATAAGTGTAATTTTGGTCGAATTGGAGATAAATACAGTATTAGATAGTCAATACCCATTTTAATGGTTGTGACCAAAGGATACAAGTGAATTTAAAACCAGTCGTAACATCTATGAGTATTTCACCTAACTCCTGAAAATAGCTTGTTTATTATTTGGCAGATATTGGATATTTTTCTTCTTGTAGTTCCTCCTCCTATCGAAAGTTAGCTGTCATCACAGCTATCCGTACCATATTAGCGGCAGCTCTGAAAAGATCTACTGAACTGCAACTATTATACCACTCTCTTAAGTTTCTCAGACAAATAATTCTTGCTATACCTATGGATCTTTTCCCTTTATTTTTGTCCTGCATTATGAGCCTTAATATCTGATATTTCGCACCTTTAGTAATGTGGCCGAAATATTCCAAATATTTCATTCCAATTTTTTAGTAATGCTTGAAATCCCTTGGACTCCAAACAACCAAACACGTGTCATGTATCTCATTTGGCAGCCAAATCATTAATATTTGTTAGATTAGGGGTACAATGTTCGACATTCATTGCATCACATTTTAATGAAGCCGCTTGACACGACCCAAATGTAATTGGATTTCATAATAATAATTACTCGGCATCGTATAACTCCATGAATCTAACGCTCTTCCTTCAATACCATTTTCTTGTCGTGCCTAAATCTCGTTTTCGATTTTCCGACAACAACGCCATTTTAATGACACTACTTGGATCCAAGGAAGTTGGCCAGCGTTCTAGTTAACTTGGATAGAACCTGTGGCTACAAGTGTACTTGGACGAATAGGTGACACAATCAAAGTAGCAAAGTAGATGCTGTTTGTGCCTCCCGTCCATCACAAATTTTACAGAAATTTGCCCTACCAACAACGGGAAGGATAACAAATAGGGTGGTGCGAAAAAAGTCAAGTTGATAATTCCGTATCGCTATAGTGCGGAAAAGTTGCGATTGGTAATTACAAGAAAAACAAAAAAAGAATTATTCAAATCGGACTTTATCTTCCGATCCGCAACGGACCTAAAGATTATAAAAAAATGAAATTTTACCTTATTTTCAAAAAATTTTATTTATCCTTCGAGTACGTTTTATTTATTGCTATAGTAAAACTTATTTACACTTTGCATGATTGAGTACTAAAAAAAATGTTTTACGCATTTGACGGATATTTTCCGATCCCGCAAGGTCAATCAAAATCTACAAAAATTTGAACTTTTTGATAATTTTGAAAAATTAAAAAACATCTGATTTTTTTGTTACATTGTGAAGCTCTTTACTTGTTTAGATATTGTATGACAATATTTAAACTACCCAGATCTCAAAACGAGGGGGTGTTTGCACTTCTAGCTCCACACGCACCCTTCTCTCCAACCAACCAATGAGTGTGTGTTTTTTACATTATTTACATTATGTGCATTTCTTTTTCATCTATTTGTGTCCAGCTCTCAAACACCAACTTTGCATTGTGATTTCTTGGTAAAATCTGGCAGCATGGACCTTGATTTAAGTGTTGTCCTGATGCATCCATTTCTTGATTGAGTCCCATATACATTAGCATTAGACGATGCTTCCGTGGCCAACTTTAGAAACCGCTCATCAGCTGGCTTGTGATAGTTTTGTACATTCCAGTCTGACATGTCGCCCGATGTAGTACAAGGAGTTATATCTTCATTTGAAACTCTTCGAGGAAGTGGTGGAGAAGATAGTTTTGCAACATTCCAGTCTATTATTTTAGTTTAGTCCTGTGCTTCAAAATTTCAAGTAGTAGGGAGAAAGGAAACACATTAGAGAGCTAGGGCGAAGGAGAGTGTTAAAAGCCGAACAGACTAAAGCCAAGGGCAAAAGTATTAAAAATTTCATCCCTCCTACTTTAAATTTTCAAGCACAGGACTACACTGAAATAATAGACTGGAATGTTAAAAAACTATCTCCTCCATCAGTTCCTCGAAGAGTTTCAAATGAAGATATAACTTCTTGCATTACATCGAGAGACATGCCAGACTGGAATGTACAAAACTATCCCTGCCACATGCAAGCTGACGAGCGGTGACTAAAATTGTTCACGGAAGCATCGTCTAATGCTAATGTATGTGGGCCCCAATCAACAGATGGGTTCATCAGGAAAACATTTAAATCAAGGTCCATGTTGCCAGATTTTACCAAGAAAACACAATACAAAGTTAATGTTTAAGAGCTGGACACAAACAGCTGAAAAAGAAATGAAAATATGTACAAAATGTAAAAAACACACACTCATTGGTTGGTTGGAGAGAGAGTGCGTGTGGAGCTAGAAATGCAACCACCACCTCGTTTTGAGTTCCCGGTTGTTTAAATATTGTCATTTTGTTTTTCTTGTAATTACCAATCGCAACTTTTCCGCACTATAACGATAAGGAATTATCATCTTGACTTTTTTCGCACCACCCTAATAACAAATCACAGATCAAGGCATTCTGGATAATATTCAGGGCGATCCCGACTAACCAGACAACTGACTCAAAAGCGATGATGACTTGACTAGTTTAGTTAATTTTAGTGTTTTTCCTACTTTTTGCATTTTATATGCCAAATTTTCACTTTTTTTACAAAAGTTCTTTATTTTGTTAATCATATTATATTTAAAAGAATAAAGATACAACTACAGTCCAAGTATTTAATTGGAAGACAGTGGGTATAAGTGCTGTTTCTTATTCTAAACTGTCTTATAACCTGCTAAGTTTTTTTTAATCTGAATAATTTCCCTATTACATAAAAGTTTTTGAATTTTAAAAAACAAGCGGTAGAATTTAGGAAAGGTTTTAAACTTTAAACTTGATTTTCTCAAAACTACCGAAAATTCACTTGTATCCCTTGGCTTCTACACGCCTTAAATACATATATTCATGGGAGGAAAAGAAGAGAAAAAGAAGAAGTCTTTAGTGTGAGGTATGTAAGTGGTAAATGCCATAGTTTTAAAAAGGTGGACAATTTTAAATACCAGGGTGTAGTATTCGATGAAAATGGAAGAGAGAAATGGGAGCTCGAGGCCATAATAGCAAAAAGGAATAAAAATTAGTCAGTTTAAGAGCCCTAATGAATTTAAAGTACGTTTCTTGACAAGGTAAATTCTAAATATATAAAACAGTTGTTAGACATACAGTAACAATATGTCTGGGAGGAATCGACATTAAATAAGAAAGAAGACGAATCTCTGGAAAGATGAGAAAGAAAAATATTGAGACGCGTTTTCGGAGAAAGAAAGACAGAAGACCGGTGGGAGAGAACAAATAACAAGCTCACCAGGTTCATCAAGTTACAACGAATCAGATGGTTGGAACATGTAGAAAAAATGGCAGCGAACAGAATGTCTAAACTAGATATGACCAGAAAACTAATCGGTCCCAAAAGAAGGTGTAGATTAGGGTGGATCGAAAAACGCGTTTTTTCTGTTATACAATTCTAATAGCGCGGAAAACTTGCGCATATACGTCATTATAAGGGGAAAAACAAAATAAAAAAAAAATTTCAAAATTTGAAATCGCGCAGAAGGCCTAAAGTTACAAATAAAATCAAAATATCGGTAATTTTCAAAAACAGGCAAAAATTACAAAAAAAAACTGTTTGCGTTCTAATAGTGAAAAAAGTGTTAATAAGAGTGTCCTTAATGCATACAAAAGATAATTATATCCATTCCCTTTTAACTGAATTCGCGCAAAAAGCATAAAGTTGCAGGTTGTTTCGTAAAATAACGATATTTCATTATTTTCGACGATTTTTAAACATGTGCCAAAACCATACAAGTTGTATTTTTAATTTGTAATAGTGTAAAAACTATTCAAAAGTAAAGACTATTCAAAATAGCTTTCCTAATCCATAAAAAATACTTTCGGACCTGTTATTCTTTAAGTGTATTCGCGCAATAGGTCTAAAGTGTAGTATACGTAAGTTGTACTGTCCCGTAAAAACGCGGTTTTCGATATCTGATGAGTGTTTTTTAACACATTAAGGTTTGTAATAAGACTATGACAAGTGATTTACAAACAAATTTATTAGCCAACACATCATATTGCAGCTCTCAGATCATTTCAACATTTAATCTGTGCTGAAATGACCCAGGACTCACGACGAGGACGTGGCTGCAAGGCGAGTCCCACCCCCACCCTACCCAACCAACCAACCACGGTGAATGTTATTTACAATATTTTCAGTAATTATTTACTCTGTACTATGTATGTATTTGTTGTAGGCAAAAGGTTATTTACATAGAAGCCCCTTTAAATTCTGACTTTGAATTAAATGTGGGCATCAGCTGCCTTGATTTTAAAGTAGCTCGAATATAATCATCTCGATTTTCATGCCCTCACAATTTTTCTGCTGCCCCTGTAACCAGCTTTACACACCTCTCAACTGACTGGCTGTGGCATGGGAATTTGAGGTATTTATACTCTGGTAAAGTTTTGTCTTTCAATAAAGAAGTAATATGCGCAGTTGGTATCTTGGACAGTAGTGGCGGTGGTGTTAACTTACAGATGACCAATCAATAAGTTCGGTATAGTCGTTTGCACTAAAATTTATTGAAGGTATTTTAAAGTCCCTAACGTATCCTTCAGCTGATGGCTCATTTATGGATTTTAGGATCCTTCTGTAGCCAAGTTCCCTAATGTGTGGTCTTTCATCAATTATTATAGCCAACATCATATTTTCAGGGTGGCAGAAGAATGCGTTCCTTTGAACTACTGGATCAAAGATTTTCTTGATATTGTCCGGTAAATGTCTGGTTGTTTTAACTACCTTCAAAATATGCCTCGGTCCATCTTTCACAGTGTAGTTTTTCTTTATATCAAATCAAACAGGTGCATATGTCTTCACTATGTAATTTGCAAGAGTCTGTAACTCAATTGTTGGAGTAGTTTGGGAGACATATAGTCTTAAAACCCGGTTAGCACAGGTTAGCCATGTGTAGATCCAGAACGGGATGGGTTAATAAAATGGAGGAAGACCTTAAACAGGTCAAGGTGAAGGACCGAAAAAAAAAACACAAAACAGGAGTGAATGGAAAAATATTGTTTATCAGGCCCTTCAGAATAGTTAAGATTTTTGTATATACTTAAGTTTGAGTTTTGTTTAAAATAGTTGTAACTAGTTAATTTTATGATGATGTTTGATAAAACTGACATATATTTTAACTGCCTGTCGTGCTTATAAATAAATGCAATACAAATTTTCCTATATTTAAACAATCCTTTTTCGACCTTTTACCCACCCGTAGGTCCAACAATGAGGACGGTACCTATGCGGTATAGATTTGACATGCGTTCATATTGCGCAAAAACAATTGCCTCTACTATTCTGTCAATGACATAAAGACGTCCACTATTATATATTTAACGATCACATTTTAATATGTGACCTATAAAAGAAGAAGAGTAATCACCTATTACATAGGTCATAATAAGTTATTTTTTAATATTTTTAACTCAAGATTTACAATATAAAATCTTTTCTATAAACGAATAAGTTTCATTTATATCAAAATAATTTTAAAACTGGTCCGGCGCGACGAATCAAGTAGGTTTTGGCAGACAAGGGATTTGCCAAGGTGACATAACAACTAAAGGTGTGTGCTTTATGAACCTAATTGTATTATTTTTTTTTAAATATATTTACTACTCAATACCTTTATCTATTAATGTCTGATTAAAGTTCTTAAAATATATAAAATTATACTTTTGATTTTTAAGAGATAAATTCTTTTAATTAATTTGTGCAAAAGAAATCGTTTTTCTAGTTTTAAAATGTGGCATTATTTGCGTAATGGCCTGTCATAATTGCGCATGCACATGCACAGTTTAGTGATCCTACATTTCCAAATTAATAAATAATTTGTTAAAAAACCAAATAAAAGCCTACTTAAATCTAATAATCTTTTAGTGAGATAAATTTATGTGTACTTCATCAAATAAACTTTTTTTAGAAGTTCTCCAAATAGTCCTGTCGCCAGGGGGGGTACAACGGCCTCCTGTAGTCAGATGGACTTACCCAAGATTTTTTTATGTATTTTGGCCCGTAGAACACGAATTTTTTGGGTAACAGTTGATCCGGATGTCGATAAGATTGTTATAAACAAAGAAGTTGAGGAATTACATAACAGCGATTTCTCTCAAAAAAAAACATTTTTTTGTATTTTTTGGGCCATTCCTATCAAAAAATGTTCCTACGAGTTTTTCCGTAGGATGCATAGTTTTCAAGATAAACGCGGTTAAATTTTCAAAAAATCGAAAAATTGCAATTTTTGAACCCGAATAACTTTTGATTAAAAAATAAAATAGCAATTCTGCTTACCGCATTTGAAAGTTCAAGACAAATTCTATCGGTTTTGAATATATCCATTGCTAAAAATTTATTTGCTTATTGTTAAAAAAAGCTATAAACACATAGTGTTTCCCGTGCCTAATACATGCGTTTTAACGCATGCTACGTAGAAATCGCCTCACCTGGACTTTTACCTACTCTACCTACTCGTTCGATTTTAAATGAGAAATCATTGACAACATCACTCAAACACTAGGTGTTTGTAGCTTGGTTTAGCAATAAAATAATAAATTTTTAGCTACGCATATAACTAAAACCGATATAATTTGACTTGAACTTTCAAATGCGGTAAACAGAATTGCTATTTTATTTTTTAATCAAAAGTTATTCGGGTTCAAAAATTGCAATTTTTCGATTTTTTGAAAGTTCAACCTCGTTTATCTCGAAAACTATGCATCCTACGAAAAAATTTGTAGGAACATTTTTTGGTTAGAATGGCCCAAAAAATACAAAAAAATGTTTTGTTTTGCGAAAAATTACTGGTAAGTAATTCCTCAAGTTCTTTGTTTATAACAAACTTATCGACATCCGGATCAACTGTTACCCACAAAATTCATGTTCTACGGATCAAAATATATAAAAAAAACTTGGGTAAGTCCATCTGAATACAGGAGGCCGTTGTACCCCCCCTGGCGACAGGACTAAAAGGAAATATTGACATGCGCGTTGGTTCCATATTTCCAAATTAAAAAATAGTTTTAATTTATCAAAAAACCAAATAAAATCCTAGTTATTTAAACCCATAATCTTTTAGAAAGATACAATAATTATAATATTTCCTTTTGCACATTAAATTTAAGTTTTTTAGAAGCGCTAACTGGTCAGTAGCTCCAACGCAGAAATTGACCTGCGCGTTTTTGACAAATAATTAGTTCAACGAATGTTATAGACCAGGGCACTTAGTACAAAATAAATCGATTTTTAAATAGAGCTCCTAGAGACTTGCAACTTTTTGCGGTGTGTTTGAGATGATGTCAGGAACAAAGTTTATTATGAAAAAATTTTTGGAAATGTATAGCTGCATTTTAAAGTGAATAAAATGCATCCAAAAATGCATAAACATGTCAAAATAAGTGTATTAAAGGTCATATCCTTTACTTGGGTGTCTTCGGGGTCGCTGACGACGAATACGCCATCAGAATCGACCACAGGAGCACATAGTACCCAGGTTATGGCTAAGGAACGTCATCTGAATTTTTGAGGGTTTCCGGCTCTAAATTGATGGAAACACATAACTTGGGTATTTTTGTGGTCGTTGAACAAGAATACTCAGTCAGAACCGACCTCCGGTGTACCTGGTGCCCAAAACCGTTCCAAACTTCTGAAGATAGCATGCCTTAGTAGTGACCTTGGCAACCAAGTCGTCCGGTGGTCGGTTCTGAAGGCGGATTCGTATTCAGCGACCCCAAAAATCGCCAAGTAATCTATTTGCGTGCGTTCAAAGCCGAGAACCTTGGACACTCCAGAAGATGACGTGCCTTAGCAACGACCGTTGACAGCAGGTGCCCTGGGGGTCAGTTCTGATAACATATTCGTGTTCAGTAACCCCAAAACCCCTCGTGTAATCTATTTGCATCAATTTAGTGCTGAAATCCCCTTGAAACTCCAGAAGATGACGTGACCCTAGAAATCATTGCTCCGATTGTCGATTCGTATTCGTATTCGTTTTCAGAAACCTCAAAAACCGCGCGAGTAATCTATGTGGATCATTTTAATTCCGATAACCCTCGAAACTCTAGAAGATGACGTGCCTTAGAAGCGGCACTGGGCACAAGGTGCTCCGAGGGTCGTTTATGATGGCGCATTCGTGTTCAGCGACTCCAAAAACCTCCAAGTACCTACCTAATTTTTTTGCATCAATTTAGCGCCGAAGTTAATTTTAATTTAGTAACCCTATAACTCGATTGTGCAGTTCTCATTAGATTGGTTATACCCTATGGCACTAATGTCTCAATATATTATAAATTTGTCTATATCTTAATATTAATTAATGTCATAGTTGTTGTTTGTTCTAGTTTAATTCAGTTGTTCGTTGTTTGTTCCATGTTTGTTTTAAGCTTGTATTTTTTGTTAAAACAAATACTTACGTAATGGGGTCCGATGATGGCGTATATAAATATTGTAAGTCTTGAAAAATCTACTTAAGATTGTGACTATTGACTCAAAAACCCCGAGATAATAAATTGCAACTATTTTCATAACGAATATTTTCATAAAACTCCAGGAGATGACGTAGATACCGGGCACCAGGTACCTCGTACAGCGTCGCCGAAGAAATATTCGTATTCAGCGACCTCAAAAACATTGAGATAAAAAATGTCAACGATTTTCATAATGAATTTCCATAAAACTGCAGATGACGACGTTCATACCGGGCACCAGGTACCTCTAAAGTTACGTGTCCAATAAGTTGGTGCTCCGTGTAGCTGATACTCCGTCTACATATAAACTGCCACTGCTTGGATCGCCGAGCAG
This sequence comes from Diabrotica virgifera virgifera, assembly GCF_917563875.1. Classification (NCBI taxonomy): domain Eukaryota; kingdom Metazoa; phylum Arthropoda; class Insecta; order Coleoptera; family Chrysomelidae; genus Diabrotica; species Diabrotica virgifera. The sequence goes on from NC_065449.1 coordinate 40,854,739, forward strand.
GAGCACCAACGTATCCACTATGTGGAGCTGCTACACGGAGCACAGAGCACCAACGTAAGGGATACGCACCTTTACAGCTTCGCCGACCCGATATTGCTGTTCAGCGACTTGTATTTTATTAATTTTTACCATGTTCTCAGGCTAACCCGAATTTTCGATATCCCGGATCGGCCCCGGTCCCGGTTAATCCGACTTATCGAGGTTCCACTGTATTGATAATAATTCCATGACTGAATTATTATTTCCATGATTCTTTTCAGAGTTGTGAATTTTTATTTTTTGAACAGTTTTAGATGTACGTTGAAAAATGAATTTTGTACCTACAACAATACAATTTTTATTTATCACTCAAGCGTTCAAGAATTTTTCTAAACCCCTCCTGAATCGAATACAAAATGTTTCATAACGATCCGTCTTACTTTTAAAAAGTTAGAGATTTAGGTGAATTTAGTGCTTTATTTCCTCGCCTATAACTTTACCATTGACATAGTCCCATACGTTAAGCCCTTGATGTGCAAATAATAGAGGACCATACATACATGTAGTGTTTCAAAATTTTTAGTGATTTATTTAAAATAAAGCAAAAATCATGGGCAATAAATACCATAATTTGCACAAAGTATATATACACTGCTCGCTAACATTACCACACAATTTTAAAATTATAATTTCAGTCCTAATAACATTTTTGTTTGTTCTCTGCCCTTTAAGGTTCCTTTTAGAACATCTGAAATAAAAAATTATTTTTTTTATGAAAAATAATTTGAAATAGAAATAATTGAAATTAAGTATTTCAATAAAACTACATACCTAACATCATAATAACTAAATGGCGGAATAGGAAATTTTTAAGTTCAAGAAAGTTAAACTAGTAGCAAGTACATATTACTGTTTGCCAATGGTCTCTCATACTGAGAATTACCGTTCTTATTACAGTTTGAACAATTTGATCCCAAATTTCAATTACTTGCAAAAACAGTTGATTTAATGTTTTTGATGTATTAGGTAGTTGTCGTAGTCGTCTCCCTATGATCTCCCAAACATGTTCTATTGACCTCTTGACGATATTGCTGCACAATTCTTGTAATGTGTTTCCTGGCATTAACACACATAAGCATGAAATTATCCCGAATAAATGGTGCAAATGGCATTACATACTCTTCTGCAATGTATCTGGGGGGATGTCAGCCGTCCGTGATCTATTATCAAATAGATCAAATTAATCCAACCCCACACCATCACCTATCCGCCACCATAGTGTACAGTCCCAACAGTGTTACACTAACGTTCTCCAGGCCTTCCGTACACTTTGTTCCCCCTGTCATCACAAAAAGGGCAGTACCTGGATTCATTGGTGGACAATATTCTTGCCCAATCGTCATTATTCCAAAACATATTCTCCGAACCGTATTCTTCCCCAATCGTCATTATTCCAAACAACAGGTTCAAGAGCAAAACATATTGCCTTCTGTGATCTCTGGTCAATAATGGGCAAGTGGGGTGTCCTTCCTTGGAGCAGGTGGTTTGCGGTAAGTCTTCTCCTTATCGTATTTTGGATGATTCTAAAGTTATAATAATCTTCTTCTTCTTTGTCTTCTTCTTCTTCTTCTTCTTCGCGTGACTAGGATTACTCCTGTTTGTCTGCCTCTTATTCTGTTTCAGTTGTTGTTGACTGTACATTGTCTTTCCACCTTTTCGGTGGCCTTCCAACGGGTCTTCTGCTATACGGCTTTTTGTTTTTACAGATGTTCGCTAATCTATCTGGTTCCATTCGGTTTACATGTTCATTTCAGTTTTTCTTTCTTGTTTTTATCCACCTGTTAACCCGGCACCTGCCACGTGGGGTGCTACCAGCACCCCATAACACATTTTATCAAATATTTGGTATTTCAAGTTTGGTAACCAGGCTGTGCGTCATAGTAGCTTTCTATAATATTATATAGCATAGATATGTTAGTGTTTGAAGTGGTTATTTAGTGTCATTCTGAACTTATAGCTCTAAAGTCGAATTGAAAGTGTGGAACTGCCTTTGTAGGTCATCCTTGTTATCAGCAATTAGTACTGCATCATCGGCATAGCATAGTATCGTGATCTTATGCGCTCCCATGTGGTATCCATGTCGTTTTCTTACTTTGTGAATTATTTGATTAACCATATTGAATAACAATGGACTGAGCAAGTCTTCTTGTTATAATAATCCAAAAATTCATTTTGTAGAGAAGTAGATACTGGTGACAAACCTTTGCCTCAGTGTACGGTCTTGACCGGGCTTCTCAAGTTACTCCCAACAACAAAACGTGGTTGAGTCTTAAAGTGGTTGACTGAGTGACATTAAACCGTTCAGCGAATTCAACTGGACAGTATTGTCTTTTCGCGAAGAGTAACGAGTAACAAAAATTTAAATTTTCTTGCTGCTGGTGGTTCATTTCAAAGGAAAAAACACTTAACAAGTTTGAAAAACGCCTTTGAACATTCAGAACCACGTATTCTACCCCAACTAAGTACGAATTAAAGTGAAGCACAACTAGCATGCTTTGATTTTGTTTGCAAAAAATGATAAAAGTGTCACAGTTTTTTACCAGGAGAAACAGAATACATCGAACTACAAGGAGGAATATGCCAAAGAGACTCGATCAGCCCATTGGTATTCAATATGGTAATGACCAAATAATTCACAAAGTAAGAAAACGACATGGATACCACATGGGAGCGCAAAAAATCACGATATTATGCCATGCCAATGATGCAGTACTTATTGCTTATAATAAGGATGGCCTACAACGGCAGCTCCACACCTTCAATATCACAGCAAACAAACTTAATATGAAAATATCAATGGAGAAAAAGACTAAATGTATACAGAGTGATCAGTAAAGAACCGCGTAAGTGCAAATTAAAAATAGACGGCAAAATTGTAGAACAAGTAATGAAATTCAATTGCCTAGGAGTAGAGATCACTAGTGATAAGAATAATATAAGAACAGAGACCACAAGGCAAGCAGCAAAATCAGCAAAAATACCTAAGTGGTTGCCTCCGAGAAACCATATGAAGAAACAAATATCTGACAACGGAAAGGAAAATAAAAGTATATAAGATAACAATAAGACCAATCCTAATATATTATGTAGCAGAGACAAGGGCCGATACAGGAAAGACGAAACAACAAATCAATAATATCGAAATGAAAGTATTAAGATCAAGAGCGGGCATATCATTAAGAGATAGACAAAGCAACTGAAGTGTACGCGAAAAATGTCAAATTCAAAATATTAACAGGTAGATAAAAACAAGAAAAAAAACTGGAACGAACATGTAAACCGAATGGAACCAGATAGATTAGCAAACATCTGTAAAAACAACAAGCCGTATAGCGAAAAACCCATTGGAAGGGCGCCGAAAAGGTGGAAAGACAATGTACACTTAACAACAACTGAAACATAATAAGAGGAAGATAAACAGGAGTAATCCTAGTTGCACGAAGAAGAAGAAGGAGAAGCTTTTTAACGTTCTTTCGATAAATTTTACAATATACCGGAGGTAACAATAATTGTCCTTCACATTACATTTCGAACATTTGTACTAATTGTAGTGGCATTTTCTGGCCGCTGATCACAGTTTAAAGAAGAAGAATAAGAAAAAAGAAGATATTAGGCTTCTTGACACGTGACGTGGGCACATCACTGTTTTTTTCTGTGCGCGGCTGATCACACGCGTGTTCGAAATAATTTTATAAAAATTGTTAAAAAGCGTTTAAAATGCCAAAAAGGTCATCAAAGAGTGATTGTTTATCCCGAAAGCGGCGGAAATATGAAGAGTTGCAACAGAAATTGGTAAAGTTGAGAGAGAAAATGGATGAAAAGGTATTTATATGATATTTTTTTTGATTTTCTTATGGTAGTTAAATTAAATTTAGCGTGAATAAATAGAGCTATATTTATTAATTATTTACAAAGTGACAATTTTAATCAACTTCAAACATGGAGACTTTTATTTTGTTGTTATCAATATATTTTTCTGTTGCCATAGTACCTGTTTTTTCGCCATCTTCCTGTTCGAATAAAAAACAGGCACTATGTTGCCGGACTGCATTGGTTTTCCTATTAATGTTTATTTCGTAGAAAATGGGTTACCATAAATGACATGCAAAAACGTCACATTTTGCAAAGAAAAATTATATTGTTTGTCTCAATAAGGGTGCCTTGAGGTAGTCCAAAGTAATACAGACTAAATAATTAAGGATATAACAATAAATCAGAGGGTACTTTTAAGTTGCCCAGAAAATCTTTATGATTATGTGACCTGCTTCTATTTCTCAGAGGCACTTTATATTAGCCCAGAAGTATAGAATGGAATATATTTTTATTTAACTAATTTTACATATTTTACTTCGAATTTACATCACAAGAATAGCAAGTTACTTACACAAAATTTGTGTTTGGCTTGTCTTCAAACAATAATACTAGGGGAGCGGGTATGTTTTAATAGCCCAGAAAATCTTTATGATTTATTTGAGATGCTCCTATTTCTTAGGCTCTATTCTATAGCAGCCCAGAAATTTAAAATACAATACATAATATTTATTTAAATATTTTTTTTGTACATTTTACCTTGATTTCACTTTTCAAGCGTAGCAAGTTTACTTACACTAAATTTTTGTTTGGTTTTGTCAAAATATTAAAAATAATATTACAGAAACCATTGTGGAGGTGCATAGCCCGTCAGTTTCACTAAATAATACAGACAATGAGATCCAATGCAATTTGAGCATAATTGAAGATTTTGGGACAAGTGAAGATCTACAACCAGCAGTACTTATTGAGGAGTCGCAACAACAAACAGAAGATTTTTTCATTGGAGGGGTACCTACACAGAAAGAATCTATTTATCTAAATATGATTAACTTAATTGGGGAAGACCCATTAAAAACTAACCTTAATGCTTCTGAAATGTTGCCAGATGTAGCAAAAAGGCTAAACTATTCTCTTTCCACAGGCTTAGACAAAAGTATTGTGGGTAAACTTACAGAAAAATTCTTACCTGCTACAAACTGCGAAAGACTTTGCCCACCTCAGTTGAATTCTGAGGTTTTATCTGCCATAAAAGATAAAAATAAAATTAGGGAAGATAAAACTTGCAAACTATGCAAACAATTTTAGCTGCAAGTATTATGTCCCTTTATAAAGAGGTCGAATTAGGATTAAACAAAAAAAAAAAAAGGAATATCGAAACAATTGCCAATTCCATAAACTTCAATATAGAAGTGTTTTATAAGATGTCCTTGCACAGAAGATTTTTGCTCAGTTCTTCATTAAATTTAAAATTTAAAAAATTATTAGACGAGCAACCTATAGATAAATATTTATTTGGGGAGAATTTGATTGAAATATTGAAAGAAAGCAAAGATACAAGATCGGCAGCTTTTCAAGTCAGCTCTATAATGAAGCCACAAAAAGCCACTTTTTATCCAAAGACCACGCCACAACGCCAAGCTGTTTTTACCACTCAGCATACAACAAGAGTCCTTCCAGAATCTAACAACTTCAATCAGCAGAGTTTAAACTTCAATCCAGCCTCAAACAGACCAAGATTTCGACAAAGCCAGTACCCAAATCATCCTCAACCAACATCGAGATACAAACAGTCGAGCAGACAACAGCACCAAAACCCAACCAGAACAACCAGGAGGTCATACTAAAGTTAAATAAAAAATCAGCAGGAAATGTGGCTAATTATTTTAAAAACCGGAAAAAGATTACTTCAGACATCAAAGTTTTAAGTTGGATCCAAGGTTTTAATATTTTATTTAAAACAACACCGTCTCAAGAGAGAGCACCAAAAGTTTTTCATAGACCAAAATGAGTCGTATGATTTAGCTATAAAGCAATTACTTGATAAGGGAGCTATTTCTCCTTCTTCACATACAAGAGAGCAATTCTTTTCTTCATATTTTCTAGTGCCCAAAAAGGACGAAAGTCATAAATTTGTTTTAAATTTAAAACAGTTAAATTGCTTTATAAAAGCCCCACATTTTAAGTTGGAAGACTATAGGTCAGTTCTCAAGCTCATTTTCAAGGGTTGTTTTATGGCAAAAGTAGATTTACAAGATGCCTATTTTTCTATTCCTCTTCATGAAAATTTAAAAAAATATATTTAAAATTTGAGTACAAAAATATTCTATATCATTTCAACTGCTTACCATTTGGTTTGAATATCTCGCCTTTTATATTTACGAAAACCTTAAAACCAGCCTAAAACAATCTAAAAACAAGAGGCTTTACTTCTGTCATTTTTTTAGATGACACTTTACTGATTTCAAAATCATATTTGAAATTTAAAGAAAATATTATTGAAACTTGTTCTATGTTTTTCCGCCTGGGATTTACTATAAATAAAGAAAAAGTATACTTTCAACCACACAAATTATAACTTTTCTTGGTTTTACGTTTGATTCTAATAAAATGATATATTTTTCTCCTGCCGACAAAAAAGAAAAAATAATTAATAGTATTCAGACCATCAAAAATAAAAGTACATGTATGATAAGATCATTTGCATCTTTAATAGGTCAGTTGGTAGCAGTTTGTCCTTCAGTTAAATATGGAACATTATACTTAAAAAAATTTAGAAAAAGAAAAGTGGCTTGCTCTTTCTAAAACTAATAGTTTTAACACAAAAATGACCATACCTAAATACTTGTAAAACGATTTCAATTGGTGGTTAGGTACATAACATACCAATTAGTGAAAAAAATATATAAAAGAATCTAATGATGTACTTGAAATATTTTGTGATGCATCTATTTTAGCATGGGGAGCATGCGGTAATAATAATAAAACTCATGGTCTTTGGAGTTATGAACAGCGAGAACTACATATAAATGTTCTTGAGTTATTGACAGCATATAATGACTTGAAACCCTTTTCCAAGGAATATAGGAATTGTAATATTTTGCTAAGAATAGATAACACAACAGCTGTATCTTTTATTAACAAGATGGGGAGTGTGTAATACTCTAATCTTAACAACATTTGCAGAGAAATTTGGCAATACTGTGAAAATAGAAATTTAAAATACTTGCATCTTATATCAGTACAAAAGAAAATATTATTGCTGATTCAGAGTCAAGATCTTTGAATATAGGAACAGAGTATTCTTTAAGTGATAATTGTGTTAATATAATTTTTAAGCAGCTTCATATTCCAGAAATCGATTTGTTTGCCACATATCTTAACAAAAAATGTGCAAGGTATGTATCTTGAAAACCTGACCCCGAATCGGAGAAAGTTGATGCCTTCACTATTAGGCCTGGATCCCGCGTATGAAAAAAAAGTTGATTAATAGCAAGCTGAAAATTTGTTAATAGCTTAAGGGTGTCTAGTCGAATAAACTTTGATATGTGTGAACACTGGAACGGGGGCAGTTTTAATTGTGGAACAGGTTAAAAATTTGGAACGGTCACAGCACGAAAACGGCACATTTATTTTGTCCGACAGAACGGATTTAAACTCTTCGAACAGAGCTTAAACTCTCATGAAAAAATCAGACTGCTATTTATCACCAAATGGGCATTTTAATGAGTGGAACATGTAGAATATGTCAAATGACAGGAATTATGACAGGTAATAAATAGCAGTCTGATTTTTGCATGAAAGTTTAATCTCTGTTAGGAGAGTTTAAGTCTGTTCTGTCGGACAAAATAAATGTGGCCGTTTTCGTGCTGTGACCGTTCCAAATTTTTAACCTGTTCCACAATTAAAACTGCCCCTGTTTCAGTGTTCCCATATATCAAAGTTTATTCGACTAGACACCCTTAAGCTATTAACAAATTTTCAGCTTGCTATTAATCAACTTTTTTTCATACGCGGGATCCAGACCTATATAGATTGGCATGGATTAAAATTTTATGCTTTTCCACTACACCTTTTGCTATTATTCCAAGAGTTTTAGAAAAAATCATATGTGACAAAGCAGTAGGAATTGTGGTAGTAGCAGAATGGGCAAATCAGATTTGGTAACCAACCTTTAATAAACTGATATCAGGCAAAAAGATAATTTTATGACCTGATAAAAATTTAATTTTGAACCCTTTTAGGCTTTCATATCCGAGACACCAACATCTTACTCTGACTATCGCATGTTTGTCAGGCAAGATTTTTTAAGAAAAGGTATTCCTGAGCATTCCATCGCAATTGTGATTGCATCTATTACAACAAAAACACTAAATTTACATGATACAGTTTTCAAGAGATGGTGGAGGTATGGTATAGAAAAAATATGGACCCTTTTGTTTATGAATTATCAAATATTATTAATTTTATTAAATATATCGTAGATCAGGATTATACATATATCTCTATAAACATTCATAGAGCTGCATTGGCATTGATAATAGATATACCAGAAAATCATAAAAACATGTTTAAAAAATTTTACAAAGGTATATATAATCTCAAACCTTCATTGCCCAAATATCAATTTACTTGGGACCCTCAACCAGTATTATTTTATTTAGAAACATTATTTCCTCCCACAGGTCTTTCTTTGAAAGAACTTACTTGCAAACTTGTAATGTTGATTGCTCTGACTACAGCTCACAGGTTGCAATCCCTATCTCTAATAAAAATTCAAAATATTTTCATGGATCAAGATAAAATTGCGATTTTGATACCAGATAGGATAAAGACTTCTTCGAAAAATAAAAATCAACCTATTTTAAGATTTCCCTATTTTAAAGAAAAACCACAGTTGTGTGTAGCATCGACTTTATGTCACTATTTAGAGATTTCTAAAAATATTCATCTTCAATCAGAGGACAAGTTGTTTATAACAATAAAAAAACCATATAAAGCAGCATCTACGCAGACTTTGAGTAGATGGCTAAAAGATGTTTTAAAATTATGTAACATAGACACCAATATTTTTAAAGGGTATAGTGTTAGACAAGCATCTACGTCAGCAGGAGCTAGGGCTAGATTAAATAAGTATAGAAACTATTAGAGAGACGGCGGGATGGACAGAAAATTCTCAAGTATTTAATATTTTTTATAATAAACCTCTAGCAAAAGATTACGGACTCTTTGCAAAAACTATATTGTCTGTTTAGTCCATATATGCTTCTGCGTTTGTTTATTGTTTGTTTTACATTTGTAATTATATGTTTATATTATTATTATTACATAAGAACAGTAATTTTCTTATTATTTAAAAACATTACTCTTAATTGTTCTAATATATTCTCTCTTTTTTTGTAAAGTTCCTAATAAAAAAAAATGTAAAGTATCGATTTTTGGATTGCAATGTAGTTTTGTTTAATTATCGCACAATATTGCTTAATCTTTCAACAGCCTACAATTAGTACAAATGTTCGAAATGTAATGTGAAGGACAATTAATTGATTGGTTGACTTACCTGTTAAGGAAGGACAATCATAATTGTCCTATCTTACATTTCGAACATTTGTACGCTCTCTCCCTTTGATTCTTTCGAACCCACCCGTTTTTGTGCGATCAAAATAAAAAAAAAAAAAAACAGTGATGTGCCCACGTCACGTGTCAAGAAGCCTAATATCTTCTTTTTTCTTATTCTTCTTCTTTAAACTGTGATCAGCGGCCAGAAAATGCCACTACAATTAGTACAAATGTTCGAAATGTAAGATAGGACAATTATGATTGTCCTTCCTTAACAGGTAAGTCAACCAATCAATTAATTATATTGTCACAAAAATTGAGACATTAAAGTTCATCAGGATTTTTAAAATTATGTGTTAATTTTGGCGCGCAGTGTATACGAAACCTTCAAAATTGTATGTGTGTTTAAAAATAATGTCTTCTTTTTAAACTTCATACTCGAATTACAACAGAACTTGATCTGTCTCATCTTTATTTTGTAGCAAGAGAGGCACGTGGCGATTGTTTTAGTTCAAGCCGTATGCTCGTCCCCGTTAGGTAAATTATTTTGATTCGTTTTTCTTGTACAAACATACTCAAGAAGAGGTCGGTATAACAAATCCATAGGATGCCAGAAGGTGCCGCGGTCGGAAAATTGTTTAATCATTTTTTTTAAACAAAATCAAAATATTGTTTGAGACTTGTTTGTGAGACCTGTTTGTAAACACACGTTTTATAATTTACGGTCGATTTAAACAAATTACCGCTAAATAAAATCCTTTTAATAGTTAAGTTTTATTAGTGCAGTGACATAAAATACCAAGAACAGCAACTGTGAGTAAATTTTTAATATTAACTGCATCCAGACGATTTTTGTTAGGCTGATTGAGGTTAGATATCAGATACACACGACTGAAAAGTAATTAGCTAGTAAAAACTCGCCTAGCGAAATAAAGAATTTTTAACAACAAAAAGCAGGGTCGGCCTGGGAAAAATGTTTTGGACAATAATTATATTTAACAAAATAACTTAGCAAATTTGAATATTTTAAATAAAATGTCACAACTAACATTTAAAAATCAATCTTCATCCACCAGCACTCACCCAGATAATAATTTAAATAATATGAATACCTCCAACACATCTTATGCAAGCACTGTCTCAAAAAATATCTACAAGTATCCTAACAAAGACCAGGCACTTATCTTCGGCTCCATTCAGGGAGCAAAACTTCAAGATTATCTTCTCCAATTGGGACCTCTGGTAAAACCAATAAACATCATTTTCTGTAGCAGAATTTCACACAACAGAATATGTGTTTATCTAACCAATAAATCACTGGTTGATGAGTTTTTAACTAATCATGGTCAAATTGTTGTCAATAATGAAGTCATCAAAGCAAGACGTCTAATTTCACCAGCAGACAGACTAGTATTATCGAATGTAAGCCCAACGATCCCACACGAAACTCTTGTAACCTTACTGGAAAATATTGGATTAAAATTAGTTTCTCCAATAAACTTTCTTAGAATAGGTGCATCAAATCCAGAATACCAACACATACTCAGCTTCAGAAGACAGGTGTATATCGCTCCTTCCCCAGATATTACCATACCCGAATTCGTAGAAATAACACATGATAATCTATCATATCATATCTTTTTAGCCCTAGACAGTCAACGCTGCTTCACCTGCAAATTATTGGGTCATGTTGCATCCCAATGCCCTTCGGGTAATATTAACCCACATTCCCAACAATCATCACAACCCACACATAATGTTCCAATCTCGTCAATATCTCAACCGGATGAAACATCTCCTAATGACTTAAATTCCCACTCAATAAATAATATTCTACCCGAAAGTTCCTCAGTAGTAGAAAATTGTGCAAAAGTCGCCAATACTGCTTTGATCACATCCAATCTGGTAACAAATCCAGATCACACTGCTCAATCTGAAAATATCCCAACCTGGGACACAACTACTAAATCAACAACTTCATCCGCAACAAAACGAACAGCTGAAGATATGACCCCAGCCACTCCAGAAGAACAAATGCCACCCAATATTTCTACCTTCCCTCTTCCCCAAACAGTCGTTCAGAAAAACAAAAAACCCAAATCTAATACATCAGATCCAGAAATAGAACTTACTGAATCTATTATAAACTATATCGACTCTCATTCTCCTCACTTCATAATCAACAGCCATCAGCTTAAACAGCTCCTAGAAAATACATACGGATCGAGGGATGTTCTTAGCATTGCGGAGGACTTCACAGAAGATATTCCAAAACTAATAGATATGTTAGAAGAACTTCATCCTCACGCAAACACTAAGAAACTAAAAACTCGTGTCACAAGGCTAAAAAAGAAATTACTAAAGCAATCCCAAGATTTAAGTGATACCCAATCTGATATCTCAAATACATCTCAAGATACCCAATAAATACATTCGAGTCATTACTCCAGTGGAACTTAAATGGGTACTATACCCGTTTAAATATGCTACAGCATATCATAGCCCTCCATTCTCTGGACATATTGTGTCTACAAGAAACTCACTTCCGAGACGAAAATGTCCACAAAATGAGGGGATACAATGAATTCTTAAAAACCGAAATGTACAAGTTGCGAGTGGCGGCGTAGCCATTTACGTCTCAAAGAATCTACAAGCAACATAAATTAGAATAAATACAAACCTAGAAGCGATAGCCGTAAAAATTAAAGCACAACTAAATTACACCTTCTGCAACATATACATTCCTCCTGACCATTATTTAATTGAGGATGAACTGGAGTCTCTAGTTAATCAACTTCCAACTCCTTTCATTCTTCTAGGAGATTTTAATGCCCACAATTACTCCTGGGGTTCTCAAAAAACAGACAGAAAGGGACGAATTCTATCAAACATATTCAACATCATGAACATAAGTTTACTGAATGATGGCAGCAATACTAGATTCAATATAGCTACTGGCAATTCTTCTTGCATCGATCTTTCATTATGTAGCCCAACTATTAGTCCTTACCTTGAATGGAGAGTTATGGATGACTTACTAGGCAGTGACCACTTTCCTATAAAATTAACGAATTCAATTATAAAAGACAAAATATCAAACGGAGATAGTATCCATCAGAAATGGAAAATAAAGAAAGCCGACTGGAGCTCTTTCTCAAAAACCATTGAGAATAACATATACAAAATTAATGAGTGGAAGGACGCAAATACAGCAGTAACTCAACTTAACGAAATAATCATAAAAGCAGCTGAATTTTCAATAGGAAAAACAAAACATATCAAGAAATTTAAACCTGTGCCTTGGTGGAATGACGAATGTGCCGAAGCAATACAAAACAGCAAATCTGCTCTAAATAGATGTAGGAGGGAGAAAACCGCAACAAGTATAATTGAATACAAAAAACATAGGGCAAAAGCAAGATATATTACCAACAAAAGTAAAAAAGAGTCATGGAAGAAGTTCGTAGGAAGCATAAACAGAAACACTACAATATCATCGGCATGGAGGAAGATACAAGGTATTTATGGAAGCAAAACTCACCATGTCATTAACCTTCGGAGTACGGAGATTATTTGACTTACTTAGATTACGAAGATGGGTCAAGCGTGACCCATTCTCATTTTATTTATAAGGATGTTTTAAATAGTCAGTATTATTAAACAGTATCTTTAATTCAACAAAAAACAAAAAAAATCCTAAATTATTGTATTTAAATTTTTTAAGATGGTTACTCATGGGCATATTCTAGTTCGCTCCGGCGGCCAGATTTTAATACCTTACAGAAAACGGGCATAGGTAAATTTGCTCCGGCCATATATTTGAATACAGTGGAACCTCGATAAGTCGGATTAATCGAGACTGCGGCCGATCCGAGTTATCGAAAATCCGAGTTAACCGGAGAATATAGTAAAAATTAATAAAACACGGTATACTTACAGATAAACTCCATTATAATTGCAAAAACATGAAGTACATAAAATATGCACAATATGTACATCTAAATTAAGTACAGTTGTATACAGTATTGTTTATTTCTTGGTAAAAAACTTGGTCAAAGTGAAAAAATGTTTGTTTTGTCTGATGAAAATCGGTTCGGGTTAGCCGGACTTCCGGTTATCGGAGGCCGACTTATCGGGGTTCCACTGTACGTATACCCGTAAACAGAGACGGCTGCGATTTACGTGTACCTACAAACATATTGAAAATATTCTTCGAAATCCGAAGACCGGGTCAGGACTGACCCGGCATCATAGATGTTACGTAGAGGAAAAACTGTAATTGGCATGTTCACGAATTATATACGAAAAAATAGATTGAAACAAATAAGGAGAACTTACAATCAATCGGATTTGTAAAAAAATTATTTCATAAAATATTAAGAAATAACTGAATTTCGGGTCACGCTTGACCCAGTCTTCGTACTCCGAAGGTTAAAGCATTAGATTATGACGGCAAACGAATAAACCAAACAAAAGAAATAGGTGAAGCATTCGCAGACTATTATCATAAGCTTTCCATAAACAGAAATATAACTAATGATAACATTGCCCTCCCTACGGAATTCAAAGAGCTGGAAAACCTTAATTCTCTAAACAAGCCACTGACAAAAGAAGAAATGGAGGAATCTCTCTCATCACTAAAAGACAGTTCTTCTGGTCCCGATGACATCCCTCCAGTTTTTCTAAAAAATCTCCCAGAAACGGCGAAACAAATCCTGCTTAATATCTTTAATCACTTGTGGAATAATAGTGACTTCCCCTTAATCTGGAAGAAAGCAACCATCATCCCCATACTTAAATCTAACAAATCTTCACTCTTGCCTGAATCTTACAGGCCAATCTCCCTAACCTGCTCCATGAGTAAATTGCTAGAAAAAATAATCAACAAGAGACTAATATGGTTTTTGGAAACTCACAAATTATTAATTCCCGAACAATCCGGATTTCGACCATCTAGAAGCACACTTGATAACATCATTGACCTAGAAAGTCATATTCATGAAGCATTTGCTACTAAAGATAAATGTCTAGCAATTTATTTTGACATTAATAAAGCCTTTGATTCTACATGCCATAAAATCATCCTAAATAAACTACATCACTGGGGATTCAAAGGCAATATAATCAATTTCATACGCAATTTTTTATCTCAAAGAGAATTCCAAGTCCGAATTTCTGGAACAATATCACCAACCAAGAAACAATTAAACGGCACACCACAAGGATCAATTCTCAGCCCAACTTTATTTTTAATTGCTATGAATGATGTCTTAAAAGATTTAAAGAAACCAGTTGTAGCCAGACTTTACGCAGATGACATGATCGTGTTTATCAAGGGAAGATGTCTTAGCACCATGGCTCAAAGCCTTCAGCAATGCATAACATACTTCGAACGTTGGTCTATAATGTCTGGGTACAATTTCTCCCCAAACAAAACAAATTGCATATTATTCTCAAAAAGAAACATACCAGAGCAGCATCGACCATCAATATTCCTATACAACCAGAAACTAAGCTATACTCCACACATAAATTTTCTGGGCATGATATTCGACGAACGTCTGTCGTGGAAAAATCATATTAAAACACTAACTCTTTCTTGTCAAAAGGGCTTAAATTTATTAAGATGCTTAGCAAACAAGTCTTGGGGATCTGATGGTCTAATGCTGCTAAAAATATACAGAAGCCTTATTCGAGCGAAAATTGATTATGGATGTATTGCATACACATCTGCTCGCCCTTCAATATTAAAATGCTTAGATACTATACACAACACCGCAATAAGAATAATTCTAGGGGCTTACAGGACAACGCCTGTATAAAGCCTATACTGCGAACTGGGCGAACCAGCTCTATCTTTCAGACGACAAATTCTTAGTTTATCCTATGCCTCCAGAATAGCATCAATACCATCAATTCCTGCTCACAAAAACACGTTCTGTAATCGTTTCAAATCAACTTTTCAACATAGCACCTCTCCACCACCCTTCTATGTTAGAATTCACCGGTATATATCAACGTTAAATCTCCAAAATTTCCCCAGAACGTGGTTAATGAATGAACACAGCATTCCTTCATGGATTATCAGAACCCCACATGTAAACACCCAATTGACGAAATATAATAAATACGATACCAATCCACGCCTTATATATCAAAATTATAAACACATAGTCGCAAAATATAAAAATTATACCCACTTATTCACTGATTCGTCTAAGTCTTCCCAAGGTGTAGGAGCAGCAGTATACATAAACAATGAAACCAAATATTTATTTAAGCTTCCCAGCTCATACAGCTTCTTAAATGGTGAACTTTATGCCATATTACAAGCGTTGAAGCACATTTCCAATGCACAAACCAAACACTCCTTAATAATATCTGACTCACTCAATTCACTGAGACTCATACAACAAACCTTCACGAAAAATCCTATACTCATATTAATCAAAGAAATATTACACAGTCTGCATCAAACAGACTCAAAAATAGTTTTTCTATGGGTTCCCTCTCATTCTGGAATCGAGGGAAATGAAAACGCTGATCGTTGGGCTTACACAGCTGCGCAATTACCAACATTGGCAGAACAATCAATTCCAGCCGCAGATACAAAACAATTACTAAAATCAATGACTCTCAATTTATGGAGTGAAAAATGGAAAACATCCACGAGCAAGTTAAGAGACGTTAAAGAAGATACTGGTCCATGGAATCCACATACAACCAACAGATCGAACCAAGTCATCTTATCTCGTCTTCGGTTAGGACACTGTAAACTTACTCATGAGCATCTCATTACCCATACCGAAGCACCAAAATGCAGAAGGTGTAATATACCAGTATGTATCAGTAAAACATGTGCTAACAGAATGTGATGAATTTGCCGCTTACAAACAATCTATATCTGGTTATTCAAACAATATGAAAGACATTCTTAACCTGCAAACCGACTGTAAACCTCTTTTTCAATTCCTTAATAAATGTAATCTAGCAAGTAAGATTTAATTGTACACAATTTCATACTTTTGTAAACTTATTAATTGTATTCTCGTTACCCCGCTGATGACCTTCGTGGTTAATGCGGTTATTTCTAAATAAAAAAAAAAAAATATTGTTTGTTTTTACTTCGGATAATTTTTAGATTCTCTAGGTCATTTTGAACAAAAAATGTATCTTATGATTTTTCTGTAAAATTGATTGTTGTCGAGTTATACGTGATTCAAAATTTGAAAAACGCGAAAATGTCCATTTTTAAGGCTTTATAACTCGGTTTACAATCTCAGTTTTGATATGTCGGTTTTTCCATATAATAGCGTTATATTATTAAAACATCCTACCAGTCTATTTTTCGATTTTTGTACTTGATTTCTCTCTTCTTTGTCCAGGTTTCCGTAACTTGACAATGTAATTCCAAGGTATTTTACTTCATTACTTGCTCAATAATGATACCATCAATTTTTATTTTACATCTGATTGATTCTTCATTGATTACTATTGTTTTAAAAACATGAAGAGAAGTATCCATCACAAAACGCGTCTAAACAAGTCCAATTTTGACCTTTTTAATAATAAAAAACTTTGTGGTAGTTACTTCTTCGAGTTTTTTGTATTTGTTTTATTTATTTCGCTCAACAGGCCATGTGGGCACTGGGCGTGAAATACACAATTACATTTTTTTACTATATACAATATACAATAAAAATTTGTCTATTAAAAATACATTATATAAATATATAAAATATTTCTCATGATCATCTTTCAGTGCGTCACAGTTTTTCGATTTCGTTCTAACGCATTAAATTTTATGTGACAGAAAAAAAGGCACGTCGGTGATTATATTTCGTCGGTGATATTTTTATAACATTTATTCTAGTTATTCTAGTTGTCGATAGATGGCGCCATAATAAAAAAATAATTTTTTTTTAATTAGATAACAATATTACAAATCAAAGAAAATACAATTTTATAAATGCAAGAAACAAATTTGATTTGTTTTTATTCCAAATTGAAAATAAAATGTGACAACTGTCACAGTTAACTAAAATGTCATGTTAGAATAAATGTCATAAATGTGTATTATCACGGACTTACCCTTTTTCCTATCATTTGTTACGCACTGAAAAATGATCATGAAAAGGACAATATATAGCTCTCATTTTAAAGTTCATGGCATATTCTTGTGTTACAATTTCTCTTGCGCTCTTCTTACCACTTTTCTCCATTCTCTTCTACCTAATACCTTGTTTCTCCAGTTATCTATTTTTAATTCACGTAAATCTTCTTGGACGCTGTCAAACCATCTTTTACGGGGTCTTCCTTTCCTTTTTTCCCGACAGGTTTCCTGTTTAATATCATCTTGGTCATTCTGTGATTTTCCAATCTTTGCACATGTCCCAGCCATCTTATTCTATGCGCCTTTATTATTGATTTCTGTTTCCGTATACAGCTCTTCCATCTCTTTATTTGTCCTTCTTCTCTATCCCATTTGTGTATTTATGCCTCCTTAAATTAATCGGAGAATTTTCCTCTCCCATTTTTCTAATCTTTCTTCATCTGCCTTTCTCAAAATCCATAATTCAGCTTCATATACAACCGTAGCTCTTATCACTGTCTTGTAAATTCTTTCTTTTGTTTTTCTTGAAACAAACTTATACTTAATTAGGGATCTCAGCATTCCGTATTTCTGGTTGCCTTTTGTAATTCTGGATTCTATTTCTTTATCTTAATATCCATTTTCCTTTATTTTCACAACAAGGTAGGTAATAGACACTATCAATTTTTATTTTACATCTGATTGGTCCTTCACTGATTACTATTGTTTTAAAAACATGAACAGAAGTATCCATTACATAACGCGTCGAAACTCATCCAGTTTTGACCATTTTAATAATAAAAAACTTTGTGGTACTTCTTCTTCGAGTTTTTTGTACTTTGTTACTATAGTTTTAGTTTTCTGAGAAGAAATTGTCATATTGAATTCTTTTGCTCTTATGTTAAATCTGTGGAGTAATCTTTGCAGACTTTCATGATCTTAGGCTATCAATATTTTGTCGTCTGCGTAGCAGAGTATTCTTACTTCTTTGTCTCCCATTCTATATCCTCTTCTTTTGTTGACGTTTTTGATGATTTCATCCTTAATAAAATTAAAGAGCATAGGAGTCAACGAGTCTACCTGTCTTATTCCGCTGCCTATATAGGTTCTGTAAGTTGTACATCTATTCTGACTCCCATTTTGTTGTTTTGGTAGATATTTTCAATAGTTTTTATGATACGATAACTTGGGGGCCCTCTCTGTTATACAGAAGATGGATTACATATTTGAGTCTTACTCTGTTAATCGCTTTTTTTACGTCAATCAGACATATAAATGTTGGTCTATTATAATCTAGTCATTTCTCAGTAAATTGCTTTACGACGAATATTACTTCTGTACCCAATCTTCCAGTACGAAAACCCTGTTGCTCATCTGCTAAACTTATTCTCTGATTCATTAAGTCTGGTAAAATTTTAGTTGTAAGTTTTGCATACTATTTAACAAGATGATACCTCTGTAGTTTTCTGGCTGCTTTTTATCTTCTTTTTTTGAATAGTCGAATTAGTTCGCTCGTACTTCATTCTTCCGGTATTTTATTGTGTTTTATAATTTTGTTAATTATTGTTGTTAATTTCTGTCATTGCTGCTCCACAATATTTCGGTAATTCGTTTGGTATTCCATCCTTACCTCTAGCTGTTCTAGCACTTTCCTCCCTTGTTATACAAATAGCTATTTCACACCTACTACAGTAGCTAGTTCCAAATATATGTACACTCGACGTTCACACTGAAGATGGACAGTTTAGACCGAAATCGTTTTGTGTTTTTTTGTTATTTTTCATTATTTTTTTTATAAATGTTAATGGAAACTAATCACGAAGCCAAAAACTATGATGATGAGAGTACTCAACATGATGTCACCAATATTGATAAAGGAATAACCTACTACCCCTCAGTAAATAACCAAAGTAATCAAAAAAATATCAATCCCAAAAAGGCGCCAGGATTTGAATTAATAATAGAAGTAATAGTACCAAATTACCTGCATAGACCTTTTTTTAGATAGTCAATCCTTTTATCCTTTTCTATGTGTTTTGGATCCATTAGTTCCAACCGAGTTAAGCCTTGAAAATAGCCATTTTCACGTTTTTTAAATTTTAAATCTCATAACTCGACAACAATCAATTTTAGAGAAAAATCAAAAGATACCTTTTTTGCTCATAATGAACCAAAGAATCTAAAAAAAATATCCGAAGTGAAAAATTTTATATTTTGAATTTGTTAAAAAAAATTGTTTAAACAATTTTCTGACCACGGCACCTCCAGGCACACTCTGTATTTGTTATAAGGATCTCTTTTTCAGTTGTGGCTTCTTTCCCTAAACTTTTGCAAAAAACCAATCTGAATAATTTTCCTAACGGGGACGAGCATACAGCTTCGACTATTTTGACTTGGTGGAAATAGAGAAGTAAATACAGGTTTACTGAATAACCTGTCCCCTATCCGTTTACCGTCGGCAAGTGTAATCTAATTTTAAGGTACAAAAATCGATTTTATAAAAAATCGAAACATCGTATCTTGATGATACATTTTTGTATACGAGGTGTCGGAGATAACTTTTTAAACAACTAAATTGTAAATTCATTAGTACACGAATATAGTGAAGCCTCGCATCTCGCCATTCATCTCGCCGCGATGCTCGATGCGATCGATATTTAAGGGTTTTTAAAGTAAATATTCCACCAACGGTTAGAGCTTTGGAGTTAGTTATTTTTCTAAGCGGTTTTAAATACATAATGTATTTCTACAATTTAAAAAAATTCAAGATATTCTATTTTACGATTCTCCCCTTCATTACTTTCAATTTCCAGCATTCTATCTTTTAATTTTTTAAATGATTAACATTATCATCATTTTTAAAACATTAGTTAGTCATTTCTCTCGCTGTCTTTCTTTTCTTCCATTTTCTAGTGACATTCGCCGTTTTACTAATTTTGCTTACCTATTTTATTTTTAAGAATTTCTATATATCTTAACCAATCTACTTTTTGTCCCATTTATAAAGTTTGTTCTGTTTACATATTATTATTAAACTTTATATTTCTTGATTTTTTCTTCTTCTCCTCCCAATTTCTGTACATATTCCTCCATATATGCAGTGCCGGATTTACCACTAGGCCGACTAGGCCGCGGCCTAGGGCCGCAAGCAAAAGGGGGCCGCAGCGTTTAGTAAAAAAAAACTTTTTTGGGAAAAAAATTTTTACTAATTGAATTGAAATCAGTAAACAATTTTTCAAATAAGAGAATGGCTATTCTACTAAACACGTGGTACGATATTTTACAATGTTTTGACAAGAGTAGCAAAACATTGCAAAAACTGTTACAGTCTTGAATGTGACTTGCAACATACAAATCTCTAAAGGAGTACGCATTGAGTCTGAGAGACAACTTTGATTCCTATGAGAAAAGAGGAAAAGAGTTGTCTAAAAGTGAAACCTATTTTATTGAAATAAAAAGACTCCCTAAAAGAAAAGCTCTCCTTGGCTAAGACAAAGAAGATGAATCCACTGAACCCCACTTTAATGGCAAAGAATACTTAAAGATTAATACATTCAATGTTGTAAATGACACGCTTTATTCAGACTTGAATGAAAGGTCCGAAGTTTATTTCCGAAATTTGGATTTTTAAACAACTTATCGTCAATTTCCAATGAAGAAATCAGGGTAAAAGTTTCTATTTTGACTAAAAAGTATCGAATCGACATGGATGGTGACATTGGAGAAGAGTGTGTACAGTTCAAAGGATTTGTTGAAGGTATATTTGATGAAGAAAGAGAACCTCATGACAAAAAGATCACCACCGAGGAATACCTATACTTTTGGAGTATCTGAAACTCATTCATGAAAAACAGTTAACAACATTATTTCCGAATATGGCCACGGCTTTGCGCATTCTACTAGGCGTGATGACATCTAATGCATCTGGAGAAAGATCATTCAACGTGTTGAAAAGAATCAAAAACTACTTGAGGAACTAGACTTCTGACGAAGATTCTAGATTGTCTAGTTTGGCTAGTTTTGTTTCAAATGCTGAGCTTTTTCAAGCCTTAGACCTTAAAAATTTGGTAAGGATTTTGCAGCCAAAAAAGCCATTAAAGTGAGTGTTTAGATATGATATTTATTATGAGTATGGAGTGGAGTGAGTGTCAATGTTAATCACTAATCCAACTTTATACAAATTAAGAATTTAAGAACATGACATTGACGTTCTTCAGTAGAAGAGAATAATGAATAACGAATTGAACGATCTAGAGCTAGAGGTATATTTGTTGTATTATTTTTATTTTTCAGTATCGTAGCCTATTATTACTAGTACAGTTCATATTATTTTGCTTGTTCTTTTACTTATAATGTCTTTTCAACTCGGCTTTCTAAGTCTTTTGTTGTCATCTGTACTTTTCCCTCGGAATGAAACAAATGGTATTTAATTTTAACAGTTAACTAAAATACTAATTAATAATATAATAATTTTAGCAATATTAATAATTTTACAAATAACTGCTGTTTGCTAACATTTTGAATTATATATTTTCTATCTTCCTCTTAAGGTGCTTTCTCCATTACTGAAGGTTGGCTATAACTACAGCAAATTGCTCTCTATCTTGAGAGGTTTTTAGTATCAAGTGTGTGTCCATACCTATCCAGTCTCTCACGTTCTTCAGCCAGGAGCATTTTCTTCTTCCTGAATCTCTTCTTCCTTCCACTTTCCCTTCCATTATGAATCGTAAAAAGTTGTATCTTTCTCTTCTGTAAATGTCCAAGATAACTAGTTTTTCTGTTTTTTACAATATTTAGGAGTTCTCTCTGAGTTCTCCTTTTTCTCAGCACTTTGTTGTTGGTCACGTGATCTGTCCAAGAGATCTTCAGCATCCTTCGAAAAACCAACATCTCAAAGGCTTCTATAAATATAGAATTCTTTCTATAAATTTTCTTTTTCGAAATTTCTATAAATATAGAAATTGTTGTTAAAGCTGTTTTGGGGCTTTAGCCTTTACAAACCAAGATTATTTAAGTAGTAAATACATTTCAACCTATTTATGTCCGTATTCAAATAGAACATTACAGGCATTTCTATTCATTTATGTTATACTTTGTATTACGAAATTTAAAAAGTAAAATTAAAGTAAAAGTTGTAATTATTACTATTATTATTAGTCTTTGTGCTTTATTACATAATCGTGAAGTTATCGGGGGCCGCTTGGGGTAATTTGGCCTAGGGCCGCAAGTACCCTAAATCCGGCACTGCATATATGGCTCCAACCGTTTCTGCAGATATTTCCAGCTGATCTACTTTGCCTTGAATCTATCTGCACATACCATCAAATTAAACTAAGAATTGGTGATGGCTTCTTCGACCATTACCTGAGTGGAAGTTCATTTTATCTAATAATAAAATAGTGAAAACTTTCGTTTTCAATACTTATAAATTAATGTCACTACAGCAGTGTCCGCAAAGTGCCTTTTTCAAGTGATGTTATTTTACCATGCTCCTATAATTTATAGTCTTAACTGAATAAGTTGATGAGTGAGAAGCTCTTTGTCTAAAGTTGATCATACAGAATTATGTTTTTATTTTTCATTTTTTTTCCAGAGATTCTAATAACGATACCTTAATGCCTTTATTTTGAATACGGATAACTTGAGATAACTTGAAATTGGTCATTAAAATAATGATTATGGCCTAGAAGTTAAAGTGCGTACGTAGCAAATGTTTTTATATTATTGAAAACTATTTGTATTCTGCCAATGTCTGCCATACAGTGTTAGTTAAAGGTTCTACAAGTTTGACCGATGTAAGTTTTTGGGCAATCACCACATGTAAACATATATCTTACCGCCCAAACCCGATTTCAGGACAAACTAGTTTGTCCTAAGCGCGTTAGGCTAAACTAGTATGGCTTAAGCCAAACTAGTTTATCCTATCGCGCGTAGCCCAAACTAGTTTGTCCTAGGCCAAACTAGTTTATCCTGATAAAAATACACACAATTCAGGCCAAACTAGTTTATCCTGATATAATAAAGACTCACTTCAGGATAAACTACTACGGCCAAGTCAAAACCAATTTAGCCGAGTCGAAAGTAATTTACCGAACATGTAAGGACTTTTACATGCGGGGAATTCCCAAATCACGTCCCAACAGGGATGAAAAAAAAATTATACATCGATATATTGTATCGTATGAAACATCGAATGAAGATATTGATACATGCTATAAATCAATTATATTCTTGTATAATTAAATAATATAAAAAATAACAAATAAAAGATGAGGTTTTCGCCAATAATTAAAAGAAGAGATACACTTACGAATAAAATTTAGTAGGAATTAATAACGTCTTCACTAATTTTGAAAAAATGTGAAAACGTTGAATTATCCGCGTCCGTCTGTCCGTCCGTCCGTCTGTCTGTCCGTGAACTCAACTCCTCCGTCATTATACCAGGTAGAATGACAAATTAGGTGTCAACTGAAAGCTTATAATCCAATGATGGTACCAAATGTGAGAAATTTGACCTAGGCTGTCTGTCCGTCCGACCACGAATATAACTCAGTATTATTGTTTGTTTGTTACGAATTTATAATTATAAATTTTAATAAAAATGATTATTTTCCTACGAACAATAGTAGATTATACCACGAGTCAATAATGATGGCTATTATTCCCGAGGAATATTTACGAACCGAGCCGCGTTAGCGGCGAGGGAGTAACATTCCGAGGGAATGAGAGCCATTATTGCGAGTAGTATACTCTACTTTATCTACGACAAATTAATTAATTTAAGATTTTTAATGAACAACTTTATTTGTTAAAAACATTAAAATTAGTAATAGTACAATTAATAAACTGAATTGGTTGAGAATCATCATTAACTTTAGTAGAGTTTTTAATACAAATATTTGGGATCTCGATTGCTGTAGAACAAGAAGATGGTACATTACTGTTTATCTCTTTAGCGATCGTATCTGCTGTAGTTGCCTTGTTTCTCATAGACTGATCAATGTATCCTTCAGCTACCTGTGTTGACTTCCAGCCCCCATGACGCTTTAATCCAGTTAAATCGCCTCCTCCATCAATATAGAGAGTGGCAGATGATCTGCGATAACAATGGCCGGTATAACTTTGAGGATTTGGCAAGTTTAAATATTTGGCAATCTGCCTACCAATATCTGCAAATTTGTTCTTTCCTATACGTTGACATTTAGATTTTTGATAATTTAGAAAGAATGAATTTATCTCAACACAAACTGTCAAATATACTATTCGTTTGACAGTGACACTTTTTGAGGTTGATTATTTTGTTTCCGTGGTGAATTTTGTGATTGTTGTGCCAGAGGGATTAGTAGCTATTAATCCCGCATTATTAATCCCTAAGGGATTATTATATGGCATTACATTGCAAACACCACAAGTATAATACATATATTATGTTATCAGTCGTAGATAAAGTATTTTATTCAATTTATTATTTATATTAAGCCTTACTAGTTCGCTGAATTACTTTCTTCTTCTTGGCTTTTTCCCATTATGAGTTGGCTGTTTCCGTCTTCCATTGCACTCTATTCTTCCAGTCGCCATCTCTGAGGTCTCTATCTATCATAGCATTTTCTATGTGAGTTTTCCATCTCACAGCAGGTCTTCCTCTACGTCTTCCTCCCCGCGGGTCCCAATCCAGTAATATTTTCGGCCACCTGTGCTCCGGCATTCTTTGTACATGCCCTTACCATTTCAGGGCCCTACTTTTACTACCACAACTTTTTTGTAATTGAGCACTCTACTTCTATTCTGTTTCATATTTACCCTGTTCTTTTTCTATCCTACCTGGTGATTTGTAGACACCTTCTCATAAACTCCAATTTAACTGTTCTTATTTTATTTCGTATTATTGTTGTCACTGGTCATTCTTCCACTCTTGTAGGGTAATATTCAGCACTATGCCCTGAAAAATCCTTTTTTGTTTTCTTTAGCTAGAGTGTTCTTCCATATAACTCCATGGAGTGCTTTCGCGGCTTGTTTTCCCCGAATTTTTTTCATTTCTATATCTTTCATACAAGGAGCACCTCGGTTTATCATGTGTCTTCTAAACTTACGTTTAAATCAGCAACCAATCTGTAATAAATTATGTACTTTCGACTAGATTACATTGGATTAGACTAGGCTAAACTAGTTTATCCTGATATAAAAACATACACTTCAGGATAAACCAGTTTGGCCTGAAGTGTGCGTCTTTATATCAGGATAGACTCGTTTGGCCTAAAGTTAGTGTATTTATATCAGGATAAACCAGTTTGACCTAGGACAAACTAGTTTGGCCTACGCGCTATCGGACGTACTAGTTTGGCCTACGCGCGATCGGACGTACTAGTTTGGCTTGAAATCGGGTTTGGCCGGTAACATATATTATATAATATATAATATATGTATTATATATTATACACTACTGTGTAAGTGCTTTCTTCTTTGGCGCTTGTTGTCCTTACCATAGGGCCAGACGAGCGACAATTACAGCGCTGTAAGGGCAGAAAATGAAGCTCGAAAAATGGGTTCTACTCTACAGTGAGTATTAGTGGATAGCCAGAGAGCGCTGTAAATATACTCACTATACTCAGTGTAGAACCCATTTTTCGAGCTTCATTTTACTGCTCTTCTTCTTGTTTGTGTGCCGAGCAGTGGCGGCTCGTGGCTTTAGGGACAGGGTCGGCAAGGTTTTTGTCTCCTCAGATAGGTATACCATCTAATTAAAAGGCTTCAATCATCATAGAAGATTTTTAGTTTTTGTTTTTTTTTATTTATTTTTTTTTGTTTTTTTTTTCACATAGATTTAGAACCTAAACATGTTTATAAATTAACTTTAGTCTATGTTGTTTGGACGTAGCAAAATGGGTTATAACATCATCGTAGAATTTATTAATGTGTTTAAGAGATTTTAATAGTTTTTTCTATTGACATTTGAGAAAGGCTTGACATTGTTTTTTGTTTGTTTTATGGTGTTTCTGGTGTTTCGACAATACGTTTTGACACTTTTGAGACAAGAGAAATCGCGTTCATTTAAGAGGAAACAGTAGCGATCAACAGGTAGCAACAAACGCGTTCCAAGGTTGCGGCTGTAATATAATAAAGAAAGGCGGTACAGAGCCCAATTTCAGAAATATGTTAGTATGTGGAAATTGCTCTATAACTAAATAAAATATTACAAAAAGGTGCCTGTACCGCCATTAAGAAAGACAAAAAATACACTTTCTTCAAATAAACTATTTTATCCCGTGCCTAGATTTTGTGTCACATTGGAACTACCAAAAATTGATATTTTTATAACAAGAAATCGAACGTCACTGACTTGGCAACATTTCGCGCCTATGTATATAAAAATTATTGTTTTTGATAGTATAAACGTCACTGTCAGTGTCGAATCACCGACGCACTGTTGCCTCACTTTTGAAAGTTCGCAGAACTTTCGCAATCTTGGACCGCATTTGGCGCTACCTGTTGATCGCTACTGTATCACCTTAAGGCAAAAGTTGGTAGCACTGAGAGAATTCATGATAATAATTTATTAATTTCGGGAACAGTTTGTTGCAATGAATTGCAGTATACAAAATTATACATATTTTGTAACTTATCCCATCTTCCGAAAATATTTGGATAAGCATATAAAACTTTTAATTAATTTCTTTAGTTGTTTATTTGATTAAAGAATGATGCATAGTTTTAATACACTTGTCTAATAGATATTTTGAAAATTCTTTGGCGTAACTTTTAAATTTTTGCAAATATTAAAAAATTTGCTAATCTTCAAAATTTGAAAAAAGGAGTATCTATTTGCACAAGTAATAATATTATCAAAAATTTCAAAATATACTTGTTTTTCGACATCTGTGTCATAATTTTGTATTTTTTGGCGGTGTTCGGAAATATCAAGCGAATCCAAAACGTCACTGCGTATATATTGAAAATTACTATCTCTGATATTTTTTACCAGCTTTGTTATTCTATTTTTGGAATAAATAATGTCAGTTGACTGATTTTCAACAACATTGAATATCACATCAGTTTGGTTAAACACTTTCTTAAAAATATGTAAAAAAATATTAAAAGAATAATCATTTAGTAAAGTTTTCAAACCGATTGCTTCACGGATCGAGATATCATCACTTGCAAAATTGTCGCCTTTTTAATAAAATAAAATTAAAAACTTCCAAAAGCTGTTTACGAAAATCTGCTACTAATTTCATCTACTTACAAAAGCTACTAATTTCATCCCGAGCGCACTATTAGGCAGGGTACGTGGCTTGCCTGCTGCTGATGTCTGCCCATCACCGATCGGCAGATTGTTTATGTGCCGGACTCTGCCATTCAAATACGGGTGAAATTGTGGTGAAATGTATAATTGGTTGCCTATCGGCTAATATTCCTCAGCGCTTCAAATGGTAGATCTAGGGACGGCATGCCGTCCCTGTCGAAGCAGATCTTATAAAAAAGAATTCACACAATCGCAATCGGATGCATGGCTGGGATTATTAATTTGAAAAGTTTCTTACGCGTAGGGATCACTTAACGTATCGGATTGATCTAAGTCTTTTAAAAACAATGAATAAAATTTAGTCTGTATTATCTCACAGATTTTTTTTTATTTTACAGAAACAAGTATAATCAACTCTGATTAAATTAAATATTTAGAAAATCTACAATTTGTCCATAAGTGTGTGGGTCGGCACTGCCGACCTTGCCGACTCTGACCGGCCGCCACTGGTGCCGAGCTTGTTTTCAAGCGTTGGATATCGTCGTATTAACAGAATGATGAAATGTTTCTCGGTCGGCAGCTATATGAAACAATTCTTCAACCGTTCGACCTGTCCATTGTCTAATGTTACGCAGCCAGGATAGTTGTTTTTTTCCAACCCAGAGTTTCCCTCCGATTTTGCCTTAATGATAAATCTGAGTAAGCAATATTTAGGTCCTCTCATTATATAACCGAAGTATTGACGTATTGAACCTTTCTCATTTTTATGACGTTAATCATGTCTCGTTCTTTGTGCGCATGGTCTCCAGCACACGTTCGTTGCATATGTGTGTTGTCCACGGGATTCTGAGCCTGCGACGGTAACATCACAACTCGAACGCTTCTAATTTGTTGAGATTCTTCACTTTTGTTGTCAAAGCTTCATATCCATAGAACAAAACGGACAAGACGTAGCACTGCAATACTCTTAGACGTGTAAATACAGAACGCCAGATAATAAAGTTCTATTCTGGTCAAAATTTCCTCATCACTTTCAAATCTGCAGTCAATCCAGCTACCCGGATATCTAAAGTGTTCCACCCTTTCCAGGATTTTGTTATCTAATTTTCGTACTGAGTATGTATGGAAACACTCAATTATCTCAAAAACGGCTTGGACGATTTTTATAGATTTTGGTAGGTAGGGGTTTTCTACACTGTGTTTTCTCTGTTTTCTCTATATTATAGTGCTAATTACATTGTTGTCATATTTTCCGTTTTTCTGGAAATCAACACCCTGTATATTTTTTGCGTTTTGAAGTCCTTAAGAAATACTGATTATTATTTATATTATATTCTCTATACCTAAATGCTATAATTTCGAAGTTATTGCTACATTTATTAAAAAAAATTTAACAAATTATAAAAATCCATTTTTTTGGCCCGGATAAACACTATTTTAGGTTGTTTGGATCATTGGGAACAAAAAAGATCTTTTTTCATTTTTCTCTGAAATTAATCGTTTCCGAGTTATAAACAATTTAAAACTGAAAAAAAAATCGAATAATGACGATTTTCAAGGTTCAAGAACCCAAGTAAAAATATAATTTTTATAATTTTAAAGTACCTAAATTCAAGCCCAACTCTTCTTCTAATAGCTTGCCATAAGCTTTTTTGCGTCCTTTTATTGTATAACATTGCTTTTTAATTTTTAATGAAGTGCATATGAGAGGACGGGCGATCGGGCTGCATTAACAACTAAAAGACAATCTTTTAAAATGAAACAATCTCAAATTACTTATCGGTAGCTGATAAAATATGCCTTGAGATTGAATTTGGGTACTTCGCAGTTTTAGAAATAATATTGTTAATTTGTGTTCTTGAACCTTGAAAATCGTCATTATTCGATTTTTTTCAGTTTTAAATTGTTTATAACACGGAAAAGATTAATTGTAGAGAAAAATTACAAAAGATCTTTTTTGTTCCCAATGATCCAAACAACCTAAAACAGTGTTTACCCGGGCCAAAAAAATTGATTTTTATAATTTGTTTAATTTTTTTTTAAATAAATGTAACAATAACTTCGAAATTATGGCATTTAGGTATAGGGAATATAACATCAAAAATAATCGGTATTTCTTAAGCACTTCAAAACGCAAAAAATATACAGGGTGTTGATTTCCAGAAAATCGGAAAATATGACAACAATGTAATTAGCACTATAATATCGGCCGCATTAGAAAACCCCTACCTACCAAAATCTATAAAAATCGTGGAGCCGTTTTCGAGATAATTGAGTGTATCCATACATAAAACTCACTCTGTATATGCGAGAATGTAAGATTTTTATAAAAAATTTGAGCGTGTGACTCATTAAACTGATAAATCGATGGTCGCTACACTGTCTGGTATTTCTTTTCTTGGGAATAGTTACAAATATTGATTCTAACCAGTTGTGTGATAATTTGCCGCTGCTGTATATCTTGTTAAACAAGGAGGTGATAGTCGAAACACTCTCATTATCTAATAGTTCTAACAATTCTGTGGGAATTTCGTCAGGACCAAAAGCCTTCCTTCGTTTAGCTTGATCGATGGCCTGCTGAATTTCTGAGATTAGGATCGGAGAAACTGTATCTGCTAGATAGTATTTCTTCGTTGATTCTTTCTTCTTCTTCTTTAAGTACCGTGCCCAAATTTTTAGGCGAGGGTAACTTTCATAACTTGCCGATATCGTTCTCGATCCTGTGCGGCATGTAACAATTGATCTGCTGATAAGCCAGTCCATTGACGAAAGTTTCGGAGCCATGAATATTTCTTCCGACCAATTCCTCTTTTTTTCCGTCGATCTTTCCATTGAGTATTAACTGTACCATCCTGTATCGGCTACCTCTCATTATATGCCCCAGATATTCACGTTTTCTGTTTTTTATCATCTTGGTTAAATCACCTTCGCCTTGACCTACTCTGTTTAAGACTTCTCTGTTTGAAATGCGTTGAACCCGAGATATTCTGAGCATTCTACGATACGACCACATCTCAAAAGCTTCTAATTTGTTCATTATGTCAACCTTCATGGTCCAGATTTCACATCCATATAGTAATACAGGATACACATAACGTTTTAGGAACTTGATTCTTAGTTTTAAGTTCAGCTGAGAGTTGCTCAGAATAGATCTAAGTTTCATAAATGCTCCTCTTGCAATTTCTATACGAGTTTTAATTTCTTCATCCGGATTTAGTGTCTCGTTTATCCAACATCCTAGGTATTTAAAATGGTTAAATTTTGTTATTGGTTCATCACTGACAATTAGTAGCATAGGGCCGACGTCTTGTTTACTAACCACAGGTAACTTTGTATTTGTTGCATTTATGTTAAGTCCGTTATTGGAGACTCTCTCTAGTGACTCGATCTATAAGGAATTGAAGATCTTCAATATTTTCAGCCATGCTCGCGTTGTCGTCTGCATATCTGATGTTGTTAATAGTTTCTCCCCCGATTCGAACTCCACATTTTCCTTCCAAGGCTTCATTGATTGATTCTTTTTTCATCTTTAAATAATGCTGTTATGTAATTTTCCCATTCGGTGAAGCACTATTTCATATCACATATAATTAATTCTACCACCAGACTCTTGCCTGTAAATTCTGCTTTTGCCTTATAATTCTTTTAGTTTTTTATGCAAGTGGAAGCTGTCGTGTTGTTGCTCCAGTTTCTCAATTTCTACACAGGATTCTTGTAGCCATCGGTCTTTTGCAACTTTAATTCTTTTTCGGATTTCATTGTATTTGTCCCTGTTTATGGATTTGCACTGCCTCCGAACGTCCATTAGATCTAAGATATCCTGTGTCATCCAGTCATTTTTAACTGTTCGTTGTTTTAGAAGCTTTTCTCGAGCTCGGTGATTATTGTCGTTTTCATTTTTTGTTCCCAGCAATCATTTATGTTGTTTGTTTTTGGCATCTTCTGGTTTAATTTCGTGAAAGTTGTTGTTAATTTCTTGAGAAAATTTATTTAGTGCATGGGTCTTGGAGTGCATCTAGTGATATTTTGGAGGTTTTTTGATTTTTCTCAGCGCTCTTACAGAGCTGTAATTGTCGCTCATCTGGCGATAGGCTTAATATATTTGCTGTAGTTGTTTGTCCTGAAGGCTGGTGTTATTCTTTTCTTTTTAATATGTTTGGATAGTTTAGATTCAAATCTCAGTTTGATATTATGAAATTTTTATAAATGTGTGCTCATATTAAAGCACATTATTAAATTAACTTTAAAACAGTGTATCGACTGTGTACTTGCATTATGTCCTATACGATTTTGGACAAATTTTCAGGGGAGAGTAAAAACTATTTTATTTTACGGTCTGGCTTTGCAATTTCCTCCGTGACATAGTCTCTTCTTCATGACAGTTAGGACCGAATGCTTGTTGTTCGGCAGTTAGAACCTAATGAAAGAGTTAAAATTAGCGCCAAATTAAATAATTGGTTATTTGTTACTATATTGCAATAATGTATTTTAGTGGTTAGGTTCCAAGTTTCCTTTTCGTGATCTGAGTAATAATTTTTGAAAAAATATAGTTCAGGTCAAAAGTTTAAAGTGGCCAGATTTGTATGCATTTTAGTATATTATTATTTTTTTTTGGTAAACGTAGTATGAATTTTTAGTTATATTGGTTATTTATGTTTAAGGATTTTTGCACATTCATAAATAAACCTAAAACTGAAAAAAAAACAACAAAATTACTGAAATTTTATTATTAAATGTAGTACATAATATAGAGGTTTTTTCGTTTTTTAACACCATCAGCGGTTACATCTTTTACATGTACTTTGACAAGGACGACGTTTCGGACAATCTTTTATTGGGATGCAGTTATTTTCCGCATCTCTTGCATATCCCTCTATACAATAACAATCGTCGTTACATCGTATGTTTACAATAGGACAAGTTTGGCCTAATGTTGCACATGTAGTTTGACAGGCGCTACCACAAGTGTAATACTCGTTAGGTCTTGTACAATTTTTCCAAGTAATACCTGAAAAGATAAAGAGATATTAAAATTGTGACTAGGACTAGGGCACAGTATAAAGAGGGACAGTAAAACCTCTTCTATGTCGGCACTTTTATCTCAAGAAGTAATACCGGCAGTACGCAATTGGTAATTCACCAGTGGTGGATGCGGGTTTTCCCTGTTAAAACCCGTACGTTTCTACGCGATTAGCAATGCAAGAGTAATGGTCTAGCGACTGGGAACATTGCGCGGTCGCCATACGCGTTGAAATATTTTACTTCCAATTTTTCGGAGAGTAGTTCTACTGTCCCTCTTTATACTGTGATTAGGGTAAGGTACCCTACAAATAATTAAGCGGGAGAAGTGATGGGTAAAGCAGGTACTTAAACCTACAGCGATACGCTTTAATTACTATTTTTGCTAATTTTAATTTTAATAATTTTTCTCAAAACGAAATAATATGGGTCATATAAAAGTCACAGTTAATATAGAAACCAGATGCTAAGAAAGACACGGTTTTACGAAACGAAATGCATCCCTAACCATATGGTTTTTGGTGTGTTCAGTTTAACAAAATGAATTCCCCATAAATTAATTAATATATTAGACCATATGTGTCAACAACACTCACAAACGACATGCATTCGAGACGTTTCTTAAAACTGCAGAAGTGTTTCTGTTTTTAAACGCCAGATCTAAATAATTTATTGCCCTCTTCGGGCCATATTATAGAAAGGCATACATCGATATAATAGTGTTGTGGTTTTAGCCAGTCTCTTCACAGTATGCGAACAATGCAGAAAAACTCTCGGCTCGCTAACAATCGACCCTCTTCCGAGATCTAAGCAAACACCTTTTTTTGTTACCAAAATAAATAAATATTTTACTGTTCGTTTGTCACACTTATTTTTAATATTTCAAATAATCGTTTCCGTCAACATACACCAACGGAACATTATATTGGTGACCCAGACGTGATACAATCAAAAGCAGCTTAGAAATCCCTTATAACGGTCCTTTTCCTGTAGTCAAACGAGGTGACAAGACTTGTGTCATCCGTGTAAATGGAAAAGAAACAACAATTTCCATAGACAGATTGAAGCCAGCGTACGAGCTTCACGAAAGTACCCATCACGAACCAGAAAAAATGACATTATCCAACAAAACAAACAGCAGACCTAAGAGAAAGGCAAGATTTACCGGAAGTTATCAAGAAAGTGTAGGTTAACAGTGAATTCAGTGATTTTTTTTCTCCTCGTATAAACATTGCGTTGTTTTATTTCCTGTTATTTTCAATTTTCATCATATGTATATATTATGTATTATCTATCGTCTTAGTCTCTCAGAGGGGGTATATAGCGATACGCTTTAACTACTATTTTTGCTAATTTTAATTTTAATAATTTTTCTCAAAACGAAATAATATGGGTCATATAAAAGTCACAGTTAATATACAAATCAGATGCTAAGAAAGACACGGTTTTACGAAACGAAATGCATCCCTAACCATATGGTTTTTGGTGTGTTCAGTTTAACAAAATGAATTCCTCATAAATTAATTACCATCTCAGACCATATGTGTCAACAACTCACAAAGGACATGCATTCGAGACGTTTCTTAAAACTGCAGAAGTGTCTCTGTTTTTAAACGCCAGATCTAAATAATTTATTACAGGTGAATAGGGAGAAGTGTACTTTTGAAGTGTGTAAATTAAATACTTCCTAGCTAAGCGCTTTCGGCTTATAAAGCCATCTTCAGAGCTATGCTACAATAAACAGGTCTCTAATGAATAATTAATTTTAGAATTCAAGAGTTTAACTTACGTCAAAAGGTTCAAAATACCACTATGAAGAGAGATGGATCCCATGTATGATATAAAAATACTTCTATTTTTTTATGCAGTTTTTTAATTGATGGAAAAAATTGGAAAAAAAAACCTTGTCTGATTGTTGAAAAATGCTCAACCCAGTTATTGTTTTATGGTCGGAAAAGTTAAAAACATCTAGTACAAGCTTGTAATAGATATTTTTAACAATCACAACGTAAGTAGGTTACGAAATAAGAATCATTTTATATTTCAGTTTGTTCAGAGAGCGTTGAAAGCACCCTAATCTGTTTCAAACCTTATTAGGTTATCATCAAAGAGTGTATATTTGATTAACATGATAGCATGGATGTCGTGGCGACATCTGTTAAAAACAAGTGAAAGTTTTGCTTTAATAAAATTATTAAATAATATTAAAACCAAAAAATTTATTGGTACCAATTTTAACACCAACACCTATGCGGTTTCAAAAATTTGCAAACCAATGAATTATTGGAGCAAATAAAGCTGAGGAAGGTCTAAGAGTTATCTTGAAATCCTGTCCAGAGCGGTAAAATTTCAACGAACAATGGGCCCTTATACTCGGATAGGAGTAAAACCCATACAAGGTGTTAGTAAATAAGTATGAAATATTTTAAGGGCTAATTCTACATGAAAAGTTAATGGCGGTTTGCTCTATAAACATATGTCCGCAAATGCTTAGTTTCCTAGATACGGGGTGTTGAAATGTTAATTTCAAACTTCCAATTTATTTCTTGCTCTAAAACCAGTGAAGCTATGAAAATTAAATTTGGTGAGTTTTAGGAGGTACTTATTATGCATTTTTTGACATACAACTAAAAATTTTGTATTCATCATTGGCGCGCCTACGGGTAATGGTCTTAATTCATTTAAAGAAAAAAATAGTACGCCACTGAGATATTTCGAATTAAAATTTTTTTAAAATTCCACGTCTAATGTTTGATAAAAAATCTTTCTTGCCTTTTTTTCATATGATGCACCGTTGTTATGCAGAAAATTAAAACATATTGGCGCGTATTTATCATTTCTTAATACGTCATCAAGAACTATCCAATATAATAATACTAAACTAGAACAATAACAGAAAATATTACTAATAATATTTCAACTAGGTGCAAAGCTAAAAAAATGTTTTAAATAACCTCCTTTAGAGGTTATAGAAGAATTTTATAGTCATCATTGGCGCGCGTACGGGTAATTGTTTGAATTTTTTTAAGAGAAAAATAGTACGCCACTGAGATATGTCAAATTAAAAACCATTTTTGAATTGCTGGTTTAATTTACGACCAAAAATCTTTCTTACCTTTTTTTCATATGCGGCGCCGTTTTTATGTAAAAAAATAAAACATCTTAACGTTTATAAAGTATTTGAACTAAGTTTCTATGCATATGGAAACTACCGCAAATACTTTGTAAGCGTGAAGATGTTTTATTTTTTTGTATAAAAACGGCGCCTCGCATGAAAAAAAGGTAAGAAAGATTTTTTGTCGTAAATTGAACGAAAAATTCAAAAATGATTTTTATTTTGACATATCTCAGTGGCGTACCATTTTTTTTTTAAAAATTCGAACCATTACCCCTATGCGCGCCAATGATGAATATAAAATTCTTCTATTACCTGTAAAGGAGATCATTTTAAACATTCTTTGCAGCTTTACACCTAGTTGAAATCTTATTAGTAATATTTTCTGTTATTGTTCTAGTATATTATTATATTGGATAGTTCTTGATGATGTATTAAGAAATGAAAAATACGCGCCAAGATGTTTCATTTTTCTGCATAACAACGGTGCATCATATGAAAAAAGGCAAGAAAGGTTTCTTATCAAAAATTAAACGTGGAATTTAAAAATAATTTTTAGTTTGAAATATCTCAGTGGCGTACTATTTTTTTCTTTAAAAAAATTCAGACTATTACCTGTATGCGCGCCAATGATGAATACAAAATTCTTAATTGTATGTCAAAAAATGCGCAATAACTACCTCCTAAAGCTCACCAAGTTTTATTTTCATAGCTCAATTGGTCTTAGAGCAATAAATAAATTGGCAGTTTGAAATAAAAATTTCAACACCCCGTATCTGGCAAACGAAGCATTTGCGGACATATGTTTATAGAGCAAACCGGCATTATTTTTTCATGTAGAATTAGCTCTTAAAATTTTTCGTACTTATTTACTAACACCCTGTATAAATAAATAATCATTTCGTTGTAAAACGAAACCGAAGAAGAGCCGAGAAGAGCCGAAGAAGAGCCGCCTTATATTTCAGTTTTTTCAGTTGCGCTAAAAAAGAGCCTCTGAGGTGTAGATGCATTTTTCATAAAGTTCGTTGCTGGAAAATCTCGGCAGTTTTATAAGTAGAAAAGGGAGTTTTTTTAGAATGTCTGGTAGGCAGTTTTTAGTATATTTTTAGAAAACCTACTCACACCAAGAGAGATTTAAATTACCACTCAAATCAATACGTAAACATCTTCTTCTCGTTGTCCTTATACCCTATAAGAGCGTCGAACTCGTAAATATCGAAAAAGAAAATATAAAATCATTATTAGGATATGAGTCCAAAACAGCTGCTCTCACGAAAATGCATTTCAGGAAGAAAACAACCTGCTTACAACTGTTTTAACAAAACATGACTACCTATTACCATTTTTAAATATTTCATTCCATTATACAGGGTGTCCAGAAACTCTACCGACAACCGAAGACAGGAGATTCTTCAGGTAATTTTAAGATAATTTAACCCAATTCACTTAGTCCGAAAATGCTTCCTAAGGAAGCTAGAGCTCTTTGAAGATGGCGTCTTGTAATTAGTTTTTCTTAAATACCTCCAGAACGCTTCCATTTAGAAAAACAAAAATTCGTACGCGTATTTATCTTCAAGATATAAATCTAATCCATCCATTGCAAATTTCTAGTACCGATCATAGGCGTCCGTTTTGGGTAGGGCAACGGTTATTTTATCGCATAACTTTTTTATCTTTAACTTTTATGCATTTCTGACACTAGATTATTAAATTGTGAAGTATTGTAGTACTAAAAGGTAGTCTTGTTTTAAATCGGTGGGACACACCGTTTTCTAGAAAAATCGATTTGAAAATTTTTCGCTTTGTGAATTAAAAAAAAATTCAAAAAAGAACTGTTTAGAAAGACGAAAACTGGTACATTTATTTATATTTTAGAGATAAATCGATTTCATTAATTTCGAATTTCTAGTACTGATCATAGGCGTCCGTTTTGTGTAGGTCAACAGTTATTTTATTATGGCAGAACTTTTTGTCTTGAATTTTTGAGCATTTTTGCCATTAGATTATTATATTATGAGGTATTCGAGTACTAAAAGTTACTCTTACTTTATGTTGGTAAAATACTTCGTTTTTTGTTGAAAAGTTCTTTCAATTTTTCTTCAAATTCCAAAAACGAAAAACTTTCAAATCGATTTTTCTAGAAAACGGTGTGTCCTACCGACTTAAAGTGAGAGTACCTTTTAGTACTAGAATACCTCACAATTTAATAATCTGGTGTCAAAAATGCATAAAACTTAAGGACAAAAAAGTTATGCGATAAAATACCCGTTGCTCTACCCAAAAGGAAGCCTATGACCGGTTATAGAAATTTACAATGAATTGAATCGATTCATCTCGGAAAAGTAAATATACATACCAATTTTCGTTTTTCTAAATAGAAGCGTTCTGGAGGTATTTAAGAAAAACTAATTTCATGACGCCATCTTCAAAGAGCTCTAGCTCCCTTAGGAAGCATTTTCGGACTAGATAAATTGGGTTAAAATGTCTTAAAATTATATGAGGAATCTCCTGTCTTCGTTTGTCGGTAGAGTTTCTGGACACCCTGTATAGAAGAAAGAAAACAACAAAACAACGCTAGAAAAGCAACCAAGGAACAGTAACAAGAGGGCTTTCCAATTATTGGCTTATCAGAAAAATTAAAAACCATAGAAAAAAATAACAATATAACAACAATATTTAAAACAGCAAATGAAGAGTAAAGGGGAAAAACAAGGAATGTCACTTTTTCATGAATTTTGGCTTTTCTCGCCATGAGGGAGCAAAAACTAAATACTATCGACTAGACAATCGATTCAGAACAATAACCAGAAATATCAGTCTATATGTTATAGTGAAAGCCCGAATTTCAGGCACTCCTAGGTTTGACTAGGCAATCCTCAGGTCTGACTGACGGTCTTAGTCAAAGCCCGAAATAAATTACAGTTTCGGCCTTTGACTAGTCAAACCTAGGAGAGACTGAGTTGGTCAGGCAAAGGTCGAAATTTAATTTTATGAAATCGGGGTTTGACTAGTCAAACACCAATCAGCTATTAAAATGTCGTAATTTGTTAGATTAGGTTTATTAAAACGTAATTTTTTAATTTTAATGTATATTATTTTACAATAAACTATTCTAAATGGGAAATAAGTCACAATTTAACTAAAAAAATGATTTTACTAATTTAGAAATACATATTTTGTATTTTAACAACGACATCCGATTTGGGCGCCGAAACGTTAATAAAATAATTTTTTAGTAAAATGGAGGCTTATTTTTCCCAATTAGAATAGTTTATTACAAAAATGCCACAAGGAAATAGTTTCAGAACAATATTATTTTTATATTGTCGTAATTAAAATAAAATTTGTGTTTATTCTCACATGTTGAGGCATTATGGCATTTATGCCTGGTTGCACCAACAAATCCTAAGCTCCAGCTTAGCTCAGCTCAGCTTATAGATAGGGCCCCTTTAAGTGTCGCTTACGTTGCACCATAATTTTCGATTTTTTAAAATGCAATCCGCGTGGCAATCCATAGTGGCCAGTTGAAAATTGATCCAAGGGTCATTGGTGCAACCCGTATGTTTCGTAAGCTGAGCTTAAGGCACGTCTTAGCTTAAGATCTGTGGTGCAATTAGGCATTAGAGTTGCACAATACGTTACACCTTATACACTTACATAATTTTGATGATAATTTTTTTTGCAATAGCATTTTATATAACCTTGTCCTCCAAATTTAGAATCTTTGTACTAATTTCTCTTAGAGACAGCTTAACGTCTGGAACATTTTCGAAATTAAGAAAATTTTCTTTGCATTCTCTTATTTGATTTCTTTGAAAAAATGTGTTTATTGCTCCGTATCTCGGACCAACTCTATATAAACCGTCAATAATTGTTTTATCCTGTATGATACCCAAAAATTTCGAGCATCTCCTTTGGCTCTATCAAAGCTGGTGATAGGTATTATTACAGTTTTTCCGATCGAAATTGGAGAAATTTTTTTTTTCACTTAATTGTTTCATAGCGTTAGACTTTGCATGAAGACCTTCAATCGCCTTTCCTTTATTTATTTTAATTTTTTCTGTCTGTGCGCAATGCATACATGTAACTTTTCTTTCAAAATCTTCATAGTATGCAATAAGTTTGCTTTTTGACAAATACAACAAAACACATCTGAAGAAGTAATGTGAACTGTGAAAGAAGATATTGCAATCGGAGGAAAACTTAGGATCACCATAATACTAACGAAGCCCCTGGACCGTCGTCACTAGGAGAGGAAGAAAATTGTCAAACAATTCAGCTTTAACGTTCAATGCCATAACGCCTCAACATGTGAGAATAAGCACTCATTTTTTTATTTTTGTTACGACAGAATAAACATTAAAATTAAAAAATGACGTTTTATTAAACGTAATCTAACAAATTACGACATTTTAATAGCTGTTCGGGGTTTGACTAATCAAACCCCGATTTTATAAAATTAAATTTCGGCCTTTGCCTGACCAACTTAGTCTCTCCTAGGTTTGACTAGTCAAACGCCGAAACTGTAATTTATTTCGGGCTTTGACTAAGACCGTCAGTCAGACCTGAGGATTGCCTAGTCAAACCTAGGAGTGCCTGAAATTCGGGCTTTGACTATAACATATATACATTTTTTAAGAATTTGTATCCAGGCGAATGAACGGGATTGTGCGCAAGCCACTGGACAAAAATAAGGAATGTTAGCAGTTTTTTGGTGCTTTATTAAATTAATAACTTAATACATACAGATTAATATTATATTAAGATTATAGACCAATAATTGCTAGAATTCTGCTAAGAATCTCCTAAGTAGGTTTTAGATATCATAAGAATTAAACCTTCATTGGTGTTTATCTCAATATGTATAAAATGTGACATTCCTTGTTTTTTCCCTGTACTCTTCAAATACACTCAGATTATCCAAAAACAAACCCAAAAAAACACAAAAGGGGTTAAAGGACTACATCTATAAAATACCCTGCGCATGCAACAATTTCTATGTGAGAGTAACATAACATAAGACCACTGTGTCAGGATAAACGTGCATGAAATATAATATCAAAAACAGGGACTTTGACAAATCAGAGATTAGCAAATATGCCCAGAATAATGAAAAGATATGCAAAAATATATATATATATATATGCAATGTTGCCTGGGACAATAAAAACTGAGAACAATGGCAATATGCATCAATAAATAATTACCAAATTTTAGAAGAAAAAGGCATGAAAAATAATAGAAAAATCAAAGAAGCAGTCCAATTTTCGGCTATTTCATCAGCTTTAAAACTTGACTGCTGATAGGAAAATTTTGGACCCTCTTTCCAGTAAACTACTCGACTCTCGACTAATGCCTGTTGGACGTCTAACTCTTTAACATTGCGTTTTCTTTCTTTTTGGGTAATTTTGAATGAACTCGCCAATTAGTACGTCCTTTAACGGTAAAATATGGCAAAACCTCTAAATTTTAAAGAACCACTTGGATTGACATGGAAATTTAGCATACATATAGCTAACAAGTCAAAGAAAAAAAGTTATATTGTGCCGATGTGTGCTTTTGCTCTGGGGAAGTCAATACTTTTTGAGTTATTTGTGACTGAATATGTTAATTTTTCAAAAAAATAACCACGTTTTTAGACGGTTTTTCGCAAATAACTCAGAAAGTAAGTATTTTGCCGAAAAAAATATAGCCTGAAATAAAGTAATAAAAATGTTGTATATATAGGGTGTCCCAAAAGTAGTGGAACGGTCGAATATTTCGCGAACTGAACATCGGATCGAAAAACTGAAAAATACGTATTCAATCATTTTCAAAAATCTATCCAATGACACCAAACACCAACCCCCACTACACCCCCTGGAGGTGGGGTAGGGGGTAACTTTAAAA
The DNA here is from genome assembly GCF_917563875.1 of Diabrotica virgifera virgifera. NCBI lineage: Eukaryota > Metazoa > Arthropoda > Insecta > Coleoptera > Chrysomelidae > Diabrotica > Diabrotica virgifera. Next base: position 40,896,502 of record NC_065449.1, read on the forward strand.
TCTCAAATAGAAACCCCTAGTTTTTCTTGCAGATTTGGATTCGTTACGTAAAAGTAAGCAACTTTTACTCAAGACATTTTTTCGAACTGTGGATAGATGGCGCTATAATTGGGAAAAACCATTTATCCTGATACCATAGGTAAATTATAGAAACGGTCTAATATCTCGAGAAATACACTTCCAAATGAGAAACCAAAAAACAAGTTTTTAATATTTTTTGAAAACCTATCGATAAACACCAAAAATGACCCTCCAACCCACCCCCTGGTGACGGGGTGGGGGGTAAATTTAAAATTTTAAATATCAACCCCCACTTTTTATTGCAGATTCGAATTCGTCATGAAAAATTAAGCAACATTTATTCGAAACATTTTTTAAAATTGCTGATAGATGGCGCTAATAAATCCTATTTTTCCAATTAAAGCGCCATCTATCAACAATTCTAAAAAATGTTTCGAATAATTGTTGCTTAATTTTTCATGACGAATTCGAATCTGTAATAAAAAGTGGGGGTTGCTATTTAAGATTTTAAAGTTACTCCCACCCCGTCTCCAGGGGGTGGGTTGGAGGGTCGTGTTTAGTGTTATTCGATAGGTTCTCGAAAAGTATTAAAAACCTTTTTTTTTGGTTTGTCATTTGGAAGTGTATTTCTCGAGATATTAGACCGTTTCGATAATTTATCTATGGTATCAGGATAAATCGTTTTTCTCAATTATAGCGCCATCTATCCACAGTTCGAAAAAATGTCTTGAATAAAAGTTGCTTACTTTTACGTAATGAATCCAAATCTGCAAGAAAAACTAGGGGTTTCCATTTGAGATTTTAAAGTTACCCTCCACCCCACCTTCAGGGGGTGTACTGGGGGTTGGTGTTTGGTGTCATTGGATAGATTTTTGAAAATAATTGAACACGTATTTTTCAGTTTTTCGATCCGATGTTTAGTTCGCGAAATATTCGACCGTTCCACTACTTTTGGGACACCCTGTATATTAGGTCTCTAGACCTAGTAGAAGCAGAGATTTAGCTAAAGAAAAATAGAAATTTTTAAAAGTTTAAATATTCGTCAAATTCCAAATCGAATATTTAAACCGGAAATAATCAAACCACGAAGCACTTTTTGGAAAAACTCATTACAACTTTTATTCGAGACATTTTTCCGAATTATGGATAGATGGCGCTATAAACTAAAAAAACGATTTTTGTAAATGCAAAATTAAATTAAAAATGGCCAAGTCCCCACTAAAATGGAAAACTTTTCTTTTTTTGGTTTTAGGACCTACTCTTCACGACCCAATAGCTCCCCAAAGCGCTCGAGTGACTGCACATTTAGCATACTTTGCTCCCCTACCATTAGTTTTTGAGTTATTTGGGAAAAACCGTCTAAAATCGTGGTTATTTTGTTAAAAAATGATCATATTCACTCACAAATAACTCGAGAAGTATTGACTTAATGAAAATACTTAATGGAACAAAAGTTGCTTAAAATTATTCAGTTTATACATTTCCAGCCATATTTTGGGCGTATGTTTTTTTACCTCCGGGAAGGGGTGAAATCACCACTACCTAGGGCAAAAGCACACATCGGAACAATATCACATTTTTTTTTGATATGTTAGCTATGCGTATGCCAAATTTCATGTCAATTCAAGTGGTTCTTTAAAATTTACAGCAAAAACCGTGAAAGATTGTACTAAATCCTCGATGAAACTATTTTGGTTTTTATAAAATTTGCTCACATGAGCTTGGGAAATTACAAACTGTTTAGCAATTTCGAGTTGATATTCTTCTTCTTCATACGGTGCCTTATCCTTAAGGACATTGACCATTATATTAGCCCATTATTAATCTTATTTGCAGCCGTCCTGAATAGTTCTATGGAGGTCATATTCGTCCATTCTCGTAGATTTTTAAGCCAATAGGTGCGCCTTCTTTGCTATTGATTTCCCTTCGATTATAAGTTAGAACAATTTACACTTTTGATTTCTTAAGATGTGACCAAAATATTGTGTTTTTCGTTATTTTATTATAAGCATAATTATTTCCCTTTCCTTGTTCATTCTCCGCAAGACTTCCGCATTTGTCGTATGGCTCATGTAGGATATCTTGAGTACGATAACATCTTGGGTTCTTTTTGTGTTGCTTCTCTCATTTTCCAAGATTCAACACCATAGACCAAGGTCGAGAAAACATAGCACTTAAGATAAGTAGATAATGAGATACTCAGCTGGCGGTTGCATAGAACATTTTCATCATCATCATCAGCCTCTCTCAGTCCACTGCTGGACACAGATCTCCCCTGTTTGTCTCCAAAGTGTTATATCTTGTGCTTTCTGCATCCAGTTTTTTGTTGTCTTTCGTAAGTTTTCTTGCCATCGTGTTGGTGTTTTTCCTCTGCTACGTTTATCGGCCCTTGGTCTCCCTTCAACTGGTTTGCGAGTGGATCTTCCGTCCTTCATTCTGGCAACGTGTCCAGGCCATCCTTGTATTATTCTTCTGGATAATTCGGTTGTTTGATTGTGTTTACATATCTTAATTTCGTGACCCAGATATATATTTGTCTACCAGTTCTATTTGTCCATTTTGTATCTCAAGATGTTTACTTGGTACTAAGTTCATTATATATTTTGTTTTTGTTATATTCGTTTTTAAGCCTATTTTATGACATGCTGTACTAAGTTCTTCCAACGTTTTCTTTGTTTAATTGAAAAAGACTGTATGACTTATACACACTTCTAAGTAGGTCAAACCGGCAAACTGGTATATGTTCTCAGTAGTAATAACCCAAGGACATTGATAATTGTTCGAAAAAATTTTATAACAGATTTCGAAAGCTTGTTGCTTGGAAACAGACCGACGCCCTAGGCGGAGGTCTGTTGCCTGTAAGCAACAAGCTTGAGAAAGTTGTTAAAAAATTTTTGAGCATTTATCAATGTTCGAGGGTTATTCGGATAGAAAATTTTTTGCTGGTTATGAAAAAAAAATACAGAGCAGAAACAATTTATTTAAATGTGCAATTAACAAAGGAACAATTAGAAAAATTTAATGAAGATCCAGACATGTTAGTTTCTATAACTGATGAAGATGTATTTCCACTACGCATGCTGTTAATAATTTTATTATGATGTTTTATTATAAATAATTTTTATGTATTACAACCAAATCGTGACATTTTGAAATATTGAATATTTGAAATGTCAAAATCGAAATGAAACGAAATGTAGGTATCCATAGCTACATGATTGAGTGAAAACAGCCCATGGGATCTGTTTTCAGTATAATGTTGGTTTTATTGGTTGTATTCAATCAGATGACCACAAATTAATTGATTTCATTGGATTTCTAATTGAGCAAAAAATTTTCACTAGTAATACCACTAGAGGTCAAATTATTTCCGGATATTAATTTGACTTCGCGTGGTATTCGGTAAGAAAATTCCACACCAAATTTGTATTTGAAAATCCAAAGCTGCATGAACAGATTAATAGCGCGCCATAGCTTTGTCAGCAATTATTTAGGCTCTCAAATTCGTAATTTCTACTCATTGTAGTTGCATGGGAATACCATTTCAAGATAGAAAATAGTATATTCTTCAATTTTACATAAGTTTTGAGTAACTACAAGTGATAGAAAATGAATCAAAACTAAATTATGTAAACAAATAAAAACCAGTCTGTCAAAAATGTTCTGTTATTGTAAACGTCAAAAAATTTCCACTATAATTCGCTGTTGGGTACCCCACGAGCAAAAAATTTCCGATAAAATACCTCCGTTGCCATGGTAATCTGTCAAAATAACGTATTTTGATTGGTTCAAAATTACAGGTGTGGAATTTTCAAAGAAATTAAATGTGTGTAAATTTTTTTTATTTTTAATAATCAGCTAAGTACTTTCAACAAGGCTAAGCAATTATATTAAGCTAAGTACTGATGGCAGTTACCATTTGCCATCATCAGAGCTTCCTAAAAGGACATTTAAAATAAGAGATTTCTTATAAACAAAATATTGAAAAAACTTACGTCCTATTATAAATCCTTCATAGAAGAGCAGTTGTTAAAAATCACTTAAAAAATCATGGATACTGGGCAAAAGCCACATATATCGGGTATAAAACCCTTAAAATTATAAAATTTCATATCTAAATTCACATTTAAATTAAAAGAGGATTTAGATGTGAAGTTTTATAATTTTAAGGGTTTTATACCCGATATCTGTGGCTTTTGCCCACTATTCATGATTTTTTATGTGATTTTTAACAATTGCTTTTCTATGAAGGATTTATAATAGGACGTAAGTTCTTTCAATCTTTTGTTTATAAAAAATCTCTTATCTTAAATGTCCTTTTAGGAAGCTCTGATGATGGCACGTAATGTTGAAAGTACTTAGCTGATTATTAAAAATAAATTTTTTTTACACACTCTCAATTTCTTTGAGCACATACACCTCTTTACCTCGTTGACCTTTTTTTTATTTGTCCCAAATCGTCTGCAATCAGGACTATATTATCTGCGTAGCTTAGGTGGTGTAGCCTCTCTCCGTCCACATTTATTCCTTTATCACCCCATTCGAGGGTTTTGATCGCTTTTTCTAGAGCCGATATGAAAAGTTTAGGTGACAACATATCCCCTTGACGGATACCTCTTTGGATTTTTATTTGGTTGCTGTTAGCGTATAATTGTATCGAGCTTGTCGCATTTTTAAATATATTACCTATTATCCTCGAATATCGGCTATCAATGCGGCTCTCGTTTAGTGCTTCTATAACACTGTCGAGTTTTACTGAGTCGAATGCTTTGTGGAAATATACGAATGCTAAAACTAAAAGTTTGTTATATTCTATGCATTTTTCGATGAGTTGTTTTATTGTTTGGAGGTGATCGTTAGTTCCAAAGTTTGCTCTGAATCCAGCTTGTTCTCTACTTTGATATAGGTCTAATTTCTTGTCTAATCTTCTGGTCATTACTCTCGTGAAAATTTATAAAGATGGTTTAACAGATAAATAGAACATTTTGCATTTTGTAAAACAGTGTGCGTTCCTTTTCCAGATGTGTTCTTATCTCTAGTGAGTGGTTCTAAGTTTCATCAAGGTTAGTTTCAAGGTACGTTATTCTTGTTACTCTTTACAGCTCTGTTCCGTCGACATTGACCTTCACCCTTGTGTTTTGGTACTTGCGGATGACCATCGTTTTTGTCTTCTTTGTATTAAACTTCATTCCAAATTCCCTACAGGCAGTTACTCGGTCCATTACGCGTTGAAGTGCCTCAGCATTATCTACCACAATGACCGTGTCATCAGCGTATCGAAGTTTAGTTTTTGTACATTGCCCGTTTATAATTCTACCATCCGAGGTGCCTTCCAAAGCTATCTTAAATCTTTTCAGAGTAAACGTTGAAAGCAAAGGTGACAGGACTCATCCCACTCTTACTCCCTTAAGTTTTTATCGTCGGTATTACATACATGACCTTACTTGGATTTGACGTTACTATTTTTATTTCACATATTCAACTACATTAACTTTTTTTTAAAGTAAGATCCTTTCTTTTTAAATTTGACGATGTCATGATTAACTTGCAAATTTAGACAAATGAAAAATACTCTATGACCTCTGGATATTTCAGGAAGAATCGAATTGGTGCTTATTAACACTACCATGGTGCTGTTAACAAATTAATAGAATATGTATTACGTCACAGACCCTACTAGACATTTACCTGAAATTGATTCTATTAAGAGCTAAATGAAAACGTTTTGGGACTTGAAATTTCTATTGCTTAAACCGGGATTATTATAACCATTATTCTAATAAGAGGGTTCTACTGTATTAAATTTATGCACTTGTTGCGCAATATAGGTATTATATCAAACGTATTAAGTTGAGTTAAACAAAAACAAAATATATATCTATCAAATACCGTACCTCCAGGTGCCAAAGTACTTCCAGGTGGTGGAGTTAAAGGCGTATTAGGTGGTGTAGTAGTAGTTTCCTGTGCTTCAACATAAAATACTGCAACCAGAATAACAGTTAATGTCAAATATGACTTCATTGTTGTTGACAGTTCTAAACCCGCAGAAGGATTGGACTCAAATACAAAAATGTTATTTTTTAAATATATTTGTTATGTATATAAATTACAGGTATGCAATAAATATGTTATATTTATAGGATGATTCAATCACACTACGAGGTAAAGTTAACAAAAACGAAAATTTTATTAAAAAAATTAAAAATTTCGAAATCATCTATAAAAAGAAAATATTCGCTTTCTTTGCATATCCTTCTATCCATTACCCTTCGGATGACCAAGGGGGGTCTGTTATATGACGGTCATGAAATCAGAATAGGCAAGGACAATCAGACTTGCGAATTTCAACGACGAATAACACTTGCTTGAGCGGCGTATGGTTCACTAAGAGACATCTTTAAGAGCAACATCCTGACAGCTATGAAACGGAAGACATTTGATCAATGCGTTCTTCCTATTATGACATACGGAGCAGAAACTCTCACGCTCACAAAAACAACAGCTCTAAAAATGCGAGTGGCACAAAGGCGCATGGAAAGATCGATTCTCGGCGTGACAAAAAAAGACAAAATAAGGAACCAAGACTTAAGGAAAAGAACAGGTATCACTGATGTCGTTGAACGTATAGCCAAGCTGAAATGGAATTGGGCAGGTCACATAGCGCGACTGAAAGACTCAAGATGGACCAGAAAACTAATTGACTGGCGCCCAAGAGAAGACAAACGCAGCAGAGGACGACCACCAACACGCTGGATAGACGACATTAGCCTTATATCCAAGAAATGGCAACAAGAAACACAGAAACCTGCACTCAAAAAAATTTAGTTCGTAATATTGATTAACAGTGATTACTGAATAGTATTTCGTTGTCACAACAATTTAATTTATTGTTTCAACGAACTTTTAGACATTGACGAATGTATTTGGTTATTGTCACAATGATTGAATAATAATTGTGAGAATAACTAGAGTACATTAATCAATAACACTCAATTTATTCAGCCAATAACTTAGTTTCGTATATTTAATAAATACTGTTAATTCTGGCAACAACTCACGTTCTTGATTTCGTAGATGACAAGCAATTACCTTGGTTTATCGTGAAAACGTACAGATTTCATTAAAACAATATACAAATGCTGTTAATATAGAGTAATATATATATGATTATTGAATAGATGTAAATTGATTGTTGTGACAACGAATGCATTAATAAATCTACTACTGCATTTAATACCCACAATCAATGCGGTCATTGTGACAATAATCGTAGTTGTTGAGACAAAAAATGTTTTGCTTGACCATTTGAAAGTTAACGGCTTTTCCTTATCGTGATACCCCTAGCTTCTCTGTGTTACCGAAGTGCCGAACAATGCATTTCGTTTTCAAGTGTAGTCCGTAGTGGAAGGAAGTTTTTGTGTGTCTATTATCGAGAAATTTCGGTCGAATTCTTTTTAAATGTATTCATTTTTTTCGAATCCTGAGAAAACTAATTATTATTTTTGAAAATTTAAATGCAAAATAAAATATTACAGTATTATCGAGGGTCTGAAGTCCCTGAGAACCCCTATAATGATTATTTTAATAAGTCACAGGGTGAAAAAGAAAAAAATTAGTATGATTTTTAATTTCAAATAGGCATACCATTCAACAGAAACTTTTTGTTTATTCTAGGGACTTTCTGCCCTCGGTAATAATGTAATATTTTTGCGGCAACATACCGTATATGAGCCAATTAAAGCATTTCTAAATATATACATTTTCTTCAAACATTTCCGCTGTGTAAATTAATGACCAAAAACAAATTCTGAGATAAGTAGAAATATAAATATTTATGGCGAACAGATTATCTGTGATAAATTTAACTTTCAAACAATATGTATATTTTTGATATTTGTTTATTATTAAAATACTTGATAAATAAATAATTTTTGTTTGATTTATTCTGTTTATGTGATATGCAAATAGCAAACTTCCGTAGTCTTTCCTATATTAAATATTTATTATGGACTCATCAATGGAATTTATAGTTATATATGTCACTGTCCTTAACAGCTTCACAACAGGAAGCGATCACAGAATGATTCGCGCTAGAATAGAAATTAACATCGATAAGGAGAGAAATAAACCCATAAGAAAGAAATAAATAAAAGCATGTAGTATAGTATAGTTGATCCAAAAGATGGCATAACCCAGACATCCAAAGTGAAAGTTATCCTTCAACACCAAATTGTTCTATATGGTTCACACAATGTCCAGAAAAAAGTCACACCATTTTGAGCGTCGGGTTTGGGGGGGGGGAGAGGGGGCAGAAATCGGTAAATTCGTAGTTTTTTAAGTTTTTCGCCAATATTTCTAAAACTATGCGGTTTAGCATGAACAACCCTCTATATAAAATTGTTCTACATTAAATTTGAAATAAAAAAGGCCCTATGCATAATCTTTCTAAAATGAATGGTTATAAAGTTACGGAGGTAGTATAGTATACCTGGTCCAAAAAAAAGGCCTAACCCAAACATCCAAAGTAAAAGTTTTCCTCCAACACCAAAATGTTCTATATGGTCCACATATTGTTCAGTAAAAAGTTACACCATTTTGAGCGTCCGGTTTGGGAGGGAGATGGTAGAGAAGCCGGTAAATTAGTAGTTTTTTACGTATTTCGTCAATATTTCTAAAACTGTGCTTTAGCGTAAACAATGTTATATACAAAAATATTCTACATGAAATTTAAAACAAAAAATGTTCTATAAATAATTGTTATAAAATCAACGGTTCCAGAGTTACGGAGGGTGAAATTCAAGGTTTTCGATACTTTTTATATTTTTTGGGCAATATTTATGATATAACTATACCAAAAACCCAGACATCCAAAGTGAAAGTTATCCTCTAACACCAAATTGTTCTATATGGTCCACATAATGTTCAGAAAAAAGTCACACCATTTTGAGCGTCGGGTTTGGGGGGCGAGGGGGGAGAAACCGATAAATATAAAAAGTATCGAAAATCTTCACTTTTCACCCTCCGTAACTCTGGAACCGTTGATTTTATAACAATTATGTATAGAACCATTCTTGTTTTAAATTTTATGTAGAACATTTTTCTATAGAACATTCCTTACGCTAAAGCATAGTTTTAGAAATATTGACGAAAAACTTAAAAAAAACTACTAATTTACCGACTTCTCCCCCATCTCCCCATCTCCCCCCCCCCAAACCGGACGCTCAAAATGGTGTAACTTTTTACTGAACATAATGTGGACCATATAGAACAATTTGGTGTTGAAGGAAAATTTTACATTGGATGTCTGGGTTAGACCTTTTTTTGGACCAATTATACTATAATACCTTTGTAACTTTGGAACCGTTCATTTTAGAAGGGTTATGCATAGGGCCTTTTTTATTTCAAATTTAATTTAGAACAATTTTGTGTAGAGAGTCGTTCATGCTAAACCGCTTCGTTTTAGAAATATTGACGAGAAACCTAAAAAACTACGAATTTGTAGATTTCTCCCCCTCTCCACGCTCAAAATGGTGTGACTTTTTCTGAACATTATGTGGACCATATAGAACAATTTGGTGTTGGAGGAGAACTTTCACTTTGGATGTCTGGGTTTGGATCTAACTATACCATACTAATGGTCACAACCAAAAAATGAAACAGAGTTTGCTGATCAAATAACTATACATCGACAAAATAGACCCCCTACAGATGATATAAATCAGCTTAATAAAATAATCACTAATATCATAGCAGGAGCTCAAAGAAAATATTGTACAGTTAACAGGAGAGAGGACAGAATCACTGCTAACTGTTGACGAACATCAGGATAGAAATTAAAAAGAATCGAGCATATTAAGCAGTGGCGGCTCGTCAGAGGAGGCAAGGGAGGCTCAGCCTCCCCATAAATTTTTTACACACTCTACACTGTTTTGTTTATCATGAATCGCGAAAACAATAAGCACTCTCACTATTATACAACGTGTAAATTCCATATTATCACTAATTATCCATACGTACGGAGCATTAGCATTAGAACGCATGATCGCGTCTTAGTTCTATTAAATATTATTGTAGGCAGGACCCTGGGTCATCCCGAGATGCATGGACGGAGCCGAGAAGCCCAGCAGTCTCCGTTGCTAATGCTCCGTGCAGCGCAGCAGGCGTTTAAGGAGACCCAGTCTCCTAACAGTGGCATCTACGGCGCCATCACACGCTGCCCGGAGATATACCAAGGGAGTCAGAGTACTTTCTCAGCTCCGTTGCGTGGTTGCGTGCGTCTCGGGACAACGAATTTTAGGGTCCTGACTAAAAATAATGAAAAATCTAAAAGTGCGAATTTTGTTATGAAATTTGGTATGTTGGGTTATAATAATATTTGGAACAACTTGCTCAAATAACTTTTTCCGATATCTCTAACTCAAAGCAAAATATCGGTAATTTATCATGTTTCTGAATTCGCAGTAGGCCGCGTTTAGAATTAAAAAAAATCAGTTGAGTATCTTAAAAAATTTGAAGTTTCATTATGTTATGGACTGCAAAACTTCAAATCTGTATTTATTTTGATATGCCTAGGTATCTATTTACAAATAGATGGAATTGTTAACAAATAAACGACACAAACTTTGGTATTAAACTTTTACAATTAGACTAACTATTTTTAAAATGATATGATATCATGAAATTATGAATTAGGATGATATTATGAAATGTAAATAAAAAATGGTCAAAAAATGGAGCCTTAAATTACATTTTTTGGCGCATTTTTTTGCTAGTGCAAATTTGTCTAGATATTTTTCAGTTAGGTATAGCCTCCCCTATTGTAAAAATCACGAGCCGCCACTGATATTAAGAGCATGAAAATATTGAGAAGGAAATTGACAAACTGCAGGATAGAAATTATCAGACTCAAGGGACAGAATGGCAAACTAACATCCAACAGTAAGGGAGTGCTAGAGATAGTGGAATACTTCTATAAAATACTATATGCAAATAAACTGGACTTAAACTCGACAGTAGGTACATACAGAAAAAAAATTATGAATCAAGGTTCAGAGGATATTCCCGATATATCAACGACTGAAATATGTCATGCTTTAAAGAAAATGAAAAATAACAAAAAACCAGGAGAGGACGGAGTAATGGCAGGCGCGCTAAAAATCGGAGGCTCTGCTCTCATCAGGGCAATCAAACACCTCTTCAATATATGCTTAGACAAAAATGCCATACCAGCTGAATTGAAGAATTCTCATACAAAACTCCTCATATATAAGAAAGGAGATCGAACAAACCTCGAAAACTATAGGCCAGTTACTCTTCTAAACCACCTGTATAAATTATTTGCTCGATTAAGCACTGCCAGAATTGAGAACAAACTAGAAACATGCCAACCAAGAGAACAGGCAGGTCTCCGCCCTGAGTATGGTACAAATGACCATCTAACTTGTCTAAAGGTCCTAATTGAAGAAACTGTGGAGTACAACCGGCCGCTAGTTCTAGTATTTGTTGACTACAAAAAGCCCTTAGCATTATCGACATGGTAGCCATCTTACGAGCTTTGAGAGATTGTAGAATCGACTACCGATATTCTAACATTATTCAACATATATACAGAGTGTTTCTAAATAAGTATGAAAAATTTAAGGGCTAATTCTACATAAAAAATAATGACAGTTTGCTCTATAAACCTAAGTCTGCAAATGCTTCGTTTCCGACATACGGGGTGTTGAAATTTTTGTTTCAAACTGCCAATTTATTTATTACTTTAACACCGGTTGAGCTATGAAAATGAAATTTAGTAGGTTTTAAGAGATAGCTATTGCGCATTTTTTACATACAAATAAGAATTTTGTATTCATTATTGGCGCGCATACTGGTAATGGTCTGAATAAGAAAAAAATAGTGCACCACTGAGATATTCCAAATCAAAATTTATTTTGAAGTTCCACGGTTAATTTATGATAAAAAACCTCTCCTGCCTTATTTTTCATTTCTTTAATACATTATCAAGAATATCTAATAAAACATAATAATATAATAATACGAAAATAACACTAATAAGATTTAAACTAGGCTCAAAGCTACAACAAATGTTCAAAATGACCTCTTTCAGAGGTGACAGAAAAATTTTATATTCATCATTGGCGCGCGTACGGGTAATGGTCTGAATTTTTTTAATGAAAATAATAGTACTCCACTAAGGTATTTTAAATTAAAAAACATTTTTGAATTCCTCGTTCAATTTACGACAAAAAATCTTTCTTGTTTTTTTCTCATATGAGGCGCCGTTTTTATACAAAAAATAATACATCATAAAGCTTACAAAGTATTCGAGGTAGTTTCCATATGCATAGAAACTTATTTCAAATAGGTACCTACTTTGTAAACGTTTTATTTTATTTTTTAGATATTTTACTTTTTTTGCATAAAAACGGCGCCTCATATGAAAAAATGACAAGAAAAATTTTTTGTCGTAAATTGAACGACGAATAATTAAAAAATGGTTTTTAATTTGAACTATTGCGTACTATTATTTTCATTAAAAACTTCAGACCATTACCCGTACGCACGCCAAAGATGAATATAAAATTCTTCTGTCAAAAACGGTGCATCATATGAAAATAAGGCAAAAGAGGTTTTTTATTATAAATTAACCGTGGAATTTAAAAATAGTTTTGAATTTAGAATATCTCAGTGGCGTACTATTTTTTTCTTTTAAAAAATTCAGACTATTACCCGTATGCGCGCCAATGATGAATACACAATTCTTTTGTATTTCAAATGTTTCAAATGTAAATTTGTATATCAAAAAAGGCGCAATAACTACTTTTAATACCCACCAGATTTCATTTTCATACCTCAACCGGTCTTAGAGCAATAAATAAATTGGCAGTTTGAAAGAAAAATTTCAACCCAATGTTCATAAGACCTATATAAGATGTTTCTATAAAACAAACTGTCATTATGGTAGGGGAGCCCAACTGGGGATTTTTGCAGTTACTCGAACGCGTTAGATTATCATATGGGGAGAGACCTGGTACCCTTCAGATGTACCTCTACCATATATTGGCTCTTAACACAGGGGAGTCCGTTAAGAGGGACTCGAAAAAATTAAATCTACCCTTAAAAAAACTCGAAATTATCATATTAAGATAAGGTAAATTAAGTACATGCAAGAGAGCGTATATTTCAAAAATCTGACGATTTGGGCCGGGCGTAAGGAAATGGGTGAGTCCCAAATTTCACATGAAAAAAGCGAATATTTCGCGAATTGAATGACAGATCGAAAAACTTAAAAACATTTGCTCAATATTTTTAAAAATCTATCGAATGGCACCAAACACGACCCCCACGGTGGTGGTGTGAGAGGTTACTTTAAAATCTTAAATAGGAGCCCTCATTTTTTTGCAGGTTTGGATTCATTACGTAAAAAATAAGTAACTTTTATTCGAAACATTTTTTCGAATTATGGATAGGTGGCGTTATAATCGGAAAAAACGATTGTTGGAAATGGAAAATTAAAATAAAAAATGGCAAGCGCCCACCAAAATGGAAAACTTTACTTAAATTTTTTTGGTTTTAGGACCTACTCTTCACAACCCAATAAGTCCCCATCACCCTCGAGTTACTGCACATTTAGCATACTTTGCTCTCCTACTACTATTTTTTTAAGTAGAATTACCCCTGAAATTGTTTCATACTTATTTAGAAACACCCAGTATATAGGTATGAAAATGCCACAACAGCAATAAACCTCCACACCCAAACTCAAAAAATAAAACCAAAAAGGGGAGTTAGGCAAGAAGACAACATGCCACCAAAACTATTCGATGCCGTAATACGGCATGCCTTCCAGATGTTAGAATGGGAAAACAGAGGCTTGAATGTCGAAGGCGAAAGGCTGAATCACCTACGATTTGAAGATGACACAGTTCTAATAACTGATGACTTAAAGGCATCCCACGAAATGCTGCAAGAACTAGGTACAACAAGTTTGCCAAAAAGTAGGGTTGGAAATAAACTTGAAAACTAAAATGATAATTAGCGGACCATTGAAACTAGAAAACTGGCATATAGAAACAGTTGACAAATACATCTATCTGGGCAAGTGAGTACAGACAACCCGACATGCGAATTATCTAAAAGAATAGCTTTAGGATTGGCAGTGTATGCCAAACTAAGAGACGTGTTCTAGGAAAACATCCCAATAAAGCTAAAAGGAAAAGCATTTAACTAGTGCGTACTTCCGGTGCTTACTTATGGAGCTGAAACACTGACATTGACTAAAGCATCAATAAGAAAATTACAAGTAGCACAACCAAAAATGGAAAGATCCATGCTTGGCCCAACTTTGAGAGACAGAATACGAAATGGTGAGTTACGGTGAAGAACTGGATTGGAAGATATCATAAAATGCATTACGAAGTTGAAGTGGAAATGGCCAGGACATGTCGCAAGAAAGAGAGACAACAGATGGACAGAGAAGATTTTAGAGTGGAGGCCAAGGGCAGATAAGCGAAGTCGTGGAAGACCACCTACCAGATGGACCGACGACATTAACTCTCCGGTAGCCACGTCTCATAAAGTTACATTAGTGGACACACTGCGGTACCTAATGCCGCGCATATAAAAAACGGTATTAGATGTTCAAAATATCATAAATTTGTTAGAATAACAAAATAAAATCGTTATTTTTAACATCTTATTGTATGAGTTTAACATAATGTAACGACTCAGGCGCAAAATAAGAAACCAGTAGTCAGTCTTACAATGTAATCTGAACAAAGAAAATGTTTACTTGCACTGAATTTTTTTTTCACTTTGATTTTTTCAAAAAAAAAAATTGAGCAACTCTCACTTCAACGCTCAATATCAAACTGATAAAACACAAAGAAAAAACGATAAAACATTTTAAAGATAGTCACTCGCACAGGTCTAATTAGTTAGGGGGTGTACGAAAGAATATTGGTAAAAATTATCAAAACTTTAAAATGCGGCATGGAGTACAGTGTGGACACCGGAGGGTTAAAAGAAAAGCGACAAACTGGATTGCAGCTGCGCAGGACAGAGAAGGATGGAGTCATCTTGAGAAGGCCTATGTCCGACAGTGGACAAATTTGGTTGTGTGATGATAAATGGGATTTATGCGTTTCGTACTCTTATAAAAAAATTAATAATAGCTGTAAGCATAGGGAAATAAAAAGGTAATGTACGAAGATTATGGATGAATTGACATAAATTATAGACAGTCGGATTTCAATACGAAGTTCAACTACGATTTTATCCCTTAGATAGATAGATATATCCAACCCAAATTATTCCAGTACAGCAATCCAATAGAGCGGTGGATTGGCACTGGAATAATGTGAACCGTGAACCTGCACTGGAATTAACTATTTCAGTGATTAGTCCAGTCTAGTTTACAGGAATGACGGTTTATTTTTCATTCCAGCTCGCTCATTTCAGCGGCAATAAAATGGTCTGAACGGCCCTTGATTATGGTCAATATAATCGTGACCATAATCATTCATCAGCATGGGTGCGTTGTCACTACTCGTATAGTTCAGAGAAATAAGGAAAAAAATATCCTGTTGGTGACACAACCAGTGTAAAAAAAATGAACTTCTGTTGGAGTGATATACTCCAACAGAAGTAATGAAAAACTGATTACTACTTATCACTCAATAGTTGTGTCTATATTGAAAATAGAAATGAAGGGGCTTCAGCGTTGAAGCCAAAGTAGGAAAACAAAAAAAATACTACTTTGCAGTATTTCTGAAGAAAGGGGGATTAGAAGGGATAAAAGTAGAAGTGGGAAGAGACAGAAGCAAACTGAATAGAGTTGGCTAGCAAGAGATGCAAGAAAACCACTTGACACTCAAGGATGGATACGGCTCGTTTGCATGCCTGTCGAAGAACAGTAGCTCTATATAGATAGTAATGATGACTAAAAGATGAAATAATAAAATAATAATAATGTACTGAAGATGAATAATTTCTAAAGACGAACAAGATAAATAAATCTAACAAATCATGGGCGCCATGAAAATGATCTTCGATCATTTTCCCAGGTATCTTATACTGCTGTCACATATTAAATATATCAACCTGTAATAATGAACATAAAGGAGTAATAAAATAAATGATATACAAAATAAGTAAATATTTATTAAAAATAACTACTAGATCTTTGACAATCTCTGAGTTACACAAAGTGTATATCATGTGACTCTAAAATGACATAAGTTATACAAAAAGTTATATTTGAGATAATAATAATGTTACCTGTTAAAAAACTTAAAGGTATAAGTACCTCTTACTAACATATAGTGTACAAAATTACATATGTCTTCTACCAAATGGTTATAGTACGCCTGCTACGTACAACTAAAGGAAACTGACAAAGATGAAAATACTACAAATAAATAATTTGGGATAAACAAATTAATTAATAATTTTTAAACTATTTGACCAATAGTTTTGAAATTTAAAATATAATTTAAGCACAAGAAGTCTTAGCATTCCGTGTAATAAGAAGGTTTTAACTTAATTTTTACATGTTATGAGCATTTATAAAATCTCAAAGTTTATTACTAATAAGGATAGACATATCCAGCGAACGCCAAATTGAAGTTTTTATATATGATTTATGAGTTTCTTATTCTCAAATTTGTTTAGAATGTTCCACTTTTTAGTAATAGACAAAAAAAACTAAAATTTACCGCTTTTTTATCTTCATTTGTTCATAACTATGTACAGTCGGAAAAATGAAAGAATACCTATGATTGAACATATAAAACACGCTGTATTTTCCTGTCACCGTGTCACAAAAAAGATTGGCCAGCGCAAGTACATATAATAATTATTATTACATGTACTTGCGCTGGGCAATTTTCTTTGTGACACGGTGATAGGAAAATACAGCGTGTTTTATATGTTCGTTCATGGGTATTCTTTCATTTTTCCGACTGTATATCATCAAAATCGGCTTAAGGAAATATATAGGTTATTAATATAGATATCCATACTACTTAAAAATTTGGTTTCGGTCTGGAGGGTGATGTGTAACGAGAAAAATTTTATTTCTCTGGACTACTATAGTTTACCAATCTTACAGCTTAACTGGAATAATGCAGACGACATGATCCATTCCAGAAATGTACTGGATTAACTCGCTGAATTACTGGACTGGAAAAATGTAAACCGGGCGTCATGCCTTTCTATGTACTGAAAATGTCAAATGACATAATCAAAAAAAGTAAATTTGAGTTGAACCCGGGTGCGTTTTACTAAAAATCGAATTTTTCCAAGATAACAAATTTTTTGTTTCCACGACCTACCCCTACGCCTTTTTTGTAGGTTTATCGTGAAAACTAGCAAAGTTTCAAGTGGCATGAAAGGAGAAAATCACGGAACCGATCTATTAACATTCCATGTTTAGGACATAATTAACATCCTTAGGGCACTAGTAGCCCTTAAAAGAAAATTCAATTTTCCTAGGAAAATTCCTCAGGAGACCTTATAGCTTTCACATATTTTACTATCCTTGATTTCATATTTCAGTACTCTCAAAGGCACGAGGGATAAAATCGTGGTTAAACTTTGTCGGAAATCTGAAGGTCTGAATTCATTGTATGTAGAGATTAAGCATGGGTTCTGGAAAAAGCATACATTATACCTCATTTACTTCTTAATATACAAGATGTTACAAATGATTGGACGCTTTTTATTTAGTCATATAGTTAAGGGGATGGGCAGAAAGTTCCGGCTCCAATGCTATTTAAATAGGATTCATTTTTTTGTAATCCTGAGAAAACTAATAAATATTTTTGAAAAATTTCTACGCAGAATGAAAGATTACATTCTTACCGAGGGCAGAAAGTTCTAGAAAACTTCTATAATGTTTATTTTAATCAGTTACAGTGGTGATAATCTAAGAGAAATGTAGTCTGATTTTTAATTTCAAATATCTCATTCAAAAGAAACTTTATATTTATTCTAAGGGACTTTCGGCCCTCGATAATAATTTAGTCCTTCTATCTGCGTTTAATTTTTTTTTTAAATATTTATTAGCTTTTTCAGGATTTGAAAAAATGGACCCCATGTCCGTGGTGATATTTGCAAATCGAACATTCGCTATCTTTGTCATACAACGCACTGAGTCAAATAGAATATGATGACAAGACAGTGACAGTTTTAAATATTGGACATGGCATCGGGAATATTTTGAGTTGTTGATTAAATAATATTGATAGTGTATTTGATAAATAATAATTGATTTAACCCAGATATGCCTAAATCTTACTTGAAAATATTTTTTTATATTTTCCTTCAAATTTACTCCTTATATTAAAATAACAAAATCATATTTATCGTTAAAACAAAATATTTTTGAAAAACAAGTAAAAAAAATAGTGTACAAACTATGGTACACCAGGCATATCAACTACTATTAAATTTCAGTGTATGGTATGAAACAAAACATTTAACATGTAAGCCCACGTTGCATTTTGAACACCTCATTTTTTGCTTTATCGTAGCACAAACCACATCGAGTTGGTTTTTCCTGTAGAATTACCAAGTGGTCTAGTCGATCACAGCCAATATCAATGTTTTCATGGGCTGATGGACGACCTCGAGAATAGGAAGCAGGTTTTTTATTTTGTTGTAACATAGATGCGTCTTCTAAATGATAGTTGTTGTATTTTCATTTAAATTTGAATTACCTTATTTACACGAGGAAGGCAAATAGTCCCAACTCTAGTTATTTTGCCTTTTATCGCGATAGAAAAGAGGTTTGCTTTAATGAGTGCAAAAACTGGAGCCTAGTAGTGTTCGTCAAAAGTAAGAGAAGCTAGTGCCTCTACAGCACAGCCATCAACAGCTCGTAAGTTGCCACTCAACCAACGGCTCGCTCGTTTGCCGGTGTAAAAGCCTAGCTGGTAAGGCTTTTTTCGTGTATGGACTTGGTGCAGTGTTAAATGCAGCTGAGGGCCCTCTTGAAGACCAAATGCAGGGATTGAATTGGTAAGTGGACCTCTTTGCGCCTCATTTAATTATTCTATTCCTTTTTTGCTCATGTTTAAGTTTTTTTATTGAACCGGTGTCAAAACTCCTTTAGAAAACAAAGAATCAGCCCCTATTTGAGATCGTAACATCAAAGATCGCACATTTTGGTCACTTCGAACGTGGATATTGTTTTTTGAGGTGTTTTGATAGTCGGTTTTTTAAAGAATTTAAACTTTATTGCTTTTATAATTAATTGTTCAATTATTGTTGGGGTGGCTTGTTTTTCCTCGCTTGTATACAAAATTGCTTGTTAACAATTAATTTTGAATAATATAATAAAATTTGCATTTTGAAATAACGCCCAAAAAACATTGCGTACAGTTTTTGCTTCTTTTCTTGTCTAGCAGGTAATGTCAATTGGTTGACCTTGAATGGTTTTCAGGTATTCAATACACAGAATTTTGTGAGTTTTCAAATTTTAAAGTCCTCGCCTTTACGGCAGCTTGATAAGGATTCTTGTTTTTTGATAAATTTATTAAGTTTAATTGTTTAGGTCATTAAACTTGTAAAATATTAGCTATTTGAATTTATTTATAGTTAAAATTGCGTTCTCTTTATGCCAGTGGCAGCTTGACCAGGGGATCGTTGATTATTTGTATTTTTAATTTTATCGTTGAGTACGTTAAACAAATTTTTATTCTTTTTTCTCCATAATGGCTGATAAATTGAAAAAATATACGTTTCGAAGGAGAATGGCAATGAACGATTTAGAAACGTTATTGCGTTTATCCAATTCTTCTCTTACAGAGGTTCATAAGCAGTCGCTTTTTCGTGTTCGGTACTCAGAGTTAGACGATGTTTTGGAGAGTTTTAATAGAAATCATCAAAACATCGTTACAAATCTTTTGAACTCTGAACCTACGGATGCTCAATTACATTCTGAGGACATTATTCGTTCCCAATTTTTAAATGATTATTATCAGATCAAGGCTAATTTCGCGGATCTCTTTGAAAATGATGATAATAGTCAAAAAATGAGCAAAATATCGCCGCTTCGAATGCAGTACAACCTCCTAGTAATGTTCGCTTGCCGCAGTTAGAATTAGTTAAATTTTCCGGTGAGTTTACGTCAGCAATTACTTTTTTTGACTTGTTCGATGCGCTTGTGCACCGTAGACCTAGCGTTGATGATACGGAAAAATTAACGTATTTGATTCAAAGTTTAGAAGGGCCTCCTTTAAGGTTAGCTAAATCCTTGCCTTTAGCTAGAGAAAATTATGTTAGGATTTATGATAAATTAAAAAATAGGTATTTAAATAAACGTTTGCGTGCAATGGCACATTGGTGCAAAATTGAGGAAGCTCCCGCAACTATGTTTAAGAATTCTGATAGTTATAGTAATTTAATTGATACCTTTTCGGAAAATTTATCAGCTTTAGAAAATTTGGGTTATAAAATTTCGGATTTTGTGTTAGCTTACAAAATTCTCACCAAGCTTGACGAGGAGACTCACCAACGTTTTGAATTATTACATGGGTCTAGTGAAATGCCTACGTTTATTCAATTATCTGATTTCCTAGAAAGTCAATGCATTTCGTTTGACTCATCTTTGTTGTCGCCTTGTTCTCCCAAGGATTCTAATAGAAAAAATAAATCGCCTTCTAAACACAATGCAAATAAAAATGGTTCTAAAGTCAATAATCGCTATAGTTTTTTTTCGAAGCCTATTGCGACGACTTGTTTGTTATGTTCTGCCGATCACCATTTAAAAGATTGTTCTTTATTTTTAAATAAATCTCCTTATGAACGGTACAACGCTTGTAAGAGAATGCGTCTTTGTTTTAAATGTTTAGAAAAACACGATTCTCGTAGTTGTAGTGTCACCTCTCGTTGTTGTCATTGTAATTCATCCCACCATAGTCTTTTACATTTTAAAAGTTCTGAAAGTGCCACTCAAGGCGCTACTTCTGTTGCTGCCGTTCCAACTACTGCTTCTTCTGATGCTCAGGTTAATACTGGAACATTGAGCTCACATGCTGCATCATTAGGTAGTGTTACCTCAAAAAACTCGAGCGTTTTGTTAGCTACTGCTGTGGTAGAAATTATGGATGGTTGTGGATTGTATCAACCTGTTCGAGCTTTAATTGATGGGGGCAGCATGACCTCTTTTGTATCTCAGTCTTGTATTCGTCAGTTAGGTATTAGACATTCTTCTGCTACCTTATCGGTACAAGGTATTGGTGCTATAAAAAGTACAGTGGTTGGTCGAGTTGATCTTCAGATAAAACCTGTCGATAGAGTGGATCCTATTTTTAATTGTGAGGCGTTTGTGTTGCCAAAAATTTGTGAGGACCTACCCGTTGTTAGTTTGGATGTTGGGCATTGTTCTTATATTGCTCATTTAAAGTTGGCAGATCCTCGGTTTCATCTATCTGGTAAGGTGGACTTATTGCTTGGAGCTGATATCTTTTCTCAGTTATTATTAGAAGGTAAAGTTCAAACTCCTAGAGGTATGCCTGATGCTCTTAATACCGTTTTTGGCTATGTCCTTATGGGTCCCTGTAGTTCGGTTCCTATGACATCTGCCACCTCGTTGTTTTGTCACGTGGATCAAATGGTTTCGTTGGAGGAGTCTGTAAAGCAGTTTTGGAGTTTAGAAACTGTTCCTGAAGTAGAATGTTCAGCTCCTGAAGATATTCTTTGTGAGAAAAATTTTGTTGAGAATGTTTGTCGAGACGGCTCTGGTCGTTATACCGTTGCTCTACCTTTCAGGGAATTATCTCCTGTTTTTCCAGGAATGTTTGAGTTAGCTGTAAATCGTTTTCTTTCCTTAGAAAAAAGGCTTTTGAAAAATCCTAGTGTTTATCAGGAATATTGTACCTTTATGAAAGATTATTTGGATTTGCATCATATGGAGCTTGTGTCAGAAACTTCTCGTCCATTATCTTGTTACTATATTCCTCACCATGCTGTATTAAAACCTGATAGTTTGACTACCAAGTTGCGAGTTGTATTTAACGCTTCTGCTCGAATTGGAAATCAGAATTCTCTTAATCAGTGCTTGTTTACTGGAAAGAAACTACAACAAGATATTTTAACTATTTTATTGGGTTTTCGACTTCATAAATATGTCTTATCCACGGATATTAAGCAGATGTATAGGCAGATACGAGTTGAGAAAAGTCATTGTGATTATCAGAGGATTGTTTTTAGATTCTCTCCTGATGAAGAGTTACAGGAATTTCGGCTATTAACAGTAACTTATGGTGTATCGTCTGCTCCTTTTCTTGCTTTAAGGACTTTGTTGCAGCTGAGTGAAGATGAAGGTAGAGAGTTTCCCCTTGCCGCTGAAGTTTTGCGTACGAGTACTTATGTTGACGATATAGTGTGTGGTGGTGATACCTTAGAAATTGCGCTAGATCTTCGGAATGAGTTGATATCCTTGTTATCTCGAGGTCAGTTTGAATTGCGTAAGTGGTCGAGCAATGATATGCGATTATTAGAAGGTCTACCGGAGTCGCATATTGGTAAGAAACCTATTTCCTTTGATGATAATAGTTGTTCGTCACCTCTAAAAATCCTTGGACTTGTATGGAATGCACAGTTGGATTGTTTTTCTTTTGAAGTGACAGCTCTGGACAAATCTTGTACTAAGAGAAGTATGTTGTCTGAATTGGCCCGAGTGTTTGATCCTGTAGGGTTTCTAGCTCCCATGACTTTGTTCACGAAGCACCTTATCCAACGTTTATGGTTGTCCGGAATCGACTGGGATGACTCTCCTCCAGACTCAATTTGTAAAGTTTGGAACCAGTATAAGGAACAACTGTTATCCCTTGCACAGCTTGAAATACCTAGGTGCATGTTCGTGTCCAGGTATATTTGTTGTGAGGTACATGGGTTTTGTGACAGTAGTGAAAAGGGTTATGCCGCTGTTATTTATTTGCGTTTTGTTCTACCAGATGGTCAGGTTTGTGTCTTTTTTGTTTGCGCGAAGTCAAAAGTGGCTCCCATAAGAACTGTAAGCATTCCACGTTTGGAGCTGTCCGCTGCAGTTCTACTATCTAAACTCATGCAGTTTGTAGTTAGAGTATTAGATCCTAAACTTAAAATCGCAAAATTTGTAGCTTGGTCCGATTCTCAGGTAGCTCTAAGTTGGATAAAATCCTCTCCTCATCGTTGGAAAACTTTTGTCTCTAACCGGGTTTCATATATACAGGAACGCCTTTCTCCTAATAGTTGGTTTTATGTTCCTTCTGCTCAGAATCCCGCTGATTTGGCTTCCAGAGGTGTTTTACCTGCTCTAATGTTGGAGCAATCTCATTGGTTTGCAGGTCCTGAGTTTTTGTATAACACCGATCCCATTCCAGACGCTTCCTGTTGCTTTTCTGAGTGTGCTGAAATGTTTGATGAGGAGCGTACGGTAACTTTGGCTTGTGTTAATGATGATAATTTTCTTGAGAATCTATTGAATGACATTTCCGATTTCTCGTTTATACGACGACTTATAGCTTGGATCTTGAGGTTTGCTTGGAATTCAAAATTCCCCAATGATAAGAGAGAAGGTCCCTTAAGTTCAAAGGAACTTTATGAGTCATTGATTATGCTAGTTAAATATACTCAACATCGATATTTTGAAAGGGAGTTCGAGGGAAATGTTTTTTCCAAACCTTTGCGAAAGTTGTCCTGATTTATCGATGATCAAGGAATATTACGGGTTGGAAGTCGTCTTAGATATTTGTCTGTTTCGATTGATAAGAAATTTCCTTGCATCCTACCTCGCGAAAGTCGATTAACTTATTTGCTGATTGATTATTACCATAAACGATACTGTCATGCTGGGCTGCGTACAGTGAGTTTTTTGCTTGCTCAGTCATTTTGGATTTTGTCTCCTAAGCGTGCTATACGCTCGGTTTTGTCAAAATGTATACAGTGTTGGAGGCCCAATCCTAGAAATTATCAACCTCCAATGGGTAAGTTACCCCTAGTTAGAATTTCCCAGGTTAAACCCTTCCTGAATTCAGGTATGGATTTTGGTGGACCGTTTTATGTTGTGATGAATCGCTATCGAGGAGCTAAATCTTGTAAGGTGTTTCTTTGCCTCTTTGTTTGCATGGTCACCAAAGCTCTTTATTTAGAGTTAGCTAGTGATTTATCGAGTGAGACTTTTCTCTCTGCTTTGCAGCGTTTCATAGCTCGTCGTGGTAGGGTTGATAATTTATATTCTGATCGTGGCAGTAATTTTGTTGGCGCTGCTAAATACCTTAACCTCATGAAAAATGCTGCTTCAAATGAAAATATTTCCTTCCATTTTAATGCTGCATCTGCTGCCCACTTTGGCGGTTTATGGGAGGCGGGAATAAAGTCAGTAAAGACGCACCTAGCTCGCGTTATAGGCGATCAGATCTTGTCATATGAGGAACTAAACACGGTCGTAATTCAGATTGAATCGTATCTTAATTCTAGGCCCTTGACCCCTATAAGTTCTGATCCTAATGATTTGTCAGTTCTAACGCCGGGTCATTTTTTAAATCTAGAACCTCTTTCGGCTGTGTTTGAACCTCTTGATGGAGCGTATATTCCTGCATCTCATTTGATGAGATGGAAGTTAATAAATCAAATGCATAAAACTTTTTGGGAACGCTGGAGCAAAGAATATTTGCATACTTTGCATCAGCGCAGTAAATGGACTTCATCCGATAATTTAAAACCTATCGAACTAGGAACGATGGTCCTTATAAAGGATGATAATATCCCTCCGTCGCAATGGCGTTTGGGACGAATCTCCCAAGTATTTCCGGGACAGGATGGAATTATAAGAGTTGCGGATGTTAAGACCACAAAGGGAATTCTTCGACGCCCCCTGGTCAAGCTGTGTCCTCTGCCTATCTAAATAATTCCTTAGTTTTTTTGTTGATCTTGTTATTAGTATGATATTGTTTAATTTTTTTTTGGGATTTATTCCAAAGTGCCATGATTAAAGTTATTTTTTTTTGTTTATTAGCTTGTAATAGTTTTAAAATGCACCATTCAAAGCTGCATTTTGGTGGGGGAGAATGTTGTATTTTCATTTAAATTTGAATTAACTTATTTACACGAGGAAGGCAAATAGTCCCAACTCTAGTTATTTTGCCTTTTATCGCGATAGAAAAGAGGTTTGCTTTAATGAGTGCAAAAACTGGAGCCTAGTAGTGTTCGTCAAAAGTAAGAGAAGCTAGTGCCTCTACAGCACAGCCATCAACAGCTCGTAAGTTGCCACTCAACCAACGGCTCGCTCGTTTGCCGGTGTAAAAGCCTAGCTGGTAAGGCTTTTTTCGTGTATGGACTTGGTGCAGTGTTAAATGCAGCTGAGGGCCCTCTTGAAGACCAAATGCAGGGATTGAATTGGTAAGTGGACCTCTTTGCGCCTCATTTAATTATTCTAAATCTTTTTTGCTCATGTTTAAGTTTTTTTATTGAACCGGTGTCAAAACTCCTTTAGAAAACAAAGAATCAGCCCCTATTTGAGATCGTAACATCAAAGATCGCACAATAGTTATCCAGTTTTCCTCCATGCAAACGATGAAGTTGCCGAAATATGGAACAACCATATCAATGCTTTGATTGATCAATGAAAAATACCATTTTTGGCCGTGAACAGAAATGAGGTAAATACTAATATTTTGGTCACTACAGTCTACTCCGACCATGTTTACATTATACTCATGTACGAGATGGGGTTGTTCTACCTGAAATGATAAATATTACTGGTATTACAGAGGAAGATTGTCTATTTTGTTTCATACCTGGATGGTCTACATTGGTCTTCCATCTGAATATCTTCTGATGCCCAGTGCTAGCTTATTTTTTCTTAGACCCTTTAACCGTTCTTTTTTCTCCCTGCTCTGGTAATCAAATATTATCTTGCGAATCGGATAATAATGCGTCACCAGTATTTTGCAGGTTTATTTCATCAGAAACTTGTAATAATTGCGACCCAGGTAAATTATCCATCAATATTGTATCTTCATCAACAGAGTCTTCGTCTGTTACGACCTCACATGCATTTATTGGAGGCATCAAAGCAATACTGTCTATATTTGCTACTAAATTTTCATCATCTTCTAACATACTAAGCGCATCCTCCAATGAAAACCCCATAAAAATAAAAAGTATGGTATTTTCCTCTCGTACAATATATTGTACACTAAAATCAAATGGCCTAACGCTAGTTACAAAATAGTAATTTATTCAATTTATAAATCTAAATTGAAATACATATGTGTTTTCTACAAGTAACCACAAAACGAATATTTTTTTTGCATACATTATAACAAATATTTACTTACTGAGTAAATCGTATTCGAAATTCGGCCATGTTATAAAAACTGTAAACTTTATTACACAACTATCGCCAAATATTCCAAAGCCAGCAATTACTACTTCCTGGAAGTATTTAGGCGGTTATCAAAAAATATGATCCTCATAAATAATCATGTTAAGATATTTGTGGTGTACAATTTATTGTACGCCAGGTGTATCTGGGTTAAGACGTGAACTTAATAAAAACTTATTTATTGTTTATTATTTATGGAAGATCCAAGCAGAGAATACATCCGGACATATTCTGTGATCCAAGTATTGTGTTGTTAAAGATGTTCAAAATTTTAAGCGTTCCATAGTAACAATATATTATTAAAAAATCACTTTAACACTTTTCGTCTTTTCTCGATTGAGTATTAGTTTTTGTTGTGCAGTATATAAATTATTATAATCACTGAATACATAGTTAGTGAAAAAATTATCATATTTATTAAATGAATTAATAATTTGCAATTATACAACTAACAGTTATCCAAGAACATTCAAAGGCCATCTCTTTAAAGATAACTTTTGATGACATTGTCAAGTAGTAATGTTTACATATCCATACCAGTGAGAATTTTACTACACGTAAATTGCCGCGTAAAGACAGAAAAAGTAGGGATAGCCGTAAAATATTTGTGAATTATGTACCGATTTACTCATCAATTTATATTTAAGTAACTTCCTGATACATCAAAAAATATAAAAACGGAAAGTTTATTCAGCAAAAACTTGCATATAGTTCAATATAATCCTTTTTGTCCATTTTTCAAATTTTAATGGTCGTACCGAAAAAATCCCATTTTTTGGAATTTATTAAAACTCCAACGAAACTGTGAAATTGTAAGTAGGTAAACATTTCCCTGCTAAGTGACCAATTCCATTTTACTGAGGGTACAAACACGTGATATGAAAGTTGCCATAATCGACTATTTTATTTGGTCAACTTTACGAATTTTCGCCGCAGGGATCAGGGTCGGAATTTAGAATGTGTTACATTTCTTATTAAAAATATGCTTTATATTCAGATATTCATGGAAAAAAGCATCCACGATTTTACCTTACTTGAAACTATTTACAGTTGAGTCCATGGTTCCTTAACTGTGCATCATCATTTAAAGCATGCGAAATAAGTCGGAATTTGACTCCACGCAACAGCAAATGACAGAAAGTGGCTACTACTCCGATATTATAAAATTTGACGTTATCAAACGCGATTTGTCCGACGCTCTTATAGGGCATAAGGACAACGAGAAGAAGAAGACGTTATCAAATAAATAGAATGTAAAATGTTAGTTTTGCTTTGCAGAATTACAGAGCTACATTTGAAGTAGCATAATAAATTATTTTAATATCATTAGTGTTTATCGAATTACCTTAACACCGTGAGGATTAAGAGGATGGCTAAGTAAGTAAGTAATGTTTATTATCAATCACTTTTAATATGATTAATAAATAAATAAATAATTTATAAAAAAAATACTTTCTTTTGTCATTTCTTTCACTTTTGCGGAAACTTAAACAAAACCATTCCTCAATTGTGTGAATGAGGTTCTCCATCTTTGTATGTAAATTAATGGCAAAATAAAATACACTTACCCCAAAATTTCAAACCATAATATAAAATTACTTGTGAAAACATCTGTTTGTGTAAAATAGATAACTTCTAAATGCAAACGACAAGGGAAGGGGACAAAAAAAATACAGCAAAAAATCCAACAAACTAAAAGTCACAAGTAAACAAATCAAAAACGTCACAAATTGTACTTAAAAACTAAAAACGTCCCCAAACGTCTTTTTTGTAACTATATATTTTCGATGTACTGAGTCCAGACGGTTCATAAAAATAGCATGTGTTTTTACTTAATAACAGGCGCAGACATCCAATGGACGTACATCTGTGTACATTGGAACGTCCAATGGACGTCCCGCTAAGGTACAATGGACATCCGATGGACGTCCAACGAACGTCCAGAGTTCACAAAATTGGACGTCCATAGAACGTCCGCTACAAACGTACATTGTACGTTGTATTGGAGCTTTCAGTGTACACCTTATGTGCATTCAATGTACGTCTTATGGACATTTGTAGGGCACTTTTCAGAAAGCAATCTAGTATCCATAATTTTGTGAATACATAGCAAAAAGCCTTTATAGGAAATAGTTCCTTATAATACTAAACGTATACTTAAAAATATTACACAAAGACCTTTTTTATTTCTCTTTACTATAACTTCATTATAATATATACTTTATTATAGGAACTTCATTAATACACGACTGCACTTGCACGATAAACAGAAAACACAAATATATCACAGGATGTATTTTCATAAAGACGAGATTCAGATAATGACGCCTTAGAAAGCATGAAGCATGCACATTAAAAGAGGTTTAATCTCTGTTCTGTTTCTGTTCCAAACTATTTTTAGAGTCAGTACCGTTGTTGTATATTACAAGCAGGTTTGCCATTCTGTGAATTATCATAAATAAACCCTCCTTCAGTATTCCACAACAATTAACAGCGATAATCCGCTAAAAGTACCTGCCTAATACCACCTTTCACGACCGATAGCGCGAAGAGTGACAACGTTGTCAAGAAGATTTTCATTTAGTTTGTATTGGGACTTAATATAATAGTCGCGTTTTGTGTAAAATATCCATGGACCACAAATGGATGTCCAATGTACGTTGAAATCAAACGTCCAATGGACGTCCCGTAATGTACGTACATAGTACGTCCAGTTTTGGTCCATGGACGTTTGGACTTTAAATGTACATTATATGGACGTACATCGGACGTTGTGTGCTATATGGGCAGTTTGTCTTTAGTTTCGTGCGTGGAAGACAATGATGCTAGATAAAAAGTATGTGTTTTATCTCGCCAGGTATTAATGACGCACGGGTAAAGAACCAAGGACACAACTGTTTAACACTTCATCATATCTGTGTTATTATTAACCTGTAAAAGAACTATTATAACAGCACTGATAAAGTATAATATCAAACTTCTAGAAAATAGATCCTACTGCTAAGTAGCGTATTAACGTCATTATCTACTCATTTTAGGTTTTTTAAATAAATTTCTCAAACAGTTGTAAAACTCACTTTTTGAGATTTTGACATTTTCAACAATTTTTACTTAACATGGTATTGCCCAGCCGTGGAAAAGTCACCAGGTGATTAAAGCCTTCTAGTCCAGAAACACACACACTGCGCATCCGCTAGGAAAAATATTCTGATTCGGAGTTTTTGCACAATCTTACTCAAAAAGGACCCCTTTTAACAAATTTGAATGTTGCCAGGTCCAAAAGTGGGTCAAAAATTTTTTTAACGTTTTTTTTATATCCTAAAAATTTTTCTTCATATCAAACAAAGTTTTTTTTTAGGTTTTTTGGATCATTCCAAACAGAAAATGTCTTTAACTTTTCTCTAAAGTTAATAGTTTTTGACATATTAGCGATTAAAAATTTAAAAATTGCGAAATCGACCATTTTATCCCTCATAAACTACGTGAAAAACTGAAAATTTCAATGTTGCCAAGGTAGGTAGATATTCTTTAAACATCGGTTGATGAAATCCCGAAAAGTTTTTTTGCAATACAATATCGAAAACTCTTTTGTTTTTTAATTGCTAATCAAGCGTGCGCGACACTATTTTCAACCGTTGCATGTATATGTAATATTCGTAAAAATCTGTGCGGAAAAATATTCTTATTCAATTTTTTTTTTCACCAGCTTGCTTGAAAAGGTTCCCTCTTAACAAATGTTGGCAGAGTCAAAAATGGGTCAATATTTTCCGATTACATCTACAACATGCAACGGTTGAAAATATTATCGTTCCCGCTTGATTAGCAATTAATAAACAAAGAGGTTTTCGATACTGTATTCCAAAAAGCTCTTCGGAATTTCATCAATCGATGCTCATAGAATATCTACGTACCTTGGTAACATTGAAATTTTCGGTTTTTAACATAGCTTTTGAGGGTTAAAAGTGGCTGATTTTGCAATTTTTAAATTTTCAATCGTTTATATTTCAAATTTAGAGGAAAGTAACTTGAGATGTTTTCTATTTGGAATGATCCAAAAACCTAAAAAATTGTCCGATGCAAAGAAATTAGTTTTAGAAAAAAACAAAAAAAACGTTTAAAAAAATTTTTGACTGCCTTTTGATCCTGGCAACATGAAAATTTGTTAAAGGCAGACCTTTTCAAGCAAGATGGTGAAATAAAATTGAATGACAATAATTTTTCTGCACATATTTATGTTTAGGCATATTACATACATACAACGGCTGAAAATAGTGTCGAGATTTTATTAATAGGTCTTTAAAGAATATCTACCTACCTTGGCAACATTGAAATTTTAGTTTTTCATATAGTTTTTGAAGATTAAAAATGGCCAATTTCGCAATTTTTAAATTTCTAATCGCTTATATGTCAAAACCTATCAACTTTAGAGAAAAGTCACTAAAATTCCTTTCTGTTTGCAATGATCCAAGAAATCTAAAGAAACTTTGTTCGATGCAAAAAATAATAATTTTAGGAAAAAAACAAAAAAAACGTTTAAAAAATATTTGACTCACTTTTGGACATGGTAACATGCAAATTTGTTAAAAGGGGTCTTTTTTGAGTAGGATTGTGCAAAAAATCCGATTAAGAATATTTTTCCTAGCGGATGCACAGTGGCCGTCTGGACTATTCTAATGGCTGAGATAATTTACGATACAATAATTATGATACAAAACTCATTAGGAAACTTATTATTGAATTTAGTGAATTTTTTTGACAATCTGGAGTGCCGAATCGGTACTTATTGATCTTTTAAACAGTACATTAACATAAACGTACATCGGGTTCCAGAGTTATCAATATCTGATAGCGAGAGTGAAGAAGACGAGTGAAATTAAAAGTGCATTCACAAGAATTTTTTTCAGCTTATTGTGTAGATTCGCAGTTTTAATTCCCTTAGAGGTTAGTTAATCTCAAAATTGGAAAGAAATCCTTTGTAAAAGGTATAAAAATTTTTTTATTAAAAATCCCTTAAAAGGGCTACATCACAACAAAACGTTTTCGATTTTTATAAAAAATCATCATCAGTGTTCGATAAACTGGATGCTAGCTGAGCCACAAAAGAAAAATATTTGGGTAAAAACCCTTTACATAAAATATAGATGCCTTAAAAGTGCATACTTTAGTAAAAAGGCCTGTGATGGTCACATGGCAAACAGGATAATGCCCTAAGGTAAGGTATACAGGTTTCCCAACACGTGGGATCCAAATTGAGTTGATCACATTTCAATGACTTCAGTTGCCATTAAGTCATTGAAATGTGATCAACTCAATTTGGATCCCACGTGTTGGGAAACCTGTATACCTTACCTTAGGGCATTATCCTGTTTGCCATGTGACCATCACAGGCCTTTTTACTGAAGTATGCACTTTTAAGGCATCTATATTTTATGTAAAGGGTTTTTACCTAAATATTTTTTTTTGTGGCTCAGCTAGCATCCAGTTTATCGAACACTGATGATGATTTTTTATAAAAATCGAAAACGTTTTGTTGTGATGTAGCCCTTTTAAGGGATTTTTAATAAAAAAATTTTTATACCTTTTACAAAGGATTTCTTTCCAATTTTGTGATTGATGGTATACAGCCAACTACAGGAAAACCTTTTTCTTTTCCTTGTGGATTTTGTTAGTTAATCTGTTTTAATTGTAACATTTTGAACTATATTTTATTTTTTATTACTTCTTTTGTTACAAAAATCCACGACGAAAATAAAATTCCTGTAGCTGGCTGTATACCAAAAATCACAAAAAATACAGGATCCTTTGTAAAATGTATATTTAAAAGACCCTAATAAGGGTTATATCACAAAACAAAACTTTTTCGGATTAACAAGTAATCCATCATCAGTGTTAAGCCCTAAAATGATAAGTATAACCTAATTAATAAGAGACAATGTCGTAAAAGTTGGCTAAGGTTAAGATTTGACTAAGGTGATACTTACAATAGCATGCAAGCGTGAGCCACCAAAATGTTATGGGTAAAAACCAATGAACTGTCAATACGGATGGAATAGGCACAAAGACAACTAATGCAGCCACGATACAAGAGAGAGGTCCTAGAGAGAGATAGACAAGGTGGTGGAAACTTTGACAGGCCGTGTAATTTGAGTTGCCTATATCAACTTAAATCGGGGAAATGGACCTCATATTTTTTTAACTGGGCTGATGGGGCAGTATTTCCAAATTTAAATACTTTTTTGTATTTAAATACGTCAGAACTCTCTTCTTCATTTAAAGAAGTACTGGTTTTAATCTGTCTTTTTGTCATTGTCATTAAGTGATACACAATAAAATGACATATATATCATGGCGCAGTTCTAAAACCTACAAAATAGAATATGCCAAAAGCAAAGACTAAAACCAGTACTTCTTTTAATGAAAAAGAGAGTTCTGACGTATTTAAATACAAATAAAGGGATTTAATGCGGTCAGAATGAGAGCAATAGCCAGGGAAAGAGGGAAGATAATCGCCACCTTTCGTAAACAAACAAATTCATAGTGGTAGACGGTAGTTGAAGGTTGTAGTAATAAATATTTTACATCAAAAGACATGAGAGACTATTTGTAGAGGATTGAAATCTAGATTAAAAACAGCTGTTAAAATTGTTCTACAAACATATTCCAAAATTTTGTAAAAAATGTTATTCAGTTTTTAAATTAACATATGCCACAGTTAAGTTAGGCCACACACATTGCAACAACGCCTTTTTCGAATTTAATTCTTTATTATAAAGTGTTCTTTATTATGAAGTGGTGAAACTGATATTAATTCAGCAAATTTATTACTATTACAATGCTATTACCCTTAATAGACCTGTTGGAACCGTTTCCTAAAAGTGTTTATGCATTGTGGGAGTTTAGTTACAATAGAATAAATTGTATGTATATACCTATGTCAAATTATTGAAAAAAAAAAGTAACAATAACATAATCAAGGACTTCTTCACTTTATATAAAACACTAATTTAGCATTTAAACAGTTTTAAAACTATTTAACTCCCAAACACTTTAGGAAAGTAGGTATTTGTTTTGATAAATACAAATAACAATTCTGAAAAGTATTTAAACACCAAGTATGGCACTGTGTACTCTATTTATCCCCTAACTACAAAAAAGTGGTTAAATTTTGAAATATGTACTGCCAATCAGCATTAGGCCTTAGCCAAGTTAAAATATAAGTTAAAATATTCAACGAACTGTAAATACTGATTCAATCGGGTCCATTTATATAGGCAACTCAAATTACACGGCCTGTCAAATTCTCCACCACCTTGTCTGTCTCTCTCTAGGACCTCTCTCTTGTATGTTGGTGTCAATCTTGCTTCACTATTTGAATGGGACATGGCCATTCCATCCGTATTGACAGTTCATTGGTAAAAACCCTTTAAAAGTTATAAGATTTTGTATTATACTACATATTATGTTTAACATAGTTGGATGTTGCAAATATTGCTGGATATTACCCAGGGCAACACAGGACTCTAACCCACGTGGATGTGATGTGAGAGGGATGAACCTTACACATTGAAAATTGAGTGTCAACTGAACTGAAAGGTGAAGAAACTTCAGAAGTATGACAGAGACAAATTGTCAATAGGACATTATGAACTGTTTTGTTACTTCAGCCAATGAATTTAAAATTTATGTTGATGTTAAAAATAAAACATTCGAACTTAAATGTAGAAAATTGTAAAGTATATAATGATTAAATATTATATGAACATGACAATTGATAAATAAGTACTAGGAGTTATGCAGTCAGCAATACATTAGAATGAAGATGTTAAATAAACTTAGAATTATTGAAAAGGCCTCTTACGTATTCACGTCTAGGATATCAGAACACTGATATCCTAGATTCTGATATCCTAGACGTGAATGCGTAAAAGGCCTTTTCAATAATTCTAAGTTTACTTATCATCTTCATTCTAATGTATTGCTGGCTGCATAACTCCTAGTACTTAGTTATCAATTGTCATGTTCATATATTTAATCATTACATATTTTACAATTTTCTACATTTAAGTTCGAATAATTCTAACAACAAAACAGCTCGTAACGTCCTATTGACAATCTGTCTCTGTCATACTTCTAAAGTTCCTTCACCTTTCAGTTCAGTTGACACTCAATTTTCAATATATGAGGTTCATCCCTCTCACATCACATCCACGTGGGTTAGAGTCCTGTGTTGCCCTGGGTAATGTCCAGGAATATTTGCAAAATCCAACTATTTTAAACAGTATAGTATATATAGTATAATATAATATCTTATAAATTTTAAAGGGTTTTTACCAATAACTTTTTGGTGGCTCACGCATGCATGCTATTGTAAGTATGACCTTAGTCAATTCTTAACCTTAGTCAACTTTTATAACATTGTCTCTTATTAATTAGGTTATACTTATCCATTTCAGGTTATATATCATATCATTTTAGGTAATCATAATTTTGTTATACTTAACACTGATGATGGATTACTTGTTAATCCGAAAACGTTTTGTTTTGTGATGTAACCATTATTAGGGTCTTTTAAATATACCTTTTACAAAGGATCCTGTATTTTTTCTTTTGTTACATTTCTTTCATTTTGAATTCCGAAGTCCTGAGGTTACATGGAGACAACTTCATTAACTTCAAAATATCCAACTGTTGTGTTCATGAAATAACTCAATAAGTACAAAAATTAATCGAATGTTTAATAAATCATACTTGTTGCGGCGAAACATGGCATAAAATATCTGTTTTTATTTACTCATTAAAGTGGCATTTAAGAAGTTCCAATATTCAAGTCAGTTGAATTTAGAAAACCATTTGTTCCTTTAGATAGATTCTACTCCACTTTCTGAAAAGTGGAGTTAATGAGTTTTACATCTACTAGTAGCAATAAATTTAATTTTCGAATTAGGCAATGCTTTTAATTTGCCTTCATGAAACGCCTTTGACAAATAATAATGTAAATACGGATTTTGTGCTGGTCAAATTTTACTTTGCTCAAATGTATCGTGAATACGTCTATTGTTAGAGTTGGCTCACTCTAAGGGACCCCAGGGTAGGTTCTAGGGTTTTGAGCGCCCCATGTAAAACAAATTTGGCGACCTTTCATATGAGGATATAAAAAATTTACTGCAAATTAAAAAATAAGTAAGTAAAAAAATGAAAATTTCACAATAAATAACTGTGTAAAAAAATTATTGTTTTACAAAATAATAAAATAGTTATTTATTTACAAGTGATGCAACGTGTGGAATAGCATAGATGTAATATCATAA
This sequence comes from Diabrotica virgifera virgifera, assembly GCF_917563875.1. Taxonomy (NCBI): domain Eukaryota; kingdom Metazoa; phylum Arthropoda; class Insecta; order Coleoptera; family Chrysomelidae; genus Diabrotica; species Diabrotica virgifera. Next base: position 40,932,208 of record NC_065449.1, read on the forward strand.
AAAGAGCACTTGAAGTTCGAGTGACAAAAAAGCTTCTTCTTGTTCTTCTTCTTCTTCTACCTTTTTGTATGTAGGCTTTAAAGCCTGTTTCTTCTTCAATATTAGCCTCCTAAATTGTTTAAGTTATCGCACCATTTTTTTCTTGGTCTGCCAATACTTCTTCGTCTATTTGGTGACTTATCTCGTGCTATTTGTACTATCATAGTCTCTGCCATTCTACTGATGTGTTAGTTCCACTCCTGTTTCCGTTTTGTCACCCATCCATTTATGTTTTCTACATTGCATGATCTTCTTATGTTTTCGCTTCTCTCTCCATCCAGCAGACTCTTCCCTCTGATATTCGTTAGAGTATTTTCATCTCTGTTGTTTCTAGTAGTCTCGTTTTAGATGTGTCAGGTCTTGTCTCCGCCGTGTATGTCAATATAGGTCTAATTACTGCTTTATAGATCCTTTCTTTTGTGCCTTGCCTTAGGTGTTTGTTCTTCCAGATTGTGTCATTAAGAGATCCCGCCGCTTTACTTGCTTTTAAGCTTTGGTGTCGTACTTCTTCTTTAACATCTTCGTAACTGGTTATATCTTTTCCCAGAAATCGAAAACTTGCATCCTGCTTTATTATTTTCCCATCAATTTTGATTTTACATCGTAGTGGGTATATAGATGTTGTTTTACATTTAGTAGACAAAGGAAAATCACTAGGTATATTAATGGCCCCTAAGTATTTTCCAAGAACAATCGTCATATGACACCACCATAATTTCAGAGACTTTAAAAGGCCTTCAAACTTTGTTGAACACTGTCAACAACGAAAGTACTGCAAATGTTGAATTAATATTGAAGACTTAGTACTAAAATTATATAACAAAATTCTAGAAAGTGTAGAACACTTTAGATATCTGGATAGTTGGATTGACTGCAGTGTTGAACTTGATGAAGGAATTCCGACCAGAATAGAACTTGCACTAGAAATTACAGAAAAAGCTATATTAGCTGGAGTTCTGAACTCTGTAGTAGAAGTCTGTCATTGATCACACGTCTAATGGTATTGAAGTGCTACGTCTGCTCCGTTCTGTTGTATGGACGTGAAACCTGGACAACAAAAATAAAAAATCTTACAAATTAGAAGCAGTGTTGTGGTGTTACCGTCGCATGCTCAGAATCCCGTGGACAGCAGAACCACCAACTATGCTAGAGACAAAGAGCGAGAACTGATCAACATCATAAAGATAAGAAAGGTTCAATATTCGGTCATATAATGAGAGGACCTAAATATCGCTAAATCCGGTTAGTAAAACGCCGGGTCGAAAGAACACCATTGTCCTGGCTGCGTAACTTTAGACAACGGACAGGTCGAACGATCGATGAGTTGTTTCATATAGCTGCCGACCTAGAAACATTTCATCAGCTTGCAGTGGCGTAGCTAGCCCCACAGGGGCCCCATATCAAAGTTTATCGCGGGGCCCTTTTCCACCACTGATATGGCATAGTGCTAAAAAAATGTTCAACAAAAGAAGCAATAGGACCGGTACTAGAAATCGTACCAGTTTTCGTTTTTTGTTTTCGTAGTATTTTTTTTTTAAATTTTTCTGAAATTAAAAAAAAAACACAAAATTTTTAAATTACTTAAATCAAGAGTACCTTTTATTACTAAAATACCTCACAATCTAATAATCCAGTGTCAAAAAGGCTTAAAAGTTAAAGACAAAAAAGCCATGTGATAAATTAACCGTTCCCCTACCCAAAACACACGCCTATGACCGGTACTAGAAATTCGCAATTTATTGAGTCGATTTATCTCTGGAAGATAAATGGCCGTACCAGTTTTCGTTTCTCTAAATAGAAGCGTTCTGAGGGTATTTAAAAAAAACTAATTACAAGAAGCCTTCTTCAAAGCTTCTTTAGGAAGCATTTTCGGACTAGGTGACTTGGGTGAAATCTTAATATTTTGAGCAAAATCTACAGTTAAATTATTTCCACTTGTTATTGAGACACTCTGTATATTGCAAAATTTAAATAAATTTCAAATTGGACAACAAACACACAACCTTAGGAATAAATAAGTTCTGCGTATAACACACAAATATAGATAATAATAATAAACCTAATAAACTCTAATAAACCAAAGTCGAAAAATAGATTTGAATTGTTGAGACTCATTGTTTTAAAACGGATTCAGTTTTTAAGCCAAGAACGTAAACAAAGAAGCTCTGTACTTTAACAGCAAGCGACCGGCAAATACATAGATATACCAAAATACAATTTATAGATAAAGAACAATAGTACAGATTACGCGAAAATATTTTGTTATTGTACGATGTTTCAAATATTCAAAGGTAAAGGGATTACATTACAAAATATTGCAATTTGGCATTATACAGTGATAAGCGCGCTAATAACCGGCAAAATAGCACAAAAGATGGAAAACCTATTAAGTTGTGAGATAAAAAGAAATGAAACCAGCCGAGCTGGGAAATTTAGCGATGTTAACCTATACATTTACATTATATGGATTGTATCCCACCTTTAGAAGTATCGCACGAGTTTGGAAACTAATACTGTCACAATGACAGTTTTAGTTGACATACTCCTCTGATACGTGTAAAGGTGGGAAACAGTTAATATAATGTGAATTTATAGGTTGATATCGCTAAATGTCCCAACTCGACTAGTTTCATTTCTTTTTACCTCACAACTTAACACGTTTTCCATTTTTTGTGCTATTTTGCCGGTTATTAGCGCGCTCTGATCACTGTATACAGTATACAGTAATACACTATATACAGTGATGAGCGCGCTAATAACCGGCAAAATAGTGCAAAAAATGGAAAATGTATTAAGTTGTGAGATAAAAAGAAATAAAACTAGTAGAGATAGTAAAATTAGCAATAGTAACATATACATTGAGATTATATTTATTGTTTCCCACCTTTAGACGTATCAGAGGAGTATGTCTACTAAAACTGTCACTTTGACAGTGGCATTTCGCAAACTCATCCGATACGTCTAGAGGTAGGAAACAATCAATATTATAATGTCAATTTTTAAGTAACTATCGCTAGATTTAATACCTCTACTAGGTTCATCCCTTTTTATCTCACAACTTAATATGTTTTCCATCTTTGGCGTTATTTTTCCGGTTATTAGTGCGCTCATCACTGTATACATTATAGAATGTCTCACACACAGCCAACGGTGAATAGACAATAAAAAGTAGCTTGACAACAAGAAAGCTCTGTAGTTTTAGAAAGGCGAGCGGCGGAAACTAGATAGGTACCTATACATAAATATAGTTTATAGTTTAGTCCACAGATAAAGAATCCATTTCACGAAAATGTCGATATCCAAACAATATACACTGTTCAAAGCGTTTTAGTAGTGAAATAATTGTAGGATATTTTGTTCAATTTTTGGAATTATATTTTGTTTCGACATGCCGCTCTGGGGCCCCGTATAATTTATACGGCTGATACGGCGGTAGCTATGCCTCTGTCAGCTTGTTAATACGACGATAGCAAACACTTCAAATCAAACATGGCACAGAAAGAAGAAGCACATTAAAGATTAAAGTACGTAGTGTCTGTAGTAGAGATACTCATTCTAAACACTGATTTATAGAGATTACAAAACATGACAGGTAAACCAAAATTGATGTTTCGGTATATAATTCTTATATCGGTTGATTGCGGTACGTCCCTGAAGTTTGGGCGGATGTATTGTAAATTGAATAACTAATTATCAAAGTTTCCTAACCGATGATGCCCCGTCTTCAGTAACTGATATAAATTAAGATAATTAATCGGAACTGCCACACTAAAGTTAATCACTTTCGGTCTACTCACCAATATACTGGAAATCTAACGCCAAACGCTTCCATCATTTTAATCTGTAGCGTTCGATTTTGGCCATTTTGCGATAAACTATTAAACTAGAAAAAAATATAAACTCTATTTTCTGCACAGGTTAACGACCGTTAACTTATAAGTTTAGCTGGGCAGTATTTTTCATATAGTTTGCATATCAAAGTTTCAAAGTATTTTATTACGTAAACTTTCTCTATAACGAGAACTGAAGTAGCGGACTAATTACCTCGTTATAAGCGGATCTTGTTATATCAGACAACAATAATATTGTGCATACATATGAATACATACTTGCTTTTAATAAAAATGATTTGGTGTAATAAAGACATTTTACATAACCATAATTTAATCTACAAAGACGAATTTAACCGTTTCTCCCTATTGACGGTTCCCAAAGTATGTCACAGCCTTTTCTTTTACTTTTTAAAATAAAATCCTTACCTGTAAATCAGGTTGGAAAGTAAATTTCGTTATTGAATGTTGAAGGATCGTGAGGCGAAGAAATATTTGAAACCCCACTTCCTTCTATGTACTTTTGTGAACCGACAACTAGTCCAGGTAGTGAGGCCTCTCATGTGAGAAAAATGTTCCTGATTCTGTTTCTTTGCGGATTGCTGTTCAAAAATATCCCCTTTAAATAAATATGAGGAGAGCCGGGAGCATTTTTTGACAAAAATTGTTTAAACAATTTTGTTACATAAATTCTAAAAATCACCTTTTTTGCCTTTAATACCTTAGGAGCTTGAAACAGGTTAGCATGTTTATGGCACTCTCTGAATGAATTGAAATATAAGACGTCTCTAGTTTTCGTTTTACAACAAAATTATTATTTATTTTTATTAGTTTACTACTAACAGAGTATGTGAGACCAAGTTTTTGTTGGAATTTTTTCCACGCTGAGCAGGCAGGTAGTGAGATGCAATTCATATATTATCTCCCCTAGCCTTCTTTGTCTCAGCATTCGTATGGTTTGCAAATTATAGAAACCGCGAAGGCGTTACCAGAAACTAGTCTCAATAAAAGTTTTATTTTAATATTATTTTTCAATTTTATTGTAAGTAAGAGTGTAAAATACCTGTAGTCGAGGAAATGAAGCATTTTGGCTCGCAATTTTTTCGTCCAGCATGGATTTACTTGAAATTTTCACAGAAGGTAGGGAATACCTTGAAACCTCTATACTCTGGGTATAGAGATTTTTGAAGAGAAGAACTGACAAGAGGGGGAAAATGAATGAGAAGAGATTTAAGACAAAAAGAAGAGGGGCTTAGCTCAGAAGGACAAATTAAATGGGTAGAGAGACACTAAATCTCAAGTGGGTATTCGGGCTAGCTTCTATACACCGAATATTGGCTTTATGAGAGATACAAAAAGGAAAGGTTTGATAATGAAATTATAGCAACTAGGAAGAAAATGAGACCTGCAAACACAAAAGTGGAAGAAAAATAGATAAGAATGCTAGAGATAAAATAATATCGAGATACAACAAAGAAAGAAGAAGAACAAAGAACGCCAACTCGAACGAACAACTCAGCTCTCAGAACCAAGGAGTTGGACAGGTTCGAGATTTTTGAAGTAAGAACAACAGGAACTCTATGACACTGGTTACAACCACCTGAAATACAAAATACTAAATACTAATCTTGTCTTGCTATATTATATACTGGTAATACAGACTGAAATAAAACATCAACCTTTCTAATAACAAATATATTAACAATAATAACTATATTATACATATATTGACAATGTAATATATAAATCAAAACACAATAACAGTGGGAGTGGGTGGTGTAACGGTCAAACAGGACCAAAAAGCCACTAACTTACAATTAACCACTACACACTGCGCTAAGTAAATGTATTTATCACAAAATCCAAAATCAAAGTCGGTTGGAATAGCAAAAAGGTCTATATAAATGAGTTGGTCAGTGACTCTTTATATATTATACAAAAAAACCTACTAGACGTATTCCCTATTTAAAATCCGCGACAAAATTTTACAACCTGATTCCCTATTAAATTTTAAGATACAATTATTTATGATTATTAAACAAGACCTGATTTTATTTATTTAAACTAACTACTACTTATACTGAATCAAAGAGAAGAAAAAAAAGCAACGACCTAAAACCCTATCTATCACGAAAATATATGTACTCTTCCTGATCGTATGCATACGAAAAGTTTACTAGCAAATATATCTTACCCAAAAGTAAATAATGAAAAAGTAAATAAACTTAGCTTTTACACAACAGCCGGTTAAAAGTAGGGTTGCAAGTCCATAGAGATGAATTCTTTTGGCACGATAACGCTGGTTGGCTGCTGTGGTGAGTAAGTCCTACTGCAAGGTCCTGGGTGAAGATGCTGGTTGTAGTAAAATCAGGTATTATCCAACAAAAACAGCCCACTCTAGGGATAAACCATCACAGAGTGGCTAGCAACCTAACTAGTACATAATTAACGTGATAGAGTCACGTTGTGTGACTAAATAACTAAGTGACGGGATCTAAAATAAAGTTTATTTAATTAGTTATGATGTATTTCAATAACAGTAGCAGTACATACTGAACAGGCCCAAACAAAAACATCAAATATTAGGTACGTTAGGTATTCATATGTCATGTCAAAATTTCTGAAGTTTACTTCAATTCAGACATGACAGGGACGTGCGCATTAGATGGGCGTGACAGAAGGCTGTATAGATACTCGTTAAAACTTTTTATAAATCACAGATAAAAAAACTTAAGTAAAAAGCCTACCGATAAGGTATAAAAGATATTAGAATTTAGGTTTGGACACTAGAAAAAAAACTTGACCTTCAATGTTCTTGGCAAATATTTAAGGATAATATGAGCTATAATATGGAATTTATGTGGTAAATTACTCTAACGAAAGATCTAACTACAATGATGCATTGGATTTCACAACGAAGGAATGAGAGATAAATGTATTATGTACTTACTGAAACAAGGCAGGCACGCCGGAATATCCACTTCTGTTATGCGAAGAAGTCCAAAGAGATGTTTAACTTTGGTTATCTAGTTTTGTAGATGGGATTAGCTGACGCTTGATTTCCTTCTAATTATTTGATTTCCATCGAAAATTTGTTTCAATCCCGTCACTTAAAAGTGAGAATAACCTCACTAGCGGCGCGCCATCCGCCCTTCGAGCCGTTTCCTGACCAACTGCTCTTCAATGTTATCGGAAATCGATTCGTATCGATCCGATAGAAACATGCGCGGTGCTTTCCTCTTGCTTCGCTGCGAAAATAGGCACCTAGGCGATTAAATAGGCGTCTCCAAAGAATTTTCTAGAGGGGTATTTTTAATGAAATTTAATTGAATGAATCGAAAATCGTAATTAATTTTAAATGGTCCGTAGCATAACTGCTAAAACCTCCAAGGATCATTTTCTATATCATGCCGCTGTACGCTAAAACCTCGGGGGTGGTTGCCACCCCATCTCGGGGCGGGAATTTTTTATTACATTTTAATTAGGTAAATCAGTGTAAAAAGTAATTCTAAGAAAAAAATGTTTTTGACATTTTCTTTGTAAAACTACTTTTTTAGAGGATTTCTTGAGAATACCTCGAAAAATATGCCTTTAATCAAAAAAACTGTTGATATCAAAATTGTATCTTTTGGTAGCACAAACCAAATTATTTTACTGTAATATCTTTAAGACCAATACAAACCGAGATACGGCATGTTAAATGTTACCTTTTTTTGTCAAATGCATAATTTGAAATATTCAAAGTAAAATAACGGAAAAAATTTGCATTTTTTGAGGAAAACTTAAATAAGCTTTTTTCAAGTATACATTTTTATACATTTATTTTTTACAAGTATACATTTCAAGTATACAAAAACAAAAATTACCACTAAAATGTTAAACCCGTCTGTTAGGCGGTTAGTTAGTGTTTACGCCATTGACTTAAGATGTTAGTACTTAAGGGTTAAGTATATTAGGTCACATGCCCTTCGTTGCTACGAAAAAATACATTCAGTGACACTAATGACAATTAATGTTTTAAAATTATAAAAGTGATGACTTTCAACCGTCAAATTAATATTTATAACAACTGTTTGTTTAATAATTAAACTAAATTGTACTAATTTGTACTTACATATAATTACAATATAATTTTGGTTTTGAACAGTTTTATTCATGAAATAATCGCAACAAATTGCACCCGATCTCTAAAATTAATATAGAATTTTAGATGTCTTGTGCAATTACTACTGATAATGTCATCATTAACTTTACAGAGATGGCTTTTGAATGTTGTTGGATAACTGTTATTTGTATAATTGCAGATTATTAATTCAGTTAATAAATTATGTGATGATTTGTTCACCAACTATATATTCAGTGATTGTAATAATTTATATGTACAACAAAAACTAATACTCAATCGAGAAAAGAGGAAAAGTGTTAAAGTAAAGTGATTTTAAATAATATATTGTTACTATGGAACGCTTAAAATTTTGAACATTTTTAACAAAAAAAATACTTGGATCACAGAATATATCCTGATGTATTCTCTGCCTGGATCTTCCCTAAATAATAAAAAATAAATAATTTTTATTAAGTTCACGTCTTAAATCAATTATTCATCAAATACACTATCAATATTGTTTAATCAACAACTCAAAATATTCCCGATACCATGTCAAATATTTAAAACTTTTACTGTCTTGTCATCATATTCTATTTGACTCAGTGCGTTGTATGACAAAGATAGCGAATGTTCGATTTGAAAAATATCACCACGGACATGGTGTCCATTTTTTTCGAATCCTGAAAATACTAATAAATATTTTTAAAAAATTTAAACGAATAATGAAAGACTAAATTATTATCGAGGGCCGAAAGTCCCTTAGAATAAATAAAAAGTTTCTTTTAAAGGAGATATTTGAAATTAAAAATCACACTATATTTTCTCTTAGTTTTTCACCCTTTTAATTTATAAAAATAGACATTCTAAACATTATAGAAGTTTTCAGGGACTTTCGGCCCTCGGTAAGAAGGTAATCTTTCATTCTCCATTTAAATTGTTCAAAAATACTTATTAGTTTTCTCAGGATTCGAAAACAATGAATCCCCATTTGAATAGCATTGCAGCCGAAAATACGTACCCATCCCCTTAAAAAAAGGTTCTAAAGCAGAAAAAAATTCGCACGCCACCCTTCAGATTGGTTTAAAGGAACATTTTTGAACAGGAATCCGCAAAGAAAAGGAATCAGTAACATTTTTCATACAGGAACGGCCTCACAACCTGTACTAAACATAACACAACTAAAAAGGTGGAGGAATTTCTGAGGTTTATAGAGATAAAGCCTGTTGCGAAAACTGGTCACGTGCGCGTTACAAAAACTGAGGTTAATATTTTTTATTAAATGTACCTGGCTGATGTGTTGGCATAACAATATTCTTTAGAGAACATGTAAGTATATTTCCTTGTACTTTATTCTTACATGCGTATAAAAAGCATAAAATTATTTAAATACTTATTTCGTAAAGTATTTTTGTTATGGAATTCAGAGTTTTTACCTTAACTTTCCGGCTTTGTATTTGTGCGTTGAAGCTTAAAATAAAAATGTTTTTTTTTTTATTTTAGGTAAGAGAAATAAAAGTGGACGTATTCACAATCAGTTTAATATTACCTTGGACGACCGGTTTTGCATACCACAATTCGCTATAATACATCTTAAGATATCTTAAGACAACTAAACGATGCTGTTACATAGGGATGGGAAAAACCTACCGGTTATAACCTAAAACCAGTTTTTTACTTTACAATAATCGGTTTTTCCGGTTGTTTTTTTTTGTTCCGGTTATAACGGGTATTTCGTTTTAAAGTAATAACCGGTTAAAAACCGGATGAGTTTCCTCTGGAAAAAAGAATGAATACAAGGAAAAAACGCAAATTTTTTTATATATTATGGGATCCATAATCTATCCTCACATATTTCCAACGAAACGTCTATAAGCAGACACAAAAGCATCTATAAGCTACAGCTAATACATATTGTTATGATCTGCTTTCTATTACTTTGATTTTAATTGAGTATTTATTTAATTAATCATTGAATTGACGCAAATCATACATAAACAATTAATAAAAAATCTCAGGGTGCCTTTTTGTCATAAAAATTAACTAAAATTAGCTTAGGTTATACTTATCCTTTCTCGTCATAAATAAATAGAAAAATCATAAATAAGCACATACAAATACCTTTATTATCAAAAGCAATGCTCTGAAAATCTATCAATTAAATCTTGTGGGCATAATTGTCCAAATGAAACTTTTACCATATAATTAATCTAATTTAAAGAATATTTATCGCTTTGTTCCTGATACCATTTATAAAATAAACTAAACAAGCAAATTTCGGTATTTGCAAAACTACTTATATTTTCTAATAAATTATTGAAATGTTGGAACCTTAATTCATATGCTTTTACGCAAATATTTTAACTTTTGATTATAAAGAACACCTGCCACATAAGTTATTGACTGACCTTTTTGATTCACACACAATGACGTCTCCTCTTGACCCAAACAGCTCTTCCTTGTTGATTATGTTAGGCTACCAATCAAAGCCCTCTCCGTTCCCAGCATCAATCCAGCAGCATACCAGCATTTTTTTCTCCAAAACACAAGCCAGGCCGCTTTTGACCAGTACTCGTTCAATAAACTCCAAAACTCTCTCCTCTCTCTCTCAATAATAATCTCCTAAGACCCAAGTATCGTTTTTACTTGGTGTCATAAATAATTTTAATAACTATAGTTCTTGTAACTTACTCTCTTGGACTTTACAGAATCAAAGAGGTTTTTCTTCTCAATTTGATTTGTCTCTCGTTCCACTTTTCAGCTACTCTCCACTATCAAATAACCACTAGTACTTGCTTCTGAACTATACGCGAAAACTTTCGACTTCCTTTCTCGGATACCGACCACACAATCCTTTTTCTTTTCCAAAACTGTCTTAACATTTAAACTTCCCTTTCCCCATTCCAAATTGCCAAGCCACTCAGAAACATTTCTCTTTCCACATTCCGCTTTTTCATTCGAAAAACCAGGCATTCTTTCAAACAATACTTCTACTCATCCTAATCACTTTCCGGAAATTATACAAATACTCTTGTGCTTAAAACAAACAGACTTAAAATTCCAAATCTCTCTACCTTTATTTTTCTAAAAACGAATAATTACAGCTACTTGTGGATTTTACCTTCCCGTAACAAACAATCTTTTTAAATTATAATCCGTAATAAATTGTCATTTCACTTCATTGTATTTACAAATGTCTTTAAGTCTTCAGGGAAAAACTCATTAAGGAGAAACCCACTGCGTAAAAGCTACCTTCTACTAAATAGTTACAAATCAATATAAAGGGTGTATCAAATTTATGTGCCCGCGTTATAATTAAAAATTTAAATTTTTACTCTATCTTTGATTGATAAAGTGCTACATAATAATATATTATATTATTCTTCAAACCTGGTATTGGCTGGACGGTAATCACGAATTGGAACGAAATACTAAACTAATTATTCTAGTATAGATCGACTGTATTCATATCAGTGTGTCAAAATTGAGGATTACTGTAAATATGGAACACAAAGGCCACAAAGCTAAAAGACAATACAAGGTCAAATCTATGTCAACCAACGACCAACAACCAGGATATAAGAGCTATTATCTGAAAAGCTAGATTCACTTTCAACCGGATGAGGGCCTCCTTTAAAAGCCACATCCTCGCTCTTGGTATAAAAGTAAGAATGCAGCGATGCTACGTCTTCTCTGTCCTTTTTATGATGTTGAATCGTGGACCTTCAACGAAGATATGTGCATAAAAATTGAAAGTATTTGAGATATTGCTGTACCAGAAAATACTTAAGATCTCGTGGACTGACGAGTCATAAATGAGGAGGTCTTAAGGAGAATAACGAATAACCGAGACCACCATCAAATCTCGCAAGTTACAATATTTCGGACATAATATGAGAAATGAATCAATATGCCGTTTGTATATCGATTATCTTGGTATCGATAAATTATTTCAATAGTATCGAGACTAATAATATTGATACCGATTCGAATGGAGTGTCGCTAACTGCAATGTAAATGTAACATTGTAACCTAATGATTAAAACATTGTAACCTAATGGGTATTGGCTATTGATTAAAAACCGAACACCGGTTTTTGGTATAACCGGTTTTTTTGACCGGTTATAACCGTCAGGTTAAACCGTAAGTAAAAAAACCGGTATAACGGAAAACCGGTGTTTTCTCAACAACCGCCATCCCTGTCTACAAGGAATGCTCAATAGTCATTGGCTTTACTGCGTTTAGACAAATGTAGATGTTTTCTTGAGGAGAACAGATGGAATAATAACAAGAAAAAGAAAAGTGTACGATGGATGTAGTTGTTTGTCTAAAAGATCTTTGTCATAAATGGACCCTTTTTGTCTAGAGCTTTTCAAAAATTTTCAGAATTTTGGTAACATTGTACGATTTTGTTGGATTCACGGTCACACACGATCAAAATTTTTGCCAATAATTAGTCGAATTAGACAAAATCGAACGAAGCCGTAGTGTCGAGGGTGGTAGGCTTAAGGTAGGTAGACCAAGTCCAAATTTTTAAATGTAGGTATTGTCTTTTTGTCTAGACAAATTTATTCCTGTTTTTTTTTTCAATGTATTTTATATAATTTTAACATTTACATTCATGTACTAAGTACACTTGAGAGCAAAGAAATCGACTCACTCGTTAAATTCTAGTATATGCTTATAGACCAGGGCATTTAGCACAAAATCAATAATTTTTTAAATACAACACCTAGAGACTTGAAGTTTTTTGCATTATCTTCAGGATGATGTCAGGAAAAAAGTCTACTATTCAAAAATGGGTGAAAATGCATAACTGCACTCTAAAGTGCATAAAATGCATCCAAAATTGCATAAATATAAAAATAAAGTCAAAATCAGTATACTAAGAAACAAGATTAATTATCTGGGGGGTTTTTGGGGTCACTGAATAAGATTACGCCATCAGAACTGACGTCCGGATCACCTGGTGCCCAAGGTCACTGTAAGAGACGTCATCTTCTGGAATTTCAATGATTTTCGGCATTAAATCGATGCAAACAGATTACTCACGGGTTTTAGGGGTCGCTAAATACGAATATGCCATTAGAACAGACCTCTTGATCACCTGGTGCCGAAGGTCACTGCAAGGGACGTCATCTTCTGGAGTTTCGAGGGTTTTCGGTATCAAATTGATGCAAACGGATTACTTACGGGTTTTTGAGGTCGTTAAACACGAATATGCCATCAAAACCGACTCCCTGTGCACCTGGAGCCCAAGTTCACTGCAAGGGGCGTCCTCTTCTAGAGTTTGAGAGATTTCGGCAATAAATTGATAAAAATGGATTATTCGGGGAGGGGGGGTTTGAGTCGTTAAACACGAATATGCCATCATAACAGACCACCGGATCACTGCCATGAACGTCATCTTCTGGATTTTCGAGGGTTTTCGGCTTAAAATGGATGCAAATGATTTACTCGGGGGGTTTTTGAGGTCGCCAAACACGAATATGCCATTAGAACAGACCCATGGGGCACCTGGTGACCATGGTCACTGCAAGGGACTGACTGTGCTATTCAATTTTCTTACTTATGTATATATAAAATTTATATAAACTTTATTTATATCTAACAATATTTTTTCTTTATTTATTTCCAGATCGATTTACTATATTCTATTACGACAATGTTATTATGCGTTGGCGTTATTATTGATCATCATAATCACTAGATATTCCAGAATCCTTCATCTAAGTCATACTCGTGTTCACCAACCCCAAAAACCCAAAAGTAATTTGTTTGTATGAGTTTGGTACAGAAAACTTTCGAAACTCAAGAAGATGGCGTGCCCTAGGTACCAGCTGGTCCGGTGTCTCTTCTGATCGCATATTCGTGTCCAGCAACCCCAAAAACCTATAAGTAATCGGTTTGCATCAATATAGTACCGAAAAACCTCGCCCAGAGGATGACGCCTCTTGCAGTGACCGCGGGTACTAGGTGCTACGATGGTCTGTTTTGATCGCATGTTCATGTTTAACGACTTTAAGAAACCCCGAGTAATTCATTTTCATCAATTTAATGACGAAATCCCTCAAAACTTCAGAAGATGACGTCTCTTGCAGTGACCTTGGGCACCAGGTGCACAAGGTGTCGATTTTGATGGCATATTCGTGTTTAGCAACCACAAAAACCCTCCAGTAATCCATTTGCATCAATTAAATGCCGAAAATCTTCGAAACTCCAGAGGATGACGTATCCTAGTATCATCGATCCTCGGCACCAGTTACTCCGAAGCTCAGTTTTGATGACATATTCGTGTTTACCGACCCCAAAAAACCAGTGAGTAATCCGTTCACATCAATTTATTGCCGCAAACATTCGAAACTCCAAAAGATTACGTGCCATAGTAGCGATCTTGGGCACCAGGTTCTCCGAAGTTCAATTCTGATCGTATATTCGTGTTTAGCGACCCCAAAAACCCGTAACTAATCTATTTGCATTAATTTAATACCGAAAGCCCTCGAAACTCCAGAAGATGACGTCTCTTGCAGTGACATTGCGCACCAGGTAATCCGGTGGTCTATTCTGACGATATATTCGTGTTTAGCGACCTCAAAAACCCCCCGAGTAACCCGTTTGCCCAATTTGATACCGAAAACCCTCGAAACCCAAGAAGATGACGTCCCTTGCCGTGACCTTGGGCACCAGGTTATCCAGTGGTCTGTTCTGATGGCAGATTCGTGTTTAACCACCTCAAAAATCCCCGAATAGTCCATTTGCATCAATTTAGTGCCGAAATCCCTTGGAACTCCAGAAGATGACGTGCCTTAGTAGCGACTCTGGGTACCAGGTACTCCGGAGGTCAATTCTGATGGCATATTCGTACTTAGCGACCCCTAAAACCGGCGAGTAACGCATTTTCATCGATTTAATGCCAAAAACCATCGAAACTCCAGAAGATGACGTCTCTTACAGTGGCCTTGGCCACCAGGTGATCCGGAGGTCAGTTTTGATGGCGTAATCGTATTCAGTGACCCCAAAAACCCCCCAAATAATAAATTTTGTTCCTTAGTATACTGATTTTGACTTTATTTTTGTATTTATGCAATTTTGGATGCATTTTATGCACTTTACAGTGCAATTATGCATTTACACCCATTTTTGAATAGTAGACTTTTTTCCTGGCGTCATCCTGAACGCAATGCAAAAAACTGCAGGTCTCTAGGTGCTGTATTTAAAAAAATATTTATTCGGGTGTTTTTAGTGCTAAATGCCCTGGTCTATTAGTAATTTCAGGTTGTGTTTTTTAAACTAAAACAACTAGTGCAAAAAATGCTGTACATTATACAGCTTCCAAAAAATAATTGTTTTATGCAAATTGGCAACGTGTTGTAAACTTCGTATTCTTCTGTATGGCATAGGGAATGCAGCAAACATTGTAACGGGCATGTCCTACGCAATTTAGACCTCTATAAATTTGTCGGTGGTCATCTCAGTCGCTTTTAAAACGTTGACCTGTGTGTACACTTCGAATTGTAGTAAGTGAATATTTTACAAAATGGATACTTCACCTGTAAAGGTGGTCCAGGTATGTCGGCAGTCTCAAGAGCTTACTGTATCTACCAGGAGACCGGTAGCTAAGGCCGACGAAAAGATTCGGGTCGTCGACCTGTAATATAAAGAGGGATGATCGATTTATTGTCCTGAATATCTTACGGAATCGGAAAGTGACAGGAGTTGAGATTCAATAATCACTGAGGAATATTAGAGGTGTCATCGTCACTCAGTGGACAGTTAGTCTAGTAAAATAAAATTTCACTATATGTAAAACAAAATGTAAATTCGTACAGGTTGAAACACATTTTATATCAAAGTTTAGGTGGGTACAAAAGATACTTTTAAGAAAGTATCCAAATCATACAAGGGGATCATTGTTTAAATAATTAAAAAGGGGTCATTTTTGCAAAAAAAATTACTTTTTTAACTGCTGAGGTCATTCAATTACCAATGAAGGTCTATAGGATTATTTTCTGAAAAGCTAAAGGGTTAATCTTTCACATTTAACTTACTAAATTAAATTTGACTCCCTATTTATTTAAATAATTATACATGAAACTTTAAAAGCAAATTTGCAAAAAATTATTTTTAGCGTTTTAAATAAGCACTATAAAATATCTTATTTTACAGGAGAAGTTGCACTATATTATCAGTATTAATAAAAAAAAATTTGTCCAAAAATATTTAATATTTTTTGAGGTATTGAATTTCTTTATTAAATGTTACTCTATTATCAATTGCACAAACGCGGTTGTTGCCAAAGAAATATTCACCTGTATTAAATCTTATTAGTTTTATTTTTATGTATATTTTCGATAAATGTATTGATAAATTCAAATTTCAATTAAACTTCCCCCTAAAATGACATTTGAAAATTATTCAAATTTGTTTATAATTTGTTTTTTTAATAACGTCGCGGGGATTAAATATTTTGAAATGCCGTTTTCATAATTGGGTTTCTGGGAATTTTTCACTAATTAACAAATTTTTTTGTCTTTTTTCCTCTTCTTTTTTTTTTTCTTGGAGTTATATTACTACGGGCCCTTTTAGGGTTAAGTTTCATTAAGAATGTCGAATCTCTAAGTTATAGATTCTAGACCTAAAAATATTAAGATTGGTCTAAAATCAGTTAAATAAAATGTGGCTGGTAACTGAGTTACAGGGTGTTTAATTTAAAAATTAAAAATTATTTTTACCAAGTACTTTCAAACTATTTGACACATCCTTATCATACTTGTCAGAAAGTGTGGGTACTATACAGTCTACTAAATTGTGACAAATAAAAGTTTCTACCTACTACCAGAGACGTACGACAGGGGATAGTTAATGGTTGACCCTTTCCAAATTCTACGCCACCGAGGGAATTACTATTTTAGCGAAATTTTTAGATTCTCCAATACTTTATATGTAAATAATATACTCTTTACTGGTAACGATTAAGTCATCAGTTTTCGAGATATTGGACGTTAAAAATGAAACGGCATAGTTATTTTGATTCATTCATTCATTCATTTTAAACTTCCGATATCTCTCAAACTGATGACTTTATCGATACCAATAAAGTTATTTACATACAAAGTATTGGAGAATCGAAAAATTTCGTTAAAATAGTAATTCACTCAGTGGCGTAGAATTTGGGAAGGGTCAATCATTCACTATCCCCTGTCGTACGCCTCTGGCACTAGCTAGAAACGTTTATTAATCACAATTTAGTAGGGTGTATAATAGCCACACTTTCTGCCAATTATGATAAGGATACGTTAAATAGTTTTAAAGTACTTGGTAACAATAATTTTTAAATTTTTAAATAAAGTAACTCAGTAAGTAGCCACATTTTATTTAAGAGATTTTAGTTAAATCTTAATATTTTTAGGTCTACAATCTAGAACTCATAGACTCGACATTCTTAATAAAATTTAACCCTAAAAGGGCCCGTAGTAATATAACTCCAAGGAAAAAAAGAAGCAGAAAAAACGACAAAAAAATTGTGTTAATTAGTAAAAAATTCCCAGGAACCCAATTATGGAAACGGCATTTTAAAATACTTAATCCCCGCGACGTTATTAAAAAAACAAATTATAAACAAATTTGTATGATTTTCAAATGCCATTTTAGGGGGGAGTTTAATTGAAATTTGAATGTATCCATACAATTATCGACAGTATACATAAAAATAAAAATAATGAGATCTTAAGCAGGTGAATATTTCTTTGGCAACAACCGCGTTTTTGCAATTGAAAATATAGTAACATTTAATAAACAACTTCAATATCTCAAAAAATATTAAATATTTTTTGACCAATTTTTTTTTGCTTAATACTGGTAACGTAGCGCAACTTAGTCTGTAAAATATGATATTTTATAGTGCTTATTTAAAACGCTAAAAATAATTATTTGCGAATTTGTTTTTTAAATTTTATATACAATTATTTAAATAAATAGGGGGTCAAATTTAATTTAGTAAGTCTTATGTGAAAGATTTACCCTTCAGCTTTGTAGAAAAAATCCTATAGACCTTCATTGATAAGTGAATTACCTCAGTAGTTAAAAAAGTGTTTTTTTTTTGCAAAAATTACCACTTTTTAATTATTTAAACAATTGTCCCCTTGTATGATTTGGATACTTTCTTGAAAATATCTTTTATACCCACCTAAACTTTGATATAAAATTTGTTTTAACCTGTACGAATTTACATTTTGACCTTTTTTTATTTTATTAGGCTAAGTTAGGAAAGGCTTTAAGCTTAACCTTTAACTACACGCGCTGGCGTATTTTGTACGCCAGATATAATAATTCTACTGCAAATTTATTTAAAAATTTAATTTTTGACCTTGTTTATCTCTCTAACCCATCACTGGAATGTGCTTTACAATTTGGTTTTAGTTTCGTTATAATCGGCGTTCTGGGAAGATCGTAATTTACAGTTTATTATTTGTTGTTTCCGGTGGTGGACATTATACGCCACAATTATATTAATAATAGTAGTAATATAAGTACATATTTCAATTGTTTTTTAGTCATTATGGCACAAAATATATTTTTCTTTATAAACAGTACTTTTTCTCCTGTCAAAAATCACATTTCAAAAAATTTTTTATTAGTTATTTTATTTATCATGGAATCCAGTTATTCCATGATTCCAGTTATAAATCCCAATTGGCTTACTGAGAAGGAACTCCATGTATTCACTGATGCCGAATAAGGTTTATAACAAACAAAAGTGTACTAAAAAAAATATATATAAACAAATCCGCTGTTTTTAGGTGTATTTTCTTGTGGCGTACAAAGTACGCCACGCGTGTAGTTATGTTATAACTTGATGCGCGGGTAGTTAAAGGTTAAGGATTAACATTAACGTTTCGAACTTTACGCGATCTCTCCTTAGGTACCCAACAAACATTTTAAGTTGATTTAACGTTTCATCAGCTAATTTTAGAAGCTTGCATGTTGAACAAAGGTAGTCGATTAATTTGTTTATGCATCTGTTCAGTTTCTAAACAGGCGAAAAAGGAGAAGATAATCAGCTTAAAGCTGAATAAAGTAGCATTTATAAGCGCTTCTTCAACTTTTATATGGCTATTCATATTGCTACTGTACCACTTCTGCAAAATGAAGAAATACTTATTCAGTTTGTAAACAGCTTTACTTTCAGCCTTTGTTCAGCTGCTTTTGACCAATTTTCACGTGTTATATAATTTGTTTCCTTGCTGAAAAGTAGCTTTTGCAGATATTATACAGTCTATTTTTCAACTCTTCTTCAGCTTTTTATGAATAAAACAAAAATGTTTTTTTTATATATTTATTACGATTTATTATCGACATTAGCTTTCTTTTAACTTCAATTTCACACTTATTTTATTATTTTATTTAAAATCGTAATACTTACTTTTTTTATTTTATAGTGTCTTCTGTGCGATTTGAACTTGCTACCTTTCGATCCATATATCACTGCCTATCCCACTGAGCTAATCTGGCACTTACCAAAAATGTGTATTTTATTGTATAAATGAAAAGCTTTGGAAGCTGAACAACAGCTGAAATAAATTTGAAGAAGCGCTGTTTATTTGTCGAACAAAAGCTGAAAATAATTATCGGAATTTTAGTTGAATAACTTCTGAATACTTGCTACAAAAGTAAACAACGCCACATTCACTAAATTTTAGCTGAATTGAGATTGATTATTAGCAGAACAAAACACTCCTGGGATTTACCGCGAAAATACTGTCTTGTCTGTAAACGGAGATCAAAATTTATTTGTTTTTCCTATTTTTATAGTGATTTTTGCGTAAGTTTTAAGTCAAAATGAATAATTGTAATCCAGGTAAGTACGTTGTTTATTATTTATTCTTTAAGTATATAAAGTGTTTGTAAAAATGGATATTAATAATTATCAATATTATACATTTAAAAAAACATTTATACATTTAAACAAAAATTATGAGAATAAATGTAGCACTTGATAACATTCCCCCTTTTCTTAATTTCTGGCTGTAAACTTGTCTTTTTTGTATCATTGCTCAATATTAAACTTCTTTCGCCAATTCTATTAACAATTTGATGCAAACTGTTATATATTTCCTTGGCGCAATAATTTTTTTAGTTGAAATAATGTATTCTCAAAATGGTACGTAGATATTGTAAAAAGTTGTCCAAATCTATTAACATCATCAACCACATGTTCTAAGTTATAAATGTTGCTTGTAATAAATTGTACGCCATAAATAATCTTAAAATCATCTATATATTTTTCAAACATTAATTGGGCAACCGAACGATTTTCAGCATACATGTCAGAAGAACATATTCTAACAGCAACAAAAAGAAGTAAAAAATGTTTATAAACGTCAGTGTTCAACACATCTTTTAAAATAACAATTCCAATATAATTAAGAAAATTGCGCCATTCTACTCCTTTCCAGTATGCCAGGCAATCTAATCCTCTTGTGGAACGATGAATTTCAGATGGAAGTTTCACAGATATTAAATGTTTGGAGATCCTCTCAATATCACGAGCACATAGCTTACTTGAGAAACCCATAGAACCATCTTTCCATCCTGTTAGACAACGCTTCATCACACCTAGCTCTAAAAGATGTAGTTCATCTGCTACTATAAAATCCTGCACCATGTCAACTTCGGAAATTTTCAAAATTGGTGACTCTTGCCCTTTATGGTGCTTACCATAATGTTTACTTCTGAATTTTGCATCAGTTCTAAGAGGACATTTTATATCAGGAAATACAACAGTTCGAGAAAGATAAGAATATTCGCCTTCAGTAGTGCATTTAAGGCATCCATTAATCCCATTGAAATTGACTACACCTGTAAAATAAACTAGTCAATTTAAGCAATAATTAAAAAAAACAGATACCTTTAATAAATGCCCGTGCAGGTGAATCGCAGATAAAGCATCTAATTTTTATGTGAATCATATGCCCATTAACACAGAGTCCATTTGATTGCAGCCGCTTAACATCCTCAACAAAAGGCTCCAAAAATTCCTTTATATCTAGAGGCTTGTTATTTCCATGGAAAATGCCAACAATCATAGGTTGTATATCAGGCATTTCATATATGCTACATAAAATTGGCCAAAACTGACGTTTGGAACTTTTTTTTATATTGGCAACCCATCTATATTTACATTGAGCTGTATTAACATGTCTTTTGACAAGTTTTTAAAAGTGTTCGTTAGACAAACGTCAAGACCTTGATGCCAATAATATTCTCCACCCTGTATAACTTTACAACTTTTTTTCGTATTTTGTGGCGTTTTTAATAATGTTCTAGCATCGATAAATAAACTAGAATCATACTGTCTCTTGATTATTTGTAGGAGATCTTTTAGAGCTGCATGTGTAATATTATGTCGGATTGCCCAATTTCCTAATTCGGTACTTAAACAAGGCAATAATTGCGTTTCAGTATCTTCTGTTTTAAAAATGTCTTCATCAATAAACTGGTCACCATCATCTGATGTTTCACTGGTTTTCATTAGATTATCGTCAAGATCACTTGATGTGCTAGAAATACACTCCTGTTCTTTAGAACCTATGTAACAAATTATTTTTTATTTAAAATATACTCACAAAATTAAAACAAAATTACCTGATCCTGATGCTGTGTCGTTAGCTTTTGAATGAGAAGAAACACTACTTGGTGCATATAGATTTTTTAAAAACTCTTCATAATTTGAACGGTTTACCTTTAATTTTCGGTAATAATGGCCAGATTTTTTTATTTTTTTTAAATTTTGAATTGATTTTTTATCCATATTTTTTAAATATTAAGTAAAGCACAGTGTATATCTTTTATCTAAATAATTAAAATTATATAGCAAATATAAGCAACTGTATAATACTTAATAATCATCAGCTGCAGAAGCCATTTTTCATCGAACTTAAGTATACACCTTTTGCAACGAATATGAACGATTTAATTAAATTAAGCTCCTTTTCAGCTTTATATCAGCTTTTATAAAGTTGCTGATTAAAAGTACTTACAAAAGTTCTGGACAAGCACTATTTCAGCCCAGAATATAACTGAATAGAGAAGGTTGAATAATGTATTATGAACTGACTTAAATAGCGCTTCCCCAGCCTCTTGTTCAGTTTTTTTTACATTATTGATCAAAAGTAGACAAAAATTCTGCAGCAGCGCTAGTTCAGCTTAGCATTCAGCTGAATAAGAAATGCTGAATACTATAATACAAAGTGCCTTAAATAGCGCTTCTCCAGTCTAATATTCAGCTTAAGTCAATTGGCTGCAAAAGGGCTTACAAATAACCTGAAGCAGTGTTTGTTCGACATATTAAACAGCAAAATAGCTTAAACAGCCTTTGTCACTTTTATGCCACTACTAATCAGCTGCAGTACTCAGTATTTAGCTTGACCAGCTATTATATGTTTGTTGGGTAACTCTCATCATGTGGTACCCCATTTAGAAGATTTTGAAATACTGGTAACAAAAATCTATAATACTTTAATACTTTTTAAGAATGCAGGCGCACAATTTAGATCCAATGCTTTTGAAATAAATCCATCTTTTTCGATCCTGAGAAAACTGATGCGTATTTTTGAAAAATTTAATTGCAGAATAAAAGATTACATTATTACTAAGGGCCGAAAGTCTCTTAGCATAGACAAAAGGTTTCTTTTAAATGATGTATTTGAAATTATAGACCATACCAAATTTTGTCTTATTTTTTACCCCTTTAACATATTAAAATAAATATTATAGAAATTTTCATGGACTTTCTGCTCTCGGTAATAATGTAATCTTCCTGTGTTTAAATTTTTCGAAAATACTTATAAGTAGAGAGCGGAATATATGCAAAGTGCATATAGATGCATATATTGCATATTTTCAGACAACAAACACAACATTGCATATTTAAGCTACTAAACACGATTTATTTTGAATATTTTAAAAATAAATTATATAAAAGTTTAAAATTTTCCTCTCTTAGTTGGAATTTTATAACTTCGATATGAACGAGCTCGTTATTTATCTATCTATCGCTCAATATTATCTATCTGGACTTTTCCATTACCACCTGAATTTAACAATTATGGGTGTTCCCAGAAAAATATTATTTTATTAGCGTAGCAAGTTGTAGGTACCTACCTGCTTTTAAGGGTCTAATATTTATTTTGTCAGTTTCCGGCTAACATTTGTTTAACCCGCCGTTACACGCGTCTTCTATTGTGACGTGGTTGCACGCGTATGAGCGTCGCCCTCACCTACATCAATTCGACTTATTTCGAGAAAGAATGAATGTCAACATGTATAAATATAAAATGGGTTGTACTCACATATTATAGAAAGACTCATAAACCAATTTTTTTTATTAATTTAACAAAACAAAAGTAAAAATAATATAGATCAAAAACAAGTTTTCTTAATTTTCAATTTCAGCAAGCCACTGAAGAAATTAACGTTCTTTACGCGAATTGATTTTACTAAAAATACAAATTAAAATTAACAACTGTTCTGAAGCTATTTCTTTGTGGCATTTATGTAATTAACTATTAATATTTTGTATTTTGATAACGACGTCCGAGGTGGAATTCGAAACGTCAATAAAATTAATTTTTCAAGTTAAATTGTGGCTTATTTCCCAATTAGAATAGGTAAATTTAAAAATGGGTTCTTAACCAGTGGCGCACCTAGAATTTTCCTTTGGGGGGAGGGGGGTTTGCTTGGGCACCGAAAGTTTTTTGTATTATTTGTGAAAGACAAGTTACATTTTCCTACCTTCTTTTATATATATTTCTATATGCTCTGGGTGGGATTTTAACCCCCAAAACTCCCCCCCCTCGGTGTGCCACTGTTCCTAACCTAATCCAAACAATAATATTTTAATTAAACCTACCTAAATATTAAATAAAAACCTAAAAGTTTCTTTGAGATAACAGAAACGTGATTTCACCGTGATTGCACGCGCAGTGAGGAATTCCCTCACCTGAAGAGGGATGTCTCTTCTTTCAACTATCACACAGCACACTCACCGCCTGAAATATTCTATAACTTTTTCATACCCTCTCATGAACCATGCTAAAGGCATTCCTGGGTGCTTAAGGTTATCGTATTAGTTTACACAATTTCATTGCTTATAAACAAATATGGTGAGGGATTCCCTCATAGCGCGTGTAATCGCGGGTTAAAGTAAACGTTGTATCGGATTTAGTGTTTTTAAAGTTATTGGTATATATTAAATTTAAATATGTCTACCATTCAAGAAAGTGCTTGGACAAAGTGAAGACAAAGTATTTTGCAAGGCCTGTTCTAAAATCGTAAGTTACATTCATTTTCACATTTCATTTTTTAAATGAGGAACTGACAAACAAAAGCATCATGTCCCACAAAAGAAATTTTTCTGGAAAGAGTGTTTTTATTCGACAAATTCGCTTTTACTTCTATAAAGACGGACATAGAGAGAAGCATCAAAATACAAATTAGTTTACTGCCTAAATTAAAATATTGTCCTATAACATCAGTAGATATAGAACGAACTTTTTCTGTGTCCAAACACGTTTTTAGTGATAGAAGGCAAAAGTTGCTAGTTGAAAATTTTGAAAAATATTTGATTATAAATTCATACTATAATTTAGATTCTTAATTTAATTATAATATCAGTTTTTGTGTGTAATGTCATTTGTTTTTATGTGAAAAATAAATATGTATTAAACAAATGTAGGTTGAATTTTTTAAACATAAATGTTTATATTTAATATATTGTTTTAGTTTTTAGTATTTTTAATATGCATTTGCATATTTAGACAAATTTAGAAAAAATACCTGCATATTTGTAGTAAAAGTAATCCATATAATATATGCGCATATTTTGGTAATGTTTTCTTGCATATATTCCGCTCTCTACATAAGCTTTCTCAAGATTCGGAAAAAATGAATGTATTTAACCCATTAGCGCCGAGATTAATAAATTATTGATTTTGTATTATTTTTTGCAATATTATTAATGAACTGTGTTTAAATAATAAAAAACTTCATAAAATATTTTTTCTGAGATATTTCAGTTCTGAGATATAAAGTGTTGCCTTAAAGCAACGCTAGGCGCTTACACTACCTAGTTTTTGTTGAAAATATTAAACCAAAAAATTAAAGCATTTGGGATACAGTAAAGTAGGCAATAAAACAAAAATAGATAGTTATTCATAAAAAAATGTAATTCGGTGTGATTAATTATAAAAATTTACACTATCGAGAGTGAAACGGTATAAAACAAGAAGTACATAGTCCAATATCACATTTTAAACACATTGTTCTAAAGATAGATTTACATGTTTTAGACGCACATCTTCTATTTTTCCCATCTGGAATGTACTGTATCAAATGATTGATGGTGTCAAAACGAATGTCATCCGATACTCGGCTATCGACAGATGCTGTCAAAGAAGCCGACGCGACGCGACGGTCTTCCACTTCCTTTACTAAGTACACTATACTTCGCTAAATATGTGCTTACAAGTCTGCTCCCTTCAGCCATTGAGGTTGATTTCGAGGCTCAAGAAGTCTATCTGAAATCCAATTTTTTACTTCAGAATCAAAATTATGGTCACGGCCAGGAATGTCTTCATTCTGTATATAATCTTCCTTCAAACCAATTCTTTCATTGTTTGGTAGTCGTATTTTTGCTCCGGTACGTAATTGACGGGATAAAAGGTTATCTACCAGCCTAAAAATGGTAGGTATTAACATTACATTACACTACTAAGGCCATACGTTTTTATTATAAAAGATTTGTTTATATTATATCACTACATACCCTCCTCCATCTTCATCTCCTGAATCCTCGTCAGTGTCTACATTTGTATCTGGAGGTTCGACAAAAATATCGCCATCTATTAGTTCATCATTATAAATTATATCAAGGGATTGAGCAAGCGAAAAACCTCGTCTAGAACAAACATGATAAAATTTAAAATATAGGTAGTACAAGCGCCTAGCGTTGTTTTAAGGCAACAGCTGGGTTACAACAGGCACTGACAAGTAGTTATTGATCAATTCATATAAATTATTTAAAATTTGTTTTGTTAGAATTATAGTCAACACAAATTTAACATATATAAATAATAAGTTTCATTTATATCGAAATTATGGTACTTACTCAAATCGAGTGTCCATTATTTTCAAGTTCTAATATTATACTCAACTTCAAATGCACCAAACTAACAAACAGTTCTTAACACCGCAAATAGATACTCATAACTTAGTGTGGGCGATTATGGTTGATGGAATTTGCAGGGTCACACCTCTTTTATGACTGTCCTATGACTTCAAGCTCCTCCCAAATACAGGCATGTCTGCCGTTGCTTTAAAGCAACGCACGGCGCTAATGGGTTAAAACGCATCGGACCCAAATTTTGCGCCTTAACTTTTAAAAAGTATTAAAGTACATATTTTTGTATAATTAGTATGTACTAAAGAGTAATGTAATAGAGTACTAAAGCACACATTTTTGTAATCAATTTTTCAAAATCTTTTAAATGAAATATCACATGATGTACATTACCATTAAAAAATCATATTTATGACTGTCACATGAAGAGAGATCGCGTAAAGTTCTAAACATTGATACTATAATAACTATGATTATTTTAAAAATCGACCTGTATTAGAGTTTTGATTATGTGCTAAAATTAAATAAGTTAAAGGAAGGGGGGGGGGGTAATACTTGTTCCAGCGCACTGTAAATTAATATGCATTGAGGAATCAATCCAATTAATACCTATGCATTGATGATATAATCCAGTCTCTACTTATAATAAACAGAAATATCATTCATTTAATCAAGTTTAATTCGTACCAACAATGTTTAGAAACAACATTATTTACTACCACCTACTACTTAATATCAATATAAAACATCACCCCCACGTCATATTTTTTATAGTATTTGCAGTCTATATATACCTATAAACGATTTTAAATTGCTGCGAAATCATTTCAGAATAAGATAAGTTCTTTCTTTAGGAAGTATTTATTTTTATGTGCATGACAGGTTCGAAAACATTTCCTCAAACCTACGCAAAAAGGCAAAGAAACAAAATTTAGCAATCTCGTTTTTACTATATTTTTAAAGAGCGTAAGAAAAATTCTTGATTTTAAAAGCGAATGAAAGCATAAAATGTAGTGGGCGGATAAATACAGGGTGATTCAATGGTCTGATAAAGCTTAACAAAACAGTTGTCAGAAAGGATACTGAACAAGTTATATCCAAAAATTGAAATCTCCACCTGTTTAATAGTTACTTATGATATAAGTGTTAAAAGTACACGTTTAAGGCACGCATGTGAAAGTTACTCGCTATCGCTCATTCTGCAATTCACATGAGTGTCTTAAAAATGTACTTTTTAACACGCATATCATACAATATTTTTTCTACAAACGTAATTACAGGACAATATCTACAAAAACTTTTACTTGAACTTGACACATTCCATTTTTATATTTTTTTTAACATTACATTAAAATTGTCTATACGGTCAATACGAACTGCAGTGCCTTAAAAATATTTTAAAGCACTAGTGCCTTAAAGTAGCATTTTTAACGCTCGTATGGAGTTCTAAAAATTGCAATTTTAAGACGGTTTTAGAAAAAATAATTTTTGATGTTACAGAGTGGTTTATAGTATCGAGGTAGACATATTTAAATAAAATAGCTATAATGTATTTTTTGAGTACTTTCAACTGTTTTACTAGACTATAAAGTAATTTAAAATATTTAAGATATTTTGTTGTGGAACCGCATTACCATGGTAAACCAGGACTTTATTTCTTCTTCTTCTTTAAATGCCGTCTCATTTAAGGAGGTTGGCTATCATTAGCGCTACATTCACCTTTAATAGTGCTGTTGAGCTTTAAACAGTTCAACAGGGTTACAATTATTGTACCACCAATCGTTTCAAATTTTTTAGCTATGACATACATCGTCGATTATGCTTATTCTTTTTCAGTATATTTCCGTGTATAATGATCTGCAGTAACGCTTATCTCTCACCTCTTACGACATGACCCAGATACTGCAACTTTCTTATGTATGCAAGCCAAAGCTCTTAAATCAGGAAAAGAAATACATGCATGTTTCATAGATATGAAAAAAGTTAAAGTACCTATGTCTTCACTTCACTGCAGCATCCATCTTTTTTTATTTTATTAAGTTCCATTTAATTTACAATCAGTTATCACTGGTAACAATAAGTAAATTTTATGACAATTATTAGAAGAACAAATGACATGTAGGAATTCTCTCCAGTGAGAGGCTTCCTTTAACATATAATTAACAAACAAAGTTAATAATGTAGTGGTAAATGTTAATTAATTTTATTTAAATCTGTTTATTAAGTCTGTAGGCTTAAAACGCTTTAGTCGACGCACTTCATCGTTGACATTAAACAGTTCGCGCACTAAGTGATTAGAGTGAGCACTAGTTTTTTTTTGTATTTTTCACTGTACTGTGTGACTTCAGATTTTATGGATTGAACTTGGAGGTCTTTTTCTATTATGTTGTTTGAAACATACCACGGAGCATTGGTTATAATTCGAAGAACTTTATTCTGGAATCTTTGTAGGATTTCTAGGTTTGAATTGCTAGCAGAACCCCATAATTGAATTCCATACGTCCATATTGGCTTCAGCACGGCTTTATATAATATTAAGAGCTTATTTGTGAGATTTAATTGTGATTTCCTGCCAATAAGCCAGTAAAGTTGTCTTAGTTTGAGACCCAATTGTTTTCGTTTTGTAAATATATGTGTTCTCCATGTTAATCTTCTGTCAAGTTGTAAACCTAAATATTTGACTTCATTTCTCTGAGTAATCATTTGATTATTTAATAACATTGCTGGACATATACCTCTTTTTGGTGTAAAGGTAACATGGACTGATTTGGTCTCATTAACTCGAATTTTTAATTTTTTTAACCATGCTTGGATATTATTAAGGCTGGCTTGTAAGTTGCTTGAGGTAGTTACTGGATCATGATGTGAGGCGAGTATTGCAGTGTCATCTGCGAAAGTTGCTGTTAC
This sequence comes from Diabrotica virgifera virgifera, assembly GCF_917563875.1. NCBI lineage: Eukaryota > Metazoa > Arthropoda > Insecta > Coleoptera > Chrysomelidae > Diabrotica > Diabrotica virgifera. The sequence goes on from NC_065449.1 coordinate 40,961,267, forward strand.
TGTAGTTCTTGAAGTTGGTAGATCTGCAGTAAAAAGCTGGTACAGCATTGGTCCTAACACGCTGCCTTGCGGTACTTCTGATTTTATTTGTTATAATTCTGAATATTCTGAATGATATTTAACTGAAAAGAATCTGTCAGATAAGTAAGACTTTAGAAGTTCATAATACGGATGAGGCAATAGGTTTTTTAGTTTATAGAGTAGACCTTTGTGCCAGACTTTATCATACGCTTGGCTTATGTCAAGAAACGCTGCTGAGCAATATCGCTTATTTTCAAAGTCGTTGCTGAAATGTTTTACTAATCTATGGACTTGCTCTATGGTTCCATGTTCTTATCTAAACCCAAACTGATGTTCTGGTATGAGATTTTTGCTATCTAGTATTGGCTTGATGCTTTTCACTATTAATTTTTCCAGCACTTTGGAAAGCACAGGCAGTAAACTTATTGGCTTATGTGATGTTAATTCCTCTACTTTTTTTCCTGGTTTTGGGATCATAATTATAACTGCCATTTTCAGTTGTTGCGGAACAGCATCCATCTGGCTTGCAAATTTTAGAAGCCTTGGAGGTGTCACCAGGGAAATGGACCAATAAGTTTTCAATGTAAAAATCTTTTAGTAATATTCTTAATATTTTTCAATATTATTAATGTTGCTATTATTAGGATTGAAAACTTTACCTTTCAATTGCCAGATGACGCTAGTCACCTAATCCATACACGTCAGTTGCAATGTGGGGATAAACTTTCAAGGTTTGGTCACTTCGAGCAGGGAGCAGCAGGCCTACGCCTCTCCGATGATGACTCCAATAAGAATCGAAAATCGTCGATTCAGAGGGATGGACTGCGCTCCGTATTCTAATTGAAAAATAAGATTGTTTTGCCTTCGCATTGCAACTGAATAAAAATGATATACATTTTTATTTTAGTTAATATGGAAAAAGCTTTCGACAGAATTCAAAAAGAAGATATTTGGAAAATACCAGAGAAGAGAAAAATTGAACAAGATCTAACAGGGTGCATCCAGAGTTTATACGAAAAAACGAAAAGCTATGTTGTATCCTGAGCACACCTGAATGCAAACACAAATGGAGAAAATATAATGTAGGATATTTGGAGTTGAGAATAACAGAACTACGCTACGCAGACGACCTGGTGATCAATGGGGAGCCAGAAAAACAATTACAAGAAATAAAATCCACGAGGAAAATAAAATTCCTGTAGCTGGCTGTATACCATAAATCACAAAAAATACAAGATCCTTTGTAAAAGGTATATTTAAAATACCCCAATAAGGGTTACATCACAAAACAAAACGTTTTCGGATTAATAAGTAATCCATCATCAATGTTACGCCCTAAAATAGTAAGTATAACCTAATTAATATTAGAAAATATGATAAAAGTTGACTAAGGTTAAGAATTGACACAGACCATACTTACAATAGCATGCATGCGTGAGCCACCAAAACGTTATGGGTGAAAACCCTTTGAAAGTTGTAAGATATTAAATGATACTACAAATTATTGATAATGATGATCGATGTTGCAAATATTTCTGGATATAACCCAGGGCAACACAGGACTCTAACCCACGTGGATATGATTTGCAAGGAATGAACCTTACATATTGAAAATTGAGTGTCAACTGAACTGACAGGTAAAAGAACTTCAGAAATATGTCAGTGACAGATTAGATTGTCAATGCAACGTTATGAACTATTTTGTTACTTCAGCCAATGAAATTTAAAGTTTATGTCGATGTTAAAATTAAACATTATCAAATATCCATATATTGGTGTTAAAACTATATAAAATTATATAGTTAAAGTTGTGTAATATTTGACGATTAAACATATGAATATGTCAATAATTGATAAATAGGTACTACGAGTTATGCAGTCAGCAACAAATTAATCTCGTAATGGTGATATACTCAGAATTTTTTTGAAAGGCCTATTACGCAATGCGTCTAGGATATCAGAATTTGTTTAATATATACAAAATGTACAATTCTAAGATAATGATTAAGGTGTGAGTGTTTTGGTGACTGATAATTTGATCTAAGTTGTTGAGTACAGATGAACTTGAAAAATTGGAAAGTGATGGTATATTTCGTTTGGCTGAAGAAATTTTGTAGTTATGTGCGAAAGAGAATGAGACTAAAAACACTTGATAAGACTGATAACCCAAGAGACTCAACCACAGACCGACCCAAAACGAATGGATGAATAATTCTAACAATAAAAAACTGAAAACGTTTGTTTTCTATACTTCCACAAAATTTATTATATCTAAGTGACTACAGCTGTTTCGGCGGAGTGCCTTTCTCCGCCTTTCTCCGAAAGGCACTCCGCCGAAACAGCTGTAGTCACTTAGATATAATAAATTTTGTGGAAGTATAGAAAACAAACGTTTTCAGTTTTTTATTGTTAGATAAAATGAACTTCCATCAAGTAACGGTCGAATCCATCAATTATGGATGAATAATTATTCATTAAATGATATTATAATAGAAAGAAAAACAAGGAAAGATAAAATAAAAAATCAAACCTTTAGAGAAAATCTGAAAATACACCCAGCTACAACAACAACCGAACAAGGACAACTTAGATGGCTCGGACATGTACTGAGAAGAGGAGAAGAAAAATAGTAAGACAGATATATGAAGCTAGACATATGGGAAGAAAGAAGAGATGAAGACCAAAAAAGACGTGGACAGAAAAGAAGTAAGGGAAGCGGCCGACAAAAGAGGAATAAAATTGGAGGAAACAAAAGCATTTGCCATGGATAGAAGGAAATGGAAGGAAATGTGGAAGAAAACGACGGAGAACCTAACTCCGTAATAACTCACACCGAAAAGTAGACGAGTTCTGGATTAACTAAATACGTAAGTATGCAAGCCAATAAAAAGAGTAAGAAAAAGAAAAATAATTAAATTTTTTTAGTTGTATTTGATATCTTCTTTTCCATGTTCATTCCTTTTGAAACGCCGTTATTAGGAAACTTACCGACTTATTTCTAAAATTCTTCTATAAGCCATCTCAAATTATTCTATTGTATTATTTATGTCATTTTAGAGCATCCAAGTCTCATTCCATGTAACACAGAAAATACATATTATTTAGTATTCGTACTTTGAGACTCAGATCATTGCTTCAAAGTAATTTTGTCATATTATTGAATGTTAAATTATGGGCATTGCTTATACGTGATTCTGTTTATCTTTGGAACATCTTTTAACCTTTTGAAAAAGTTCGTACCTAATCTATAACGGCTCTTGTTGTTTCGTATTTGTAATGGTCAGGAATTCCGCCTCTTTGATATTTAACCCCTTTGCGCCGGACCGTCATACGGCAAGTCGCACCTATATACGGATTCGCGCACCGTTATCAGTTAAAATAAAGTATCACACTAAAACTAATTAAAAGTGGGTTTCCCCATCTCTAGATTAGAGTGAGAACAATCGGATCGAACAAAAATACCTTGAATATGATGCAGACGGCTGCACCGCCGCGCCGCGCCGTATATGGCGAACGCAAACTCATGATGCACTCGTGTGCATCACCGTACGTAGCGGACAGTCAAGCATGATGCACACGGGTGTCTCACCGTATGGAAGGGGTTAACCTTTGGATGACCAAGGGGGGTAAATTTGGACCCTAGCGTATGTTTTTCTTTAATAAATTCAAAAGGAGATATCCCCATATTTTGAAAAAAAATTCCCTATATTTTACGAATAAAAAATATATTCTGAAGTTGATGTTTAGTAAAATACCGTCTATTATGTGGAATTCCAAGTAGTTTTACACTGCGCGTTATCAAAATCTATTTTTAAACTGTGGTGCCTGTTATGTACAAATCATGACATATCTGTCCGCTACAGTTAGTCATTATTATTATTTCCTGGCGTATATTATTATAGTTTCTTAGTATTTTGTGTACATATAAGATATGGCCCGCAAATACCTTACTGAGGCTGAGTTACAGGAAATTGTTACTGCTAGCGATTTTTATGATGACATAGAGGATGGAATAGTATTCTTTTTCTCATGAGCATCTTTCAGTGCGTCACAGTTTTTCGATTTCTTTTTAACGCATTAAATTGTATGTGACAGACAAAAAAGGAACGTCTGTGATTAGAGACATTTATAACATTTATTTTAGTTGTCGATAGATGGCGCTATAATCGAAAAAAAAATTATTTACGAATTATATAATATATCTACGAATGTAATCTGTACAATTTATAAGACTATACAAATCAAACAAAATACCATTTTATAAATGCAATAAACACAATTGATTTGTTTTTCTGCCAAATTGCAAATAAAATGTGAGAACTGTCAGATTTAATTAAAATGTCATGTTAGAATAAATGTTATACGTAAATGTGTATTATCACGGACTAACGTTTTTTTCTATCATTTGTGACGCACTGAAAAATGCTCATTAAAAGGACTTTATCAGAAAACGAGGATGTATTGTTAGATGAAGATTTAAATCCTAAAAATATTCATTCCAGTGTATTAAATAGTGTGATGTTATGCCTTCTGGTCCCAATTAATTAAAACTCAGGTTTTCCGATAACATTATATTTAATTCGAAGTCGATGATTCACTACATAAGTTGTTTACAATATTAACTTGACCTATCTTATACGTGAATACCTTCCAACTACATCGATAATCATAATACTCTTTCCCGACCGAGTTAATGTTTATATACACATTTAAATAATAACAAAACATGACAATTCAATGTTACTTGCGGTTATTGAATCCAAGAACAGATACTACATGGATTAATGACTTTGAATGAGTTTTAAACATCTTTTGTACAGGGTGATATTATAATACCATACCTCCCCGTTTTGTTAAAATTACATATTTTTAAAATGTGATGCTCCTCTTTCCCTTTTACAAAAATGTTTATGGTTACCTAATACTATTTTCAAAAATTAAATTTCCTAACTATCCTAACTAACTGTAACATGGTACGTTTCAGAGTTTTTTTTTATCCTAAAAATTGTTTATTATTATCACTAATTCACTTTCTGTTCCGTCTTGCTTTTTAGTCTTTTCTCCATTCACAAAACAGGGTCCCCATAAAAACAGTGACTAAACCTATCGGGATTTTTAATATAGTCTTTTAGTGCCTATATGCATCTCCTATAAGAAGGGGAATAATCTAATCTACCTAACTAAAAATCTCGTATCTAACTAAAAGTCCTAATCTAAGCTCATATTACTCGAATAAGTAAAAAAAATGTATCCTTTACTCTATTAATAATTCCTATTTCAGTCTTCTTTTGATTTATTTATATACGCCTTAGTAACTTTAAAATATTGTAGCTATAATAAAAATGTAATCTCTCTAAGAACTTCACTTTTTGTGTCCTTTTGCTTACTATCTACTAACACTTATTGTAAGATATTGTCTATCCTTAATTCAAACACTTCCATTTTCCGCGAAAATTTAACCTGAATTCATTATATACAAAAAGTAAGTTATTTATAATTTACGTTACTTTAGAGAAAAAAAAAATTTACAACTTTAATTCTTAGACATAATTATTCAATGATTAGCTACTTATTTGATATTATTCTTAATTCTGCTTGTTTATTTTGACATTTCTGAAAATTTTATGTTTCTTCTTTCATTTTTCCCACATATTTTCCTCTTCTTCTTCTTGTCTGGTACTACAACTCATATAATTCCTTTTTCTTCATATAATAGCACTTCTACAGTGTACATAATTCATCTTCATATACATATTTCATATAACAATCATATATCATTTATCTCATATATCATTTCATATAACATCATAATCATCACTTCATATACTAGCTCCGGTACCTTCGTTTTACCTTAATAAAAGAGGTTTCACTCGGATGTCTTAGTTCTCCGCCAATATTAACCCGAATTTTCGCCCTGATCTGTACGCACCATCTAGGTGGTATAGTTAACGCAAAACACGAAATAGGTATTTTATGCGGTTCAAATTCTTCTAAAAATATCACCACCTCAATCCCTTGCTTTGAGGCCGTTGTTTATTCACGAATAATCATGAATAAAATAGGTACCCTTCAAAACACAGAGTGGGTCTCTAATAAGCGTTCAAGCTTCTATAAATCATTAGTACCTTCCTAATTTGACAAGAGCAGTGGGTTTCTTATTGTCTCTAGTTGCCTCATAATATTTAGCTTATAATATTGTTAGTTCTTCTTCTTATCTATATAGTCCTCCAGATTCTTTATGTCGACTCTTCAGGTCGGTTCGTTAAAAATATATCTCTTGCTTATAGCAATGTTTGTCTTAAAGCTCTTATATCAACGTATGTCATCACTAATCATTATTCATTAAAAAAATATCATTTATCACTCAAAAAAAAATATTAATTCAGGTTCATCTCATACAAAATTTAACACAAAATCGATGAAAATGTATCTATAGAATCAATAAATATCAATAATAAAAACAACTGGCTAATAAAAATTCAATAATAGTATACATATTCGACAAAAATTCAATAAAATTCAAAAATAGCATATGCAAAAGTTAGATAAAAATATTAAAAATCAGTTCATATCTCAAAATTCGATAGAAATTTTTGAAAAAAAAAATCGAGATTCCATAAAATATTCAAAAATAACCGGACTAAAAATCGAAATCGGATAGAGATTTTTCAAATAAATTCAATAAAAATTCAAAATTCAATAATAGCATATATAATAAACTTCGATAAAAATATTCAATTCAAAATCACTTCATGTTTCAAAATTCATAGATATTCTTAAAAAAAAATCGATACTTCATAAATTATTCAGAAATCAGCAAAGATAAATATTCAATGTTCAATAACAATATAAAACGAGGGAAGCATTTTTAATAAAGATAGACATTCTTACTTACATTTTATTTCCACTTTGTCTTTACACTGTCGCTCACTGGGTTTCCTGTCCATCTTCGCCGTCTCCGTTTCCAAGCTGGTGCCGCCATCTCTGCTCCTTTCAGAAGACCTCCTCTAGTCTGCAGGATCGCCATGTATTAAATAGTGTGATGTTATGCCTTCTGGTCCCAATTAATTAAAACTCAGGTTTTCCGATAACATTATATTTAATTCGAAGTCGATGATTCACTACATAAGTTGTTTACAATATTAACTTGACCTATCCTATACGTGAATACCTTCCAACTACATCGATAATCATAATACTCTTTCCCTACCGAGTTAATGTTTATATACACATTTAAATAATAACAAAACATGACAATTCAATGTTACTTGCGGTTATTGAATCCAAGAACAGATACTACATGGATTAATGACTTTGAATGAGTTTTAAACATCTTTTGTACAGGGTGATATTATAATACCATACCAGGTCATTTTTGACCTGGGGTCATTTTTTACCCCCGTTGGTCATCCATGTAACAAAAAAAGGTTGGTCATCGGAAGGTTAAAGTAATTCCGGCCCCTTCACCACTATCTACAATTTTATTTAAGTATCAGAACCTAATATTTTTTAACCGACTATTACCAACGTAGCGATTACTAGCGTATCATCGGCGTGTCTGGTGTTATTTATAGATTCTCCGTTGACTTTAATTCTACTTATTGTTTCCTTTAGTGCTTTCTGAAGTATCTCTTCGGATTATTATAGATAAAACCAGACTTCTTGTAATAGTTCTGGACTAAGAATTTATTCTGGTAGTTCGCTGCCAACTTTTACAGAGCAACTTGATTAAGTTAAAGTTTTTATATTATTCAAACAACTTTCATATCCAGATTTTTATCTTGAAATAGAGCTGTAGGAGGCAATTATATAGTACTTTCCATAGTACCATTATAATTAAATTTTTCTTATATTTTAATGAGAACAAGGAGAGATAACCAAAGTAAGGCAAGTCAAGTCAGATATTTCCATTTAACGAGTTAGATAGAGTTACGAGGGTTGATAGAGTTACGCACAATGAAGTACTGAGAAGAATAGGTGAAGATAAGAAAGTTTAACTTACAATTAAAGAGAGAAAGCGGAGAGAAAGAAGTATCTCGGACATGTGATGCAAGGCGAGGAGTATGGCATCATGCGACTCATATTGCAAGGAAAGATATATGGCAGAAGAAGCATCGAAAGAAGACGAATTTCATGGCTGAAGAACCTGAGAGAATGATTTGGATGCAGCTCAAAACAAATATTTAGAGCTACTGCCTCATAAATTAAAATAGCTATGATAATTGCCAACCTCCGTAGCGGAGATGGCATCTGAAGAAGAAGAAGAATAAACTGAATTTGGCAAAATTTTCCCATTTAATTCATCTATCAAATGAAATTATTAAATGCGAACTTTCAAAAATCTATAGATTGGTCGTAGAGGATTCATAGGGTTGCCTGCTCGTCCGATAGAGGCTCTGGACTTTAATCAGTAAGATTTTTTTCTTCGTGGTTAACTAAAATCACCTGTTTACATTAGGCAATCAACAAAGATTCAGGATTTGAAAAAAAAATTGATGAATGTGATCTAATACTGAAAAGAGTGACATATGAATTCCGAAACAAAGTTACACAGTATCAGGAGGTACTGAAATGAACACGTTATTTTATCCCTGTTTAGGCTTAAGCCTCTTCAGGGTACTGGAAACTTCCTTTCAGGAGTGTAAGGACGATATTGAGAAGGTCGGAAATGTGGACATTAAAATGAGTAAGTGGAGAAGCAAATATGGTAGTGAAGCGGGGGCTTTAGAAGGCTGTGTTGTTGTTTTTTAGCGCAGAAGTTATAGTGGTTAAAGGAGAAGAACTTTTGCCATGAACTTGCCCAAACCAGTGAGGACACTAAGCTGCCACTAATCGGGAACGGCTCTTGGATTCAACGTGTATCGAGGTAAATGGTGAGCACTGTGAACATTGAAAGAGATTTTTTAAATTATTATTCTCGTTGTCTTAATAAATAAATTTAGATTCCTATTTTGGAAGTGTAAAGTGATTAGTTTCTCATTTTAGCAATTTTCTGCCAAACTTAATATGTATGAAAAATAAATAACAAGTCATTTTTTAAACCGTTTTTATATACTTGGCTTGGTTGGTGTCACGGACGCCGCAAATTTTGTAATCCATTTTAAAAATAGTTCTAGGCTACGTAGGTACCTGAAATTTTCAGAATAGCTTTGAACTAGCTAACAATGCAATATTTAACTGCTATTATACAGGGTGATTGATTAGTAGGGTAAAGCTCCGTAGATCCGTTATAGTAATGGATAGCGATAACAGTTAATAACAAAAATTATAGCCAACTTTGAGCTTCACAGTACAAAATTAGTTAAAATTATACAGGGTGTTCGATAACATAGCGGCAGATCAAACTTATAGTTTTTTAAATGGAACACCCTATATTTTATTTTATATTCGAAATCTTCTTAAATTCTCCATTACAAAAATATAAAAGTTTGGTATGTTTTACAGGGTATTTACAAAGTTATAACAAACTTTATATGAAAATCGTAACAAGTTCAACTTCCCGTATAAATAAAAATAAGCACAACGGCAATGGTTTATTGATGCCATATTTTTTTACGTATTGTCAAAATTTTCATAAATATATTCCTGATTTTCTTTATATTGAATACAGGGTGAGTCAAAACGCAAGTACATTATTTTCTCAGTAATTTTAAACGAAATTACTTTAATATATAATATATAACCTTCCCTATATCCAAATTATTAGTTTTGAGATATTTTTAAATTTTCAGAGCAAATTATTAACTACGGGTTTAAATCTTTCCAAATTTTAGGTAAGCCATGACTGAATTTTCTAAAACTGACAATTTACGACTACTGCATGATTATCAATCTGTAATCAAAGTCAGCTACAATTTTTGTTATCTATTACTATAACGGATCTACGGAGCTTTTCCCCACTAACAATCACCCTGAATGGATAAATCGATTTTTTTTTATTTCAAACTATTTTAAAAATGTGACTATGTGACTAATTCAATGATATTTTAAAGTACGTTAATAAATCGATATCTACAAATTGATGGTGTGTCAGTGGCATTAGACTGCAGACCGAGAGTTCCCTAGTTCGAACACGGCTGTTGCGTCTCTTTCTTTAATTTTTTTAATATACCCTATTCCACTAACATACGCCTGTTTTGGATTACTTCGACATCGAATATTTTACTGTGCAAGATAAGAAGAACCAAAGTAAATTGAAAATTACATTGTTGTTTATTGGAATAATTATTAGCGCTCTTTACTTTCGTACTTCTTATGTTGCACAGTAAAATATTCGTTGTCGAAATAATCCAAAAACAGGAGTATGTTCGTGGAATGGCCCATAAATTATTAAAAGTTGATATACTTACTTAAAATTCGTATTTTATAAGTTAATTATTATATATCAATATTATACACACCATTTTAAACAACCGTGGTATTATAAAAAGTACTTTTTTTTATACTAGTGTAATTTTTGGAATTATAATTTTAACAGTTAATATACCTACTAAAAATTCATATTTTATTCTTTCGAAACATGTTGTGTCCTACATACAGTGCGGTGGAATAAGTGTTGCCCCCCCTGTTAACTTGTTTATTTTAATAATATACGCAAAACACTCGGACAGGTCGATTTTTAAACTAACCATAGTATATTATAGCATCAATGTTTCGAACTTTACGCAAACCCTCTTCAGGTGACAGCCATAACTTTGATTTTTTTAAATGGGAAAGTACATCATGTGACAGCTCATTTAAATGCTCTTAAAATACTGAGTTCAAAAATGTATAATACTTTAATCCTAAATTTCGGTCGAATTCTTTCTAAATGCAATCATTTTTTTTCGAATCCTGAAAAAACTAATAAATATTTTTGAAAAATTTAAACGCAGAATGAAATATTACAGTATTCTAGATGGTCCAAAGTCCCCGAGAACTCCTATAATGTTTATTTTAATAAGTCACAGTGGTGGAAAAAAGAGAAAATTTTAATTTCAAATATATCGTTCAAAAGAAACTTTTTGTTTATTCTAAAGGACTGTCAGCCCTCGGTAATAATCTAATCTTTCATTTTGCGTTAAAATTTTTCAAAAACACTTATTAGTTTTCTCAGAATTCGAAAAAATAAATGCGTTTAAAAAGAGTTCGACCGAAATTTTGGGCCTGCGATCTCAAAAAGGATTAAAGTATTATACATTTTTGAAATCAGTATTTTAAAAGCTGTTAAATGAGGTGTCACATGATGTACTTTGCCATTTAAAAAAATCAAAGTTATGCCTGTCACCTCAAGAGGGATCGCGTAAAGTTCGAAACGTTGATGCTATGATATACTATAATTAGTTTAAAAATCGACCTCTCCGAGCGTTTTGCTTATATTCTTAAAATAAACAAGTTAACCGGAGGGGGGGGGTGGGGGTGCAACACTTATTCCACCGCACTGTATAACAAAACCGTGTTATTATAAAAATTACTTTTTATATTATAGTGTAATTTTTGGAATTTTAAGCATTTTATCTCGTCAAATTATTTTATATTCTCTCCTATAAATAATAAAAACGTTTTATTATATAAAAGTTCTTTTTTATAAAAGTGTAATTTTTTGACTTATTTTTATTTACATTTAGGTGCTTGGCAACTATGGCCACTCGCACGGAAGCGATTACAAACCATATTACAGAGGTATAATAGAATTAATAAGTTATTAAAGAGCTCCAGTGGGTTTGCCATAATCTCCTGGTGAATCTGTACGCTTCTGTTTTTAAGTCTTTGGTAATCTGGATATGCGTTTTTGACGTGGTATCTGTTAAAGCAGTTTTAGCATGTAGTCTGGGCTGATTATCGGAGAATAGGCCATTTTTGGGAAAAGTTATTTACCAGCAATTTTATTGCTGGAATCGAAGTCTAAGATCCTATATATTAATAATATAGGTATGCAAAGTCCTCAGATAGTGTGCTACTTTTTTATAAACAAAATGGCGCCCGAAAATCGTGTTTTTTTCAATTATTGCTCTAGAACTCCGAAGATTTTAACTTTACAACAAAAACACTCAAACAAAAATTCACCATGATTAAATTCTGCATAGAGACGTGTTTTTCCCGATCTTCTCGGACGAAAATTTTCCTCGGAAAATGCGGGTTTTCCCAACAAAATCTTTAATTTTCAAATAAAGTTTTAGATAAGTAATTATTCACCAATAACTAAATAATTTGGTGACTTAGAAGCCTTCTTGGTTTAGATTATAGTTCCAGAAGCTGGTGAAAATTAAGCGAATATTTTAGCAACAATTCAATTGTTAATTAATAATTTACGGTGGCAATAATAACCAAAATAATTATGATGCACTGATTAAACTTTGAAATCTTATAAAGATGAGATGCCTATTTAACATTTTGTCAACAAAATATAATTTTTTTATTTTTTTGCATAATCTTTAAATGTTTAAAAAAAATAGTTATAAACAAATTAACGTTTCTCAGAAAGTTTTTATTATATTATAATTTAAAAATAGCTAAAATGCGCATTTCAAATATCTTGAAAATTAATGCTTTAAAACTTTTTTGCAACCATTTGCAAAAAAGTTATGAAACAGCAAAGTAAACATGCGATTACTACGGTGTTAATAATTTTTTTTATTCTTTCAAAGCGTAGAAGTGCGTTTAAAGTACAAGCTAATTATTTATAAAACAATATCCATTATCAGCTTAATGGTTATATTTTAATTAAAGATTATAAATATATTTTTTTGTAATTTACACGCGCGAAAGTAGAATAATACAGTACCATAGCTACTTGCCCACATACACAACTCGCGCGAGTTTAAGCGTGTCAGTCGCTTCGAGTGAACATTTTATCTCCGGCTCTGTATCAAGCCTACTTTCGCGCTAAAAATTACAAAAAAAAGTATTTTTAATCTTTGATTAACATATAACCATTGCACTAATTTTTGACATTCTTTGTGAGTAATTAGATTGTACCATAGACTCACTTTTAAGCTTTGAAACAATTAAAACAAATTATAAACAATGGAGATATCGTATATTTATTTTGCTGTTTCCTAACTTTTTTGCAAATGGTTGGAAAATTTTTTTAAAACATTCATTTTCAAGACCTATGAAATACGCATTTTTAGTATTTTTTAAAATTAGAATATAATAAACAATTTCTAAGAAAGGTTAATTTGTTTATAACAATTTTTTTTAACATATAAAGATTATGCAAAAAAATGAAAAATTTATATTTTGTCGACAAAATATTAAATAGGCATCACACCTTTATAATCTTTCTAAGTTTGTTCAATGTCTCATGATTATTTTGGTTGTTATTGCGACTGTAAATTGTTAATTAACAATTGAATTGTTACTAAAATATTCGTTTCATTTTAACCGGCTTCTGAATTTATAATCTATACCAAGAAAGCTTTTATTTCACCAAGCTATATAATTACTGATAAATAATTACTGGCCCAAAACATTTATTTGAAAATTCCAGATTTTGTTGGGAAAACCCACATTTTCCGAGGAAAATTTTCGTCGGAGCAAATCGGGAAAAACATGCCTCTATGTAGAATTAAATTGGGGTGAATTTTTATTTGAGTATTTTTGGTGTAAAGTTAAAATCTTCGGAGTTATAGAGCAAAAAGTAGCACACTATCTGTGGACTTTGCATACCTATATTAATAATGTATACGATCTTATAATTCGATTAAAGCAATAAAATTGCTGGTAAATAACCTTTCTTTGTACTTTACTAATTAGACCAACGTATTATAACTATTTTTTTTTTCAAAATTTAAAGATTATGCCAAAAAAAGAAAAATTTATATTTTGTCGACAAGCATCTCATCTTTATAATCTTTATAAGTTTGATCAATGTATCATGATTATTTTGGTTATTATTGCGATCGTAAATTGTTAATTAACAATTGAATTGTTGCTAAAATATTTGTTTAATTTTCACCGGCTTCTGGAATTACAATCTATACCAAGAAGTCTTTGATGTCACTAAGTTATTTAATTATTAATTAATAATTACGTACCTAAAACTTTATTTGAAAATTATAGATTTTGTTAGGAAAACCCGCATTTTCCGAGGAAAATTTTCGTCGGAGCAAATCGTGAAAAACATATCTCTATGCAGAATTTAATTGCGGTGAATTTTTATTTGAGTATTTTTGTTGTAAAGTTAAAATCTTTGGAGTTATAGAGCAATAATTGAAAAAAATACGATTTGTCGGCGCCATTTTGTTTATAAAAAAAGTAGCATACTATCTGCGGACTTTGCATACCCATATTATTAATATATAGGATCTTATAATTCGATTCCAGCAATAAAATTGCTGGTAAATAACTTTTCCGTGAATTTTGCTAATTAGCCCAGAGTAATGTTGATCTGCGAGTTCATTGACAGGTATACCCATGTGAGAGGGAATCCATATGAAGGTGAACTTAGTGTTTAATGTAAAAGGGTGGTGATAACAGTGATGGATATTTTGGACAAGGGGATGATCGGTAAATAATTATTGAATGCATAATAAGGAAGCTAGAGAATCTGTACCAATGGCAACATTTATGTTCGGGAGGTTAATGTGCTTAACAGCCTGTAAGATACTATATAATTCTCCAGTATGTGCGCTACACAAAAGAGGAATAAAAGAAGCACAAGTGAGATTATTTTTAGAGGTGACTCTACAGCCAACGCCCAAGTCACTTTTGGAAGCATCGGTGTAAAAAACTTGATCAAATTTGTCCTTATATAGTGGTATCCCTCGAAGTGTTTTAAAAGAGGAAGTTTGGAATTTGTTGCGTTCGTTTCTTGCAGGCATATAATGTTTGGATTAAATTGTGATATTAATTGTTGGATTCTCTCCAGCCGAGGGAAGAACCCATCGCAATTCCACTGAAATAACTTGAATACAAGAAAGAAACAATATACAAAGAGAACTATTCATTACGTGTGCTGTGATTATATACGACATCAGAGGGGTTATCGGAGGAGGCACTTATATTATAATCTTGTGTATCATCGGAAGTAGGCTGTTGTTTTAATTTTTTCGAGATTCTGGTGATACGGTTTTTTTAGTGACCTTTCCTTAGTACCTGTGTGAATCTGTGATAATTCCTTCAGAATACCATATATGTCGGAGGAGAATTTTTGGGCTTCTAGTAGAGGATTGGGGCATCCAAAAGAGTTCTCAAGAAGAGCAATGAGTTGAGTAGAATTGAGTGTAAAATTACCCCGATTTTCTTTGTAAGCCGATTCTATATCGGAGATACCATTAGGCCCCATTAAATAATTCGGTCGAGGATCAGATTTGGCCTTTTTGGCCTGTTTTGTTGGCATCATGAATGTTGAAGGATCTCGAGAAATTGATTGCTCCGGAGTAATGGAAGGAAACAGCATGGTAGGAGTATCAAGAGGAGTGTCAGTAGGGTGTCCTCTTTTTTGTCCTACTGTCAAAATGGGCTCAGTATTAAAGTTATTTTAAAATCTAAAGAAATATACAGCTTACCCCATTCAAATTAAATAAGTTGATGGTGTTTACAGTGGAATCAGAAGTATAGTAGTGACAAATAATATGCCATCAAATTAGCTAGGTGTCATCGTACTTGTAATTTCATGAATAGCGTCTATCTATTTTGTCTCAAAGATATTTAGTTGGTTCCATACTTGATCCTAACTCTGTATATTGCTTATGTATGCTGCTACAGAAAGAATATAACTGTAACAAACGGAAGACAAGCCAATGGTGCATTAAACACGAAACACTTCTCTTTAATTTTACGGCATTAAGAGGCATAGCCTTGTAGTAAAAACGGCTTTCCCTTTATAAATAGGGCTTCTCTGCGTTATAAGTGTTTAGGTTAACTACACTATCAAAACACCCGTTTTATTAGATATTATCTTTTAATTGCCTTTCTGAGCGTTCGATATTATCGCCGAATTTACTCATTCCAGTGTATCTTGTATTGTTCATGTAATGGCTCTACTTTCCATCTGAAAATATTTCCGGTAATATAAAATGATAGGAAGGGGATTCCCACTTTATTTTCTGGAAGGGAAAAAAGTAAAGAAATGTTAAGTATATCAAGTTAATAAAAATTAAGTAAATATGCTCCTATAAAATTTAAGAGTACTTTATACGTAGGACTAAAATAACTACGTACCGAAAGTATTCTGATAGTACGCGAAATTTAATCTATAGATAAAGAGAAAAAAATTTCTTTGTACAAGAATTATAAAGATAAACTATATAGCCCAATCAGGGAATACAAAATTTTACGAAAACCTCCAAAAAAATATAGGAAGGTTGAAAATTTGGAAATAGGTAGTTGAAATTGTCTATTATTATATAAGAAAAAGTTTACAATTCTACATCCCCTCCATTTTACAAAAATTGAGAAATACGGGGTGAAAAATATTTTCTCGTGAGTGAAAAAATATACGTTTAAAATAGGCCCGGAGTTGAATAAAATAACCAATTCTAAGCAACTTTTGTTCTATAAAGTTTTTTCACTAAGTCAATATTTTTCGAGTTATTTGCGAGTGAATATCTTCATTTTTAACAAAGAAAAAAATGTTTATGAACGGTTTTTCGCAGATAACTCCAAAAATTAGTACTAGCGAAAAAATATTCTTAGTAAAAATATAGCTAATAAAAAATTGAAAAAAATGGTGTACGCGTGAGGTTTGCAGACCCAGTATAAGCAGAGTTGTAGCTAATGAAAAGTAGGTTCTTCGTCGTCAAATTCCAAATCAAATATTTCAATGTGAAATAACCAAAAAACAGAGCACTTTTCGGGGAAAATGCATTACAACTTTTTTAAAGTGTTTAAAAAAAGGTTTATTTTTGTTTTAAAAAAAAATCTAACATTAAAAATAAGTGAGCTACGCTCAAAACATTGTTGGTCCCTTATATTTTTTGGTACAAAAATCGCGAAAATCACCCCCTAATTAGCTTCCCAAATAAAATTAATCTTAACCGCTTCACAAGTTACTTTACTTATGTATTGTTTATATTACCTATAAGTTTTATTGGTTCAAAGTGCTCAGTTTTGAAAAAAATTGGGTTTAAAATAAAACATTTTTTTTTTATTTTGTTCATGGAATTAACTTAAAAATTATTAGTAATACCAAAAATTTTAAAGAGTAGGTGATAAAATGTACGTTTTACTTTTCTGAATATTTTTCCTTTTTTGTTTTCTAGTTATATTAAACTTGATTATGCTATGGCTGTTCAAAATTTACCTAAACTCGTGATTAGTTACTCGTTCAAGCCATTTTAACTACAGCTTTTTCAAAAATAAGCACTTTAAACCGATGAAACGTACAGATAATATAAATAATAAATAAGCAAAGTAACTTGTGAAGTGGTAATGAAAAAATTTATTTGTGATGTTAATTATGGGGTGATTTTCGCGATTTTTTTACCAAAAAATAAGAGGGACCAACAATGTTTTGAGCGTAACTCACTTAATTTTAATGTTACAAGTTTTCTAAAAAACAAAAATAATCCTTTTTTAAAAACTTTAAAAAAGTTGAAATGAATTCCCCCGGAAGGTGCTCCTTTTTTTTTTGGTTATTTCACATTTAAATATTCGATTTGGAATTTTATGAAGAAGAACCTACTTTTGATTACCTACAACTCTGCTTCTACTGGGTCTACAGAGCTCAAGCATACACCATTTTTTTCAGTTTTATATAAGCTATATTTTTGCTAAGAATATTTTTTCGCTGAAATACTTACTTTTTGAGTTATCTCTTAAAAACCGTCCAAAAGCAGGTTTTTTTCTGTTAAAAATGAACATATTCACTTGCAAATAACTCGAAAAATATTGACTTAGAGAAAAAACTCTATAGAACAAAAGTTGTTTAGAATTAGTCATTTTATCCAATTCCGGACTTATTTTGAATGTATATTTTTCACCTTCAAGAGGGGGGTATTCCCCTCTATTTTTGAGAAATGGAGGGTATGTAGAATTGTAAACTTTTTCTGATATAATAATAAACAATTTCTTCGTATTAACTACCTATTCCCACATTTTCATCTTTCCTTAATTTTTTTTGGGTCAGATTGTTCTTTGATCAGGCTATTATAGCATTATTACACACTTTAAATATTACAGATAAATTATTAAAATAAGAAACATTTTATACCTATGACATATTATAGCCCGGAAGATAGTGTCAAATTTGACCGGAGCATTTTAGCATGGCTGTTTTTTTATTTAGTTACGTGTTCCAAAGCTTATTAACAAATGATGTGTCAGCTGGCCCAAAACCGGAGCTTTTAGGCAAGAAACAATAAAATATGAAACTAGATGGAAAAACCCTACAACTTATATGTAAAATATTTATCTCCGTGACTTACATCCACAATGGCCTAGAATACCTGGCTCCTGATTTCACCCAGGTGATCCGGGGTCGATTCCCGTCGTCGGATTTTTTTTTGTTTTTAAAATTGACATTTTGATTAGAGAAATAATTATTTTTATAATAACACGTTTTAATTATGGTAGGGGAGCCCAAGCGGAGATTTCTGCAGTTACTCGAGCGCCTCAGACTATCATATGGGGAAAAATCTTGTAACCTTTAAATGTACGTCTACTATATTTTGACTCTTAATACAGGGGAGTTCGTTAAGGGGAGTCTGAAAAAAAATCTATCCTTAGAAAAAATCGAAATTGTCTAATTAAGATAAGGTAATTTAAGTACATGCAAAATAGTGTATCTTTCAAAAATCTGTGGGACGATTTGAGCGGGACGTAAGGAAATGGGCGAATCACAAAACTTCACCAAAAAAAAAAACGAATATTTCGCGAAATGAATATCAGAGCGAAAAACTAAGAAATACGTGTTCAGTATTTTTCAAAAATCTATCCAATGATACCAAACACCACTCACCACGGAGACGGGTGGGGGTAAATTAAGAATTTTAAATACGAATCGATATAGATCGATAAACTGAAAAATACACGTATTCAATATTTTTGAAAAATCTATCTAATGACGCCAAACACGAGCCCCTACGGAGGTGAGGTGGGGGGTTACTTTAAAATTTTAAATAGTTTTGAATTATGTATAAGATCGATCGTTATAATGTTATAATGGTTGTAGAAGGGATGGAGTGTGTACCCGAAGGGGCTTGCGAAGCAAGTTCCTGAGTAATTTATATACTATAGGTTGAATTGTGTATATGTTCGACTTCAATTATGATGGTTGGAGGAGGGATAGAGTGTGTACCGCCTAAGGTACGCTTTCAATCTTATTTTCATGAGCATAATTACAATTTTAATAGTTTTCACTTCTGTCAGCA
Source organism: Diabrotica virgifera virgifera (assembly GCF_917563875.1). Lineage (NCBI taxonomy): Eukaryota > Metazoa > Arthropoda > Insecta > Coleoptera > Chrysomelidae > Diabrotica > Diabrotica virgifera. The sequence goes on from NC_065449.1 coordinate 40,980,583, forward strand.
CTCCCCCGAGTACCAGTTTTTTAATTGTTATTCTTTCTTTCTTCTATCTTTCTTTCTCTCCTTACTTGTACCCTATCAGGGTGTCGGATTTGGGATCGCTATTTTAATTTACATTCACCCATCTCTTCCATTCTTTTCTGTTTTCTCTGTGAGTTCTCTGCACTTTTGGTACAAACACGTCTACAGGAAAATTGTTCCAGGGTAAATTTACTATCTAAATAATACATTTTAAAGTCAAAAATATTTTTTTTTATAAAAATATATTTAAAAGAAAAGCAAGAAAAATCCCGAAAGAAAGAAATTTTGTTGCTTGCCCCATAACTTTGGTCCACAGGGATATAGGTATAGGCATTGCTTCAGTGAAAAATACCTTCTATTCTTCCTCTTTAAAATGAAGTTTGTTAAAAGTCTCCAGGATTTACAGTTTTGTGAAATATGATTTTTCAAAATTCGCCACTCACAGCATTTTTGGGCCATTTTCCCCATTATTTCGCAAACATTGTTCTGCAACGTTTTTCTACGCATTTTCAGGTATATACAATGGTACATTTAGTGGGAAGAGAAGTTAATTACCTTTAAAATGGTCTATTGTATAAGACTATACGACTCTTTTTAAACAAGTTATGCTTTATCAAATTTTATACTTTTAATGATTTTTGATATTTTTAATGATTATTTTTTAAATTTCTCATTATGACTTTTTTCTTGTACATTTAGGTATATACATTGTGGAATAAAAAAAACTTATTTTCTTTACTTTAAAATGGCGTATTGCAAAAAATTCTAGGAATATTTTTTAAACAAGATATCCATAGGATATCCAAGAGTATCCGTAATTTGAGAAAAATTATATATTTTTTTAATATTTTTTTCAATTAGAAGAATATAATTGCCTATTATAACATAACTTTTCTTAATAACACTTTTCGATATTGTGAAATATAAAAGTACTTTACTCTTCAGCTAAATTCATATTTTTTAACATACCTCGTACACCGTTGATACAATTGTATATCTGATGATTGCATCTTGCGTTTTAGACTATGCAGAGCATTTTATAAAGAATAATTTTTTCATAAAGGTAATAATTAATAAAAAAGTTTTCCATATGGAACTTAGTGGGACCTATTGTATGTGTATAACATGTCACATTTTGAAAAAGCATATCTTGTTTAAAAATAGTCATAGAAATTTTTACGATACACCATTTTAAGTAACGAAAATAAGCTTTCCTTTTTATTATACAATGTATATACCTAAAGATACAATAAAAAAAGTTATAATGAGAAATTTAAAAATAGTTATATACATATCAAAAATCATTAAAAGTATAAAATTTGAACAACCATATCTTGCTTAAAAATAATTATACAGCCTTCCACAATAGACCATTTTAAAGGTAATTGACCTTTCTTCCCATTAAATGCCACATTGCATATACCTAAAGCTGTGTAGAAAAAAGTTACAGAACAATGTTTGAGAAGTAACAAGAAAAATGGGCCAAAATTGGTGTGAGTGGCGAAATTTGAAACATCATATTATGGAAACTATAAATCATAGAGACTTCTACTAAACGTCATTTTAAAGAGGAAAGATGAAAGTGTTTTTTCTGTAAAGTAATGCCTATACCTATATCCCCTAGTAAAAAGTTATGGGGATAAAAACAAAATTGTTATCTTTCGTGTTTTGTTCTTGCTTTTCTTTTGAATATATTTTTGTAAAAAAAAATATTTTTGACATAAAAATATGACATTTTGATAGTAAATTTAACCTGGAACAATTTTCCTGTAGACGTGTTTGCACCAAAAGTGCATAGAACTCACCCTGTGCCTAGGGACTAATTCACCCTTTTCTCAAAAACGCACCCCTTTAAATGGTAGAACTCCGCGGGTTTTTCATATTTAGAGGTCCATTGACTATACGAAACAATAAAACCCCGTTAACGTTGTAGTTCCTTTCTAAAATACATAATAAATAGCCTATATTTGCTGTATCCATTTTTTTCTTGGTCTGCCTCTTTTTCTTTTTGCAATGTTCCTTGCTTCGTGGACCCTTCTCGTAATTCTGTTTGGTTGGGACTCTTCTCGTAATTGTTATTCATAAGCTCCTATTTCTTATTTTTTCAAATTTGTTTAGATTATTTTTTCTTAACTTCATATTTCTTGATAACTATCTTTTACGAACTTAGATTCGTGGACATAGGTGGTTTTAAGATCTGATACAATAGGTATAGACTGCAAAATAGGAAAAATTTCAGAAGCATTAAAGGACTGTGACCTTACAATGAAAAGTAGGAAAACACCAAGAAGGGTCGTGAGACAATGATCCATAATTTCTTGGTTATCGTTTCCACAAATTAATCTACAAACCATTCGCCAATGTTGACTAGTCTTAAAAATCTCCTTAGCGTAATTTAACCTCTCATTCTTGTTGGTCCTTACGTGAATCCTCCACCCCTTTTCGCAATCAAATCGACAAAGAAATCGTTGACGTGGAATCCCTTCCCGTTAAATAAATAGCAATTATCTCCGGGATATACAGAAATTGTTTCGCACGTCTATCTTGATACTCCTTAGCATCATGCTTTACTTATCCAAATCTGCAATAAAAAATGTGGGCTGCCATTTAAGATTTTAAAGTAACCCCCACCCCACCTTCGTGGGGTGTCGTGTTTGGTGCCATTCGATAGATTTTTTAAAAATATTGAATAAGTGCATTTTTCAGTTTTTCGATCTGTTGTTCATTTCGCGAAATATCGCGGGATTCGTATTTAAAATATTAAATTTACCCTAATCTCTCTCCGTGGGAAGTCGTGTTTGGTATCATGCGATAGTTTTTTGAAAAATATTGAACATGTATTTTTTAGTTTTTCAATCTTTTATTCATTTCGCGAAATATTCGCTTTTTTCTTGTGAAAATTTGGGACTCGCCCATTTCCTTACGTCCCGCTCAAATCGTCAGATTTTTGAATTATACACTATTTTGTATGTCCTTAACTTCCCATATCTTAATCTGACGATTTCGAGTTTTTTTCCTAAGGATAATTTTTTTTCGCCCCCCCGCTTCTTAACGAACTCCCCTGTGTATTAAGAGCCAATATATTATGGTAGAGGTACATTTTCATGGTACAAGGTTTCTCCCCATGTAATAATGTAACGCGCTCGGGTAACTGCAAAAATCCCCGCTTGGGCTCCCCTACCATTTCGGAATAAGAGAGGACATTTCGAACAAAAACTTTATCACTGTATGGACGCCGGAAGTATCAGATTCAACATTTGATCAACTTAAAAATAAGTAACCAGCTGAAAATATTAATTTTAAAACATATTGTTTTAAGTAAGTCAAATCAAATTTTTGACCGGATTTAAAAATTTAATGACTAATGAATAGGGAATTAGAAAAAAAACTAAATCAAAAGAAAAGTCGATAGAAAATAATATAAAGACACATATAACATTAAATTATGGAGGAATATGGCTTTAATTTTGATTTTTTGGCTTATCTTGAAGATGAAAAATACAATACAGAAAACTAAAAAAAGTATCATGAGCGATGTGAGAGTACATTAACTAATTGTGCAACAGGGACATGGAAATGCTGGAAGGAGTTTTTAAGGAAATCACCAGACGTCACAACAATATAAAAGCCACACATAACAATAAATTATTGAGCGATGTGGCTTTAATGTCGAGCTGCGCCACCATCAGCCACAAAAACCACCACGAAAGAAATAATATCACAAAACTATTTAAAATTAAGAAACTGAGATGGTAAAGGGAAAGGCTTGAAGAAGAAAGATTCAGACCCCAAACATGGATATTTATAAAACCGTGTGGCAAGCATAATATAGTAGCTCAAAAACGTATCTTGGGTGATGTGGAAGGACACCAACTGATAGTGGGAATAAGGACATGAAGGAAATTGAACCTGAATGAAGAATGCTGGAAGGAGTTTTTCAGGAAATCTAAGGCTACCAAGTGCTATAAGATTATAATAGAAGTACATTCTTCTTTGCCGATATCAGACTATTGGTAGAAATTTTTAAAGTGAAAACTTCTTTAGTGACGTTGCCTTGTGCACTTTTTAAATGAGTAAATAGCACTGTACTCGCAACCGTCATCTCTCCGGCGGAATATTAGTGATGTATATACTATAGGTTGAATAGGGAACTTGCATATATTTTTAAATATTAAAATAATATTAAAAAATATAAGGTAACATGATCATAAAACGCATGCATGCAACAAAACAAATATTGTTAACCCATAGGCTTATTACGAGACATTGAAAAAGCTATAAAATTCAAATTTCTCCAGAGGCGCGTAAACGGGTCTGACGTCACGACTCACGTCTACCTGCTAGATTTCTATGAGTCGACAACAAAGCCGCTAGGATATTTCGAAATTATTTACAAATTCATTCACATTTACTTAAAACTCTCATGTAGAAGTTGATTGTAAATAAAAGTTCAAAAAAGGTTGTTTTGGGGATTGTATTAATTCCATTTTAATCATATTATTTAATTGGAAATTCCAAGGTATTTTTGTTCTTGTATAGTTCCATAATGAGTATATTTAGTTTCAAACTGAAATTGATCATTTTGAGTGCTAATTTATAAAGTAGTGTTTTTAAATGTATAATATGACTGACTAGGGTTTTTCAAAAAGTTAATCTGACAATCTACAGTAGTTGATTTCTTCATGGTGGCAAATTTTATAAAAGCAGTGAAAGTTATTCTATTGGAGAAATGCGAGAAGGCAAATAAGTAGGTACCTATTATAAGTATTATTAATAAACACGTTTAAATTGTTTATAACAATAGTTTTTAGTTACTCTGACTTTTATTACTAAATGTTTTGTTTATTTTTAAGTTATTTTTATTTTCTTTCTTCTTTGTTGTGAATTTAAAATATTTATAAATTATAGGTTTTAGTTTTGTTTATTACTAAATATTACGATCAGAAGTACATATATTTGGAACATTTAATAACCAATAGACAACCAAATAACCAATGTTACAATGTACAATGCAAAAGTACAGTTGCAAATAATATTTCTATTTAAAAAAAAGTGTGGATTTTGCGAACCAGACACACACTTTAAAAATAACTCAAAATTTACTTATATTTGGATAGAATAGGACGCAGATCTTATCGACAGTTTGATTAGTATAGCACAAGACTTTTGGAGTGTAAATATTTTCCCGCATCTATTTGGATCTGATAATTATTAAAAATAAATGGAATACAAATTTGATAAAATAAAGTTTCATCCATAAAATATTTTTATTTCTTTATGTGAGAATGAAATTCATATTTTAAACTAAATAGATATTTATATATTATAATAAAACATTCTTTCTTTTTCTTTTTATAAGTAATTTTTTAGTAGTATCTATGTACTTACATTTTTTAAGAAATATGATATTAATGTAGGTATTTAATTTTGTTCAAACTTTATAATATAATTTGGCATTTGAGATACCTATGTTGTAAAATAAAAACGTATTTCCCTAAATTAAAAATAATATTATGAATGCATGAAAATCTTTAAAAGATATTATCTGTAGAGTGCACATCTGGCACTAGGCACGTCTGGCATAGTTGGTGACGTCAGACCCAAGCGCGCGCTTTTAAAGTTGTTTGAAACGGTAATTTCGGGCGCGGAATTATAATCAGTTGTTGTACGTACACTATTAATTGTTAAGACGTAATATTTTGAATGTATCATTTTTAAACATAAATTAACAGTTGAGACTTCTGAGCAACAGAGTTGAGACTTCTGAGCTTCACCGATGAGGCATAAGGATGCTGAAATAGCTATATGGAGATGGTGGTCCAACTCTGAATCAAATATAAACAAAACCTGCCTTGATCTTTTTTATCATAAATTAACAATTTTATGCAAAAATATTTTTATGTGCAAGTTCCCTATTGTGTATAAGTTCGACCGAAGTTATAATGGTTGGAGGAGGGATACAGTGCATACCCGAAGGCGCTTGCGAAAAAAGTGCCTGAGGTATATAAGTTCGACCGAAGTTATAATGGTTGGAGAAGAGATATAGTGTGTATCCGAAGGCTCTTGCGAAACAAGCGCCGCGCCGGAGCTACGGTTTCAATCATAATTTCATAAATATACTTCCAATTTCAGAAGTTTTCACTTCTGTCAGCATTTCCCTGAATGCCAGTTTTGTTAATTGTTATTCATAAGCTTCTATTTCTTATTTTTTCAAATTTGTTTAGATTATTTTTTCTAAACTTCATATTTCTTGATAACTATTTTTTACGACCTTATATTCCTGAAAAGAGGTGGTTTTAAGAACTGATACAATAGGTATAGATTTTACAATAGGAAAAATTTCAGAAGCATTGAAGGACTGTGATCTTACAATGAAAAGTAGGAAAACACCAAGAAGTGTCAGAGTAAGATCCATAATTTCTTGGTTATCGTTTCTACAAATTAATCTACGAAACATTCGCCAATGTTGACTAGTCTTTAAAATCTCCTTAATGTAATTTAAACTCCCATTCTTGTTTGTCCTTACGTGAATCCTCCACCCCTTTTCGCAATCAAATCGACAAAGAAATCGTTGACGTGGAATCCCTTCCTGTTAAAACGAAATAGCAATTATCTGCGTGATCTAAAGAAATTGTTTTGCACGTCTGTTTTAGGGTCTGAAAACCGCTTTATATTATTCTGTTTCCTGGAAAATAACAGATAAAGCACATAATTTCGCCGCAAAAGAAATTTGAATTGATTTGTTTTTTGTGTTCTATTGGGGAAATATTTTTATAAAATTTTCAGAGTAATCATGAAAATTCATGTCTGTTTATTCTCCATGAATTTATTTCGGAAGAATTTTTCTTTAACTCAAATTACGCATAACTTTACCTTAAAAAAATTTACACGTTGTATTGAAAATACAGCAAATAATTTGAAAGTTGAGAACTCTAACTTTATATCGCCCGTCCGGAATAAAAATGACGTAACTGCAAAAAGAATTTCTTAAGAGAGCAAAAAAACAATTTTTAAATATTTAAAATGGAGATTAAATGAGAAGTAATCGTCCAGGAGCATCAATATGGCGTTTATTCTTGCAATGGTGACTTTTAGTTTCATCCTTATTGGTTCTAGTTTCATTATCTTAATTTAATCCCTCCAATTTCAACTCTATCTACAGTTGCGTCATTCTTGATCTTAAGATTTTTCTGTACAAAAAAACTATTTTTAAATATTTAGTATGCAGTTTATTTTTGCAGCGATGGCTTTTATTTTCATCCCTTTTCAACCCTATTTACAGTTGCGTCATTATTCATCTAAAACAAGGACTAAAATGGTGCGTATTTCAATATGGATGCAACTACCCTGTATTGGCTCAGCACATAGTTACAGTTCTGTCGCTTATGTATTATCTGTACACAGTAATTTAGAAGTCAATTACCGAATAAACAGGAATTGACAAAAGGACCCCGCACAAACCTTATGGAAAATAGGTCCCAGTGGATTTCGTTCATACTTTGGGAAAATACTCCTTGAAGCATCGTAATAAAAAGTTCTCATGGGCACAACTCAATCGTATGAAGGATTTTCAAGATATAGAGGTCCAAACTCGGAAAATTATTAGATTTACGGGGTATTCCAATTCCGTGAGTTACGGGTTATTTGGCAACATGTAGAAATTTGGATCAAGGAAAGGTGCTAGTAGTCTAGGATTTTTTGGGATAGCAAATCACGAATATGCCATCAGAATTGCCCTCCGGATGACGTGGTGGCCAGGGCCACTGCAAGAGACGTCATCTTCTAGAGTTTCGATGGTTTTCGGAATTTAATTGATGCAAATGGAGGGTTATTGGCTCCATACTGGAGGGTTTTTGAGGTCGCTAAACACGAATATGCCACCAGAACCGACTCCCGGAGCACCTGGTTTCCAAGGTCAATGAAAGGGGCTCCTGGAGTTTCGAGGGTCTTTGGTACTACATCGATGCAAACGGATTAATTATAGGTTTTTGGGGTTGCTGAACACGAACACGTGATCACATTGTGCCGTAGGCCAATGTGATTCGTGAGTCGGATCTGATAGTGTATGCATGTTCAGCAACTGCCAAAACCAAAGAGTAATCCATTTGATTCCTCTGAAACTCCAGAAGATAATCTTTCTTAGGCACCAGGTGCTCCTGTGTCTGTGCTGTTCACGTATTCGTGTTCAGCAACCCCAAAAACCTATAACTAATCCCTTTGCATTAATGTATTACCACAGACACTCGAAACTCCAGGAGCCCCTTTCATTGACCTTGAAAATCAGGTGCTCCGGGAGTCAGTTCTGCTGGCATATTCGTGTATAGCGACCTCGAAAAACTCTCCAGTAATTCATTTGCATCAATTAAATGCCGAAAACCATCGAAACTCTAGAAGATGACGTCCCTTGCAGAGGCCCTGGCCACCACGTCATCCGGAGGGCAATTCTGATGGCATATTCGTGTTTAGCGATCCCAAAAACCCATGAGTAATCTGTTTATATCAATTGAATGCCGAAAACCCTCAAAAATCTAGAAGATGACGTCCGTTGAAGGTCAAGGTCAAAGTAAAGGTCGCCATTGGATAGCTAGGAAAAAATCCTAGACTACTAGTACTTTTCTTTGATCCAAATTTCTACATGTTGCACCCTCAGTGCAAGACTGCAGTAAGTCGAAATAAGTAAGTTTCGAGATAAAGACGATTTTGTTTATTTTCTTGCTATTATCGGTGAAATAAGACACAAGTTTTAAGAAAAATTAACATTTAATTATGATTTTGCATGCTTTTCAGCCTTTATTACATTAACCAAAAATAGAAATTTAAATAAAATAATATCAATGCAAAAAAATTAGGAATTTCAAAGTTACAACACTTTTGCACGGAAAAAATTGTTAATCACTACACATTTAGTATTAGAATTTCAAAGTTACAACAGTTTTGCACGGAGAAAATTGTAAAAAGTGTAGACCCAATGTGTCATAAATGTCATTTATTTTACAGTAAAACCTGTGCTACCGGCCACCTGCCAACATCGGCCACCTGTACTAACGGCCAGTTTAAAAATTCCCCAAACCAATTATGTATATCTAGACTACAAAAACTGGCAATACCGGCCACCTTTCTATATCGGCCAATAGTTCTTTCATTTTTAGTGGCCGTTGCTGACAGGTTTTACCGTAGTTGTTGCTGACAGGTTTTACCGTAGTTGTTGTTCTCTTCTCGTACATCATCTTGTGTCAAAATATTTTTACAGTAAGACCTGTCAATAACGGTCACTAAAAATGACAGAACTATTGGCCAATATAAAAAGGTGGCCGCTAATACCAGGTTTTGTAGTCCACAAATTTTGGTTTGAGGAACTTTGAAACTGGCCGGCTAGTTCAGGTGGCCGTTTTTGACAGGTGGCCGTTAACACAGGTTTTACTGTATCACACAAAGGACATAAGATATACATGAATAGATTGGTCTCGAAAATCTTTGTTTATTGTCTCAGCCGTTAATTGATTACGTAGACATAATATATATGAATAAAATTAAATGCTGTATATTAAAATTAAACACAACAGATATACAGTAAAACCTGTGTTAACGGCAACCTGTCAAAACCGGCCACCTGAACTAGCCGGCCAGTTTCAAAGTTCCCCAAACCAAAATTTGTGGATTTTTATATCGGCCAATATTTCTGTCATTTTTAGTGACATTTAGAAACATTGAAATAATCTACCTAATTCCACTTGAGCTCAATAAGAAAATTTAACAAAGATTTTAATCTTTCAAATATTCAATTACAAAAAAAACATCAAAATTACTTCCAAATTAAGAATATACATATTAGAAAAACAAAATTTACCAAGTAATTTTTATTCAGGGTCCATCGAAGTTCTTCACTCTTGTCTCCTTTTCTATCTACTACCGTTTCCTCAGCGTTCATTATTGTTCTTACTTCTTCGGTAGTTTTCCTTTCCCATCTTGAAATCCTTGCACTTCTGCTTCTTTAAGCAGAACATTACGGATATTCTCCAAGATAATGTTGTTCCCTACACCGGCTATATGGACGAAGGCTTCATGCTAAAACATGATAACGCTCGATCTCACACAGCTCGAATTAGGAAAGATTACCTAGCCAACACCAATATAACAACAATGGACTGAACTCCATTCAGTCTGGATATGAATCCCATCGAGCATCTATTTGAAACGAGTTCGGGTCCGTAATCCAACACCAGTGACAGTGACGGAGCTAACAAATGCATTAGATGAAGAGTTGGAAGCGATTCTTCAGGAATAAGTAAGAAACTTAATAAGGTCGCATGGAGAGTATAATACAATGCAGAGCAGGAGATGCACAGTATTAATTTTGATTAATTCAGATTTTTATGTTGTTTTATTTTCTCTATTACATAATGATTTTCATTCATAACATGTTTTCTCACATTCAGTATTAAGTATAGCGTGCTATGCGGATTGCAGAGCTGGTGCTGGTTGCAAAGTATAAGGATGACTTACAAAGACAACTTTTTTGATTCTACCAAGCATGTCGGCGACTCAACATGACCATATCAACGCAGAAAACAAAATGCATTACCACCTCGAAAGATCCAATTGGATGCAAGCTCGTGGTAGAGGGGAAACCCATTGAACAGCTAAACCAGTTCAAATATCTAGTTGTAGACTTATCAAGTTATTATGACCTAGCAAGAGACCTAAGGGGTCAAATTAACAAGGCCGCTGTCTTGTCCGGATGTTTGAGAATTGTGATCTGGAATAACCTATATATGAGAATGAACAGCAAAGTTAGAATGTATAAAACTTACATCACACTTGTTATAACCTATGGCATTGAATCAAGAGAAGGCACCAATAAAACCAAAAGCATGCTACAAACAGCAGAAATGAAGACACTAGGAGCAATAGGAGGGAAGACAAAAAGATATAGAATACGAAACAACAACATCAGGGAACAATTTAGCGTGCAAGATGTAGTCATATGGGGTAGGCGAAGACGACTAGAATGGTTAAGTCGTGTAAAAAGAATGGAGGAGCATAGACTACCAAGAATTTCGCTAGAAAGAAAACCAGCAGGCAAGCGTCCACCGAGAAGACCACCAAAAAATGCAGAGATAGCTGGCAGTCTACGTCTTAAGAAATACTTCAACGTCGGAATTAACAGATCGACAGATCTACAACTAGTATAAGAAGAAGTGGAATCTTAAGTTATCTTTCTCATGTTCTTTTAGTTACTAATTTTATATTTGTGTATATTTGTGTCATTGCAATGACACAAATGGTGTGAATGGTATGTGGATAGACACTTGTCAAACAGCGTAATAAAAAATTATAACTTATTTTACTTTTGACTCTTAAGTGTAATTTGGTTCTATCCACTGAAATATTTTTAATGTTTCGATATTACGGGTTTCTGTCCGGAAGATGGCCCATAATGAATTTTGTAAGTTAATATACTTTTGAACGGGATCAGCGGTATCTCGTTATAAACAGCTATTTCTTTGATTACTGATTGAAATTGAATCTGTTTATACCTACTAATAAAAGAAAATGCCAATTTTATACACGTAGTGTATCGGTGTTTATCCAGGATCAGCATTAAAACTTCTTCTCTTTTTAGAAAATGCTTATTCTATTTTATCCCATTTTATGGAAAGAAATGTTTGTCAAGTCTAGAGTCATGCCAATATGTATTCATAAAGTGTTCGCCTTTGCATACTGACAATCCTAACTGGATAACACGATTTTACTTTTTCATACCTGATGCAAAAATATGGTCAAGTAAATCATATCATGTTGAAAGTCTAGTAAAAATATCAGGGTAGAACCAGTTTATATAAAATTTCTTTAAAATTCGAAATAACCTCTCTATAAATATAAACCAAATCGCTAAAAAGTTAATGATTACTTATTTTTTATTTTTTTTTATTTAGCTAATGCGTCGACAACTATTGGCCATTGGCATGGTACCCAAGTAGCAATTTTTCGACGCATTGGTTGTCAGTACAAACAAATGCACTGTATACAACGTTGTCCGAGAGCATTTTCAGTTGTTTCGCTAACGTCCCCTACCCCGACTGACATTACGATGTTACAACCTTTAGTTATACGGGCAACTAATTTATTACCATTGTGACAACTACATATCACAGTTCAGTTTTTTCAACAATCGCAACGACTTAAAAATGTTATAATGCTAAACTAATTTACGCCCTGGCCGACTCTCTAGTTGTCTGTCACGTCACTACCCTGTGTTGTTCTAGATGTGTGACACGTTTGCGGCAATTTCCAGAGGAGAAAAAGAATTTACTTTATAACCTTATTTTTTTCTTATTATTATATATTTTATTTTGATGGAAATTTTCGATTTATGTAACAACCTGTTTATTTGTTTTTTTAATAGCTGATTTCCATTCCATTGTTTTATCAGTAGATTTGAGATTTGATCTTTGTATCAGCTTTGGCAGACAGGGTTGCCAGGTCAGTTTTTACTCTTTCAGTAGTTTTGTTTTCACAAAATCAGTAGATTCTTTTTAGGCCATGTAAATACAGTAATACAGTGATATGCACATCCGTCCTAAATGTCCCAAGAGGAATTCCACAAAATTGGAAACCTAATTATTCCAAACCACCAGCTGGTTATTATCTACCATTTTTTAGCTAAAATCTACTAAATCAAAAACTAAAATATACTTAAGGGTTTTTGGGATATATTTGGGATTTTTTATAATAAAAACAACAGCTAACTTAAGGGGGTAGGCGCAAAATGTCGTCTGTTAAAATGTTCAATGTATTTTAAATGTTTTCATTTTTTGCGAATCCTTAGAAAACTAATAAGTATTTTTGAAAAATTTAAACGCACAAAGAAAGATTAGGTTATTACCGAGGACCAAAAGTCCCTGAAAACTTCTATAATGTTTATTTTAATAAGTTACAGGGGTGAAAAAAAGAAAAAATTTAGTGTGACTTTTAATTCCAAATATCTCGTTCAAAAGAAACGTTTTGGTTTTTCTAAATAATGCAGTCTTTCATTCTGCGTTTAAATTTTTCAAAAATACTTATTATAGTTTCCTCATGATTCGAAAAAAATGGATAAAATTCTGTTGAAATATACCAAAAATCTACTAAAAATATTGCCTACTAGAATTTTTTAAAAAATATCAAAAATCTACCAAAAAAGTAGAAATCTACTAAATGTGGCAACGCTGGTAATGAGAATGATACACTTTTGACACTGGTCACATGACCTCTGTCACCCAATAAGAGGGTGCGTTCTAAAATGGTTTTGATAGTCGGTGTGGCCGCGTTTGGTTGGCGATTGTACTTCTAAGTTGTCTTATCCGTCTAAGGTTGGTTATACGGTATTTTTTTAGTAATATTGGTAATATTGTTTAATGCGCCATTTTGGTTTTACTTGAGATTTTTATGATGTAAAGAAAATGAAAACAGAATATAAAAAATGCAGGCATTTTCTGATACCTTTAAAAGCACCATCAATACATTAAATTTATACAGAACACATTTAACATAAATTTTGACTTTTATATTAAAATTAGATTTTTTAAATTTGCATATTTTTTGTCAAAAATGTCATAAAAAAAGGAGCGCGTGTGTTTTTTAAAGGTGAAATATCCATATTTGACGGTAATCTGAGATGCGTTTATAAATTTCACATCAGGTAATAAGTCCTTATGTATTTATATCATATAAATTTAAATACCCAATACGATGTCAAAACAGTTTACTTTTTGGTTTTCGCATTCACCACACAGGTGTTAAAAATACAGGTAAAAAACATAACTAGTCTGACTCCTTGAGCAACCATTGCACGCGCAGGTGCTTTTTATAGTCGCTTCAGTTGTCTTATGCAACGCTTACGAAACGATGTTGCTTAAACAGGAGGTTGTCTAGGCAACGTCAAGACAACTCAAAAATCGTCCACCAAATCAGTGCAGAATAGGGTCGTCTTTTAGGCAATAACAACGTTGTAAGAAAACGTTGCCACGCGGTAGAAAACGTTGTCGCGTCGACAAATTGCTACTTGGGTAGGTACGGTGAATTTTTGCAGTTAGGTACCTAGTGTCATGTGTAGTGGGTGTGTTGAGTAAGTGTCTTGTTACTTTGCAAAGTCGACGTCATTGTTTTTAGAAGACTTTGGTTAATGAATATTAATATTAATTATTCATAATAATAATATTAATATATACTAAATGAAAACCAGATTATCTGCCAATAATTCAACTATAGGATGATGATAAAAAAGTACTATTGTGAGATAATTCAATTTTCCTTACACGACGCGCAACCTTTCACATGAAGGTTGGAGCCCTTACACATGAGCGCTTAAGGCCGTGGTTTATAGTCGGAGAGATAGAAGCGAATCTTGTTCGTGATAAGTAATATGGACAAACTCAATGGGGATATGTTGAATCAGTTTGTTGTGTAGGTACATGACTTTCCCTTACGGACGAAAACCAGAGTGGGAGACGAGAGTAGTTTTAAGGGGTCAAAAGGGGTATTTATTTTTTTTTTGACGCTCATGATGGAGATAGTGCACCAAAATTTGGGAAAAAGGAGACTATGACGTAACTAAGCCAAATAATGAGTGGGCAAAGGGGTGGCGAGCAGGAGTGAATATAAAAGTTGTAAGGGGTTACGTGAAATTTACGTAAGCACTGATGATGATTGGTCAACCAATCGAAAACTAGTTCTGTGATGTAGCCCTTTTTAGGGATTTTAAATATATACCTTTTATAAAGGATTTTATCGTTTTTTGTATTACATGGTATACAGCCAACTACAGGAAAACTTTTTCCTTGTGGATTTTTATATTTTTTTAATTATGAAATAAATATGCAGAATAATATCCGTACTTTTTCGTTCCTGTCGAAGCGAATAAAAATTATTCCTAATTTTTCCCTAGCCACCTTTACATTATCTCGAATGAATAAAAATTTTGTTTCCAATCTAAATTTTCTTTCGAGCTTTTATGAAATACATGTCGTTTAGCATGAAAGTGAAAGGCAGTAATTTTCCTTTTCTTTTATCGCCATAGTAACCATTCAGTAAACGGTCGTAAATTCTTTTTGATATCAGTAAATATCGTGAGGCGTATTTTTTACATGTGGCACAAAGCTTTAGATTTTATATCAGAAAATAATTTGTTTTGTACATATTTGGAAAAGATATTGCCAACAAATATCAAACGCTGAAGTCTAAATGCTTTATTTTATTTAATTGGTATATACCAAAGGATTGTTTATAATATTTCATTATATAAGTATATACAGGGTGACCAGAAACTCTCCTAAAAACGAAAACCGGAGGTTCCTAAAATAATTTGAAGATAATTTAATCCAGTTCATTTAGTTCGAAAGTGCTTCCTAAGAAAGCTACATAGAGCTTTTTGAAAGTGGCGCCTTGTAGTTATTAATTAATCGATTACTGATTTCATCTGTAAGACGTTGTCTTATGAGTACCTTAATTTACTTGAATCGATTTGTATAGGTTGTTCTTCGTTTTATTATTTACATGTTGAGCCTTATTTGGATCACTACTTGGTTATGGTCTGATCCTATGTCCGCACTCGAATATATTTTTGCTGATTGATATAATTGCATTCTTCTATCTTTATCTGACTAATACACAATCTTATGCTTATCTCCACAGCTAACCAGATCGCAAAGTATGAAAACCTCTCTCTATTCATTCTTAACCTCACAGAGTGAGCATAGTGGATATGGTAACGGCATGTATAGTCCATCTCCATAGATAAAGACCTAATCTGGTCATTTATTTTGATTGGTGCATTGGTCTTTTGCTAACTCCTTAACATCAAATAATGCCGATGAAAAGTGGTCTCACGTACTAAGATTATTATTTAAGACGGGTGAGGAAGGGCTACAGGCAAAAAAGATGTGTAAAACTAGAATTGAACAACTTCAAAAACCTTAACAAAACTGGAAGAGAGAAGAAGTGGTAAGGAAAATAAGGAACTTGTTATGAAGAACTACGTAGAGAAATAAGACTAAATAGTAAGGTGGAGAGTGAAAAATGGTTAACGGATCAATTCATTAAAATAGAACACTATGGCAGTGTCAGCTGTTAAAAATAAAGTAGGTAACAAATACCAAAAAAGAGGCGCAATATAAGATACTCAAAGACTCATCGTCAAGCAATCTCATGACAAAGATAAAATTAAATTGTGGAAAGAGATGAATGCATAGATAAGACCGTATATTATAATAACATAATTATAACAAGCAATTAGAAATTTAAAGAACGGGAGACCACTGTGTCCATATGGAACAAACACCTGCTGACTTAATCAAAAAATTTTTGATTAAGTCAGCAGGTGTTTGTACATTTAATGTAATGCTGATGAAACCCTGCGCATTCACCTAAATCTATCCTACAAAATCTACAATATCCCCTAAGATTGGTTATTGTGCACCTTTGCTACACTACCAAAGACATAACACACAACAGGATGTTTATAGTATAGAGAATTGTCTTTAATACGTAACACTTTTAAAACTAATATACTTACAACCGTTTCTACAGAAGACTGGAAGAGGACACAGGTGATACTCAAATCGGATTCAGGAATTCAGGAAATAGGATCCCGCATACCAAAAAAAAGTTTATAAATAGCAAGCTGAAAATTTGTTAATAGCTTAACGGTGTCTAGTCGGACAAATTTTGATGTACAGGAACACCGGAACAGGGGAAGTTTTAACAGTGGAACAGGTTAAAAATTTGGAACGTCAGACTACGAAAACGTTCCATGTATTTTGTTGGACAGAACTTCCAATTGATTTGCTACCCTTTTATTAAACTCTCATGCAAAAATCAGACTGCTATTTATCACCAACAAAATTCCTGTCATTTGACATATTCTACGTGTTGGACTTATTAATATACCCGAAATATCTGTGGAAAAAACATTTTATCATATATTATATAATAGCCAGGGAGGTAGTGTCAAATTTGACCGGAGCATTTTAGCATGGCTGTTTTCTTTTTATTTAGTTAGGTATTCCAAAGCTTATTAATAAATGATGTGTCAGCTGGCCCAAAACCGGGGATTTTAGACAAGAAAAGGTAAAATATGAAACTTGATGGAAAAACGCTACAACTTATATCAAATATTTATCTACGTGACTTACAATTCTTAATAGCCTTGCTGAGTTCTCTCCTAGCTTTCACTCAGGCAATCCGGGTTCAAATCCTGGCGTTGAATTTTTTTTTTTTAAAAATTGACATTTTATTTTGAAAAATAATTATTTTTATAATAAGGGCGTTATTCAGCGGAATACTGGATTTATTGTGTTTTGATTGATTTGCACACTTTCGATAGCTATTTTCTATTGGATATATGTATTCCGTTTGGAAGGAATCGGCTGTAACCACTGGATATATTTCGTGACAAAGCTATTTAGTATTAATTTAACTCGCTCCTCATACAAACAAACATCCATTTTTATATACCTATTATAGAGAACAGGGAAATACTTAGATTGCTATTAAAAATGGGGGTTGGTGATAGAAACGTGAAAAATTAGGGTTGCATGCATCTTTTGGTTCTACATCATATTACATTAGGAAAAAAGAGTTTGTCCAAAAAATAAAAAAAAATGTCGGGAGGGGGTGGGGAGGGCAACCCCCTTTTTCACTTAGATTGGTCGTACTAACTCAGGAAACTTCAGGGGTTCATTTACAACAACTTTGCTTATGAAGGTCAATCATAATATTTATGACCAAATGCATAGTTCTATTTCAAAAGTTCTGTGCATAATTCTATAAAAGACATACAGATTTTTTTATATTGTCTCGTATAAATAATACAAATGTGGTATTATAAAAATAATTATTTTTCAAAATAAAATGTCAATTTTAAAAACAAAAAAAAATTGAACGCCAGGATTTGAACCCGGATTGCCTGAGTGAAAGCTAGGAGAGAAGTCAGCAAGGCTATTAAGAGTTGTAAGTCACATAGATATATATTTGACATAAGTTGTAGCGTTTGTCCATCAAGTTTTATATTTTACCTTTTCTTGTCTAAAATCCCCGGTTTTGGGCCAGCTGACACATCATTTGTTAATAAGCTTTGGAATACCTAACTAAATAAAAAGAAAGCAGCCATGCTAAAATGCTCCGGTCAAATTTGACACTACCTCCCTGGCTATAAAGTTTGCTATTGAATAAACTTAAAAACAACTTGCTAGTTTTCACAATCATAAACTTGTCAGGACGACACTTTCCAATTAAAATCACGTTCCACAATAATTAAAACGTCTCCTGTTCCAGTGTTGCCATACATCAAAGTTTGTCCGATTAGACGCCGTTAAGCTATTAACAAATGTTCAGCTTGTTATTAATAAACTTTTGTTTGGTATGCGGGATCCAGACCTAAAGGGAATGGAAACGAGAGAAACTTGAACAGTTCTTACTTTTCCTATTCTTTTTAAGATAAATATTAAAAAGAGTTATTTATTGATAACTATTAAAACCAAAATTACCAGTCCCGTATCAATTTTTTAAGGTATATATATTATTCACATTTTGCGCATACAGGGTGGGTCAAAGAAAAGAGCCAACCTCGATATTTGGCAATAGTTGTCCGATTTTAAGGAAATGCCGAAACAGGTCGATTTTTATTTTAAAATTACAATATTTTTATATATTACTTCATACTAGTGGCCTCATCCATCTGAGCGTGATGACGTAATAGATGATTTTATTAAATGGGAATAGGGGTCGTGTGGTTGCACATTTGAAACGGTGTTTAATTTTTATACAGTAATATAAACAATAATATCATTAAAAATGAATAACCATTTTCAATAATATCATTATTTATACAGGGTGGCCAAAAAAATAAATTTTGAACTAAATTAATTGACGCAAAAAGAATAATGTATGTAATTTGGCTAATTCAAAATACATTCTTGAAAAAATGTTCAATTGGCAAACAAACATTGCTTTTCGCTTAAACTGGATGTTCAAACTCTCAAGATGTAGCTGGGAGACTGTTTCTGATTTAATTTAAGCGAAAAGAAATGTTTATTTGGAAATAAACATTTTTTCTATTTCCTGACAGCAGTACAATGTATAATTTACATATTGCGTCAATACAAAAAATATTTTTTTCGTCACTCTGTATAAATAATGATTGCAATTAACGGTAAAACTTTAAAACAAGTTCAATACTACAACTGTCTTGGCTCAATAGTTAATCATACAAACGATTACTCCAAAGGAATCGAAGTTCGAATAGAGAAAACAAGAACAAACTTCAATAAAATGAGAAAGGTGCAAGAGAACTGAAATTATACTTAAGAGGTAGGCTGGCAAGATGTTATATTTTCTCGACTCTGCTTTACGGGATAGAAGCATGGACACTTAACGCGTCGACTACTAAAAAGTGGGAAGCATTTGAACTGTGGGTGTTGAGAAGAATCCTGAAGATATCATGGACCGAAACAAACAAAAAAGTCATGAGAAGAGTCAACAAAAGAGTGGAAATATTGGAAACCATCAAGACACGAAAGCTGCAATACCTGGTCAATGTTATCCGTAATGAGACTTACAACATAAATTCAATTAATTATACAAGGGAAAATCCAGTGAAAGAGAAGTGAAGGAAGGAGAAGAATCTCATAGTTGCTTAACCTGAGGGAATGGTACGGATGCACATCAACCGATGCAACATCACATCACCCGAATGCACATCAACCGAAAGCAGCAGCATCTAAGATCAGAATAGCCATTATAACTGCCAATCTCCGTCGCGGAGAAGGTACGTAAAGAAGAAAAATAAATATTGATATTAATGTTTATATTCTTCTTCTTCTTTAGGTGCCGTGTCTGTATTCAGACGTTGGCCGTCATCATGTTTACAATTTCCTGAAATCTCTCTCTATCGGCTGCTGCGCGAAATAATTCTTCTACTGTGCAGCCACACCATTGTCTAATATTACGCAGCCATGAAAGTTTCTTTCGACCAATCCATCTCTTTCCCTCCACTTTTCCTTGTATTATAAGGCGAAGCAGATGGTATTTAGGTCCTCTAATTATATGGCCGAAGTATTCTGTTTTTCTCTTCTTTATGATGCTTATGAGCAGACGTTCCGAATTCATCATTTGAAGAACACCTTCATTGGAAGTGTGCGAAACCCACGATATCTTTAGGATTCGTCGATAGCACCACAATTCGAATGCTTCTATTTTGTTTAGCATTGTGGTTTTTACCGTCCATGTCTCACAACCATACAATAGGATAGACCACACATAACATTTCAGCACCTTCTTTCGAATATTCATCGACAGGTTTCTATTACATAAAACTGGTTTCCAGGTCATAAAAGCCTTCCGTGATATTTCGATCCTAGTTATTATCTCTTCATCAGAGTCACAATTTACATTTAACCAGCTGCCAAGGTACTTGAAATGATTTACCCGTTCTTACTCTCCATCAAGAGAAAGCTGACCTTGATCTATATTAATCTTTCCAACTGCCATCCACTTTGTTTTTGAAATGTTGATTTTAAGGCCTCTCCGATAGCTTGCTTTACTGACTAGATTTAGTAGTGTCTGAAGATCTTGTAAATTTTCAGCAAGAATGGCTGTATCGTCAGCGTATCTAATATTGTTGATTACTTCTCCGCCTAGCCTTACTCCCTCTTGTCTGTCATCCAAAGCCTCCCTAAAGATTTCTTCAGAGTACATATTAAAAAGGGTGGGTGATAAAACACAACCTTGTCGTACTCCACGTTTTATCGGCAGTTTTTCAGCACGACAAATTGCTTATTACCCATTCTAGATTCGCACAGAAGGAATACTCGGAATGTTTTCCTCGTCCAGAAGTTTAAGTAGCTCAACAGGGATTTGATCTGCTCCAGGTGCTTTATTGTTTTTTGCTTGTTGTATTGCGTTTATAACTTCTGACTTCAGTATACTGGGACCTCTGTCTAATTGGTTGTCACAGGTAGTATTTGGAGCATTTTCTCGAGAAGCATCGTCAAAAAGGTCACTGATGTGTCTCTCCCATTCTTTGCACTGTTGTTCGTGATCACAAATTTTTCCGTCTGCGGTTTTAAGTACGTGAGCATTTTTCTGTTTTCTAATTCCGGAGGTATATTTAAGTTTCTTGTGGAGGTTGAAACTGTCGTGCTTTTTTTGGAGGTCTTCTATTTCTTTACATGAATTCTCGAGGCAGGATTCCTTGGCTTGTTTAATTTTTCTTTTTATGAGTTTGTTAATTTCACGGTATTTGATAATATTTATATTTTTGTATTTTCGTCAAACTTCCATCAATTCTAGAATTTCTTGGTTCATCCATTCATTTTTTGCCAACATTGTAGGTGTTTTTAAAGATTCTCTTACGTCCTCTAAAATCGAGTTTTGAATATCGTACCAACATTCGTTAATAGTTCTGTTTTCGTTTGGTATATTTGTTATTCTGTGCATTTTACTATTTATCTGCTGTGCTATGTGTTCGCGCGTTTGGGTGTTTTTAAGGGGGTCGAGATATATCTTACTAGGCTTAGTTAGCTTTGTTAGTTTCTTTAATTTAATTTGTATTTTGGAGCAGAGTAAATTATGATTTGAGTTTATGTCGGCGCCGGGGTAAGTTCTTACATCTTTAATATTGTTCCGAAATCGATGGTTTATTAGGATGTAGTCTATTTGATTCCGTGCTATTTTACCTTGATGTCCATCTTGAGGGGATTTCCACGTGTAGAGACGCCTTTCTGGAAGTTGAAACCAGGTATTTCTAATGACGAAGTCATTTTCTTGGCAGAATTCTATTAGACGCTCACCTCTTTGATTTCTCTCTCCCAAGCCGAACTTTCCGGTGATGTTTTGTGTCATCTTTTGTCCAACTTTAGCGTTAAAGTCTCCCATAATTATTGTTGTTTCGTGTTTCTTTGTTGTTTTTAGCACTTCTTCTATTTGATGGTAGAATTCTCCCATTTTCTGCTCATCTGCATCTGTAGTGGGAGCATAAACTTGGATGATATTTATATTTACAGGTTTAGCATTCAGCTGTATTAAAATTACTCTGTCTGACATTGGGATGAAGTTAGTCACATATTTACTACTATGCTGTTTCATAATTATTGCTACTCCGTTTCGATGCATATGGTCTTGATTTTCAGAAAAATAAACGGCGTATCCGTGTGCTATGAAATTCCCTGTATTTGGCCATCTTGTTTCACATACCCCCATGATAGTAATGTTTAATCTGTCCATTTCAGAGAGCAGATTTCTCAGCTTACCGGCTTCATATAAAGTTGTTACATTCCATGTAGCTATTTTATACGGATTCTTCATTTTCATCTTATGTCTGGTGATGTTTTGCTCACAGGGATTTCGCTGGCTAGCGACCTGGGAAGCCCTGTGGTTTAATTTTGTATTCCTTCCCCTGCCGGATCTTGAGTTCCGCAGCCCATGATCAGTAATGTTATTTGTTTCACTAATTGATTTCATGATAACTTTACTAGGGATTATAATGGGGTGGTTTCCCGTTGCCTTCCCCATCGCAGTGTTTTAGCCGTATCAATCTAATATAGTAATTGTCGCCTAAAAATGTCCGTATTAAACTGTTCCGAAACTTTTTCTCCACTTTAACACAGTATTGAAAATGCTGCTTCCCATTTCCATGTGTTAGATTTTATACTAACCCTAAAATCCGGGGTCGCCACTTCCGCCATCCTCGCCGTACCGAAGGCTTCCCTCTCCGCCGTGGCTGCCGTTGTGGTCTTCATCCGTAACCCTGGACAAGGGACCCTAAGCAGGTACTAGTTTTCCGGGCCAAGAAACACCTGGAATCTGTGGGGGGCAGGGGTTGATTCAGTTTCCCTGATAGGACTATCCAAGGAGTTCCAAGGAGTTCCTACCCACTACCCAATGTTTATATTACTAAATAGAAAATTGAACACCCTTTCAAATGAGCTACAACACGACCCGTATTCCCATTTAAAAAATCATCGATTACGTCATCACGCCCTGATGGATGACGTCACTAGTATGAAAAATATGCCAAAAAATTACAATATAAAAATAAAAATCGAACTGTTTCGGCATTTCCTTAAAATCTACTAACTGCTGCAAATATCGAGATGCATTCTTTTCTTTGGCCCACCCTGTATTTATTTGATATGTATATTTATTTCAGTATTTTATCAAGAATGTTTTAGTAAATTTGAGTTATAAAATAAACTTTAAATATTTTTACTTAATAATTTAAAATCGATAAAATATACTAGTGTATACTACCCTTACTAGCACTCATTGTATTACCCATACATATTGTATAACTTTATTTTATGGTCCTCTTTTCTAAGAAAAAACTCTGAGTAGGAATTAGGGCTTTTCCCTAAACCATTTAAATATAAATGTCTCCTTAGGGTACGATTGTTATTCATTCATGAAATTGCTGCAAATAAAAAAATCATTTTCTTTTATGTTAGGTATATTTAGTACGTTAGCTACATACTACAATGAAAATTTAGCTCAAATTACGACTTTAAATGAATATATTGTAAGGTTTTCATGCAAAATTATTTAACCCTTATCCGGGCAAGGTGGGTCCAACAGGTCCGAAACGCCAAGTCTTTTATCGTAAACTGATAAAAAAATTTTTATTGAGTATTATGCATCACTGAATATGTTTAGAAGTATGTTTCCTTCAACATAGTCATGAGCTATTCAAAATGTTCATTATCATTTTTGACATTATTGCGTCGAAAAAATTTTGTCACGTAAAGGGGCAAACATGCCCGTCGGACCCTATTTGTATTTATACCTAAAGTCTAAATCTTTGTTACAGAAGTTAACCTGGCAGTCAGGTAATGTTTTCGGGGATTATCTTAACCACTTCTATGAATCCGGAAATCCAATAATAAAGTCTAAACCTGTAACAAACAATGTAAACATTTCTTTGATGTGAACATCAAAGAGATGCTTACAATAGGTGTTATATCTATTCTAAATGAATTTTGAAAACTGATAATCATTGTTGGAATTCGATAATATTGTTAGGTAGGTACCTATACATATTTTGAAATAAATAATGCATCTGCTATCAATCATTTGATATCGATGTTAGTGTCGACAACTAAGCTCCTAAAATTAGATTGAATTACAGTGAAAGTAGATAGTGCGAATAAAATGCCTCAAAAACTATTATCAGCTGCAGAACTGCAGGATATTGCTAATAATTTATGAGATTTCAATGATGAAGAATCTCCTGAAGTAGGTGGCATTGAAAGTGACTCTGAAATTCAAGATCATTTTTCGGAAGCAAATGAAGAGGATGGTCAGCAAGTAGTATTGAGTGATAATGAAGAAGAATGTGTAGCTACAAGTTCCCAGATTTCAGAGTGTGTAATTTTTGAATTTGAAACTAAGGATGGAATTAACTGGAAGAGTCAACCACAACCGACAGGACGTATGCGATAACGCACAAAGTAATGTTAGCCCCTGGTCAAAGTGTAGATGATCCTGTTGATTCCTTTTGTTTGTTTGTGGACGAAAAAATTGTGAACGAAATAGTGAAGTGTACAAATGAAGAAGCCAAAAAAGTCCTGAGATAGAGAACTGGAAATATGGCGACTCTAAAGAGCTATATGCATTTATTGGACTATTATGCTACTACTAACTGCAGGGCACCTGAGTGCCACAATCCATAATGTAGATTTACTTTGGAGTAAGTCTTATGGACCTACTATATTTAAAGCTACCATGGGGTTAAAACGATTCAAAAATGTGCTAAGATTTGTTTGATTTGACGATAAGGACACGAGGTCTGAACGAAGAAGGAACGACAAATTAGCAGCAATACGCGATGTGTGGAATCAAGTCAAATAAATCTTTCAGAAATACTACTTACCAGGAAAAAACATAACAGTAGATAATCAACTTGTTATACGTATCGAGGTAGGTGTCGTTTCAAGCAGTATATGCCTTCAAAGCCAGATAAGTAGGGCATGAAAATATGGCAAATCCTTCAGGTAGATCGCACCCTAAAGGTAGACCGCATACTATAGTAGCACCTTTTATTAATCTAGACTATTTAAATTTAACTTTAGTAAAAAATGAAAAAAGAATATTAGAAATATATGGGTAAATATGAATAGTACATTCACGAACAGTGGTGAGCCCAACGGACCCGAGTTGCCCGGTTACGTAAGTAAAATGTGTTGCCCGGATAAGGGTTAAACAAGTTTTGGGTGAATGCGTTTGATTTCAGCAACAAACGAAAATTTTTAGATAAACATTTCCATATCTTGGATGAATTCATATAATATATTCTAAAATATAGTCAAAAGCTTCATCTGATAAACACAATTATTGGGAATTATTCCAGAATTGTTGAAAAAAAATATCACCCGTTTTGGATAATTCTTTAGAACACGTCATAAAAATATTAAATCAGTTACAACATAATATAATAAAAATAAATTTATTTAAAAAATTTTTGAATGAGAATGTTTTTCGGCACTTATATATATTGTTATGATCTGGTTTTTATTACTTTCATATCAATTAGTCTTTATTTGATTACTCCAATTAATTATTTAATTAAATTATCCAATTGTTGCAAATCATACAAAAAAATTAAGAAAAAATTTCAGGGTGCCTTTTTTATAATACAAAAAATTATCTAAATTATCTTATGCTATACTCATCTTCTCTCGTGGCTTCAGTATCTCTTAGTTGATTCTTTTCGGGAGCAAAATAGGAAAGGGTAATAAATAGAAATACATAAATAAGCATAGATAAATATCTTTTATTATCAAAATCAATACTCTAAAAATCGATCAATTAAAACCTGTGGACCTAGCTGTCCGAATGAAATTTTTACCACTTAAATTGATTCTAGTTCAAATAAAAATTTATCGGTTTGTTCCCGATAACTTTGATAAAACAAGCTAAACAAACAAATTTAGGTATTCGCAAAATTATTTATACTTCCTATTTAATTTTTGAAATATTGGAATCTTAATTCATATGCTTTTAGATAAAAGGCATTATATTTAATTTCGATTCAGAGATCATTACCATCTTTCTATGGACCATTTCGAACTCTTTTGTTCTCATCAGGAAAGTATATCCAATGATGCTCATATGCTTTTACTCAAAATTTTAGTTTCCGAACATAAAAAAAGTCTTTCACATAAATTGACTGACCTTTTGCTTCACTCACAATGATGTTTCCTCTTGACCCAAACAGCTCTCCCTTGTTGATTATGTTAGGCTACCCATCAAAGCGCTCTCCGTTCTCAAGCTTCAATCCAGCAGCACACCAGCACTATTTCTCCAAAAAACAACGAGCCAGGCCTCTTTTAACCAGTACTCGATTCAAACAACTCCAAAATTCGCTCCTCTCCTTCTCACAATAATACAGAATCAAAGAGGTATTTCTTCTCAATTTGATCTGTCTCTCGTTCACTTTGCAGCTCCACTCTCCACTATCAAACAACTACTGGTACTTGCTTTTTAACTATCCACGAAAACTTTGACTACTCTTCCGGGATGCCGGTCACATAATGAATTCCTCTTTCCACAACTATCTGAAAATTCAACCTTCTCTCCTTCCCATTCCAAATTGCCAAACCAATCAGAGACATTTCTTCTTCCCCATTCTTTTTTCATTCGAAAAAAAACCCACGCATTCTTTCAAAAATATTCCTACCATCATAATAATTACTTTCGGGAAATTCTACAAAATTTACTCGGGGTTAAACAAAAAGAGATTAAAATTCCAAACTTTCTTTTACATTATTTTCTAAAGATATCATTACCTGTGGCTTTTGGCCTCGTGCATAACAAAGCACCGTTATAATCTCCAAATACCCTGAACAATTATTGTCTATCCATATCACTTTCTTTCCTAATGTCTTCTATTTTTCGGGGAAAAAACTCATTAACGATAAACCACTTCTTAAAAACTACTTATAATAAATAGTTACAAATCAATATACATGGTGTATCAAATTTATGTGCCCGCGTTATATTAAAATTAATAAAGTTTTTTATTCTATCTTTGATTGATAGATTGATACACAATAATATTTACCCATATTATTTCATATAGGTACATGCAACGATTGAAAATAGTGTCCCACTCGTTTGGATATTAATTAAAAAACAAAGGCGTTTTCGATATTGTATTGCAAAAAGCTCTTCGGGATTTCCTCAATAATTGACGTTTAAAGAATCTCTACATACCTTTGCAACATTCAAATTTTCAGTTTTTCATATAGTTTTTGAGGGTTAAATATAGCCGATTTCGCAATTTTTTAATTTTTAATCGCTTATATGTCAAAAACTATCAACTTTAGAGAAAAATCACTAAATACCTTTTCTGTTTAGAATGATAAAAAATAACAATAAAAACTTTGTTCGATGCAAAAAAAATTATTTTAAGAAAAACCAAAAAAAAAATCTAATCGTTCCCCTCGCCTGCCAAGGTCTTATGCTGTTCAGAACAGCCTGTCATTGTACACATTTCTATTAAATGACTTACTCAAACACATACTTAAATTTAAACTTTACAGGAGAAAGTTTATTTTACCCCCTAAAATATCCACCTTTCGATTCACTTGGCAGATGCTTTTGCTTAATCTAATCGTCTGTAATTTTTTTCCCATAATTATCAATAAATAGACTAAATGATATAAAATTTTGAAGCTTACAGAAGTAAATTTGTTTAACTTATTTATTTTACATTTAAAAAAAATAAAAAGGCCGATGAAGTGCAGGGTAGATGTCTGCCAGGTAAGGTTTTTAGCCTTGGTGTGCTATGACTCATCACTCCACAAATTTCTAGCCTTATAGGAAGACCGTTACTCGGAGAGTTCGCTAGCTCTTAGACTATAAGCAGTAGGTTCTAAATATTGTATTTCGAAAAAAAATGTATTGGTAATCAACATTTTCAAAAGTCCGTTATTATATAGTTTAAAAAATGTATATAATTTCAAAAAAATGTGCATTTAAAATAAAATTTTCGAATTTCTCTTGGCCGTATTGGATACACCATTTTGTTTTTCAAAAAAATAATGTTAGATTTAGAATCAGCGACTTTAAGCTACCAAATTTGACAAAAAATTTTGTGTTTTTCCGTGTTTTGATGCTAAATTCGCCATTTTGTTAAAAAAAAATGTCAGATTCGTAATCAGCGATGACGAAAACCCTTCAGTACGAAAGTAATTCCGAAGTGTATGAAGAATATATGCTTTTAAAGGTTCATGACCACCTTTTCGGAATTTGGAACCACAGTGTAGTGGGACTATATTAGTACCTCAAACTCCCCTGCATAATACTAGGGAGACCTAATCGGATTATGGATGTCAGATTCTGGGGTCCTTCTACCGAGAACTGTCATATAAAAAGCGTTTTTATGATAATTGCCTCTATAGCACATCAGTGTGCTATGAAAGTGGGGGTAGGGGTAAATGATAGCCTGGAGAATATTGAGGATCGGAGGAGTGGTCCGTAATTTACTCGGATCAATTCACTCGGATCAATACACTTTCTTCTACTTTTTGTATAGACATGACTCTGTCTGTTTTTTCAATATGCCTCTAGTAAGTTGTCGTTCCATCGTTTTCGTGGTCTTCTCAATGATCATACTCCTATTGGGGAACAGTCTTTCGCTGTCCTGACTACACTATTTGTTGTCATTTCGCTAATGTTGTCATTCCATTCTATTCTCCTGTTTCTTACTCAGTTATTAATGTTATTCACCTTGCATCTTCTTCGTATATCTGTTCTTCTTGCTCCGTCCCATACAGTCTTACCATCGATTTTTCGAAATTGTTTTCATCTCAGCTGTTTCGAGCAATCTTTTTGTCCTCTCTGTGTCGGGTCGTGTTTCTTCCGCGTATGTCACTATTGGTGTGAGTATAGATTTACTATAGGGTATATTTTGTCCATATTGTGTCATTCAGGCAACCTGCGGCTCTGTTTCCTCTACTCACTTGATCTTCCACTTCTGTTTCGAGCCTTCCGTAGGTAGATGGTGTGATGTCTAGATATTTAAACTCCATCACTTGTTCTATTTCCTGACCTTCCAGCTCCAATTTACATCTTATTGGATTTGCTGTTATAATGAATTGTAGTCCGAAATATACTGGAATACAAGTCTCTACAGGTTGGATTAACTACTATAATTGCTTGCTTACTTATTCTAAGATTGTCTCTATGTTTGAGTGGGTATAACAGTGTTGGAGTTATCAGAATAAATTACTATTGCCACTCAAGTTTTTTTTCTTCGATTTTAAGTATAATTCGTTTATATAAAATTGGTCGCATTTTATTTACTTATCACTAGATAGACAGACAACGCAAAATATAATATAATATATTATATATTATATTTATACATTAATTATATAAGTAAACTTGGCACAACCTGTATATCTGTTACGCAAATATGAATTAGTCTGAACAATCAAAGTTTCTGCTAGGTGCATTTTATGTAAATAATTTCTTGTTATATTTGCACTACAGCCCTCATAATGTCTGTAATGTTCATACTGATATATTAGGTATTATCTTTCAGGCACACCCGTTTTGTATAAATTCGCAAAATATATTCAGTGAAAATAGTGGCTGACGTAGGGGTTTGTGCAAATAATATAGTGCTGTTCCAAAAAACAAAAGAATTTCGTCTGTGTTTGCTGATTTATTCATTATTCTGTTTAAATATGTATGCGTTTTTCCGTTTTGTTAGAGTTTTTTTCAAAAGAAAACTAGCGAATTTCAAAGTTTCGTTTAAATAAAAATGTGTAATATTTAAAATTGGTGTGTAGTGAAAAATAATTTAACACATTTCAAACATAATTTTTTATGTTGTAATAATATTCCTGAAGTAGTCATGAAATTAGAAGCTGAAAATTACAATTTCACATCAATGCGGTTATTTATTGATTCTTCTAAAGGAAGTCTAAAAGGTGTCTTTTTGGACAACGGAAATACGTATGCCTAGGTGCGCCTGTTGCTCCTCTATGCTTATCAAAGAGACCTTAACAATACGTACGAAATTTCCATTAGGTTAAGAAAGAATGGCGACCCAATCAAGGATTTGTATTGGAAAAAAATTTGCAGCGTGATGCATCAGTTGATCCAAAATTAGTCCTTGTGCCTCCCCGTCACATACAGTTGGCATTGATTAAGCAGTTTTTCAAGCCTAAATAAACGAGGTGGCTATTTTAAATAGCCGTGAAACAAATCACCTGTACTTTTTGAAGCTATATTGAAAGAAATAATTTTTGTAGGACCTCAAATTCGAAACTTAAAATCGAACAGCCGTTTGTTCTCTAGGTTTCCTTGTAAACAACAAGTTTCCAACTTACAAAGAAGTTGTAGGCAACTTATCCGAAAATTATAAAAAACTGTGATGCAATATGAGCTTCAAATATCATTTTCTGGTTCCCTACGTCGACTATTTTTCGAAAATCTTGGAGCTGTCACCGAGGAACAGGGAGAGAAATTCATTCAGGACATAAAGCAGAAAGAAGATGTGACATTAGAATGATGGATGACTACTGCTGAATCTTGAAGGGGAACTAGCTTACAAAAATCTACATAAAGGAAACTACAAAACGCAGTTTTCAGATTATGTATACTGCATTGTTTTTTTTTGTAAATTACAACTTTTCAGTGGAATTTTTTATTGAATATAATTTTATTAAATATTTCTCAGTATTTTTGCAGTTTTGCAGACACAAAACAAAGCACAAATTGGCCTTATGTGGGAAAGGTACAAGTGATCAGCACACCACATTTACAATAAGACACTTTCCATGTTGACTTCCAATATGGAGTAATAGTTAATTTGGATCTCTACTGCCTAACAACTAATTATAGTAGGGGAGGAAAGTATGCTAAATTTACAGTTAATAGAGCGCTATTGGGTTGTGAAGAGTAGGTCCTAAGACCAAAAAAAGTTAGGTTGAGTTTTCCATAAAGTGAGGAAATTTCCATTTTTTAATTTAATTTTCCATTTCCAACAATGGTTTTTTCCGATTATTGCGCTATCTATCTATCTATAATTCGAAAAAATGTCTCTAATAAAAGTTACTTATTTTTACGTAAGGAATCCAAATCTGAAATAAAAAATGGGGGTTCCTATTTAGGATTTTAAAGTAACCCCACACCACCAGCCTCCGTGGGGAGTCGTATTTGGTGTCATTCGATAGATTTTTCAAAAATATTGAATACTTGTTTTTCAGTTTTTCGATCTGATGTTCATTTCGCAAAATATCGCGGGGTTCGTATTTAAAATTTTAAATTTACCCCACCCCTCTCCGTGGGGGGGTAGTGCTTGGTATCATTCGATAGATTTTTAAAAAATATTGAACACGTATTTTTTTTTCGATCTGACGATCATTTCGCGAAATATTTGCATTTTTTTTTGTGAAACTTTGTGACTCACCCATTTCCTTACGCCCCTCTGAAATCGTCAGATTTTTGAAATATACACTGTTTTGCATGAACTTAACTTACCTTATCTTAATCTGACGATTTCGAGTTTTTCTAAGGATATATTTTTTTTCGGACCCCTCTTAAAGAACTCACCTGTATTAAGAGTCAATATATGGTAGAGGTACATTTACAGGATACAAGGTTTCTCTCCATGTGATAATCTGACACGCTCGAGTAACTGCCAAAATCCCCGCCTGGGCTCCCCTACCATTAGTTTTATAATGATCTACAATGGCTTAATGATCTATAATCTCAGACGGTAGTATGTCTGAGTAGTCTGAGATATCCTCCTCTTTATCTAAGAAGAATGATCTACTACTCAACTACAATATATTGTGCGTTTTCATTATTTCTGCTATCAGAATGTTTGCTGGCTTAACACATGGAGATATGAACGAGTTTTTCTGATTGAGCCGACGAGATATTCGATATACTAACGTTTTCTATTGTTTTAACCCATTTCACAACAACAGAAAATGGTGTAAACCTTGAATTATCCGTGCTTGTCTGTCCATCTGTCTGTCTGTGAATACAACTGCTCCGTTATTAGAACAGATAGAATGAAATGAGAAATGAGGTGTCGAATGAGAGCTTATAACCCAAAGATGGTATTAAAGTAGAGAATCTTGAATGGGTTGCATGTGAGAGTTCATTTTAAATGAAGTAAAAGTCAGACTTCCCTCAAAATTTTATAAAAATACAAAGTTAAAAAAACTGATACCATAAAATTATAAAATTAAAAAAATCAATACAGTTAAAATAAATTAAATAAAATGTAGTGCTCCAGATCAACCCAATTCCCTCATTATCTGTTGTATCGTCCTTTGTCCTGTGTGTTTCTATTTGTTAAATTGTGAGGTGAATTTACTTAATTCGCTATTTATTTATTTATTGACGAAATTTTATAACACAATGTAGGTATACCCGAAAATATAATTTACTACTAATTTCCTTTATCTGGTTCAATTGATTATTAATATTTATCCATATGCTATATCATTTAAAACATAGTTTCAATTCACAACCAATTATTTCGTACTATATTTTAATTCTTATGTTCTATCTATTCCAATTCTCCACCTTTTAATTTATAATGTTTCATTTACCTACATTGTTGATTTAATTCACATTCACTTTTACTTTTATTGCTATTTATTATATGACTGCTAATATAGTATTTTAACTACAATTTTAAGCTTTCCGATCTACCAACTCTTATTCGAACAATAATCCTATACGAACAATACTCGTCAAAGATCAAGTACTGACCTTAACTATTCAGTTTACAACTGCACATCCAGTTCTAACATACACAATAAATACTCGCCACATTTTTGATCCATACGTTGGCAATAATACATTTACTAATAAATAGAATTCTTTTAATATATAGACGTCACGTTGCCTAGCAACCGTCGATTATCCCATTATAAAATTATATTTTGTGACGTCAGTAAAATAGAATTCTATTTGGCGTGCTCTGGGCCCTGGTATAATAGTTTTGATCCTCGAATCGCAAATCCCCCTATCAGCTCAGATCATATTTTACTTATTGCATATGCTAAAGTCAAATTGAATACCAATGGTAAAAAGTTAAACAAAGAGTTCAAATATCGACTTCCGCTCTTCCACTTCTACTTCCGGTCAGGTTGGGTGAAAACCCAGTACTTTCAGAGTTTTATTGCTAGTTTGTTGATAAATCAATAGAATGTTGTTATTTTTTGAAGTGACACTTCTTTACGATCGAGAGTGAAATTTTATAATACCGGGCGCATGCGCACACAGACAGTATGTAGTTCGTTGCTAATCTTTCAAGATATGTATGTATCAGCGCTGTCAGCGCAAATAAGTCATTAAAAGGAGTAATATTATTAGTGTTTTTAGTAAATGTATTATTTATTATAATTTTTGTGTCTTTGGAATAAATTTTGTCTTCCTCGGGAATAAGATATTTTATAATAATAGTAAGTATATTTAAAGTATTTTTGTATACTTCACTTGGTCTATTAAATTTGTCAGTATGTATGAAAAATCTTGTAACCTGTCAAAGCAAAGGGAATATAGCTCAGTGGTCGAGCGTGTGACCGGAGATCGAGAGGTCCCGGGTTCAAATCCCGGACGATTCATATTATTTTTTTTAATTTTTGGTATCGCTTTAATAAAAAAAATTTTAAAAGTAGTAGGTAAGAGAGTTAGTTTAATATTTAAATAAAATGCAAATAACCTGTTAAGTATATTTATTTCTTTGAAATTATATAATAGAAGTGTAACTTCTAACGTGCGTACAATGTACATACACATTATTTTTTAAAAAATATTTTGTATTCTACGGACGAATTCCCTGTTCTATTTTGATTCATTTTTTAAAATTTTTTGCAATAACGTAGAAACATCTTTAATATGTTTACTTTTTATTTAATTTTTAGTGGAATTCGGTGTAAAATTTAATTTAATTTTCCATTTTATTAAATTCTTGCCCTAAGAGATCCCGTACGGTATACGCGATGATTATGTGAATTTTATATCCACCTAAAACCGTGATTTAAACAATAGTAAGTCTTTTACAGCCACTTACCAGGTATATGAATATTTTACAACGTTTGGAAATAACATTACACTTTTATGGCGAGACACCTTTATTTTTATGAATATTTTAATAAAAAAATATACGTCCGATGGAAACATGTGGTAGTCTCATGGGACATTATAAAAAAAGTGTTCATAAATGTTCCTTCGTTCGTTAGACTGATATAATTATTGAAGGGTGTGGTCGTAAGACATGTTAAGAACATTACCTAAGATTTAAATATTTTTGCATAAAAAAGTTGTTAAGTAACCATATTACAGATTTCAATTTTCAAAATTGAGTATTTGACTCATAGATGCCACTACGTCACATCGTTAAAATCTGTTAACTGTCAAATATTATGTTTTTTTGCATGGAAAACCTGTGAACTGCAGTGAGCACGCTATAAGTGTACTTAACAAGTTGCCTGTTTTATTTTGTTTTATGCTTAAAAATGTCGAAAAATAGTGATGTTTCTTCAGAAGAAGAGCCGTTTGAGGGCTTAGATTCGGATCCAAACCATAGTGACGAAGAAGTTTCAATCGAAAGTTCCGATTTAGAATAAGTACCTAAGTTTTTAGGTGAAGATTCTAACACTGCATGTAAAATATGTTAAGTGATGGCGGATACCACGTTTTACTTGCTATTAGTGATATTTATTTATCATATTAGTAAAATCTGTTAAGTGATATGATACATATAACATGTTTTACTTGCAGAAATAGCTAGTACTTGACATTATTTAACATACTAAATTTACATTTTTTTAGAATATTAATGTAAAAAAAGGAAGAAAAATAAAGAGACAGATAAACAGAAAAAAGAAAACCAAAATATTAGAAGATTCTGGAGAGAAATATAAAAAATACAGAGTGAAAAGTGGTGGTGAAGTAAGCAAGAAAGCTGTTGGGCCTCCATCTACATGTAAAATAAAATGTTTTGAGGTAATATCAGCAGATGAGCAATCATTAACAACCGGTCCATGTTTTTATAAAAAAAACTTTGGTGTTATAATTTTAGTGTCCATTGCTGCAACAAGCCAGTTGATGGCTACTTTTTCCTTTGGGACGAATCCATTGCTAAACGAGGATCCGATAAAATTGCTAGTTGCTTAAAGAAATATTTTCATAACTTTGATGTTCGTGGTGATACACTTTATAGTGTATGTGATAACAGGGAACTTGCATAAATTTTTAAATTCGAAAAAAATGTTATAAATCACAACAGAACATAATTTAAAACATGTATCAAAGATAAAAAAGTTTTGTTTGTCTTTCGTTTGGCCCCTAAAGACGATTAAAAATTCAAATTAAAACAGGTGGTCCAAAACGCATCGTGACGTCACTTGGTTTTACATTTACATTTTTCCAATAAAGTAAACAGAATTTTAAATTAGACGTTATAAACGTCAGTAGAAAATACATTTATGTGACGTTACAAGTGTTTTTGATCGTTAGACCTATTCATAGAAAATTTGTACTTTTACAAAATGGTTTTATTTTCAATAGTAAACCTTCGTTCATTTCCTTCAAAAACAGTATAAAACTAAAATTTTAACAAACTGGTATATATTATTACAATGATATACGATAAATGTCATTAGAATATAAATATTTTTGACTTATTCCACGACGATGAGCTTGCCAAATACCCAAGTAGGTGGAGGCCAATAAACTAAAGAAGGAGAAGAAGAATATACCTAAATATAAGGTTGTGTCTAGGTATACGCTAACGTGTACGCAAACAAAAAAGTTAAAGTGTCAGTGATTTCTAATTTTTTATTTGTTTAGTGTTTGTTTTTAAATTAACTACGGAGTGTGGACAATTATTTAGTTCTTTTAATGAGTAAGAACATTTTAAAACAGTACGAAAAAGAAAAGAGACTATAAATTAATATATATTTTTTTTAGTTATAAATGAAATAGTATTACCGTAAAAGATTAAAATAAAAGGAAGACCTAAAGCTTTCACAATAATAATTAACTTGTTCTGAAGCTATTATCCTTGTGGCATTTTTGTAATCAACTATTCTAAATGAGAACTAAGCCACAATTTAACTAAAAAATTGATTTTATTAACGTTTCGACTTATAAACCAGATGTCGTTGTCAAAATACAAAATATTATTAAATTAAACAAAAATTTGTTGCTCAGTAAAAAATTTTTTCTAATAATTTATTTAATCTGACTAATTTTTGTATTTTGACAATGACATTCGATTTGGACGTCTAAACGTTAATAAAATATTTTTTTTAGTTAAATTGTGGCTTATTTTGCATTTAGAATAGTTGATTATAATAATTCACTTACGTATAAAAATTATTTTAACAATATTTTGTACCTACATGTCATGTAAACTAAATACATATAATTATTTTGCTAACCTAAATATATACTTTTATATATACATTGATTTATTACAATTAAGTTTGAAACATCTGAATAGTTCTGCTTCCCTTTCCTTAACAAATATGTTTCTATCAAACAAACACTAAACATATCAAAATAGCATGTACCAAAATATATAGTCACTGCGCCAGCTAAATAATGACGTCACTGGCTTGATGAAGTTTAATTCGCGTCTACCTAACTTTTTTCTTTGCGTACACGTTATCGTGTACCTAGACACAGCGAAATATAACCATAATAAAAACTAATGCAAAACTATGTGACGTCACGGGCCGTTTGAACTACTTTATACCGCAGAAGACTTTAAATATGTATTTCTAAGTTATTACGAGTTTTTGAAGCGTGAAATTTTGGAAATCTCATTTTTAAACAAAACTGAACATTATTATCTAATAAAAAAAAATGTGCAAGTTCCCTACTGCTGTGGCCAAAACAAGAATTGGACTATCGTAGGATTTTGGCTACAACTCCTGGCATCTAAAAGGTTTAAAAAAATAATTCACGTTTTTCCACAAGTAGAGCACACTATGCTAGCTAATGATAAAGATTTTGCATTAGTGGAAAAATTCGTCAAAACTAAGAATGCAGTGTACTCTGCTAGTGAATGGGAAGAAGTTCTGAAAGTAGCCAAAAAGAAAAGACCATTTATTTATTGTATTGCCTCTTAAGCGAGATGATATTTTAAATTTTTTCTGAATTATGAGAAAATTTCAGCAAATCGAATTTTGGAATAAGCAACTCCGTGAAGCTGGAGTTTAATATTAATAACCCTTATATCATGCTTTCTTATGACACATACAATGGAATTCCACAATCCATTAGTCTTAAAGAAAAAGGGGTAGACCTTGTCTCTCACTGGAAGAAGATTTTTATATAAACTTAACTCAAAAGTATCCAGAAGCGTTGCCCATAGAAGAGACAAAACTAGGCCATGTGATGTCATGCTTCCAGTGGATTTCACCAGTACATCATACTTTCTACTATTCACTGAAATCCCAAGATTTAACAGTTTAAAATTATTTTTTATGTTCATTTGTTGTTTAAATTTTGTTCATCCCTTATTTTCTTACAAACTTTACTTAAATAAAGTTATCTTAAACTAAACAATTTTATGCTAACTTGACTCAGTGATTAATAACCTGTTAAGTGTCTTTATAGCTTCTTAACAGATTTTTATTTCCTTAACTAAGACGTATAAAAAACTTGTTAAGTACCATTTTTTTCTAAATTTCTTCTTGTTAAAATTTGAAAAAAATTTAATTTGATAAAAAGCAATGTCTTTTTTAAACGCTTTTATTTAGTTCAATAGTTTGCGTCAAATCTTTAGACGTTAATTTGACTGCCTTTTCTTTAATGCAAATGAATGAAAATTTGCAGACATATGCATTCGCGGGAACAATACACGAATAATCTATAAAAAATTTTTTTTCATGTTTATTAATTGTTTAAATAAAAAAACGATTTTAATGGAATACGCTTAAATTATCTTCTTTTTTACAATGTAAAAACTTGAAACTTCTACGGATTGTATAGCTAATGATATAAACAATACATAATTTCACTTTTTACGTTAATTGTTTACGTTATGCTTCAATAATAAACAGTAAAGTTTCAAATTTTTTGCCGATTTCGACTACTTTTCATGTTAGTACATCATATATTATGTTTTATACATATTTTAATAATCATGACGATATATTTTAATGTTTAAAAGTGTAAGACTAAAAAGTAAAAAATAAAAAAATATGAAAAAAAATTTTTTTAAGAAACGCTTTTCTTTAGTTACGAGTGACTAAAATTAAAAATATTATAAAAAAATCAACTAAATCAAAAAATAAAAAAGAAATTGCAAAAATCTAACACATTCATTAAAGAAAAGCGTGGGGCGAAAACCGTTTATTCGATGGACACGCGCCATGCTTTTCTTTGACGGATGTGTTAGATTTTTTCAATTTTTTTTTTATTTTTTGCTTTTTAGTTGATTTTTTATAATATTTTTAATTTTAGTCACTCATGACTAAAGAAAAGCGTTTCTTAAAAAATTTCTTTTTTCATATTTTTTATATAATATAAGAGCATTATATTTCTAAAATATTTTATTTAACGGCTGATTTCAAAAAAAAAAAGAATATGTGTGTACTTTGTACGCACGCAAGAAGTTATACTTCTATTATATGACTTAAACGAAATTAATATACTTTTTATTTATATTTTGTTTAAATATTAAACTAATTTATACTTACTACTTCCAGTGGTGTCATGGCAAAATTAGCAGTGCGGGAACGCAGTGCCGGAACGCACTGCTAATTTTTGTTTACAAACCTAAATTCTCTATTATTTTTTTTTCTTTTACACAAACTGGAACATGAAGTAAAAACCACTTCTATGTAAAAGGTATATTTACTAAAAATTTTTTTTTTTAGAATCCCAATGGATTCAATGAAATGAGTTCATCAGAACGTTTTCAAACCTATCGGTCCATCATCAGTGATCTAAAATCAAATAAGTAATCCCACTATTAAAATTAAAAAGATGGTTGAAATTGTGAAAGTTAAAAAATGTGGTTATGATTACTTACTTGAATACTTGCAAAATAGCCCCAGAACCAAACAATGGTTGTGATTATAAATAAATCTACATTATGTTGAAATAAATTTAAAATGGCTAAACGCCGATGTTAAAGGATTAAACCTCTGGGAACATGGTGAAACTCTACCCGAGGACCCAATCAACCATCTTCGGTCAACGATGACTACTAAGTGTCAAAGCTATGTAAGGAAATGCTTGATGTGACATTGACAGTTAAGGAAGAAGGTAGTCGATTTTCTAGGAATTTTAAAAAACAAAGTCATGATCCAGAAGAAGATATGTTAAAGCTTTAAATATCTGAAATTGTCTGTTAATTAAATCTATTGTTGTTTAAAATTAAAAGATAATGTGTTTTACAAAATAAAATTATTTTAACTGTAGGTAACTACAAATTGACTGTATCAAATAAAATTAACCTGATCAAAAAATTACAATATGATAAAGTGAGCTGATTAGTAGTAATAACAGAAATAAAATTAAATAAGTGGTGTTATAGAAGAAGTTTTAAATTTTGAAAAGGGATATTATTATATCAAGAAATTTATATGTCCACAGCATGTGTATTGATGGTTGTATAGGTAGTAGGGAAATTATTGTTTGGATGTAGGTGAAAATTAAAAAATTTTATATAGATTGGAGTTAGGATAAAGTCAATCTGATAGTAGAAAATGTGATTCAGGAATGCAATTCTTATGGAAAAATTTTAATGAAATTGAGAAAATTCTTGTGACAAACTGGTGAATATGTAATTGATAATAAATAATTGTAGGAAAAATAGGTTGCCCAGTTGATACAAACTAAAATTTAATTAGTATAGAAAACAATAGGTGTAATGAATG
Organism: Diabrotica virgifera virgifera; assembly: GCF_917563875.1. Lineage (NCBI taxonomy): Eukaryota > Metazoa > Arthropoda > Insecta > Coleoptera > Chrysomelidae > Diabrotica > Diabrotica virgifera. Next base: position 41,020,506 of record NC_065449.1, read on the forward strand.
AAATAGAATTAATAAAACAAAATTAAGAGAATGAATATTTATTGTTATAATTTGATTAAAGAATGACTGAGTTTAACTGTGATTAAAGAAATAAAGTGATGAAATGTTAGATGTGAAGATAAAAAATATATTTGGAAAAGGTCAAAGACAAAAAGCAAAGGAGTGTGATGTAGGATCAAAGCATAGGTGAAATGAGTGAAAGAGAAAGATTGGAGAGTTGGGTATGAGGGTTGAACTGAATGAAGAAAAGAAATGAAAGAAGTGTGAAAAGAGGGTATGGTAAATTAATTAGGTTTTGATTAAGAGGAGTTTATGTGGTTAGTAATGATTAGTATGTGTAAGGAGTTTGGAGCCAGTAAGGGAACGAAGAAGATAGTTGACAGTGGGTAAATAGGATGAAGAAGATAGCAGATAGGATAGGAAAAGGGAAGGTATAACAAAGTAATAGGAATTATGAAAATAATTGACGGTGAATGGGGACAAAATTGCGGTTAAGGGATGTTTGTCGGTTAACACAATTGGGACTTTTCTTTAGATCTTTGACAATTTCCAAATCCTCGTATAAGTCTAAACGGAGTGTATTTTTTTGTTGAATGTTGTGTATCAACTGGACCCCATCAGGAATCTTAAGTTCGTGTTTATTGACTTTTAAATGGTGTGAAAAAGCTGAAGTGGTATCTCTCTTACTGTGTTCTGCCGATCGGGTGGAAAGAGATCTATAAGTTCTACCAATGTAGGTAGCATCGCAGTCTGAACAAGAGAGTCTGTATACCCCACTACGGCTCATGTAATGGATAGGGTCTTTGGTGTTAGTTAAGCTTTTATTGAGGGTGTTATTGACTTTAAATGAGATTTTGATGTTATCACAAGAATTAGAAATGATTTGTTTGACTCTTTCAGATAATTTGGAGTTATTAAACGGTAAGGAGGCATAAATTGGAGTAGTTGTGGAAGATGATGAGAAAGCGGATTGTTGAAGTAACTTAAGTTCTCTTTTCTGTTGAAGTTTAAGGATGATGTCTGGGTCATAACCATTGTTAACTGCAATTTGTTTGATGATGTTCAGTTCTTTGTTAAATTCAGTTGTAGATAGAGGAATAGAGTTTAATCTATATATAAAGCTACGAAATGCAGAAAGTTTATGTGAAAGAGGATGGTTAGAAGTGGAATGGATAACGTGATCAGTCTGTGTAGGTTTACGGTAGATACCAAAGTTGAAGTGGTCATCTAGTCTGGTAATAGATATGTCCAAGAAGTTAATGGAGTTAGAAGATTCTAGTTCCATGGTAAAAGTGATTTTAGGATGGATTAGATTGATTTTATGAAGTAAGTTGTGAGCTGAGTCGGAGTTACCAGATATGAGGACTAAAATGTCATCTACATAACGAAACCAATGTAATATCTCTGGATTTTTTGTGATATGATTGGATTCTAAATGATCCATAAAGACATCAGCTAAGAAAGGGGATAAGCAACTTCCCATTGCTAAACCATCTGGTTGTTGATAAAAGTTGTTGTTGAAGACAAAGTAATCTTGAGATAGGCAGATTTTGAGAATGTTTATAATAGATGAAGTGGTAGTGGAGGTCACCGAATTATTTAAAAGAAGCGAGTTGACCAGACTAATCGATTCATTTTTTGGGACTGAAGTGAATAAATTGCTAACATCAAAAGACAGCATGACGATATTCGGATTAAGATTGACAAGTTGAAGTTTTTCAACTAATTGGCGAGAATTCAAAACAGTAAACTGTGGGGTGAAGTTAATAAAATTTTTAATAATGTTAAGAATGAATTTGGATAAAATAGAGACTGGAGTATTGATGAAACTGACAACGGGACGAATGGGATTGTCAACCTTGTGTATCTTTGGTAAACCGTATAACCTGGGAGTGAGTGGATTAGACGGAATTTTGGTGTAAGGTGCTTCATATTCAGAGAAGAAATCAGTAAACTGTTTAAGATTGTTTTTCATTTTTGAAACAAAAGATTTTGAAGGATCAACAGGGAGAAGATTAAAATTATTGTTATTTAGGAAAGATGTGACTTTGTCGATGTATAGTTGTTGGTCTAAAATAACAAGGCAGTTACCCTTATCTGCTTTACTAACCACATAAACTCCTCTTAATCAAAACCTAATTAATTTACCATACCCTCTTTTCACACTTCTTTCATTTCTTTTCTTCATTCAGTTCAACCCTCATACCCAACTCTCCAATCTTTCTCTTTCACTCATTTCACCTATGCTTTGATCCTACATCACACTCCTTTGCTTTTTGTCTTTGACCTTTTCCAAATATATTTTTTATCTTCACATCTAACATTTCATCACTTTATTTCTTTAATCACAGTTAAACTCAGTCATTCTTTAATCAAATTATAACAATAAATATTCATTCTCTTAATTTTGTTTTATTAATTCTATTTCATTCATTACACCTATTGTTTTCTATACTAATTAAATTTTAGTTTGTATCAACTGGGCAACCTATTTTTCCTACAATTATTTATTATCAATTACATATTCACCAGTTTGTCACAAGAATTTTCTCAATTTCATTAAAATTTTTCCATAAGAATTGCATTCCTGAATCACATTTTCTACTATCAGATTGACTTTATCCTAACTCCAATCTATATAAAATTTTTTAATTTTCACCTACATCCAAACAATAATTTCCCTACTACCTATACAACCATCAATACACATGCTGTGGACATATAAATTTCTTGATATAATAATATCCCTTTTCAAAATTTAAAACTTCTTCTATAACACCACTTATTTAATTTTATTTCTGTTATTACTACTAATCAGCTCACTTTATCATATTGTAATTTTTTGATTCGGTTAATTTTATTTGATACAGTCAATTTGTAGTTACCTACAGTTAAAATAATTTTATTTTGTAAAACACATTATCTTTTAATTTTAAACAACAATAGATTTAATTAACAGACAATTTCAGATATTTAAAGCTTTAACATATCTTCTTCTGGATCATGACTTTGTTTTTTAAAATTCCTAGAAAATCGACTACCTTCTTCCTTAACTGTCAATGTCACATCAAGCATTTCCTTACATAGCTTTGACACTTAGTAGTCATCGTTGACCGAAGATGGTTGATTGGGTCCTCGGGTAGAGTTTCACCATGTTCCCAGAGGTTTAATCCTTTAACATCGGCGTTTAGCCATTTTAAATTTATTTCAACATAATGTAGATTTATTTATAATCACAACCATTGTTTGGTTCTGGGGCTATTTTGCAAGTATTCAAGTAAGTAATCATAACCACATTTTTTAACTTTCACAATTTCAACCATCTTTTTAATTTTAATAGTGGGATTACTTATTTGATTTTAGATCACTGATGATGGACCGATAGGTTTGAAAACGTTCTGATGAACTCATTTCATTGAATCCATTGGGATTCTAAAAAAAAAATTTTTAGTAAATATACCTTTTACATAGAAGTGGTTTTTACTTCATGTTCCAGTTTGTTTAACTATAAGGTATACAGCCAATCCAGGGAACTACCCCTTTTTAGTTTTTTTTCTTTTCTTAACCAGTGCGGGAACGGCGTTCCCACGCGTTCCCACACGATGACACCACTGACTACTTCTCAAACATTTTTATTAGAACAGTGCCAAAAATTAAAATAATAAAAGAATAAAACACACACAAACACATTAAACAAGCCACAAATGATGTCTGAACATTAATTGTCGAAAATTTTTTTAACTAAATACGTATTTTCTGAAAATACAATTATATAATAAATTGTTCTAACGAAAATTCATTTTTAGAAGAAAAACAATTGTTAACATCTGTTTTATTAAAAAATGATTATCCTTTATCGTTTATAAATAAGGAATTGACAAGATTAGATCGAATGGAACAGAACAACTTAGAACAGGATCCTACAACATTCACAAGAAATAATACGAGGAAAATAACAATACCATATATAAAAGGACTATCCGAGAAACTTAAAACGATAGGAAATAAATTCAACATTTCAACAACATTCAAAACAACAAACACATTGAGATCTATTCTATCTAAAACTAAACCTAACAATGAACAAGAAAGAACAAAGAATTGCATTTATAGAATACCTTGTGAATGCGAACATTTTTATTTATGTGAAACATCAAGACCATTAAACGTTAGAATAAGTGAACATCAGTCTTATATTAAAAACAGAGAATTTGATAGATCTCAGATATGTCAACACGCATGGGATAATGAACATAGAGTTCAGTGGAGAGATTCAGGTATAGTCCTGAAAGAATCAGATAGTAAAAAGAGAAAAATCAAAGAAGCGGCTCTAATTATGCTAAATGAACCCAATTGTGTCGCAAATTCCTCGGTAGAATGCAGTAGGATGTGGTTACCCATACTGAAAGAGGAAGTCAATAGAAAGAAAATACCACGATTAGTAAGTCAATAACATATCGAGTTAGTACAAATTTTATATTTTAGTATTACTTATTGTATATCTATGTAATATTAATATTATTTATAATTTAAACATATTAAAGTCAGAATTTGGTATTAGTTTTTTGAAGGTAGATTAAATGTAAGACCAAATACTTACGATGTCGGGATAGTATCACGAGGTTTTTTCCTGGTTTTCCCTCGTGATTTACTATGGAATCTCTAACGCGAGAATTTTACTCTCATCGTTGCATTTGGTTGTCTTTTTAAAGACAGATCACATGCTATGATTTTTTGCGACGGATATTCTTGAGTTGGGATTGATTTCATGTAATCGAATGAACTATCTTTTAGTAAAGTCGTCCCAGGAACGCAACTCATAAATATTGGCGATATCATTTTAAAGTCTTCTACTTTAAAATGTATAATATACGTCTGAATTGCCAATATAAATGAGTCAGATTAAATAAATTATTAGAAGAATTTTTTTACTTAGCAACAACATGTTTATTTTATTTTAATAGTATTTTGTATTTTGACAACGAAACCCGATTTGGGCTTCGAAACGTTAATAAATTCATTTTTTAGTAAAATTGTGGCTTATTTCCCATAAAAAATACGTAATATATAATAAATATACCAGCACTGATAAGCGCGATTGGTATTGGAATTCATTCGCCTTCAACGCTTAGCCACGGACACTATGTGTCATTATTTACGAAGATCGACTAACTAAACGGATTAAACTTGTGATATTTTGATATTTTGAAAATTGTCAAATTATTTTAATTTTGAATTCAAATGATTTAGAATTGAAAAAATACAACAAAACATAGAGTAAGAAAACAATATATTAGGTGAATATTGATAGAAATTTTGATGGTAATCAAATTATATAAATAAAAGTATTACATACTATGTATTTTGGCAGATCAAATAGGTAGGTTTATACCCATGATACAATACAATTATTACGTACCTGTTGCTTTTAAAAACTATTTAAAAGTCACTACAATAATATAAACTTTTTTTGTTTCTGTCCTCACAACAATAAAACTAATATATTATGCATTTGTTTACCTTTACCTTTACCTCCAAACCACAACTGTCCTACAGCTGCCATATCGGATAATTTTTGATATGTCATTTGAACATCCAATCAGAACAAAGTTATAATGCGCATGCGCCGGGCTGATAGGTTTTAACATATAAAAATTCACCCTCTATCGCCGGTAAAGAAGTATAACTTCAAAAAATATTTTGTTACTCTTTAGATTCAAAATGTGATATATCAATTTTTTTATTTTGCCACTTAACAAGATTTATGACCGGGCCCTTCAATTTTGATAACTGCTGTACGATGTTTTTACGTTTTTACATTTTCACCTCTGTGCTAACGCTGGCGCTGAATGCTTTTTGTTCTCGGTTTTTATAATATAATATTATGTATTTGTTGTTTTTTGGGTTTATGTATATAATTGCGGCGGACACTAAATCCATTCACCAATTTATACAGGTTATTTCATTAATAATTGTCCATATAGTATCTGGAGAAACCTTAGCACAAAATACGAAGATTTACCCTGAAACACTTAAATAAGATGTGGTTCCTTACTGAGTTACAGGGTGTTTTATCTTGAAATTTAAAAACTATTTTTGCTCAGCATTTTTAAACTATTCGACACATCATTTTCATACTTGGCAGGTAGTATAGGTACTGTACAAACTACTAAACTATGTTAAACAAACGTTTCTGGCTATTACCAGAGGCGTACGTCTGGGGAAAGTGAATGGTTGACCCTTTCCAAATTCTACGGCACTGGCGAAATTGCTATTTTAGTTTAATTTTTGGATTCTCCAATACTTTCTACGAAAATAATATACTATTCATTCGTAACGATAAAGGCAGTAGTTTTCGAGATCTTTGAAGTTAAATATGAAACGACACGGTTATTTTGATTAATGTATTGTGTCGCTTCATTTTTAATTTCAAATATCTCGGAAACTAATCATTTTATCGTTACGAATAAAGAGTATATTATTTACATAAAAAGTATTGCAAAATCAAAAAATTACATTAAAATAGCAATTTCGTCAGTGGCGTAGAATTTGAGAAGGGTCAACCAGCCACTATCCCCTGTCGTACGCCTCTGGTAGTAGCTAGAAACGTTTATTTATCTTAATTTAGTAGGGTGCATAGTACCTACTTTTTCTGCCAAGTACGCCAAATAGTTTTAAAGTACTGGGTATAAAATTTTTTAAATTTTAATCATATGAATCATATAAATTAATTAAAATAACTGTGCCGTTTCATATTTAACTTTAAATATCTCGAAAACGAATGACTTTATCGTTACCAAAGAAGAGTATGTTATTTACGTAGAAAGTATTGGAAAATCTAAAAATAGCACTAAAATAGTAATTACTCCAGTGGCGTAGAATTTGAGAAGGGTCAACCATCCACCATCCCCTGTCGTACGCCTCTGGTAGCAGCTAGAAACGTTTGTTTGACATAATTTAGTAGGGTGTCTAGTAGTCGCACTTTTTGCCAAGTATGAAAAGGATACATCGAATAGTTTTAAAATGCTGAGCAAAAATAATTTTTAAATTTTTAGATAAAACACCCTGTAACTCAGTAAGGAACCACATTTTATTTAAGTGTTTTAGGTTAAATCATCGTATTCTGTGCTAAGGTTTCTCCAGTTACTATATGGACAATTATTAATGAAACACCCTGTATACAGGTACGGAAATTTATTTTCGGAAATTTCAAGACAACGTCTCGATGTTTCATATTGGATTAATTTGTTCCACTGGATACGTTGTACTGGTGCAATATCCAGCTGTAAAGGGATTACAGTCGAATAGATGAAATATTTTTGAAACATCGCGACGTTATATTGGCATTTTCAATGGTTAATTGTAAACCAGAGATCTCAGTTCAGTACAGCGTCCAGTGGAACAAATAAATTAAATATTAAACATCGCGACGCTGTCTTGAAATTTAAACTGATTAATTGCAAATCAAGAATCTAACTTATTACATTGAAAGCCGAAAATAAATTTCCATATGTGTATGTATTTCAGATACATTATTTTTCACAAGGAAAAAATGAATTTTTTGTAATAGGTTGACACCATTCCTCACAAAAACTTGTATTAAAAAATCTTGTATAAGAGCTTGCTTCCATAAGGTTTTGAAAGTGTTTTCAGAAATCAGACTGCTATTTGTCACCTGTCATAATCCCTGTCATTTGACATGTTCTACGTGTCGGACTTATTAAAATGCCCAGTGGATAATAAATACCAATCTGATTTTTGCATGAGGGTTTAAAGAAATAGGTCTGGATCCCGCGTATGAAAAAAAAGTTGATTAATAGCAAGCTGAAAATTTGTTAATAGCTTAAGAGTGTCTAGTCGGATAAACTTTGATATATGGGAACATTGGAACAGGGGCAGTTTTAATTGTGGAACAGGTTAAAAAATTGGAACGGTCACACCACGAAAACGGCACATTTATTTTGTCCGACAGAACAGACTTAAACTCTTCGAACAGAGATTAAACTCTCATGCAAAAATCAGACTGCTATTTATTACCAAATGGGCGTTTTAATGAGTGGAACATGTAGAATATGTCAAATGACAGGAATTATGACAGGTGATAAATAGCAGTCTGATTTTAGCATGAGATTTTAATTTCTGTTCGGAGAGTTTAAGTCTGTTCTGTCGGACAAAATAAATGTGCCGTTTTCGTGGTGTGAACGTTCCAAATTTTTAACCTGTTCCACAATTAAAACTGCTCCTGTTCCAGTGTTCCCATATATCAAAGTTTATCCGACTAGACACCCTTAAGCTATTAACAAATTTTCAGCTTGCTATTAATCAACTTTTTTTTCATACGCGGGATCCAGACCTAAAAGGGTAACAAGTTAATTGGAAGTTCTGTCCGACCAAATACATGTGACGTTTTCGTAGTCTGACGTTTCAAATTTTTAACCTGTTACAATTAAAACTTTCCCTATTACAGTGTTCCGCTACATCAAAGCTTGTCCGACGAGACACCGTTAAGCTATTAAGAAATTTTCAGTTATTATTCATTTAACTTTTTTGGTACGCGGGATCCAGGCCTATATGCAACACACAACACATAAACAAAACACGAACACTTCCTATAAAACACACTATGGACATCCGATAAAAGATCCTATAAAATGATCAGCACCCATGTAACCTAATACAAATTTAATCACATTTAAAGGGCTTTCTCCTTCTTCTTAACGTGCTCTGTCAAGCCCCCTTGACGTTGGCGATTCACACGGCGAAAATGTATCTTAGACCAGGGCATTTAGCACTAAAAACACCCGAATAAATAAATTTTTAAATACAGCACCTAGAGACTTGAAGTTTTTTGCATTATGTTCAGGATGACGCCTGGAAAAAAGTCTACTATTCAAAAATGGGTGAAAATGCATAATTGCACTGTAAAGTGCATAAAACGCATCCAAAACTGCATAAATATAAAAATAAAGTCAAAATCAGTATACTAAGGAACAAAATTTATTATTTGGGGAGTTTTTGGGGTCACTGAATACGATTACGCCATCAGAACTGATCCCCGGATCACCTGGTGCCCAAGGTCACGGCAAGAGACGTCATCTTCTGGAGTTTCGATGGTTTTCGACATTAAATCGATGCAAACGGACTACTCACGAGTTTTAGGGGTAGCTAAATACGAATATGGTATCAGACTTGACCTCCGGAGTACCTGGTGCCCAGAGTCGCTACTAAGGCACGTCATCTTCTGGAGTTTCGAGGGCTTTCGGTATCAAATTGATACAAAGGGACTACTTGCGGGTTTTTGAGGTCGCTAAACACGAATATGCCATCAACACCGACTCCCTATGCACCTGGAGCCCAAGCTCACTGCAAGGAGCATCCTCTTCTGGAGTTTGAGAGGTTTCGGCATTAAATTGATAAAAATGGATTGCTCGGAGATTTTTGAGTCGTTAAACATGAATATGCCCTCAAAACAGATCTCTCGATCACCTGGTGTCCAAGGTAACTACAAAGGACGTCCTCTTCTGGAGTTTCGAGGACTTTCGGTATTAAATTGATGCAAACGGATTACATACGTGTTTTTGGAGTTGGTTAACACGAACATGATATCAGAATTGAACTCCGGAGTATCTGGTGACCAGGATCGCTACTAGGGCACGCCATATTTTGGAGTTTCGAGGGTTTTCGGCATAAAATGGATGCAAGTGGATTAATCGGGGGGTTCTTGAGGTCGTTAAATACGAATATGCCATTAGAACGGAGCACCTGGTGCCCATGGTAACAGCAAGGGACGTCATCTTCTGGAGTTTCGAGAAATTTCGGCATTAAACTGATGGAAATGGATTACTGAGGGGTTCTTGAGGTCGCTAAATACGAATCCCGGAGTTCCTGGTGCCAAAGGTTATTGCTAGGGGCGTCATCTTCTGGAGCTTCGAGTGTCTTCGGTACTAAATTGATGCAAACGGATCTCACCCTCGGAGCACCTGGTATCTAAGGCAGGTCATCTTCTGAAGTTTCGAGGGTTTTCGTCATTCAATTGATGCAAACGGATTACTTACTAATTGGATTTTGGAGTTGTTGAACACGATTGCGTCATCAGAACAGACACCAGAGCACCTGGTGCCTAAGGCACGTTATCTTCTCTAGTTTCGATAGTTTTTTTTAATTCGATAGTTACTTTAATGCCAAAACCACTCAAAACTCCAGAAGAGGACGTCCCTTGCATGACCTTGGACTCCAGGTGCACAGGGGGTCGATTCTGATGGCATATTCGTGTTTAGCGACCTCAAAAATCATCCAGTGATCCACTTGCATCAATTAAATGCCGAAACCCCTCGAATCCCTAGAAGATGACGTGTCTTGGTAGTGACCCTAGGCACCAGGTACTCCGGAGGTCAATTCTTATGGCATGTTCGTGTCTAGCGACCCCAAAAACCCTTTAGTAATCCATTTGCATCAACTAAATGCCGAAAACCCTCGAAACCCCAAAAGATGACTTGCCCTAGTAGTGATCCTGGGCACCAGATACTTTTGAGTTCAGTTCTGATATCATATTCGTTTTAGCCGACCCCAAAATACCCATGAATAATTCGTTTGCATCAATTTAATGCCGAAAACCCTCGAAACTCTAGAAGGTTGCGTGCCTTAGTAGCGATCCTTGGCACCAGGTACTCCGGAATGAATTCAATTCTGATGGTATATTCGTGTTTAGCGACCCCAGAAACCCGTAAGTAATCCGTTTGCATCAATTTAATACCGAAAGCCCTCGAAAGTCCAGAAGATGACGTCCCTTGCAGTGACCTTGGGCACCAGGTGATCCAGAGGTCTGTTCTAATGGCATATTCGTGTGTAATTACCTCAAAAACTTTCCAAATAGTCCAGTTGCATCAATTTAGTGCCGAAATCCCTCGAAACTCCAGAAGATGACGTGCCTTAGTAGCGACCTTGGGCACCAGGTACTCCGGAGGCCAATTCTGATTATATATTAGTACTTAGTGATCCCTAAAAGCTGTGAGTAATCCGTTTGCATCGATCTAATGCCGAAAACCATCGAAACTCCAGAAGATGACGCGACGTCTCTTGTATCGACCTTAGGCACCAGGTGATCGGGGGGTCAGTTCTGATTGCGTAATCGTATTCAGTGACCCCAAAAAACCCCCAAATGATAAAATTTATTCCTTAGTATACTGATTTTGACGTTGTTTTATATTTATGCAATTTTGGATGCATTTTATGCACTTTACAATGCAATTATGCATTTCCACCCATTTTTGAATAGTAGACTTTTTTCCTGACGTCATTCTGAACATAATGCAAAAAACTTTAAGTGTCTAGATGCTGTATTTAAAAATTTATTTATTTTATGCTAAATGCCCTCGTCTATCTGTCTCGAGCTATTCTAAATAGTTGCTCTGCTTTCTTTACTCCTGTCCACTCCCTGATATTCTTCAACCAAGAAGTCTGCTTTCTACCAATTACTCTGCGTCTTTTAAAATTACCCATCATGATGAAGTTGAAGAATATTATATTTGTCTCCCCTTATTTCGTGTACAAAATAGGCCATATTTCTGTATTTGATAGTATCAAGCAGCTCGCGGTCAGCATTTGCTCTCTTACGGACTGCCACATTTGTCAGCATAGTCGTCCATGGTATTGTTTGTATGCGTCTGTGCAGCCACATTTCAAAGGGTTTTCATCCATGCATTTAGTGGCTTTGAACATGTACACCTATAAGCAGCCCTGGAATAACTGGAATATTCTGACAAAGTTCTGTGATGTAGGCCGGAAAGGATTCTTTTAAATAAATATACTGGTAGGGGAGCCCAAGCGGGGATTTTTGCAGTTACTCGAGCGCTTCAGATTAGTACATGGGGAGAAACCTTGTACCCTGAAAATGTACCTCTACCATATATTGGCTCTTAATGCAGGGGAGTTCGTTAAGGGGGGCCGAAAAAATCTATCCTTAAAAATACTCGAAATCGTCAGATCAAGATAAGGCAAGTTAAGTACATGCAAAACAGTGTATATTTCAAAAATCTGACGATTTGAGCGGGGTGGGGTGTAAGGAAATGGGTGAGTCTCAAAGTTTCAAAAGAAAAAAGCGAATATTTCGCGAAATGAATAACAGATCGAAAAACTAAAAAATACATGCTCTATATTTTTCAAAAATTTATCGAATGATACCAAACACGACTTCCCACATCAGATCGAAATGGACATCAGATCGATAAACTGAAAGATACACTTATTCAAAATTGTTGAAAAATCTATTGAATGGCACCAAACACGACCCCCAAAGGAGGTGGGCGGGGGGTTACTTTAAAATTTTAAATGGGATGCCCCATTTTTTATTGCAGATTTGGATTCCTTACGTAAAAACAAGTAACTTTTATTCGAGACATTTTTTCGGATTATGGATAGATGGCGCTATAATCTACAAAAAACGATTGTTTGACATGGAAAATTAAATGTAAAACGGAAAGTTCCCACTAAAATGGAAAACTTTACTTACTTTTTTTTGGTTTTAGGACCTACTCTTCACATCCCAATAGGTCCGCATAACGCTCGAGTGACTGCACATTTAGCATATTTTGCTCCCCTACCGTACCTTTTATAACCTTCGGATGACTAAGCGGGGGAAATTGTGACCCCAGCGTATGTTTCTCTTTAATAAATCCAAAAGTATTTTCAATTTTCAACTCATGATTTTTTTATTTTACTTTCATATCATTCTAGATATCCTCATATTTTAAAATAAAAAAAATTCCCTATATTTTACAAATAAAAAATATATTCTGAAGTTGATGTTTAGTAAAATACCGTCTATTATGCGTAATTCCAAGTAGTTTTACCCTAATGACGTCGACTTTGCAAAGTAACAAGTCATTTACTAAACATACACACTACACATGACACTTATACTCATGTTGTGACTGGCTGAATGACATAAAGTCCATGCCATAAAAAAAACTTCATTTTTTTGTTAATAATTGTCATTTTTGACATTTTTGACCTGGGGTCATTCCCCCCGCTGGGTCATCCGTGTAACAAAAAAAGGTTGGTCATCGGAAGAATAAAGGAGTTTTTAATAAAAAATTTTTATATATTTTTTACCGATACTGATCTATACAGGCTAATCCAGTTCTGCGAAAACTCCAAAAACGAGTTATAAAAAACCATTCTTAGAATACGTCTTAACGTTCTGCTGGTAAATTATTTTATTCTAAAGTAAGAATCGTACTAAAAAAAAAATAATAAAAAATAAAATAATTTAAAATATTTTTATTTACATCATGTATAATCTTTAACTTTGGTATATTTTATCAGCTTCTTCTAAAATAGTGAGAAGGGAATCTAGTACTTCCAAGCAGTTGGGTATAATCTGTTCTGGTGGTAGAATAAATCCATATTCTCCTTGATCACGAAGTTCATATGCATATGCGAATGGTACTTGGTAAACTCCTTTAACCCAATCCATATTTGATCCTGTGGCTATGCCTTAAAAATATTTAATATTATATAGATAATGTTAATAAAGCAAATAAAGTAGTTAATGTTTTTGAACCATTTAACGAAGAGTAACATTTTTGGAAGAAATCAATATTTATTACACTACCAAAAAAAAACGAATGTAAGCGAATGTAATGATCATCGTATAATTATTAGTCTAATGAGTCACACACAAAAAATATTCTTAAAAATTATCCATTTAAGAATTTTCAGAAAAGTGGATTAAAACATTACTGAAATCCAATATGGATTTAGGAAGGCCATGGGTACACGAGAGGTATTCTTGGGATTTAACGTTCTAATGCAAAGATGTCGTGATGTAAACTAACCATTCTATGTTTGTTTTATTGATTACAATAAGGCAATCGATAAGGTCCGACACCACCATCTTATACAGTTGCTTAAAGATAAACACATTGATAAAAAGACTTAAAAATAATAACTCATTTCTACTTTAACCAAACACCAAAAGTTAGAGTAGGTACAGAACTTTCGGAGGAAGTAGAGATAAAAAGAGGCATAAGCCAAGGTTTTGCATACTCTCCCCCTTATTGTTCAATCTATATTCCAAAGAAATAATTAAAAAATTACTCGAAGATGTAACAATTAGAATAAAAGACAAAGGCTGACCCAATAACAATGTAAGATATTCCGAAGATACTAAGCTAATTGCAGATAATATACAAGACCTACATGCACTATTAGTTAATATGTAGTAAATGTTAGTGAGGAAAGCGGACTAACGCTTAACGCTAATAAAACAAAATTTATGACAATTTCCAAAACACAATCACAAGACATTTTAAACATAAGAGGGGTGCTAATAGAAAAAGTTAAAAAATACATCTTGGTACAATCATTAATGAAAATAATAAGTATACAGAAGAAATAAAAATGAGAATTGAACAAGATAGAGCAACATTTAACAAGATGAGAAAAGTATAATGCAGTAGAGACCTTAGCTTTTACCTGTAAATAAGAATATTACGTTCATGTGTTTTCGGTGCTGCTGTATGGGGTGCAGAACTGGACCGCAAAGAAAGAAATAAGCGATCGACTTGAAGCATTCGAGATGCAGACCTACCGAAGAATATTAAAAATAAGTTAGGTAGAGAGAATAATAAATGTTGAGGTCCTCAGAAAGATGAAAATGGAAAAGAAAATCAGGAATATGATGAAGATAAGAAAGTTACAATATCTCGGCCACGTTATGAGAGGGGATAAAAATTTTGTTGCTACAAACCATAATGCGGGGAAAATACAGGGAAAACGAAGTATTGAAAGAAGACGTATCTCCCGGCTCAACAAACTGAGAAAGTGGGATAATTGCAGTTCAGAGCTGCAATCTCAAAAATGAAAATAGCCGTGACGATTACCAACCTCCTTAGAGAAGACGGTAACTAAGGAAGAAGAAAAAGTAAGATAGAGAGACCGGTCCTGCATCGATAACCATAATGTTGTATTCAATGTGGGCTCCGAATATTTTTAATATTAACAAAGTTTAATATAAGTTATAAATTGTGAATCTCAGTGATATATTGAAATAAACTGTAAGTGTACAAATTCTTTACCTAATATCCAGTTAAATTAGCATTAAACTTAGCAAATTACAATTATTTTTTATTGTTGTCAATAAACAAATCTAGTTTTACCAGCAGAATAACCGCTTTTAGTAAAGACCTATATACCTGTTTTAGCAGGTGTACAGGGTCGGACTTACTTTTCACTTAACGTTTATCGAAATTAATTCAAACATGGAATCACACAACAGTTCTACAATACAAGACCATCAAAGTCAAATAAACGCATCACAGTCATACTCTTTGGCAGCGTCGAGAGTCCAATTTCGTTTAAAGTCACAAGTAATTATCTTTAGTGCCTTAGAAAACACCAAACTTCAAGACTACCTTCTCCCACTTGGAATTATAATTCAACCGAAAAATATAATATTCTCTTCTAGATTATCTAATAATCGCATATGTATATATTTATCCAATAAACAAATAGTGGATGATTTTATGAATAATCATGGTCAAATAGAAATACAAGGTGAAATTGTCAGAGCAAGAAGGTTAGTTACACCAGCGGAACGACTTGTGCTCTCCGGCGTATGTCCTTCAATGCCGCACGCCGTGCTAATCAATGAGTTACAAAAAATCGGCATATTTCCTGTCTCCCCCATGACATTCCTCAAAATTAGTGCTTCTATGCCTGAGTACAATCACATCCTTAGATTTCGAAGGCAAATCTATATCAGTCCCCACAGTCTAACACTACCAGAGTCATTTACTCTTGTCTTTGACAACACTATATATAGAATATTCATTTCTCAAGACAGTTTAGTTTGCTTTAGATGTAAGAAACCAGGTCACATTGCATCACAGTGCTCCAAACCACTAGCTTAACTAAACCTTAGTCAAAATAATGAAGCATAGGTATCCAGCGCAACAAATACATCTTCACAAGCACCCAATGATACAAACCCTTCTCAGTGTGAACAAATGTCTATTTATAATGTCCCGGAGGTACCGAACAAAGTAGATAAATCAAATAAAGACAGTAACATAATTGCAACTGAAGCAGATCCATCTCCAAAAGAACTTATCGTTTTTCCACCACCTAAAGTCCAAGCAAAATCTAAAAAAGCTAAACTTAGTTTAGCAAGCACTTCTGAACGCTCATATTCTCTCTTACTTGACCCTGCCAAAAACTTCATAGAAAATCACCCTCTACCTTTCCCTCTAAACTTTGATCAACTTAACATGCTCCTAACGAATGTAACGGGATCAACAGATCTTATAGCCACGATTCAAGAATATACCACAGACCTACCAGCCTTGACCGATATGCTCACTGAAGTTTACCCCCATTTAAAGGAAAGATCTATAAAACGCAAATTCACGTCCTTAAGGAAAAACCTTTATAAACACCTTGGTAGTGAGGCATCGGACTGGCAAAGTGACACATCTCAATTAAGTCAACATTAAGATTCAAGTTTCTACTTCAAAGAATATTGATGGATTTTTCCATCGCTTTGCTATGCTCCAACATCTTTCTCTAAATTCCAGCATATATACTGCAGAGCTCTTTGGTGTGTTTAAAGCCATCAAACGTGTAAATATTAAAAACCTCCCTTGTTGTCTAGTCCTTTCCGACTCTCTAAGCATAGTCAAAGCTATGCAAAATATATACCATAAACACCCCATTGAGAAAAGAATCAAGGCCGAACTAATGGAAGCTCAAGAAAGTTTCAGAAAAATCCACTTCCTGTGGATACCATCCCACATAGGCATAGAAGGAAATATGAACAAGCAGAATATTAGTGCGCGTAAGGTTATCACTAATGACGTATCAGAAAGAGAGTGTCGGAGTGTCGCTAGCGATCAGAAAGTTCATTTCAAAAATAAAGTGTTAGTGCGTGGAATCCAATTATTGCTCCAAAGGTTTAATTGTTTAAAAATTGTAATTAGTTTTTACCAATTTTTTATTTAATATTGTTACAAATGTTACAGAAATGTCGCTAATAACCTTCGGGTGGATGCGACTTTATCTTTTCTAAATAAAAAAAAAAGTAAGATATATTATCTATATTTAACTAAATCGCACTCCGACTTCATTAGTGCCATAATCCTGAGATCGCAATAATTTCAGGAGAGCAAAAACCAAGATGTTATGTGAACTCTTAATTTTTTTTCTCCACAACTTCCTTTTCCAATATAACCAAATTTTGAAGTCATGTTGACTATGTGTGTATCTTTCTAATGCTGGTATTTATTTTCAGTTATTGATATTGCTTTATTCTGAAATTCACCCTTAAAATAAAATACGATAAAGCGCTATTGATAAGGAATCTGTTCTGCAAATTTGAGGATTAGGGTGTATGCACCTGCCTTAACACAGGTTCTATTTGAGGTACTAGTACACTTTAGAAGACCAAAAATATATAAGCATTTTTTCAATATTTTTTTTCTCAGAACCTTTACTAAAAATGAACATAAAACTTTTTACATATCAATATTTAACTCTTAGAGAATACAAAAAATATATCTTTTGTCATTTATGTACGTAAACTAATATTGTAGAGGGCACAAAAATAGAGGCCTCGAAAAGAAGTAGTTCCGATGGCGGAGAGTTAATCTCAGGATTGGGATCTCTGAGACAAAAAAATCGTACGGCATTTGAAAAAGGAAGGTTTCTTACGTGACAGTTTACTACCATTAGTGAAAAATTCCGCAAAAGAGAGATTTTACGGAAATTCGAAAAATTGTTGTAAAAAAATCGCTCGTTTTTCTTCAGTTTTTCATGGTTAAAAAATATTTAGTTTTTATTTTTTGGCGAAACTGTGGTAAATTATCACGTAAGAAACCTTCCTTTTTTAAACGTAGGACGAATTTTTTGTTTCAGATATCCCAATTCTCAGGTCATATTATCTGATATCCCAATTAATGTCCACCATCATTTTTCGGGGTCTCGAATTTTGTGCCTTTTACAATATTAGTGTACGTCCATAAATAGAAAAAAGATATATTTTTCTTGTACTGTCTAAGAGTTAGATATTGATATGTAAAAAATTTTATGTTCATTTTTAAAAAAGGTTCTGAGAAAAAATTCTTGTAAAAAATGATTGTTTTTGGTTTTCTAAAGTATACTAGTACATTGAGTAATTTTTCGTGGCTAACAAATGCATTATCATATGTTGGGGCAAAATTTAAAAATTAACAGTGTTCATCACACATCTGCTCTCGACCACAGCGTTAGGTAAACTGCCTTTAGCCAGCGGATTTAGCGCTCTTGCTAACGCTGAAAGAGCCAAAACTGGAAATTTTAATAACGACACAGGCGCACTATGCAGATTCTAAGATAACTAAAGTGTATGACATTATTCCACAATGAAAACAACGCCTAAAGGAACAAGTTAAGGAAAAGACAGATTTTCCATTTTTTTATGGTTATCGTGCTATTGAAGTCAGGGTGTGAAATATATTTTAGAGTATATTCTAAAATTGGCAAATAAAACAATTCTAAAATTTAATTATTTTATCGTGAATACTTACCAATACCTGTCTCAACAATATCCCCTACAGTATATTCAGTTCCGTATCTTTCAGCCAATGCTTCAGCAGCCTTTAATGCTACTGGATACTAAAATAGATAAATATATATTGAAATGAAAATGGTCTTATATTTCAATTCGTTCAGAGAGTATCAACAGCCTCTTCATGTGGAATCTGGTTATCGACGGGCTGATTGGAACGCTCAATAGGAAAAGATATAATATCCTGGGCTTTGCAGATGATTTCGTCATTCTGGCACAGGAAAAGTTTAATACAACGGTCAGGGATAATATGCAACAAGCCCTGAACGTAGTATCAAAATGGACAAGTGAGGTAGGATTGCCCGTAAGTCCTCACTAATCCAAAAGAGTAGCCTTCATCAGAAGGAGAAATTTAGAGGGAATAGGACCTGTGAATCTCATGGGGATTTCCCTAAAGGTAGAGAGGGATGTAAAATACCTCCGAGTCATAATAGACTCGAGACTTACCTGGAATCAACACCTACAACGAATAACCAAAAGACTGATGGCCACTTTAATAGTGACCAGACGCACATATGGCATAACATGGGGACTTAATCGAGCCATGAGGTATTGGATATATAACATGATGGTAAAGCCCACAATAACGTGGGCAGCCAGCATTCGTCTGGTGGCCAAAGAGGTAGCAGGGAAATGCTATAGAGAAGGTGGGCAAGACACAAAGGCTTGTCTATCTCAGCATAACATGTGCAATGAAAGGCACACCAACTGCAACAATGGATGCTTTACTAGACCTTCCTACCTTACACATCATAGTGAAGGGCGAGGTAAGGATGGGTTTACATAGACTGCAGGAAAATAAAAGCAAAATTGCAGTGGGCAAAGGACACTGCAGCATCAAGAGTATATGCGGGATACGATATGGGAGATGATAACAAACCATTCAATCCCCAAACAATAAAATGGAAATACCTTTTAAGGTGGCTGGAAATACTCTCCAGGGAGGTATGGGAAGATCCTGGCAGACATCTGAAGCATGAGAGCCACATCTGGTGTACAGATGGGTTCAAGACAGAAGATGATTCGGAATCATAAGTACGTAGTGAGGATAGGGACTATAACGGTCTCATTTCACTAGGAGAACATACCTCTGTATTTCAGGCAGAGGTATATGCAATCCTGCGCTCTGCACGGATAAACAGATTGAGGAATTTTACTAATAAGGGAATCAATATCTATTCAGATAGCCAAGTGATCTTGAGGGCTTTAAAGAACCCAAGGATAACCTCAATGATTGTATGGGAATGCTGCGAAGAACTTGACACCCTGGTGGAACATAATGAGGTAAAACTAATTTGGGTGCCTGGACGTGAAGGGATCGCTGGCAATGAGAAAGCTGACTAACTTCCTAGACGAGGATAAGCAACAAGATACTTCGGTCAAGAATCGACACTGGGATTGCCGAAAAGTACAATCAGAGACCGATAAAGAGGCTGGATAGGAAGACAACACAAACAATACTTGGAAAAAATTCCCACGTAAAAGCATGCGAAGAGATTTGTACCTCAGACATGCGCAAAAAGAACTGAAGAGCAGCTCAGAATGAACAAAAATCTGCTCAAAATCACTATAGGTTTCCTAACTGGACAGGACACTCTCCAGTAAAAGGATATCTACACACGATAGGACTATAAATTTAAGGCAGATCTCAGTTGCAGACTATACAATAGGGACACCGAGACAGTCAAACATATATTGTGTGATTGCGAGGATCCGGACTGCAAGAGACAAGCCATATAATATGGAGATTGCAGACCAATTCCGAAAGTATATGGCACCAACCCAATGGACCTTTACAGGCTAGTGAAGGGCACTATTATATTGGATTGCGTATTATGAGAACAAATGGAAGAAAGCACTATGTATAAGCCAAAAGGCTGCAGTGTATTCGGGGTGCATACGGGGAGAGCTTCCAGAAGGAAAAAAACATCAACCTGGACCTTTACAGGTTAGTGAAGGGCACTATTATATTGGATTGCGTATTATGAGAACAAATGGAGAAAGCACTATGTATAAGTCAAAAGGCTGCAGTGTATTCGGGGTGCATACGGGGAGGGCTTCCAGAAGGAAAAAAACATCAACCTCTTACGTACGTTTCACCTTCACTAGGGATCATCGAAGAGGTATATAGTCTGCTCTGAACGAAAAGAGAAATAATTTGTAATTTTAAAACTTTAAAAAGGAAGTAAACACTGTAGTTGGCTGTATAGTTCAATATAAAAACGTGGAATGAAGTAAACACTTCTGTTGTATGTAGGCATATAAATTTATTACAAATCATTAAAATTTATCCACAAGGGAGTGGAAGTACAAAACGTTTTCGGTTAAACTGACCATCATCAGTGTAAACGTCCAGTGTACAAGTAATTGTAACTAGTCATTTCAATAGGTATAAAAACCTCTAAATTACGTTATTGTTACATTCTATATTAAAAAGTAGTCGACATTATTAAGTCGATGTCTTAAGATTTTACAGATCACATGAGAATGTATTTCATCCTTGCTCGAAAATTGCACAAGTAAGTACATACTTGTGTTCAAGTGAGAAGTTACCAACCAACTCTGAGATTTTTAATAAATTCATATCGCACCCTCAGTGCAAGACTGCAGTAAGTCAAAATAAGTAAGTTTCGAGATAAAGACGATTTTGTTTATTTTCGTGCTAATATCGGTGAAATAAGACACAAATTTTAAGAAAAATTAACATTTAATTATGATTTTGCATGCTTTTCAGCCTATATTACATTAACCAAAAATAGAAATTTAAATAAAATAATATTAACGCAAAAAAAATTTGGAATTTCAAAGTTACAACACTTTTGCACGGAGAAAATTGTAAAAAGCGTAGACACATTTACTTTTACAGTAAAACCTGTGTTACCGGCCACCTGCCAACAACGGCCACCTGTACTAACGGCCAGTTTAAAAATTACCCAAACCAATTATGTACAGTAAAACCTGTGTTAACGGCCACCTGTCAAGACCGGCCACCTGAACTAGCCGGCCAGCTTCAAAGTTCCCCAAACCAAAATTTTTGGACTACAAAACCTGGTATTAGCGGCCACCTTTTTATATCGGCCAATAGTTCTTTCATTTTTAGTTGCCGTTGCTGACAGGTTTTACCGTAGTTGTCCTCTTCTCGTACATCATCTTGTGCCAAAATATTTTTATAAAAACTATGGTGGGCTTCTCGTATCATATCCGAATGGCATAAGTATACCAAATTTTTTTTTTTGGCCATTTGAATTTTTGGCTGTTCTTTGGCAAGTTTTCTGAGGATATTTTTGACCTCTCAGTATTGTCAATACACAAGTTTTAAGATAACTGTTTTTCCTTTTAAAATCTTATGGAAAATAAATATAATACAGTAAAACCTGTGTTAACGGCCACCTGTCAAAACCGGTCACCTGAACTAGCCGGCCAGCTTCAAAGTTCCCCAAACCAAAATTTTTGGACTACAAAACCTGGTATTAGCGGCCACCTTTTTATATCGGCCAATAGTTCTGTCATTTTTAGTGACCGTTATTGACAGGTTTTACTGTATTACACAAAGGACATAAAATTTACATCAATAGATTGGTCTCGAAAATCTTTGTTTATTGTCTCAGCCGTTAATGGATTACGTAGACGCTCTGTATATTAAAATTAAACACCACAGATATAGATATTAAAATAACAAATATCTTATTTTTTCATTGCTTGTTATCGAATCCGTTGCAATGTTCCGTGCGAAACTGTTGTAACTCTGTTAAATTAGAGTTACAACAGTTTTGCACGGAACTTATGTTCAAAAACGGAAAATAGTTAAACTGTTGTTGTTGTAATATTTAGCCCATTAAGCATTTGAAAGTTACTAAAGTTTTACAGGGGATAGATATGCATGTTTACAATCGAATTCCATGATTACTTCATTTTCATAAAATGTTGAGTTACTGCAGTCTTGCACTGAGGGTGCGATATGCCTACATACAACAGAAGTGTTTACTTCATTCCACGTTGTTGTAATTTTATATTCTTTTTGAGTAAGTATATCTAATATACTTACGGTTACATTGTAATTGTCTAAATGTTCGTCAGTGTAACCATAAGGTAAAAGGATTAATTCGGAAAACGAATGGAATGTTATAAAAAGTAATAGTTCGTCCACCACTGTGCTCATATACTCAGATAAGGTTCTAGTTTCAATTTCGGAGAATGCTTTAGGCCCAGCATAAATTTCATCGCATGGATCGTCAGTTGATCCGCCTTCATTCCATTTGTAATCCCAGTTTCTGTTGGGATCAGCACCTCTACATTCTTCTCCTTGCCCATAATCAGTACGTGTTTTTCTCCACATACGGTTCTACAAAGAAATAAGTATCAATACAAAAAAAAAAATCAATGGAAAAATCCCAGTAGCTGGGATAAAAACTTCGTTTGTACAATGGTATAAAAAGTTTATTGAAAAACTATTAAAAAGTCATCCAAAACGATTCGCAAATTCCAGGCACTGAAGATGATCTGATCTAAATCGAAAACGTTTTTCGAATCCTTTTGGATGACTCTTTAATAGTTTTTCAATAAACTTTTTATACCATTGTACAAACGAAGTTTTTACTTGTGCTGTATGAAGTATCAATATATGAACGTCTTCAGTCTGGCTTCTTCACAAGGAGTCATAACTTATTTAACATCTAGATGTTCGCCTTTTATGGAGATACTGTCAAAGAGGTGAATGTCCATTTGGTAAGAATCTCCAATAAAGTAAAGTTTTTCCTTTGGGCATGTCGAAATATATGTGGAAAAACATGGCGTTTAATACACAAACCGATGTGGCTATATAAGAATTTTGTCAGAATTATAATTCCAAAATATGACGCAAGATTATTTTATTCCAAATACCTATGTAAAAGGTAGAAGCGTTCAGAAATCAGATAATGTGCCAGATAGCAGGACAAAAGAATATCAGAATCAAATCATGAAAAATAATTAAAAATCATCCAGAGTTCTAAAATTTGGTAACAGATCCAATGCAACCTAAATATAATTTAGAAAAGCAGCTTTTCAGAAAGGGGAGAATAGGAGTTGGTTAAAACGAAATTTATAATGATATATCAAGGTTCGTATACAGATGGCTCTATAAGCGCAGAACGTGTTGGAGCTAGGGTATACGGAGAGAAACCGAGGCTAAGCCTTAGCGAAAGCCTAGATGGTGCCTATACTATTTTCCAAGACGAAATCTATGCAATAGAAATGTACCTGCATGAACTAATTATAAAGAACGTCACGGACAAATATATAAAAATTATTTTTGATAGCTTGGGACCGTCCCATTGAGAATCTCATTCGAATCAGTAACACTAACAATGTAAGTTTACTCTGGGTTCATGGACATAATGGTATTGAAGGAAACGAAAAAGTGGACTTACTTTTCAGGGTAGGGAAAATAAACATTCATAAGATCAGAACCTGTTGTTGGCGTAACACGTAACACAGTCAAAATAAATATCGGACTGGGTGGACGGATGAAACCTAACCACTCGTACGAATATATGGCTCATAACATCTCACAAGATTTGCCTAATAGGGCAGTCAATGAGAGCAATAACAGGTTATTACCTCCGAATTCTATCCCACTGCATGGATTTTAATGAAATTTTAGGAATAGCCTGAAAATATCTCCTTATTTAAAGTTTACCCTATGCCGATGTGTGCTTTTGTCGTGGGGGCGGTTCCCACCCCTTATCGAGGGTGGAAATTTTTTTGGTTTAACAACTACGGAAGTTGCTAGAGAAATCAATTCTAAGCAAAAACTGTTCTATAATTTTTTTTTGAAAACTCAATACTTTTTGAGTTATTCGTGGTTGAAAATTGGCCATTTTCATTGAAATATAACACCTTTTCAAACGGTTTTTCGCGAATACCTTAAAAACAATGCATCTAACTAAAAAAATTATATAAAACATTTTGGTAGCTCATAAAAAAACAAAGAGAATCGTTCCTTCTTCAATCTTCTAGATATAACACAAAAAGAGATATGGTAGGTAAAAAGAGTTTGTTTTTCTGGTGCATGCTCAAAGCAGTGTATTCAACTTGAAATAACAGAGAAACGGTCGATTTTAGGTATATGCATAATGCTACCAATACCTTTTATTGTGCTTGAAAAGTCCTTTCAAATAAGCAATATTAAATGTCGATTACATACAAACTAAGCGAGATATGCTGCAAAAACTTGATGACTAACGACTTTTAAGAAAAAAATTGAGAAGTGTATTTAACCCCTCACCCACAAGAATTTAAATGCATCGTTTTCCTTCTACAATACATTTTACTACAGTGTCATTTTTATGTTCAAAAAGTTGAGCAGGTTTAAAAAGAAAGGTTTTTGAAAAAAATAATATCAAATTATAGAGCGCATATTTAAATTTTCTTAAAAATCTTCTTTTTCTCCATGTAACTTGAAAATGATAAGAGATACTGTTATAAAAAATAAGATGCATGCCATTCTTGTGGATGAGGGGTTAAATATATTTCTCAATTTTTTTCTTAAAAGTCGTTAGTCATCAATTTTTTGCAGCATATCTCGCTTAGTTTGAATGTAATGGACATTTAATATTGCTTATTTGAAAGGACTTTTCAAGCACAATAAAAGGTATTGGTAGCATTATATACATAAAATCGACCGATTTTTTTAAAAATACGTTAGTCATCAAATTTTTACAGTTTATCTCGCATAGTTTGAATGTAATCGACATTTAATATTGCCTATTTTAAAGGTTTTTTCATGCACAATAAAAGTTATTGGTAGCATTATACACCTAAAATCAACTATTTTTCTGTTATTTCAAGTTAAATACACTGCTTTGAGCATGCACCAAGAAAACAAGTTATTTTCACTTACCATATCTCTTTTTGTGTTATAATTAGAAGATTCATAAAGGAAAGAATATCTTTGTTATTTTGTAAGCTACAAAAATGTCTTATACAGTTTTTTTAGTTAGATGCATAGTTTTTAGGTATTCGCAAAAATCCGTTTGAAAAGGTGTTGTTTCAATGAAAATGGCCAATTTTCAAGCAGGAATAACTCAAAAAGTATTTAGGTTTCGAAAAAAAATTATAGAACAGTTTTTGCTTATTATTAGGTTTTCTAGGAACTTCCGTAGTTATTTAAGCAAAAAATTTTCCACCCCCGAGAAGGGGTGGGAACCGCCACCAAGACAAAACCACACATCGGTATAGGGTAAACTTTGTTTCTTGAGATATTCCCTACTTACTATGAAAATATCACGTAAATCGATATAGTAGGATAGAATTCGGAGCTACATACCCTCATTGACTGCTTTATAAATAAATAGTTTCCCGTCTGGTCAATATAATCTTATAGATCTAAAGTATTATTTTTAATTCATAGTCATATTTTAATTCATAGTCATATTTAGTATTATCGAAAACAGGACAGGGTACTACTAATATTTATCGCAGCTGAATGGATCAAATATTAAGAACAAACCGAAGCTATTAATAAAATATGACAATTTCCTTACCGTGGTATGAGTAAATTCAAATCCGTCTGGATTAATAACTGGGAAGATATACCAATCATGGCTTTCAGCTATATCTCGGATTCTGGAATCGTCACTGCGCAATATCTCATTAAGAATGTATGTTGTCGTAGCACCGGATATCCTAAAATAGTTTGATAGTATATATCATTTTGTCATATAATTTATTGTTGATTGGATGCCTAAACCCGATGCTATGAGATGGTGAAAAGAATTTTCAAATCAAAGAAAACATCTCATCTTTAACTCCATTTTTAAAAGTATAGTGCTCTATAGATGCGACACATGGAAACTAAATCCCTGGAACGACGGCGACGCCTACTTGTATTGGAAGTGGACTTCTCGAGAAGATCAGCTAAGTTAAAAAATCAAGGCATGGCTTGAAAGATTACAAAATGACCAAATCAGGAGTCAATTCAACTATAATAGATGAAATTTAAAAAAGGCAACTGATCTGGTATGGTCATGTAGAAAGAATGGACGTCCCAGACTGCCAAAACAAATTTTAAAATGGACACCAAGGGAAAGAAGGAAGCGAGGAAGGCCAAAATAATTCTAGCCAGCCGGCATTCAGAAGTAGTGATGTTGAAAAGTAACTATTCGTTACAAAGTACTCGTTACTTACGAATACTCAAAGTAACGATTACTATACAGAGAGGCAAATCGTTACTTTGATTATTTTGATTACTCTGATTACTTCGTTACTTCGTACCAATCGTATCAGCAGTGACGTAGCGTGAGTGTCGGCCGCCCGGGGCGGAAGACAATTTTGCCGCCCTTTTATTTAGGTATTTTAATTTATTATATAATGTATACGATACAATACATACAATTATAGAGAACTTTTCGGCGGGAACAGTCATCATTATTTTGCATTATACAGGTTGGATCTTAAATAAAAAAGTTTATCTAAGTTTGACCATCACGTTTATTAATACAAAAATCCTTTTACTTTGACCAATTAGATACATTGATATAACTTAGGTATTATAACAGTACATTGATATAACTTATTAGTAGCATAAGAATAGGTACCTACACCTTGACGATCGACAACGTTAAATAAAATCAATTGTTAATTAGAACTAGAACGGTACTATAATGTTATATTTTTATCTTTACTGAAAAGCAATATGAGTACTTGTTGGAGTTAAAAACAAAACTTAAGTCTTCAATTAAAAATTTATACGTTTACTTTTTTTAAGAGCAAAGGTTTTTATTGCACTGTCAATGTCTATCGCATCACACACCTCTTGCTCAATAGACAAAATAGCCAAGTTAGTTAGTCTTAGAGTACTCATTGTCGATCTTAAATAATTTTTAATCAATTTCAATTTTGAAAAACTCCTATCACAGCTGGCATTGCTTACAGCAACTGTGAAAAATATTCGGAATATTATTAAAATATTGGGCAGAGTACCTTCCAGCTTGGATTTAACAATAAATTTAAATAATTCAAGTGAATCTGCATTAATCAATTTCGTTGCCTGCAGCAGGAACGAAAGTCCGCAGTCGAAGTTTTTATAGCTTGAAACCCTGCTCGTCAATTTCGTCAGATGCGTAGTCTACATTAAATTTCTACATTCAGTGTTGTCTGGATCTAATAATATAGCCGACGTTAGATAAACAAACTTATACGTTAAATTCTGTAGCTGTTGAAAACGCTCACGAATTTCTACAATAACTCTATCTAACGAAGAAAACAGCTTTCGTCTCAACTCATTTTCACAAGACAAGTTAGCACCTCTAGTTCCGTCATCAAAAATATGCTTTCTTGTTATGTGGCTCCGAGGTTTTATGGAAATTCCAAGTTCGTCACACATATTTTTACATAACCTACAGCGCCATTTGCTCATTTCTCTCTTTTTCTCTGTCAATATCATCTGCAAATCATTTACTTTCTGAGCTCACAATCTTATGTCAAGTCCCCTTGTTTGTAAATATTTTTGTGCATCATTCACTTCATGTAGCACCGGTTGCCACAGGCCCAAAAAACAAAGAAATGAAAATGACTGTATCGAAACTAGTAAAGCACCTGCATCTGTCCTAGTGTTTAAGCTTTCACATGCCTCTGTCAATTTTTCCAAAGTGACGAGAATGTCTTTGTAATGCTGCTATGTCACATTTACGGCATCGTTTCTTGCACTCCACCGCGTGTATTTAATCCTTCTTTTGCCTGTAGCTGCTATCAGAACTTCCCAACGATGTGTCGATGAGAAAAAAAAAAAAGAAGAGCAACGTTCTTAAGTGCCGAAAAAGTTGTGCTGATTGTTAGTCATAAACGGGGAATTCCCACAAGTCAGTATAGACGTTGTTGCCAGTCGCTACAAAATATTCAAAGAAAAGGGTCACAAAATAAGTAAAGAAAAATTATGTGCTCCTTTCAATTGGTCCGAATTTGTAGTTGCGATAAAAATATAAAATGCTTCAAATATTTACAAAATATTTTTATTATTTATTGTTAAGTTTTGCCGCCCCCTAAAAAGAGCCGCCCGGGGCGGGCCGCCCCTCCCGCCCCCACTACGCTACGCCAGTGCGTATCAGAGTGAGTACCTATTTTGAGTGTTGTATCTACAACAATCGGTTGATATCGGAATCGGACCGGTATTCCACGAGTGTTCGGTATCAGTACAGTTAACTAAAATTTTATCTATGAAGGGCGAAGGCTATGAAGAGTTTTACAGGATTACAGGTAGCGCTGATAAGTAGCTGAAACAGAGGGAGGTATATCATTTATCAAAGCCTGCACCCAGAAACAGATTAGATGTCTATACATACGATTTGTCGAGGTAGATAATTCACACAATTTCACAGGTCTTAGTTCCTTTGAAAATAAAAATGCATTTCCACCCATTTTTCTATTGAAAACTTTTTCCTGTTTCACTATCTCCCTACAAATAATTTATTTTTTTCTAATTTTCTTGGTCTATTAGTCCAGGAACCGAAGCATTTCACCTCGCAATTTTTACAGAATGGATCGATTTGCATGAAAATTTGAGAATAAGTAGTGGATAGTTCAAGGATCAAAATCTATATGATACCGAAAGGCGCTTTTACCATGGGGTCGGTTGCCACCCCATCTTAGGTGTGGAAATTTTTTATTATATTTTGACTGCTAAAGTTGATAAAAACATTCAGTCTAAGCAAAAAACGTTCTATACATTTTTTTGATGAAATTAATACTTTTCGATTTATTCGCTATCGAAAATGTTAGTTTTATATAGAAAAATCAATGTTTTTCGATATATACTCATTTACCATTCACTCAATTTTTGCCGTAGAAAAAATTTTTTCAAACCAAGTTCTTGGTAATTAAATAACCAACAATTTCATATAAAAACATTTTTTCGTATATCTGATGCTAATCTTTCTATTTTGAAGAAAATGGCATTTTTTACCAAACTACAAAAAGTCGTTATTCGCTATTAACTCTAGTTTTTTAAAAACTAATCATTCTAAACCAGTCAAACTTTTAAAATCTATTAGTAGTACATAAATAAAGGAGAATTAATAAGGCCAATGACTAAAAGCAAAGCTACCTTACATTATTATGCTTCCAATTGGATTTCCTTTTTTTTTTGAAAAAAATATATTGATTTTTTAACCGTAACCTTTTTAATTTTTACCTTAGAAAGTTTGTTAAAAACTAATTTTGTAGGTTTTTACAAGATCTATAAGACTGTTAATACCAAATCCTTTTAAAATACTCAGTCGCAAAAAGTGGTGACTTTGAATGGGTTGGTAAAGGTGATTTTTGCATGTTATTACCATATTACCAGTAAACCATGTTCTTGGAAATTAAATAAGCTACAATTTTATATTTAAATATTTTTTTGTATCTCTGATGATAATCTTTCTATTCGGAAGAAATGGAATTTTTTACCAAACTTCAAAAATTCGATATTTGCTTTTGACTCCATTTTTTTTAACTCTAATCATTCTAAACCAGTTAAACTTCTAGAACCTATTAATAATACATAAGTAAAGAAGACGAAATAAGGCTAATGACTAATTTTAATCAGGGTGGTGATTAGGGGTTTGCTTTCGATCACTTTTTCGCTGAAAAATATACGGTCTGACATTCTTTTCATTATAAGCCACCTAATTTTTGAGCTAAAGACTTTTTTTATTTCTGAAGATATATATTTTTAAATACTTCAAATTAGTTTAAACAAGTGATCCTCGAAAAATGCATAGTTTTCCCGTCTTTTGACTTTGAAACTACAATATTTAACATTTGCCAAAGAAGACCTAACATATAATAAAGTATAGCTCGATTACTATTGGTCTTAAAGAAAATTTAAAAAAACGGTTTTGTTGATTTTTTCAGAAGGTACATTTTTGTTAAGCAAAGTTGTTTTGATAAAACAAAAACTTTTTGAGTTATTTGCAGAAAACTGATTAAAAACATTAATTTTTTTAATATAAAACTAACACTTTCGATAGCGAATAAATAGAAAACTATTAATTTTATCAAAAAAATGTATAGAACATTTTTTGCTTAGATTGAATGTTTTACCAACTTTTGCGGTTAAAATATAATAAAAAATTTTCACCCCCGACATGGGGTGGCAACCACCCCCATGGTAAAAGCGCCTTTTGGCATCATATAGATTTTGATCCTTGAACTATCCACTACTTATTCTCAAATTTTCAAGCAAATCGACCCATTCTGTAAAAATTGTGAGGTTTTGTCCTATTTTAAGCTTCATTAATTGGACTATATGTGTATTTTATTGTTATGATCCAATAAACCTAAAATAATATCTGCCCGTGCCAAAAAATTAGTAGTTTTTTTTTAAAATAATTTTTAATTATTAATTTGTCTGGACAAAATTATGTCGGGCACCCCTTGTTTTTAATAATTTTTAACATAATAAATCCATTATCCAGAATTTCTATCCATTAAATAGATCGGTGAAGGTCGTTGTTATCGGATCGTATATTTATACGAAATACTGAGAAATGCGATTCTCGATATGATTACCGGTACTCAAATACAAAAGTAACAAAAGTAATCAAAGTAATCATAGTAACGAATACTGTAAATGATTACTTTATACAAAAGTAACGATTTGTAACGAATACTCGTATATCAATCGGTTTAAAACGTCTTGCGACGTTGTCCGATGCCTAATTTCCATGACACTCTATCATCCCATTGGCCCTCTCTAAGATCTCTTGCGCTCATCGCCTTCGTTAATCCCTCTCTCCAAGATTTCTTGGGTCTTCCTCTCTTTCTGCGGTTTGGTGGTACCCATTGCATAATTATTTTATGGAGTCTTGAGTTATCCACCCTCTGGACGTGTCCGTACCATATCAGCTGTTTTCTTTCTATGTCTGTTGTTAGAGAGCCGTCAACCCCCATTCGCTGCCTTATCTCATCATTACGTATTCTCTCTCTGCATGACACTCCTACTGATCTTCTAAAAGCGTCCATTTCTACTGCCTCCAGTTTTCTTCTGTTGTTTTCGGTTATCCGCCAAGTTTGTGCTCCGTACAATAGACTGCTTTTAATAAGAGATTCGTAGATATTGTGTTTTCTTCTTTTTCCTATTTCATGATTCCACAGTACGCTGTTTAGACAACCTATTGATTTTATGGATTGTGTTATTCTTCTCTTTATTTCTTCATCATCTTTCCCCGTTGTGTCAAAAACGATTCCTAGATATGTGTAATGGTCGCAGGGCATGATGATTTCATTATTTTCTAATGTGATGTTCGATAGTTCGGTACCTATTGGCAGGTATTTTGTTTTTTCTGTATTAATTTCTAGTCCCCACTTTCTATATTCTTCTTGTAATTTCCTTGCCATGTACTCTAAATCATCTTTATCGTTTGCTATAACAACCTGGTCATCAGCAAACTGCAATGTATATAAGCAAATCTCTCCAAGGTCTACGCCCATGCCTCTGCATTTTCGTTTCCACTCTTTCAATGCTTTTGCAACATATATTTTAAATAAGGTCGGTGATACACAACACCCCTGACGTAGACCTTTATTAACCAGGAAGCTTTGCGATAATCTGTTTCCAGTTTTTATTTGTGATGTTGACCCTTCATACAAATTTCTTAAGGCTTTTATTAAGGTGACACTAATATTCGTCTGTCGTAACACGTTCCAGAGTTTGTTTACAGGAACTGTATCGTACGCCTTCTGCAAGTCAATAAACATGAGGTGGGTTTCTTGATTTGTGCTTAATTTTTTTTCTATTAGTTGTTTGAGGCAGAAGATATTATCAGTACAGCTTCTTCCTGTTCGAAAACCGGATTGTTCTTCTTCCTCTTGGTCTTTGTACTCCTTCTCAATGCGGTCTCTAATTATTCGTCCATACAAACGGCTGAATGTACTAGTCACTGATATCCCTCTATAGTTTTCACATTTAAGCTTATCTCCTTTCTTATGTATCGACGAAATATAAGCAATTTTCCACTCGTCGGGTACGGGAGAACCATTTAAAAATTGATTTATGCACCAAGTGACGGTTTCAAACAATTTTTGTGATCCACATTTTATTATTTCGGCTGGGATATCCCCTGGTCCTGGAGACCTACCGTTTTTCAGTTCTTTTATAGCTTTTCTAATTTCTGTCACTTGTATTGTTATATCTTCTCCTTCAATG
The DNA here is from genome assembly GCF_917563875.1 of Diabrotica virgifera virgifera. NCBI lineage: Eukaryota > Metazoa > Arthropoda > Insecta > Coleoptera > Chrysomelidae > Diabrotica > Diabrotica virgifera. Next base: position 41,053,271 of record NC_065449.1, read on the forward strand.
TTAACCTATGTTGGTGATTGAGTTAAGTATTCGTCCCTATTTTCTGTCAGGAGTTCCCCATAGTACTTTTCCCATTTTTGTGTGGATATTAATTGAATGTTTGTGCTCTTCCTTTCGTTAGTTCTTATTTTATTGAGGAACTTCCATGTTTCTGTACACTTTCTGCCTCCCAGGTAGGTATTAATTTTCTAGCACTTCTTATCCCACATTTCTCTTTTTGCTTTTACTGTTGTTCTTCTTGTTATTCTTTTGAGTTCCAGGTATTCATCTCTATCTTTTTGTTGTTTACTGCTCCGCCATCTGATATACGCTTGCTTTTTCTCTTCTACGAGTGCTTCTATTTCTTTGTTCCACCATAGTTTTTCACTTTGTCTTTGAGTGTTAAAGCCGAGTGCTTCTTCTGCAGCTTTTTTACCGCTAACGACTACGTTCCTATATACCTCCTCTACTGTTGATGTTTCAGTTATATTCATTAGTTTGCCATCCAGTCTTTGTTGATATAGTATTCTTGTACTTTCTTGGGTCAAACTATCCAAATTATACCTTCTTTTTTCCAAAGTTTCTTCTTGTTGGGGTTGACAATTTGTTTGATTATGTGTTGTTTTATATCTAAATGGAGAGGTTACTTTTGATTTTACGACATAATGATCTGAACCACATGTTATTCCTCTGTATGCTCTTGTGTCCTGTACTTGCATATTAGTATTTTGTTTTATGATGACATAGTCTATTTGATTTTAAATTTCTTGTAGTTTGGGTCCAGGTGTACTTGTGTACATCTCTATGTTTAAAAAATCCATTGGTTATTTTTAATTGATGGTTTTCACATATTTCAATTAGCCTCTCACCATTATCATTCTGGTTTATTTCTCCGTAGGGACCTACCACCTTATTACCTACTTTACGACCTACTCTACTGTTCAGGTCTCCCATAACTATCAATTCTCTTCTATTTCCAATTTTCGTAATTTCGTCGTTAACTTTAGCAAAGAACTCATCTTTGTTTGTGTAAGGTTCATCATCACTGATTGCATAAATCCCAAGTATCATAATAGGTGTTTCTTTTATCGTTATGTTTACTCTTATTATATTTTCGTCTATTGCTTCAAAGTCAGTGATTTTATGTTTGTTTTTTGTGTATTAGAACGGATACTCCTCTTTTCGCTCTCTCGTGTTTTGAAACTCCGCTGAATATATGTACATAATTGTTTACTTTTTCTATACCTAGTCCTTTCTTCTTTGTTTCGGTTAAGACAACTATATCCATATCTAGTTTTTTAATTTCTTCAGTTATTTCTTCCATCTTTCCGCTGAATCTCTGCACATTCCAGGTGCCAATGTTCATAATCCTTTTCCGTCGCCGAAGTCGTTTATTATTTAATCCGTCCGAGATTCCGAGGCAATCTTTAGGCTTTTTGGTATTTTTCTAATTTTTACAAGTGACAGGGAACCGGCCTGACGTCTTAACCCCCTACCTGGAGGACCTGGTAATTTGTAATCAAGGTTTTCTTCCCTTAGATTGGTTGTCTTACAGGACTAAAGAGCCCAATCTGCTCCTTTTCTTTCGCCGTCGATGTTTCTTCGCCAACCAGAATCCACAACCGCCCATTTTAGATCCGATTCTGCAGTGGTATGCCGAAAAAAACAGACCTGCCACTTCCGCCATTGACGCCGAACCGAAGATCCTCTTCTACGCCGTCTCCGCCGTTGTGGTCTTCACCCGTATCCCTGGGCAGGGGTCTGCGTTATACCCCACAGAACTGGGACGTAACGAATACTCGAAAGTAAATATAATCAACATCACTATTCAGAAGGCACTGTCGGAAATGAACCTCTGGCAAATGGAACGACCAACTAAGCTGGAAACTAGGAGCCGGAAGGCGGATAACGCTATAAAAAACGGGATAATAAACAATAATGTTATTTATTTGAGACACGTGGAATTAGTACGTACAAATAGGCCATACAATCATTTTACTCGCATTAAACGAAGCCGATAGCACCGAAAAAATGAAAAATTACGGGCCGGTATTTTTAATTGTAATATTTGGGAAAATTCAACAGAAAAGGGGTAACATCTCGTGGGTAACAAAAGTTTTACTACTGCGTCATAATTTTTTATTAACATTTAAGCAAAAATGGCGACTTTTTCCATTGATTTCAATATTGTAAAAAACTAGGCGTTGTATTTTTGTAAGTATTTTTTCGATTGTCTATAAAAAGGCAGTCAATGAGGGTATTTGGCTCCGAATTCCATCCTACTACATCAATTTAATTTCTATTTTCACAGTAAGTAGAGAATAGCTACAGAAACAAAGTCTACCCTATGCGGATGTGCGCTTTTATCTTGGGGTTGGTTCCGACCCCTTCTCGGTGGTGGAACATTTTTTTGGTTAAAATAGCCACTAAAGTGGCTAGAAAACCTAATTCTAAGCAAAAACTGTTCTATAATTTTTTCTTGAGAACTCAATAATTTTTGAGTTACCTATTCATGGTTGAAAATTGGCCATTTTCATTGAAATAACACCTTTTTAAACGGTTCTGTGCGAATACCTTAAAAACTGCATCTAACTAAAAAACTATAAATATAACATTTTTGTAGCTTATAAAAAAATAAAGAGACTCGTTCCTTCATATACCTTCTAGTTAAAATAGAAAAAGAGATATGGTAGGTGAAAAGCGTATGTTTTTTGGTGCATGCTCAAATTGGTGTTTTCAACTTGAAATAATAGAGAAACGGTCGATTTTAGGTGTATAATGCTACCAATTCCTTTTGTAGTGCTTGAAAAGACCTTGAAAATTAACAATGTTAAATGTTCATTTTATGCATACTAAGCGAGATCTGCTGCAAAAAAAAATGAAGACTAATGTATTTTAAGAAGGACTGAGAAGTATATTTAACCCCTCATACATCAAAATTTAAATGCATCGTTTTCCTTTTATATAAATTTATTTTTATTATAATAATTTTTGTTATAATGTTATTTCTAAGTTTGAAAAGTTGGACTAGTTTAAAATGAATGGTTTTTGAAAAAAATAAGATTACATTATATTTAAATTTTCTTAAAAATCTTCTCTTTTCTCCATGTAACTCGAAAATGATAAGAGATACCAAATAAAGATACTACACAAAAATGTAGAGTTTGTTAGATAAACAATTTTTTTTTTTTTCATTACTGTATCTCTTATAATTTTCAAGTTACATGGAGAAAAAGGAAGAAATTTAAGAAAATTTTAAAATGCGCCCTATAATTGGATCTTATTTTTTTTTCAAAAACCATTCATTTTGAACCCGTTCAACTTTTTGAACATATCAATCAATAAATAAGAAAACAATAGAAGATCTTATACTAACCTTTTGCCAGAAAGGTTTTCCAGGGGGTACATATAAAAAAAACTCTTTTAATTCCCACAGAGTATTTCCAACAATAACTAGGTACTACACTTTGACTTTTATAGACGTCAATTACAGTCATATAAAAAACAGCTCCTGAAAATTACTATTTAAATAGTGAAATAATATATTTTGGGATTGTAAAACTCGATCTATTACATCCTTAATAGTTTTTTATTCCCCGTGACCAAGAAAAACCTAGAAGTTAATTGTATTTGAATTTATTTTACCCCATTTGGGGTTTCCGTTTGGAGACGTCAATAATTGGAAGTGACAAAGTGTTCAGTTATTAGAAACTTTAAAATTTAATATGGACTATGCAGGGAAACCTCCAGATAAACTTCCAGATATTAACAGGATGGATCAAGATGATAATATAGAGAAAAGTAACATCAATATAAATAACACATGGGACGGTAAATCAAAAAATAAAGGAGAAACTTTAAGTAATAAATCTGATATTTCTACAGACAATATAAGAGAACATTTCCTATATCAGAGCAGTGACGTAGGACCTTTCCATATATATATATATATATATTGTTATATTTCTATTTGATATAAAAATTAAAATTTGATAATTATAAACAAAATTCACTTTAATATAAAATATTTTTAATTTTCTCAACCACGGGCATATAAATTTAGAACAACCTGTATACAACAAATTGTTATATTTAATTTTAAGAAGTGATTAAACGATACTCGGAACAATGCGCTTAAAATAAAACTAAAGTGAAATCGAAAATAGGTCATTATCGTTGTTCGCGGAAGGTTCAATCATTAGCCGATGCTAAAGAAGACTTAGTGAAAGTAGATAATAGATCATTAAATTTTGTAATTAGTAGAAAGTAATTTTAGAATGGGAATTAACTATTTTCTTTGAAATCCATTAAGCATATTTAGAAAGTTTAAAAATTGGTTTTGAGGAATACTGCGAATGAGAGTTGGTGGTGGAATTTTGATTTGTGAATCTGGAAGGGATATTTAGAAAGTAGGGGAATGAATGAGAAATAGAGGGCAGAATGTTTTGAACTGTCGAGAAGTGAAGTCGAGTCATAGACGGTAGTGTACGGAGAGTGAGAAAGCTGGTGTAGTTCCGTGAGTGTGGAGTATCTATCGTAGAACGAGAGGTAGGCCAAGTTGAGAGTAAAAGAACCTCCTTGAGCCAAGAGTTCCCGGTAGCTGATTGCAGTTTCGAAAAAGGTAGAACACAGCATCACGACAGAAGCAGGAAACGAGAGCTATACGAGCTAGTTTCGGAGGAGAACATTACTGGAAGCCAGGACGAGGTTTTGATTGCAGCCAAGGATAGCAGGAAACGGGTCTTGTGTGAAGACATTCTCAGTGCACCAGAAAAAGGTCAGTCTCATTTGTTTGGACATGAATGTATGGGTTTTTCGTAGTAAATACCACATTTAAAATTGAAAAAACATAATCAATAATATCAGAAAAGTCATCAAACTTAAATAGAATTGTTGCTGATAAATCATAATAGTTAAATGTTAATAAAAACTTTCAATTTGGAAATCAAAAGGAAATAAGATTCCCAGGTAAATGTTATGTTTAAGAATAATAAGATATAGCAAATATTAAGCAGTGATTGCCATTTAAATAAAATAAACAATATTTTGATTACAATTGTAACCCATATGTGTTATTATTTTACTCTTTTCTTTCCTATCCCGATTAGGAACCATTAAGAAATACTTAGAAGCCACGTATGTAAGTACTTAATTTTATAAAAAGCCCTGAGATTGAAAACACATTGATATGTGATCTGGTAAATTAATTAGATTATTATTCATGCATTGATTAAATTAAATGACATATAAAAATATTATCTCATATCAATAATCAAGATCACAACAACTGTCGTCCAACGTGGAGGGCATTTGAAAAGTATTTCTAGTGGCAAATTTGAAGGATAGAAAGAGTAAAGCCGGTATTTGAAAATTTATATGCCTGTGGTAAAAAGTGAGATACTTACATTTGATAACATAAAATTTTAGATCTCTTTAGGTACAAATTTTACATAACTGATTTAATATTTTATTTTTACGATATTTACATTTGATATATTTATTGACAATTTATAATATTTGGGTGAGAAAAAGTCGTCTTGGTAACATACTAGTAAAATTTCATATTTGGCGGGGATAATACTTCTTGAAAACAAATGTCTGTGACAAGAAGCCAAAGCAAAGACAACAAAAAAAACAAAAAGAACATTCAAATCAAGAGAATAATTCAGACCAAGAAGACATTTTAGACACGACAATCATGGCATCAGAACAGCAAGAATTATCAGGAATAGATAAAATATTACAAATGATGCAACTCCAGTCACAAAGAATGGAACAAAAACTGGATGAAAATCAACGTGAAACGAAACAAGCCATGGAAGAAACATCAAAGAAAATGGATGAAACACAACAAAAAATGGATAAAAATCGGGAAGAAACATCAAAGAAAATGGATAAAGTGGATAAAAAAATAGATGAAACACAACAAAAAATGGATCAAAAAATGGATGAAACACAACAAAAAATGAAACAAGCAATAGAAGAGAACAACAAGAAAATGGAGGAACGCATAGGAAAGTATGAAAAGGAAGTAAAAGGATGTTTGACAATAATCAAGAACGATATGAGACAACAAGAGACAGAGATTAAAGAAATCAAAAGCAAAATAAAGGAAATAACGAATTGCCAGAAAAAGGAAATAGAAAGTTTGGAAAACAAGTTGCAAAACGCTATTCAAGCAGACATAGAAGAAGTGGAAAGAAAGATTGCGGAAATCAATACTCAACAAAATGTAGGAGAAAGAAGAGAAATGGTTATACATAGCACAGATGACGTGAAGATAAGGTTTGGAGGGGATGTAAGAAGATTACACCCAGTGCCGTTCATAAATAGCCTGAAAAAGAAAATACAACACATCGGAAATTTCGAAACAGCAAAAGAAACTATCAGAAACCATCTCAAATATGAAGCAAGCCTATGGTTCGATAGTAAAGAAGAAGAATTCGGCAATTGGCAACAATTTGAACAAAAATTTTTGAATTATTTCTGGGGAAAGGTCCAACAATTGGAAATTAACAAGGAATTGCAAAATGGGAAATACAATGATAGGATGGGTGTATCAGAAAGGACATATGCTTTGCAAATTTACAATAATGCAAAACATTTACAATATAATTACTCATCGGAACAATTAGTCGAACTGATTGCAAGACATTTCGAGGAAACGCTGGAAGACCATATCACATTGCAAAATTACAAAGACATAGATAGTTTATGCCAATTCCTACAAATAAGAGAATCACGTCTAAGAGAAAGAAAATCAAGAAGGTCGCGAGAAGATTACAGGCCCCGAGAAACACAAGATTACAGAGATAGAAATCAAAATAGGAGGGACTATACAAGACGAGATTTTAATCCCAGAAGGGAAAACGAAAATAGAGACAACGGAAGAGGAAATTATGAACAAAGAAATAGGCAATGGAATGAGGACAGAAATCGAGAATACCAGAATAGAAACACCACACGCTCAAATCAAGAAAACAGAAATAATGGTAGACAAAATGAACAGGGATATCGAGAAAACCGAAACAGATCCGACAGACCAAGCGAAAATAGAAGAGAAGTAAATAATACCCAGACAGATGAATATGACGGAGAGAGACATTATGACGAAAATATAAACAACGATGAGCAACCGGCGTTCTTTTCACGACGGCGCTCACTAAAAACCAAAAATCAAACAGGAATCTTTTGTCACCCCAAGGAGTTTATTAAATTGGCAGGAAACAACGAAAAGAAAAATGGAGTTAATTTAAAATTTGTGGATGGATTTATCAACGAGAAACCAATTAAAATTATGATAGACACTGGATCTGAAATAACATTGGTCAACAGAAAACTAATAGAAGAAGTTAACTTAACGAATTTAATTTATAAAATACCTAGGGTAAATTTAGTGGGCGCAAACAAACGGACATTGGCAACTATAAATGAAGGCATACGAGTAATGGTACGACTGGGCAAGAATATGTATGCACTACAATGTGTAATAATGCCAAACATGTCACATGACATGATAGTAGGAGTGGACGAATTGGCAGAAAAACATGTAGTGATAGATTTTAAAAATAATACGATGAAACTAACAGAAGAAAAAGAAAAAGAACAGGACAAGGAACATGAGAAACAAAATACGGACGAATCAGGTAAAGAACAAACAGTGGAAATGAATTTGGCAGCGAAGCAAGGACAAAGAAGAAAAAGGAGAAAAGGTCAGAAAAAGATAAAAGAAAATGAAACCTGTGGCTCCTCAAAAGAAGAGTTGAGCCCAGAAGAAGAAAATTTGAGAGTATCAGAAACAAAGGAAACCTGGGATTCCTCAAAAGAAGAGACGGGCTCAGGAGAAGAAGAAATAAAGCTAAAAAATGAAAGTGAAAAGAATATGATTGAAACAGTGGTATTTGAAGAGGAGGTATATGCAAACGAGGATGCAGAATGCACGGTAAACATGTGTGAAGAATCTGAGAAAAAAGACAGAAAATTGATATGTGGAGAAGGGAAAGAAAAAGAATTGCGGTTGATGTTACGAAACTACGAAAATTTGATCAATGAGGAAAACAGAGTGGCTAAAAAGTACGAACATTCATTTGAGGTGAAAAACTTGGGAAATTTTCGATCAAAGACTTACCCGATTCCATACAAGTATCGACAAGAGGTGAAAGAAGAAATAAATAAAATGTTGGAAGATCAAATCATCGAAAGATGTGATTCACCATATGTTAACCCGATTGTGATAGTAAAGAAAAGCAGTGGAGAATTGAGATTATGTTTAGATGCCAGGAATATCAACCAGCACACTGTATCACAATATGAATCACCTCTAAACATCGAGGCCATTTTTGGAAGAATCACCGGGTCACACATATTTTCGAAAATTGACTTAAAACACAGTTTTTGGTTGATACCGTTAGCTGAAAAGTGTAGAAACTACACCGCTTTTTCTATTGATGGTATTGTCTACCGGTTTAAGGTAGTGCCGTTTGGATTGCAGAGTGCTTGTGCTGCACTCGTCCGAGCTCTACATACCATTTTGAATCGCCACGAAGATTTCATAGTTCATTATATCGATGATTTATTAATTTTTTCACAAGATACTCAGAGTCATCTGAAACACATAGAAATAATTCTGGAAGAATTGGACACAGCGGGATTGAAATTAAACATTGAAAAATGTCAATTTTTTCAAAAAGAAGTCATTTATTTGGGTTTTCAATTGGACACCAAAACAGTAAGATTATCCGAAGACAGAGTCAAGCTCATAGATGAATACCCAAGACCAACGAATTTGAAAACATTGAGAGGTTTTCTTGGCACGATTAATTATTTTAAAAAACTGATTCCCGATTTGAGCCAAAAGGAAATCCCTCTGATAAAATTGCTTAAAAAAGGAATAAAATGGAATTGGAAAGAAGAACAGGAGGAAGCTTTCGAAACATTAAAACGAGAATTCGCAAAAGGAACGAAAATATACCACCCCATTTACAATTTACCTTTTATACTCCGAACTGATGCGTCCATACAAAAATTTGCAGGAGTTCTGTCTCAAATACAAAACGACCAAGAAGTGCCGATATGTTTTATATCGCGAGTGACTAAAACACATGAGAGAAAATATAGTGTTACAGAATTGGAGTTTGCCAGTGTACTATATTGCGTAAACAAATTGAGGTTTTACTTATTGGGAGCAAAATTCACAATCGAAACAGACCATGCAGCTTTAGTACATATCATGAAGAATAGATTAGTAAATAATAGAATACATAGAGGCATTCTATTATTACAGGAGTATGATTTTGAGTTCCGATATATAAAAGGAAAAGACAACATAATAGCCGACGCTCTAACACGGGATGAGGACACCGGAAAAAAGGAAACAATTACTCTACAGGTGGGACTAAATAGATTAATACAAGAAGAAGGGATATATTCGTTAAATGAGATAAGGACAAACCAAGAAGACCTAGAGGAAAGAGAGAAAAGAAGAGCGGAAATAGAAAATGACATATATTTTAAGAGAATAGACGGAAAGGAACTATATTTAGTGACACAGACATTGGCCGAAAAGATAATAAAGAAATTACATGAGGACAATGGGCATATCGGTAGCAGAAAAGTTTGGCTCGTTTTTAGGGAAAATTACATCAGCCGACAGGATTACCGCATTGCAAAGGAAATTACCCAAAAGTGCGATGTATGTCAAAAATATAAGAGTCGGAATTTCAAAAACGAAAATGTTGCCAAAAATATTGAAGCCCGAAACAAACTAGACATTGTAGCAATAGATATGTTAAGCGATCTAATTATGACCACTAAAAGGAACAAACATATTCTGGTAATGGTGGATGTGTTTTCAAAATACGTAAAATTATATAGTTGCCGCACCACAAAGGGGGAGGAAATATTAAGAAAAATCGACAATTTTATAGCCATAGTAGGAACACCAAAAAAGATTCTACTGGACAATGCAACGTATTTCCGAAATGATCGTTTCAAGGGACAACTTCGAGAACGAGGAATAGAGACAAATTTTGTCAGCATCAGGCATCCACAGAGTAATCCTTCGGAACGATTCATACAGGAAGTGACGAAATTTCTTCGCATTGCAACAGATGGTCAACATCGCCACTGGGACAGGAAAATGGCGGAAATAGAAAGGTATCTAAATACAATTCCGAGCACAGTAACAAAAGAGACCCCAGAATACATCATGAAGGGTGTACTGCCGATAAGGCCATGGGAAGACCAAGAGCCAAAAGAATATCAACAGGTGATTGAAACCGTACAGAGAAGATTACGGCGAAGCAACGAAAAATATATCCAAAGACAGGAACAAAATAGAAAAAGAAGACCAGTGACTTTCCAAAAGGGTGAAAAAGTACTCGTGAGGGCATTACGAGTATCAAATCTTCCTGGGGGCATTTGCGCAAAGTTGATGCCTGTTTTCGAAGGCCCGTACATCGTGAATAATGAAAATGGGATAAATAGTTATGAGTTGAGGCACAGGAACTCGGAAAAGATCCGAGGAATTTATAATATTCACGATGTATACAAATATCACGAATGAAAGACAGAATTACATGAAGTAGATAGTAAGTTAGGATATAAGACGTAGATTAAAGTAAGGAAATATACAGGGAGTTGGTTTTGCCTCGAGAAAATTTATTTAAAAATGCAGATAAATTTTATCGAATACAAGGCGGGGATTTGTTATATTTCTATTTGATATAAAAATTAAAATTTGATAATTATAAACAAAATTCACTTTAATATAAAATATTTTTAATTTTCTCAACCACGGGCATATAAATTTAGAACAACCTGTATACAACAAATTGTTATATTTAATTTTAAGAAGTGATTAAACGATACTCGGAACAATGCGCTTAAAATAAAACTAAAGTGAAATCGAAAATAGGTCATTATCGTTGTTCGCGGAAGGTTCAATCATTAGCCGATGCTAAAGAAGACTTAGTGAAAGTAGATAATAGATCATTAAATTTTGTAATTAGTAGAAAGTAATTTTAGAATGGGAATTAACTATTTTCTTTGAAATCCATTAAGCATATTTAGAAAGTTTAAAAATTGGTTTTGAGGAATACTGCGAATGAGAGTTGGTGGTGGAATTTTGATTTGTGAATCTGGAAGGGATATTTAGAAAGTAGGGGAATGAATGAGAAATAGAGGGCAGAATGTTTTGAACTGTCGAGAAGTGAAGTCGAGTCATAGACGGTAGTGTACGGAGAGTGAGAAAGCTGGTGTAGTTCCGTGAGTGTGGAGTATCTATCGTAGAACGAGAGGTAGGCCAAGTTGAGAGTAAAAGAACCTCCTTGAGCCAAGAGTTCCCGGTAGCTGATTGCAGTTTCGAAAAAGGTAGAACACAGCATCACGACAGAAGCAGGAAACGAGAGCTATACGAGCTAGTTTCGGAGGAGAACATTACTGGAAGCCAGGACGAGGTTTTGATTGCAGCCAAGGATAGCAGGAAACGGGTCTTGTGTGAAGACATTCTCAGTGCACCAGAAAAAGGTCAGTCTCATTTGTTTGGACATGAATGTATGGGTTTTTCGTAGTAAATACCACATTTAAAATTGAAAAAACATAATCAATAATATCAGAAAAGTCATCAAACTTAAATAGAATTGTTGCTGATAAATCATAATAGTTAAATGTTAATAAAAACTTTCAATTTGGAAATCAAAAGGAAATAAGATTCCCAGGTAAATGTTATGTTTAAGAATAATAAGATATAGCAAATATTAAGCAGTGATTGCCATTTAAATAAAATAAACAATATTTTGATTACAATTGTAACCCATATGTGTTATTATTTTACTCTTTTCTTTCCTATCCCGATTAGGAACCATTAAGAAATACTTAGAAGCCACGTATGTAAGTACTTAATTTTATAAAAAGCCCTGAGATTGAAAACACATTGATATGTGATCTGGTAAATTAATTAGATTATTATTCATGCATTGATTAAATTAAATGACATATAAAAATATTATCTCATATCAATAATCAAGATCACAACAATATATATATATATATATATATATATATATATATATATATATATATATATATATATATATATATATATATATATTGATACATGTATCCATGTGACTTCCAAAGTAGATTCTCGTAATACGTTGTTACTTCATATATACCGTTATGACTTCCGATTTCGGAAGTCACAACGTTTTGCCTATATTTTTACGAATTTGGCTACTAGATGGTATCAGAAGGCTTATATTAAAAATTTCGCTGGAAGTCATATCGTATCTAACATACTCATAAGATCAGATTTTAGTTCGACGGTATATCACCAGCGCTAGTGTCGCTCCCGTGCTACTATACAGGCTATGTACACAACGCGTAGCGTCTTCCGTATACCACACCGCTCGGTGTGACTTCCGTTTTTTGGCAACCCTGTGTAACGGTTTCCAGACATTTATCTGTTGTAGATTCGCGGTCCTAATCGTACTTAGTGTTTTGTGTGCCTTTTGTTTTTAAACATGAATAATAGCATATCTGCTTTACTTTTAAAGTTAGCCTTAAATGAAGGTACAATAAGTGATTATATATCTCTATAATTATATATTTTCTGTACTTATTTTAATCTATAATATTTACTTACCTATTTACTTATATAAATTCATTTTTCTCGTGTTTTTGTTTACTTCCTTTTTTACAATGAACTTCTAATTTAATCTACACTCACCGGCACGAAAAACGGGCACCCCAAAAAAATGGGTAATTTTTGATGTCTCGTATCTCCCAAACCTGTTGTCCGATTTAAGTAATTTTTTTTATTATGTTATAGCCTTATTTTTTAACAAAATAGCTATGATAATATTGTTGATAGACAGGTAAATTTTCATTGTATACCGGGTGTACCAATCAAACTGGGTTTTTTTTCTCAATTTTCACAACACCCTGTGGAATATTCTAGCCTTTATAAAATATTTAAATCAAAGCCTAACTATAGCTCCAGGTTTTATTAACATTCTGTTTTTTTATTCATTCGCTTACGTTGGATAATAAAAAGTTAAGGACTTTAACAACTAGCCATGTTCTTTATCGATACAGGTGTTTCTAAATATAAGTGCGACAAACTTTAAGGGGTAATTTCTGCATGAAAAAATAATGATCGTTTGGCAAAAGAATTTTATATTTGCAAGCATTTGCGGACATAGCTTTATCAAGTAAACGATCATTATTTTTTCATGCAGAATTACCCCTTAAAGTTTGTCGCACTTATTTAGAAACACCATGTATTGATAAAGAACATGTTTAGTTGTTAAAGTCCCTAACTTTTTTATTATCCAACATAAGCGAATGAATAACAAACAGAACGTTAAGAAAACCTGGGGCTATAGTTGGGTTTTAATTTCAATATTGTATAAAGGCTAGAATATTCCACAGGGTGTTGTGAAAATTGAAAAAAAAACCAGTTTGATTGGTACGCCCAGTATACAATGATAATTTACCTGTCTAGAAACAATGTTATTACAGCGATATAGTTAAAGAATAAGGCTATAGCACAGGGGTGGGCAAAAGCCGGCCCGCGGGCCGGGTCCGGCCCTTTCGCTTATTTTGTCCGGCCCGTTGAAAAACCCCGCAAGTACCTAATCTTTTTAATCCCTTTTATGTGATTTTGTTGAAATCAACAGTAATAGTTTGCATAGTGTTCACATAAATTATTAAATATATAAATAATAGAGAGTATTATAATTACGAACAGCCTTAGCTAACTATATTTTTAAAAACTGTTTAATTGTAACTATTTACTTTAAATTTCTTTTAAAATATAGGGAAATCCCCAGAGATTCATAATTGTTTATTCGGTATTAATAATCGTATTTAACTCTCAAGGTCTCAAGACAAGCACTCGGTGTTTGGGTATCTATTTCAACCATATCACTGACAGTTTATGATCTAAATACCTCAGCACTTTGGTCCCAATAATATGATTCTTTATTTATTAAATCTGAATTAAGTATGGTTGTTTGGAATACCTACTTCAGCATAAAATTCATTGTTACCGATTTTTGCCGAAGTTTTACAACTACTTCGAAAGACGCGTATAAGTTTATTTTGATTTAGCACTGGTCGTATTTCCTATTACTCCTCATATTTCTTTTGATACAGTGTGTTATTTTGCAAATATATAATAAATTGAAAAAGTGGAGGACATTTTGTAAGTAAAATTTGAAAACATTGTTTTTATTTTATTGTATTAAAATATTTATTTGTAAGCATTTGCAAAATGATACAATCTAAAAAAAGAAAAGTTGATTTGGAATGCAGAAATTTTAATGAAGCATGGACAGAAAAATACCTTTTTACGAACATTGGTAAGAAAGCAATTTGTTTAGTTTGCCATTAAACCATTGCTGTTTTCAAGGAATATAATTTAAAGAGGCTTTTTACATCAAAACATCCAAAATATGCATCGTTTTCTTTAGAAGAACTTAAAAATGCTGCAGACAACTTAGCAAAAAACTTAAATAAACAACAAAATATTTTTAGCAAACAAAGTAACATCGAGAAATCTACCACACAAGCAAGTTATGTTATTGCACACAAAATTGCTAAGTTATGTAAACCTTTTTCTGAAGCAGAATTTGTTAAACAGTGCATGGTAGAAGTGTCGGAGATATGTTGTCCTGAAAAAAAACATATTTTTGAAAATTTAAGCCTGTCAAGGAGAACAATAGTACGACGGATCGAAAATATTTCAGGAAAACTCGACCAGCCAAAAACAATAATTGCTGATTTTACATATTGTTCTCTGGCGTTGGATGAGTCCTGCGATATTACTGACACAAGTCAATTATTAATATTTATTCGGGGCATTAACAAAAAATGTGAAATTCGCGAGGAACTTCTTAGTGTGCATCCAATGAAAGATACAACTACCGGTGAAGACTTCTTTAACGCTGTTGAAGAGTGTTTAGTTAAAGTAAATTTACCTTGGAACAAAATAGTAAGCATCACTACGGATGGCTGTCCTAGTTTAACAGGGAAAAATGTGGGCTTACTAAAACGAATCAGCGACAAAGTAAAACAGTTGCAGCCAGAACAAGACATATTATTTTTACACTGCATTATTCATCAAGAAGTGTTATGTAGAAAAGTTTTAAAATTGAATCACGTCGTTACTGTTTTGACAAAAGTTGTAAATTTTATCCGGGAACGTGCCTTAAATCATCGACAGTTTGTTGAATTTTTGAAAGAAATTGAAAGTGACTTTTACGAAATTCCTTACTACACTGAGGTGAGATGGCTTAGCATCGGTAACGTTTTGGACAGATTTCAATATTTGCTTGATGAAATAGTATCCTTCTTGTCGATAAAAGAAAAACTACATGATTTTCCTGAATTGCAAAATGAGGCATGGCTAAACGATTTGTCGTTTTCTGTAGATATTGTAAAATATTTAAATGAACTTAATGTAAATTTACAAGGGAAAAACCAGTTCGCTTTCAATATGCACTCAAATGTCAAAGCATTTATGATAAAACTAAACTTATTTGCTGAGAACTTTAATAAAAAAATATTAAACCACTTCCCATCATTACAAACACGACGAGAATTATTGAAAAATTCTGATTTTCTTAAATATAGTTCAGTAACACAAGACCTGCATACTGAATTCCAAAGAAGATTTCAAGATTTCAAAGCTATTGAAAAACCTTTGTCATTAATTAGTCAACCTTTCAATTTCGATGTGCAAGAAGCTCCTGTTGAAATTCAGCTAGAATTAATTGACTTACAGGCAAATAATTTATTAAAAGAAAATGTTCAATCAAACGAATTGAGTGCTTTCTACGGTGCTTTGAATACAGAACATTTTAAACATTTTTTAAACTATGTTCAAAAATACCTAGTTTTATTTGGTTCGACATATATTTGTGAAAGAACTTTTTCGTTGATGGTTTCCACGAAAAATAAATATCGATCACAAATTACTGACGAAAATCTACAATCGGTATTAAGGATTGCTACAAGTGATTTGGATCCCAATTTTGAAGAAATAATATCACATGAACATTCGCGATTTCACGTTTCGCATTAACTATTATAGAAGTTATACTTATAATGAGTATTCTATTAATTTTAACGTTTAATGTTTGCTTTTTTTTATAATTTTATTTAATATTAGGTGTATTTACAAAATATGTATCAATATAAATTAATTTGTATCGTTAAAATATAAATAAATAAGAAAATAAAATCTTTCAATAACTGATTTATTTAATTACCATTAATTTATTATTATTCTTCTAACGCCGACTCCACTAATGAAGGTTGGCTAAAACACCATTGCAAATTCGTCTCTATTTTCTTCTTTTCTTAAAAGCGTCTGTGTGTTTAACCCGGTCCAGTCTCAAATGTTTTCAGTCAGAATATTTGTCGTCTACCAGGACCCCTTTTTCCTTCGAACAACTCGTACATATCATTTCTGAGCATGTGCCGTAAATATGCTGTCTGTCTCCTTTTAATGGAGGTCAAAAGTTCTCTGTCTCTTTCCATTTCGTGCAACATCATTTTGTTCGTATATGATCGGTCCATGGTATTTTCTAAATTCTCCCAAAAAGCCACATCTCAAAAGCTTCCGGCTTTCTCATTAAGTCAGCATTAACAATCCAAGCTTCGGCACCATAAAAAAGAATAGAGTGGATATACAACATTTTATCAACTAATATCAGATTTGCAGATTGAGTCTTTGGTGACTCAGAAATGTCCTCATCTTCAAAAAGTCTACCCTCAATTGCTCTATTCTTGATCGAATTTATGATTTCGAATTTAAATCTTCCGTAATCCAGACTCCTAAGTAAGTATTTCATTTTGTCCACTTGCTCAATATCTTCATTTTTTATCTGGTTCTTTTTCTGGATCTTCTTATGATTTAATATAATGACCATTTTTTTTTCAATTACGTGACATATTTTACTGGGCACAAGTTTTTCGCATGTATTCCCAAGTAGGACAATTTATTATTACCATTTTCTAATTATTAACAGTCTTTCTTTGTCCAAATGCTTTAAAATAATACTTATAGTATTTATTTCTTGGGCAGGGAATAAACTACACCAAAAAAATTCGCGTGGGCACAGCGTACATATCCGGTATAGTCCTCCGGCCCGAGAGACATTTTGAAACTTTCATTTTGGCCCGCGCTTAAAAGTAATTGCCCACCCCTGATCTAAGCGGTTTTTTAAAATTTATGGGTTTTGCAATATTTTACCGTCAGCGAACGGACTAATAGTAGAGGATCCGATATAAGGCCGATCTGCATCGATCTATTTAATGGATAACGTGTGCGTGAAGTAACAATGTATTTTAAACGGGATTTACTTTTTCGCACTGTTTTTGATACACTTTCATATAATCAAATATCCTTAACTTTCGCGTTGTCATGGTAATAACATAATGAGCAATAAATTACAAAAAAAAAATTTGACAGTTTTGTGGTTTGAAAGAAATTAGAATGTTTAAATAAGTTCTAAAAATTGTAGAATAGGAATGAATTCCAGTGATGAAGAGTTACAGTTTTTTTATTTGTTTATCGTAGATAAAATATTGTATGAAACTGTGCGTGAAGTACTTTTTGCGAACTTAAGCGATGTATAGCACTCGCTCCGTTGTCGCTTGTGCTCTAAACATCACGTGCATTCGTAAAAAGCATACTGCACGAACTGTTTCATAAATAACTATTTTCATATATAAAAAAAAATGTTTCGACCCGGGTAGATATTATTCCAGATTTTCAGATTTCAGCACAGTGTTAGATGGTTGGGGCATATATGGAGAGCAGGTAGCGTAACAACTATAAACTCAATTTTACAATGGAAACCCGGAGTTAGAAGGAGACGCGGAGGAACTAGAATAAATGGTTACAGGAAGTAAAGGAAAATTTATATAGGGCAGGAATTAGAGACTAGCAGAAAAAGACAGAGGATAGAAAGAACTGGAGAAGCACAGTCAATAGTATCGAGTAGCAGACTGGGACTAATCTGCTCTAAAAAGATGGATCTAGATAGCTTTTTAGCAGCTCAACCCCACCTGGTGTATTTAGCCATTTAATTTTCTTATTACACATTATTATTGGTACATCAAAAATTAAAAGGACGGTGCCTGTAATAAAATCTAAAATTCAAAATTTAATCAAGAAAAATAATAAATATTAAAATTTCCTATAAGTTCAAATTTATTTATTAAAATTTTTGATATAATTTTCATAAATAAATTACTTACTAATAACACTTTTTTAATTAATTCCAAAAAATCTATTTTGCAGCAATAATAAAATATTAGTATTTGTAAAATAAATATCAATCATATCATAAATAATACAGGTTTACAAAAAAAAAACTAAATTTCGGACTATTTGACGAAACCATGTTACAAGGGGGTTTTTGGGGTGGCTGATCACGAATCCGGGGTCCGCTCACCTCTTTCACGCCAGGTAAAGGTCATTTCAAGGTCAAATCAAGATAAATCGACAGTCGCTCTGAGAAAGTATATTAGGGCGTTTTTGGTGTCGCTGATGACGAATCATTAGTCCGCTGACCTCTATCACGTCTAGTTCAAGGTCAAATCAACATAAATCGACACAATCGCTCTGAAAATATAGGGGTTTTGGAGTCACTGATCATGAAAACTGCGGTCCGTTGAGCTCTACCACGTAAGGTAATGGTCATTTCAAGGCCAAATCAGGACAAGTCCACAAAACTGATTTGACCTTGAAATGACCTTTACCTGTCGCGGTTGAGCTCAACGGACCCCAGTTTTGTGATCAGCGACCCCAAAAACCCCCTAATATACTTTTTCAGAGCGATCGTGTCCATTTATCTTGATTTGACCTCGAAATGACCTTAAGCTAGACGTGATAGAGGTCAGCGGACACAAATTCGTCATCAGCGACCACAAAAACCCCCTAATATACTTTTTCAGAGCGACTGTCGGTTTATCTTGATTTGACCTTGAGATTACCATTACCTGACGTGATAGAGGTCAGCTGACCCCGGATTCGTGACCAGCGACCCCAAAAACCCCCTAGTCATATGGTTTCGTCAAATATTTCGAAATGTATTTTTTTTGTAAACCTGTTTAATCAAAAGCATATCAATCTTTTAATTTAAATAGACAACTTTAAAACATAGAACTGCATTCACAACTGTATTCACAGTAAAAGTTTCAAAAGATCACACATTACGCTTAAAGTAAGAGGTAAATCAGCAGACGAGTCGTTGTGACTTCCAAAATATGACAACACCGCTGGAAGTGACAACGCACCTTGAACTACCCTATATATGGAAGCCATAACGTATGCTGTACGCTTCGGTATATACGTATATATATACAAAATTTATTTTGGTAAATCCTTTCCCCTCAATAGGTAGACCCATTTTATAAGCCCCCCTTTTACCAAATACACAATTTTTAAAAAATAATTCCTAGTAGAAAAGGTGGAAGTCGGACAGCCTCTTCTGTATACCGGAAGTCACAACTTAACGTGCATCAATATATATATATATATATATATATATATATATATATATATATATATATATATATATATATATATATATATATATATATTGCATTTGCGTCCCTCGTGGCTTCTGTATAGTTTTGACTCTTCGTGACTTCCGATCAATATACAGCGTGTATATTAACAAGAATGATTCCATACAGTTAGCGCTCGCTTTGGCATCCGTTATACTGGCAACAATGTACTTATAATATCAAGTAAAATATTTAACCTTGGTCGTGTTTACGTGAGAATTTAGTTGAAGAACCCAGACAAATTCTATTTATAACTTTTGCCAACTAGGTGGTTTGCTCGGATATACGATAAAGATTTGCTGTAAATTCTTTGTTTTCGTTTTATACTCTTAAATCAGGTTAGAAAAACTTATTTCTTGGGTGTAGTTATGAATAATGTATTTTCTAGACTTTAAAATTTTCTATTTTATTTCGATGGAAGATTATGGATTTCGGAAGATTTCGATGGAATAAGTTATAATGTAATATACCTAATACCACTATATACCCTTGACAAATGTTTTTTTTTTTAGTTAATAATTGTTTGATGAGCCTTTCGATAGGTTAGGTTAGGTTTACCTTAAATTTTATTTTGATAAATAATCAGTATTGTTTCTCTCTCTCTCTCTCTCTCTCTATTTCTCTCTCCCTCTCTCTCTCTCTCCCTCCCTCTCCCTGTAATACCTTCCCTTATTATGAAGTATTCGGCGCTCTTGCGTTTCTTAGCCAAAAATCAAAGATGGCTGATTCGCAGGATTAGCGCATTCTTTTCTGTTTTATTCTTTCGAAATTTGCTATACAAGTATTTTCCATTGCTCTCTGTTTCTCGCTCTTTGTTTGACTTCTCTTCATCTCAACGCCAATTCTTTCATGATCTCTTGCAACAGTTCTTCTCCAGCTATTAATATTTAGATTTTGGTTAACTGTGATATATCGCCTGTGTTCCAGATTTTCCTTAAGAGGAAACAGTAGCGATCAACAGGTAGCGAAAATGCGTTCCAAGATTGCGGCTGTAATTTTGAATATTTTTTCGAAATATTTGGCACACGTATTCGTAATATAATAAAGAATGGCGGTACAGAGCCCAATTTGAAAAATATATTAATATGTAGAAATTACTCTGTAATTAAATACAATATTAAAAAAACGAGCCTGTACTGCCATTAAGAAGAACAAAAAAATACGCTTCCTTCAAATAAACTTCTTTATCCGATGCCTAGATTTTGTGTAATTTTGGAACTACTAAAATTTTTTATTTCATTAGTAGTTCCAAAATGACACAAAATCTAGGCATCGGAAAAAAAGTTTATTTGAAGAAAGTGTATTTTTTTGTTCTTTTTAATGGCGGTACAGGCTGGTTTTTTTAATATTGTATTTAATTACAGAGTAATTTCCACATATTAATATATTTTTCAAATTGGGCTCTGTACCGCCATTCTTTATTATATTACGAATACGTGTGCCAAATATCTCGAAAAAATATTCAAAATTGGAGCCGCAATCTTGGAACGCGTTTTGGCTACTTGTTGATCGCTACTGTATCACCTTAATGTATTATATGATTATATAATGAGTGCATATTGTGCCTTTACTATCCTTTTTTCTACAACTGCTCTACTAGCGCCATTTTCCATGATCGATCCCAGATATGTAAAGTTGTCTACATACCTCCTGTATTTGTCTTCCTTGTATTTTAATTTTAGTTTCTTGGTTGCTGTTTTTTTTTTAAGTTTGGTTTTTTTTGTCTTTATCTTCAGGCCCATTATCTTGGGAGTATTTTGCAAGCTTGTCGATCTTCTTTTGCTTATGGCTGCTATGTTCGATTAGGGGACAAATGTCATCTGCGAACTACAAATCGTCCAACTAGTTATGCAATTTCCATCTAATACCTGTTTTATTATCGCTTATTTTCTGCATGATTCAGTCCGCTTTTATTATAAATATTGTCGGGGATAGCACACATTTTTGTTTAACTCCGCTTTGTATAGCTATATCTACTACCATTTTTCCCGCATGTTCTAGTCTGGCTCTATATTTCCTGTAAAATAGTCTGATTAAGTTGATTTATTTTATCGGTAGTCCATATAGTTTTAGAATCTTCCACATTTGTTCTCTGTTTATACCATCGAAGGCCTTTTCAAAGTCAAAGTGAAAGTAAACATGTTTATATTTTTTTGCCATTCACCAGCTTGTTCCAAGATAATTATAGAGTACAAGAGATACAGAGGTACAGGGACAAGATACAGAGGTAGGTACAGATATAATACAAATGTGGTCGATAGTGGAGCGTTTTGCGCGAAAACCTTCTTGGTTGTTTCTTAGTCTTAGTTTCTTGTCTATTTCTGGCTTCAGTCTATTCAATATGATATTTGACATTATTTTGAATGTGGCACTTAGCAGTGTTATTTCTCGCCAATTCTCGCATTTATTTAAATCACCCTTTTTTGGTATCTTAATGGTTAAACCCACGTTCCATTTCTGTGGGAGCTCCTGGTCGGCCCATATCTTGTTAAAGAATTTGTGTAACATTTGTACTGATTCGTTTGGGTCCGCCTTTATTAAATCTATCGGTAGTTTGTCGCTTTCAGCGGCTTTGCCATTTTTTTAGTTGATTCAGTGTGTTTTGTATTTCTTCTTTGGTAATTTCAACTGTTCTAATGTTTATTTCCTGTATTACATTATCTCCGTCTATATGTGGTGTTTGGAATATATTTCCTCGCAGGGTTCTTTTCATCTTTGTATTATTTTATGTTCTGATTTAATTATATTATTTCCTTGTTCATCTTTGATTTGTTTATTACTGTTTAGTGTTTTCCCTGTCAAATTTCGGATGATATTGTACTGTATTTTCTTGATGTATGATATTGGTCGTTTTCTTGCGCAACTTTTTCTGACATTTTTACCATATGATTTACGTAGTATCTTTTGTCTTTTCTGGCTTGCTTTTTAACCGCTATATTTTTCTTTGTATTTCCTTTCTACTACTTTTCCTTAAAATAAGGTTTTTGTCAGGACACTTGACCAGCCAGGTAGCAAATAGTTCTTTTAGAGTTATACCTATTACATTATAAATACAACAATGCCCGTCACAGTTCGGACGAGAGTTTTAATTATTAACAAATAAGGGTCAAATATGACAATTTTTTCGTTTAAATGGCTACAGGTAAAAATAACGTAATTAAATATCTTATTTAGATTATTCATCTTTTAGTAGATAAGCAAAGGTTTAAAATGGAAGTTTTTGAGTTTTGTTCTGATTATTTGTTACTTCGGAAATTGCAAAATAAAACTAAATTTCGAAAATAAAGAAATTGCTATAACTTTTGCAAAAATGAACTTAAGACTTTGATATTGCATGAAATGTTGAGTCAAACAGTCCACATAATGCATAAAAAAATGCAAGACGATTTGTCAATTAGTTTAAATTGCATTCGATTTGTTTATCACACAGAACTTTTTTGCAATGTTGTTGTTCAGAAAATAATAATGATACAGCAATTCTGTGGAAACCACAGAAAAGAAGAATACTTACATTTTCAACTTATTTAAAAAATCAATAAGAAGTCATTTTTACCATTCTGAAAACATTTTACGAAAGTAGAATCATTTTTGGCTTATAAACAATTTGAATAACCATATTAACATATTGACTAAATCTGCGTTGGGATTTGAAAAGCTGATATTTTGACACGAATTTAAAAAAATAAACTTTTCGCCTAGGTTAATTACGAGCAAATTAAGCCACTTTTATTACTTATTTAATTTACAGTTACTTCTATATACATAAAAGTCTCCTGTAACAGTGTTAGTTATCATATTCCTCCGAAACGGCTTGGCAGATTTTTATGAAATTTTACACATATATTCTGTAGGATTGAAAATAGATTGTAATCTATTATTTATACCCATAAGTTATAAGGGGGTTACCCTCTGCCACTTTTTTTATTGTTTTAGAAAAAATTGTCTACCTTAATTTTATAGTATGTAACATTAACAATATATATACAACCCCTAATTTTCACCCTTCTATCACTAGGACCCTATTTTTTAATAGCCATCTATTTATTTACATCTATAAAATTCTCCTGTCGTAATGTTAGTTGCCATAATCCTCCGATACCGCTTGAACGATTTTTATGAAATTATATATGTATACTCGAAGGTCTTAGAATCATAATTATCGGCCCCATAACATTTTGTATTGTTAGGTAGGTATATGTGTACATAACATACTCTACAAGACTACAAGAAATATATATAAATTTTAAAAAAATAATGATCAAAATCCATCAACTATCTCTGGAGATATAAAGAGCAACATATCTTTGAAAAATAAATTTCATTTTTTGAGTGCACGGATTTTAATAATTCCCCTCCACTGACCACGAGTCGATTTCGTTAGGGCGTTATTTTTAAAGATATATTAACCACTCTGTTCAAGTTTACTCAAACTTTTACATATAAACTATATACATACCTTGAACTTCAAACTAGCGCTAGTTAGCTTTCTTAATAAAAAAAAGTGGCTAACTTTGACCGTAATTAACCAAGGTGAATGTTTTTTTTAACATTTATGTAAAAGTACACATCGAAAACAATGTGATAACTACATGGGTATTTCCTGTACACCAACAATCAGCAAAATATACGGAAGGATCTTAAAAAACCGAATAGAGACGAATACAAGAAAATGGAAGCAGAAGAACAAGCAGGATTTAGAGCCGGAAGATCTACAATTGATCACCTTTTTGCAATCGCACAAGTCATGGAAAAGAAAACAGCGATTAACCAAGAGATTCATTTCGTATATTATATTGATCTGAAAAAGGCATACGACAGTGTACCTTCGGTAAAGTTATGGGAGGCAATGGAGAATACAAATATAAACATAGAAATGTGAAAAGTGAAAATTACCCCTAACTGTAAAAAATTATAAAACAACATTTTTAACTTTAATATTGTCAACATTTGGTTTTTATTAGGTACATAATGATTGTTTTATGCTTTAAGATATACTATCATAATATTTCAACCCTTAAAACCACCCTTGTTGAAGCTATATATAAAAAAATTACTTATCCTAAAAGAATCATTTCGGCTTGCATCGATTTACATAAAAATTTGGGATTAGGATCATATCACCCTGTACTTCATATTCTAGATCATGCTTAAGGGCGTTGATTATTTTAGGGGTGTAACCTACCCCTTATTGACAAAAATATATAAAAACATTGTAAATTTTAATATGGGTAAAATTTGGTTTTGATTGGTTAAATAATGATTGTTTTATACTTTAGGATAAAATATCATATTTCAACCCTTAAAAACCACCCTTAATAACATCACAATTTTTATAAGTAGATAGTTTAATAGATCTATACAGAAAAAAAGTAGAATTAAAGAATTACAAAAACATTTATTTACAAAAAAATACGAATTTACAAATATGTACAAATACAAATAGTTTTTTATTCATCTTCCAGTATATCAACCGGTTCTGTGGTATTATACATACATTGAAAATTATCCATAAGCAGCCTATTCGATATTTAAAAAAAATCGTTTTCTAAACATGGCTCCTTCATTTTTGACGATAAAAAGTTTTTTCAAAAATAATTCTGTAGGATTTTTGAAGAGTTCTAAGACCGTGAAAACTAAATTCTGTAAGATCCCTTAGTTTTTAATTGGGGTGAGTTTAAAAGACTCGAATAAGGGGGTGTCTGCTCGTAAATACAGGTTTCAAATAGCCATAGTATCTCGCTATCTGTTCACTGTAATGAAAATCCATGCACAAGAGAATTTTACTTATTAAATAATAAGCTACAATTTAATAGTCCATAATTTTTTCGTATCTCCAGTATTTTCGGAGATATTTTGAAGTAAAAGGTGACATAGGAAATTGCAAAAAATCAATTTTTCTTTAAAGTCCAATTTTTCTAAAATTAGGCCTTTTAAATAGGTCAAACTTCTTGGGTGTATTGATAATACGAATATAAAGGGAATTACAGAAAGGTGAAGACCAATTTTTAATCAGTAGGGTAGTTAGGGGGTTGTTTTCACTGATTTTTTCATAGAGAATAGCAGGTACCGACATTTTTTGATCATAAGTCGCTTAATTTTCATGCTAGGAGCTTGATATTATTATTTTTTGAAAGGTCTATCATGCATTTTTGATATCTACAGTTTTTTTGATTAAATCCATATTTTTCGAGGTATTCTCAAAAAACCATCTAAAAAAGTCGATTTTTTCGTCGAAAAACTGTTACTTTCAAGCGCGAATATCTCGAAAAATACTAGTTTTACGAAGAAAATGTAAAAAACATTTTTTTCTTAGAATTCATTTTTACATCGATTTACGTGGTTAAAATATAATAAAAAATTCCCGTCCCCGAGATGGGGTGGCAACCACCCCAAGCTTTTAGCGTACAGCGGCATGATATAGAAAATGATCCTTGGACTATTCCCTACCCTCTGTGAAAATTTCAAGTAAATCCATGCTGGACGAAAAAATTGCGAGCCAAAATGCTTCATTTTCTCGACTATAGAAGAAGGAGAAACAATCAGTAAATGTAACGAATATAAATACCTGGGTATGGAAATCACGAATGATGGAACACTGGACGGAGCCATTAAAGAACGAAATACTCAGGGCAGGAAAGCAATTAGGCTCCTAAACTCAGTACTCTGGGACAAGCAGATAAACAACCAAAACAAGAAAAAATCTATAACGCCGTAGTGAAAAGCATTATAGCATACAGCTGCGAAGTATGGCATATCAAGGAAAAATCAAAACAAATGTTAGATGTCACTGAAATGGATTTTTGGTGAAGAGCTGCAGGAAGAT
The DNA here is from genome assembly GCF_917563875.1 of Diabrotica virgifera virgifera. NCBI lineage: Eukaryota > Metazoa > Arthropoda > Insecta > Coleoptera > Chrysomelidae > Diabrotica > Diabrotica virgifera. The sequence goes on from NC_065449.1 coordinate 41,079,657, forward strand.
CAAGAAGAGAACATGTCACCAATGAACGGATACGAGAAATAATGAAGGTCACACATACAATAAATGACTAAATCAACGAAATAAACTACGATGGTTGGGTCACGTACAAAGAATGCATGAAGATAGAATCACAAAACAAGTGCAAAACTAGAAACCGCAAGGTAGAAGAAGAAGAGGTAGACCGAGAAAAAGTTGGCAGGCAGGAATAAACAAAGCCATGGATGAAAGAGGTCTGTAAGTAGATCAATGTGCGGACAGAGAGGAATGGCGAACGGCGAACGAACGGGTATCGGAAAACGGAGAAGGTTATAAACCGATAATACAATAATAATGTAAAAGTACCAGCTTTTTAAATCCTAAAGTCTAGGGATGGTGCATGGCGGTTGTTGAACAAAAAGCCGGGTTTCGGTTATACCGTTTTTTTTACTTACGGTTTAACCTGGCGGTTATAACCGGTCAAATAACCGGTTGTTCCAAAAACCGGTTTTCGTTTTTTTAATCAAAAGCAAATAGGTTATAATGTTACATTTATATTGCACTTTAGTTTGCTCAATTTTCCTCCCGAAAAATTTCCCAACCAATTCAACCTATAAAAATTTTCCTAGGCGCTCTCAAATTACCCTAAAAATGGGCGAAAGTACCCCAATCTCTGATTCGTCGCTCGTTGTAGACGGCTTCGGCGTATAGTGCGTTGTCAATAATTGGGATATTCTCAAAAATGATGATCCTACCCGATCTACCGAATGTCCCTTAGATCTAGCAAGTTTAGAAAAATATCCAAATGACTTATATTTTACTTAAAAATAAATTCGATAAACCAATTCATTATTTACTTCTCTATTGCCATCAAAAAATTTCAGTAGGTTATATTTTTTAATACGTTTGTAATACCTACCTTTTATTTCCTAATATTTAAAAATTACATATTGGAGATTCCTAATCGTATTTCGGTATTCACATTTCATACAAGTCAAGTACTCAAGTATAAACAATTTTTAGATGATGGTTGGAATATCGATTTCAAGCAGATCACTTACTTTTTTACGTAACTATATTATCATCTAAAACTAAATAACTATTCCCAAAATTGTTTCATAAAAGCTGATGTGACAATTTCGTCCAGTTCTCTATTAGTAAATAAAAGTTGAATTATGGTTGTTTGGGTTAATTACTTATTACTTCGCATATTATTTATAATACATATGATTGAGATCGAAGATAGATAGAAATTTCTTCATTTTTCTCTAAATAATTTTTTTTTCCACAGGTAACTTATTCGGTTTTTCACCGGTTATTACTTTAAAAAGAAAAAACCGGTTATAACCGGGACAAAAAAAACCGGTAAAACCGATTATTTCGAATTAAAAAACCGGTTTTAGGTTATAACCGGTAGGTTTTTCTCATCCCTAAATCGATTAATTTAGTTTGCAGTCAATACTAACAAAGTTATTCAAATTGTTTATAAGCCAAAAATGAATCTACTTTACTAAAATATTTTCGGAATGATAAAAATGACTTTTTATTATTTTTTTAAAAACTTTGAAAACATAAGTATTCTTTTTTCATGCGGTTTTCACATAGCAAATTTTTTATTTTTGAAATTTAAGTTTTATTTTGCAACTTTCGAAGCAACAAATAATCGTACCAAAATTCAAAAACTGACATTTTTGACCCTTATTTGCTAATAACTAAAATTATCGTCCGAACTGTAACGAACATTTTTATATTTATAATGTAATAGGTATATAGTATCCAAAAAATCCATTTGCAACCTGGCCGGTCAAGTGTTCCGAACGTATATTTTTGCCTTATTTCCCTGGAGTACAATGTGTCTCCGGTTATCCATTTCTTTTCTCTTTTTTTTCATCCCTATAATTTCGTTTGCAGTTTTTGCATAATATCCTTGAAGTTCTTCCATATTTCTTCCACTGTTTCCTCATGTTGGGACACTGCTGTTCGGTTTAATTTCAATCTTTTTGTGAATTCGATTCTTGTGTTTACTTTCCGGTTTTTGTCTTTGGCTAATTTCATCTTTATTTTGACCCTTACTTCAAAGACGCATGTCTTTGATATGTTTAATTGCAGACCAAATATTTTATTTTCGTTTTCAACCAGTCGTGTAAGATCAATCAGCTCTGATTGACTATTTGCAAGAAGGGCTGTGTCATCTGCGAAACGTAGGTTGTCTATTTTATTCTATTTTATTATTTATTCTATTTTATTATTTATTGAGATGACTTTTTCCCATCCTTCAAGTGCTCTTCTCATAATATGCTCTTCATATATGTTGAATAATCGTGGAGATAGTATACATCCCTGTCTGACACCCTGTTCTGGATGAAATTCCTTTGAAAGTGTGTCAAGCACTTTAACTGATCCAATAGCAGGGGCGTAGCTACCGCCGTATCAACCGTATCAATTATACGGGGCCCCCGAAATTCAAGGGCCCCATCGCGGCTTGTCGAAACAAAATTCCATTTACAAAGATTGAACTAAATATTCTACAATTATTTCACTATTAAAACGCTTTGAAACAGTGTATGTTGATTGGATATCAACATTTTGGTGTAGTGGATTCTTTATATACCTATATAAATCATATTTACCTATTATCTACTCTCTGAACAGAGCTTTATTGTTTTCAAGGTATCTCTCATTGTCAATTCCGTTGGCTCTGTGTGAGTTATTGTAATATAATGTATATTGAAGAATGCCGAATTGCAATTTTTGTAATCGCTTTATCTTTGAATATTTGAAACAGTATGTATTGTTCGGGTATGTTACGTATGTTCGTATAATCTGTTCTTTATCTATACTTAATTGTATTTATGTATATCTACATTTCTCCAAGAAATTACCGTACTACCTTAAAAATTGGTCATTTTTTATGTCTCATATTTCCTAAACCTGTTTTCCGATTTAAGTGATTTTTTTAAATGTTATAGTCGTATTCTTGAACAATATCGTTGTAATAATATTGTTGCTAGACAGGTAAATTGTTATTGTATACCGGGTGTACCAATCAAACAGTCATTTTTTCTCAAAGTCACCACGCCCTGTGGAATATTCTTGCATTTATAAAATACTGAAATTAAAACCCAACTATAACCTCATGTGTTCTTAACATTCTGTTTTTCGGTTCATTCGCTTATGTTGGATAGTAAAAAAGTTAGGTAATACTTTAACAACTAGAATTATTTTTCATCGATACAGGGTGTTTTTAAATAAAAAGTATGGCAAACTTTAAGGGCTAATTCTGCATGAAAAAATAATGACAGTTTGCTTTATAAACGTATGTCCGAGATAGAGGGTGTTGACATTTTTCTTACAAACTGACGATTTATTTATTACTCTAAAACCGGTTGATATATGCAAATGAAATTTGTTGGGTTTTAATAGAATTTCATGTTTACCATTGGCGCACACATGGGTTATATTAACCGTATGTGCGCCAATGATAAATAATAAATTCCTAATTGTATATCAAAAACGCACAATAACTACCTCTTAAAAGACACCAAATTTTACTTGCATATTTTAACCGGTTTTAGAACAATAAATAAATCGTCAGATTGTAAGAAAAATTTTAATAACCCTATCTCGAAGACGAAGCATTTGCACACTTAACTAGCAGGTTTATAAAGCAAACGCAAACTGTCATTATTTTGACTTGCAGAATTACCCCTTAGAGTTTGCCATACTTGTTTTTCGTCAATACAGAGTGTTTTTAAATAAGGCTAGTTTTTAAAGTACCTAACCTTTTTATTATCCAACATAACAATGAATGAACCAAAAGCGAAGGAAAACAACAGAATGTTGGCTATAACAGCCTAATAAAATAAAAAAAAAAATCAAAATGTAATTCCGTACTAAATACAGGTTGGAACTAAATTTTTTTTCAAAGTTTCTCTCTCTCTATCTTATCGTTTCCCCATTACTGAGGGATCGTGATTTCCCCGCTTCGCAGAATGCATTTCCAGCTGAATTCTTTATTTGATCGGGGTCGGACCATCTTGTTGGTGATCGTCCTCTTGATCTTTTCCCGGAACGTTTCCAGAAACAATTAATTTCTCCAAACTGTCGTCACCTCTGCGAACCACGTGACCAAAGAATTGCAGAATTCGTTGCAAACATATTGTGGACAGCCTTTTATCAAAGTTTAGGTGAATACAAAAGATATTTTCAAGAAAGTATCTTTTGTATTCTTCAAGAGGATCACTGTTTAAATAATTAAAAAGGGGTCATTTTTGCACAATATTTACTTTTTTCACTTCTCTGCAGTAATTCACGCTTTTATGAAGGTCTATACGATTTTTTTTCTACAAAGTTGAAGAATAAAGCTTTCACTTAAGATTTACTAAATTAAATTTGACCCCTATTTATTTAAATAACTATATTCAAAACTTAACACAAATAAAATATGCACCATAAAATATTTTGATATTTTGTTTTATACGAGAAGTTCATGTTACCATTATAAAGCAGAAAAAAATTGGTCGAAAAATATTTAACAATTTATGAGATATTGAATTTTTTATCCTCAGCGACGTTATTTAAAAAAGAAGTAATAAACAAATTAGAACAATTTTTAAATGCCATTTTGGAGGGGTTTAATTAAAATTTGAATTTATCAATACATTTATTGAAAATATACATAAAAATAATGAGATCTTTTGCAGGTTTAAAATCTTTTGGCAACAACCGCGTTTTTGCAATTGAAAATATAGTGACATTTAATAAACAAATTCAATATTTCATAAATTATTAAATATTTTTCGACCAATTTTTTTGCTCAATACTGGAAAATAGCGCAACTTCTCCTATAAAACAAAATATTTTATAGTGCTTATTTAAATCGCAAATACTATTTTTTGCAAATTTGTTTTTAAAGTTTAATATACAATTGTTTAAATAAATAGGGAGTCAAATTGAATTTAATAAGTCTTAGGTGAAAGACTTACCCTTCAGCTTTGCAGAAAAATATTCTAAACACCTTCATTAAAACGTGAATTACCTCAGCAGTTAAAAAAGTAAATATGGTGCAAAAATGACCCCTTTTTAATTATTTAAATAATGATCCCCTCATATGATTTGGATACTTTCTTGAAAATATCTTTTGTACTCACCTAAACTTTGATATAAAATTTGTTCCAACCTGTACGAATTTACATTTTGATTTACATGTAGTGTAATTTTATTTTACCACTAGACTATAATTCTGTAGTCGGGTTTTAATTCAGGGTAACGCGAACTTTGAGAGAAAAAATCACAGTTTGATTAGCACACCCGGTATATAATGACAATTTATCTGTCTAGCAACAATATTATTACAATGACATTGTTAAAGAATAAGGCTATAACACATTAAAAATCACTTAAATCATACAACAGGTTCAGGAAATTCGAGACATCAAAAATGACCAATTTTTAGATGATACATACGTTAATTTCTAGGAGAAGAGTATTTGCCTGTTGCTCGCCGTTATACCATAACAACAGAGCTTCTTTGTTTAAGCTCGTTTGCAATGCCCATTCATCCTTGGATTGAAAAAGCTGAATCAGTTTTCAAACAATGAGTCTCGACAATTCAAATTTATTTTTCGACTTTGGTTAATTAAAATTTATTAGGTTTATTATTATTATCTATATTTGGGTGTTTTGTGTGTTTTGTTTTATTTCATTATCTTTTATTTTGTACTAATATTGACGATTTATGTAATTTCTGTAACATGTATTTGTTTTTGTCTTTTTTCCGTCTTTTTGTAAGCTTTGTCCATAAAATTGTAAAATTTTCAGTGACAATAAAGCATATTTCTATTCGATTCTATACAAGCGTTTTTGCTTCTTTTGTCGCGGAGAAAAGGGCCCCGCGACAAACTTTGATATGGGGCCCCCGTGGGGCTAGCTACGCCACTGTCCAATAGTGTGTTCGTATAGTTCAGTTATAAGCGAAATAAGGTGTTGGGGTACGCCTACTTCTTTTAGTATTTGCCATAAGTGTCTCCACTTGACCCTGTCGAACGCCTTACGATAATCTATAAAGCATATGTACAGTGGAATATTAAATTCCCTATATTTTTCGATTATCTGTCTTATATTCAACAGGTGTTCTCGAGTACCTCTACCTTTGGTAAATCCAGGTTGCTCTTGTGGAATTTCTCTTTGAAGGAATGTTTTTAGTCTCTCATTGATTATATTTAGTATTATTTTACTGGCATGTGATATAAGAGAAATAGTTCTATAATTGTCGCATTTATGGAAGCTGCCTTTTTTATGAATTGTTGTTATTGTAGATTTTGTCCAGTCTTCAGGCCATTGTTTAGAATGCCATATTTGGTTACAGAGTAGATGAAGTAATTTTACGCCAGTTTCTTCTGTGGCTTTGAGTATTTCTGCTGTTATCATATCTGGACCTGGTGCTTTATTATATTTAAGCTTAATGATCACTAGTCTTACTTTATTTTCAAGTATATCAGGTTCTCCTTCTACTTCATCAAAGATTTGGTTAACAGGTTCTTGGTGTTAATCATCTTTATATAGGTACCTGCAATACGATCTCCATGTCTCTGCTATATCTTCTCTGATTGTTCTCAGAGTTCCAGTGTTGTCTTCAATGGCCCAAGTTCTGGCTTTGAAGTATCTTGTTAAGTAGCGTATTTTTCTAAATAGATCTCTCGGCTGATTATTCTGATCATGTCTCTCAATTTCTTTGCATATACTTTGATAGTACAGTTTTTTATCTGCCTTGCATCTTCGCTTTACTTTTTTATTGAGGTTTCTTAAACTAGTTTTTTTCCTTTCACTATGCATACCACTTTGACAAAGATTTCTTCTATTCTCAATGATTTGAAAGGTTCCATCTGTTATCCAGTGTTTCCGTTTCACAGGATTAGGTGTTGTTACACAATGTTTAAAAGTCTCCCATATTTCTTGTGATGTTCCGTTACGAATAGAGGGCATTATTTTATGTAATTACTTCTTGGAGAAGTTCGTCCTGCGTTTTTAGTTCTATCTAATGATCTATCTGATTATATCTATTATACAGGTGGTGACATTATAATTGATATATTATAGTATGAGAATAGAAAAATTATATTATTAAAAATATTGTAATAAATAATTATATCTATGCATCTATAAGCGAGGTTCCTATAGCCTCTGCTACTTCTCGCATTTCGACCGCTATCTTTTTCTGTCCATCCATTCGTCTTCTTTGATGGCTTTATCTCTCATGATGTACTGTACATCTTCTTCCCAGGTAACTGAAGGCCTTCCCCTTTTTCTTCTTTGTTGTGGTATGTAATTTAAAGCTTTCTTTGGCCATCTATCTTCATTCATTCGTTTGACGTGACCATACCACACTAGTTGTCTCGTTTCAATTCTATCTACACTGGAATATACAGTTTTTGTCCTCCTTCCTGATGCGATCTTTTATATACCACACGCTCTCCTTAGATAATCTATTTCTACTACCTACTTCTATTCTCTTTCTATCTTTTTTTGTGATCTGCCAAACTTCTGCTCCATAAGTCATAATAGGCTCTACCAAGGTACGATAGATTGTCGTTTTTTGTCTTATCTCTTTAGACCATAGTAGAGAGCTTAGAATGTTTACCGCTATTTTGCCCTGCTGTGTTCTGTTTTCGATGTCTCTTTTGCCTTCTTTAGGTAATATAGATTCGAGATATTTATATTCTTTAAATGTATTTGTTGTTCTAATTTCTAAATCTGGATCTCCTAATAAAGAATTAAGAATTAAATTCTAACACTTCTATAATATGTTACAATTGAGCAATTAGACTACCAGTTTCGACAACTGGTTATGATAAATTCATCAATTTTAATGAACATACTTCTTAATTGTTTTTATTCTTGCAGTAAAAAAATACACTGTTAATTATACAAAGAGAATATCATTAATCTGTCACAACAATAATTGCTTTAACATACTACAATAATCATTTATAAAAATATCCGAAGTCTAAATACCAACATTTGAGGTGGCAACAGCGTAGTAGAAGCCATGAGGACATTAACTGAAATATACGGATTCCGCGACAACCTTAAAATGAATAAATATATATTTGGACGTCATCAAATCCGTTAAAGTGATTTTAGATATACAGCAAGCGAACGTGGCGCGCCTGACGGCAACTGCCTCAAGTAATGTGTATATTATTATACAGATAACGTGTCTGAGGACATCCGGCCAATATTTTGTTCAAGCATTGTAGGAAGTGGTACCTTTCACCTGCGATAAATTTTAGAGAAAATCCTCGTGGCAACCGTATATCGGAGTCCACGAAGACCTGGACGCCACGAGAGACTACAGTTTAACATGGGGGGACGTCATGAGATGCTAAATATATATATATATATATATATATATATATATATATATATATATATATATATATATATATATATATATATATATATATATATATATATATATATATAGAACATAATACTCCGAACTTTAAAGGTCAGATTAATGCTATCAAAATTGGCGACATTATACTCTCTAATTTTTCGAATTTAGATAACAAAATTACTAGTATTGATTCAATAGGCAAGAATAGAATTAGAATTAAATTTAAAGATTATCAATCAGCTAATTTTTTAATCAATCAAAAAACTTGCTCATTGTTTACAAACAACAATTTAGATGTTTACGTTCCGAAGTTTATACTCCATAGACAGGGTATAATTAGGGACATATATATAGAATCTTCAGAAGAATATATCAAAAATAAAATTAAACAATACGATATGCACTGTAAGTTCGAAGTAGTTTCGGTTAGAAGAATAAATAGAAAGGTAGAGAAATATATCGAAGATAAAACAATAATAGACAAAGTTCCAACAAAATCATGTATTGTTAATTTTAAAGCACAAACTCTTCCTAAATATATCACAATTAATAAAGTGATCAAAGACGTTGAACCCTATGTTCAAAAAGTTCTATTATGTTTCTCTTGTCTTCGTTTTGGACACCTTGGATTTAGTTGTAAAGCACATCCCAGGTGCAACAAATGTCATGATTTCCATAATACAAAAGATTGTACAGTAAATGAATATACTCCAACTTGTTTCAGCTGTCAAAGTAATCATTTGACTACACACCTAAGTTCATGTCCTGAATTTTCTAGACAGAAACAAATTAAGAATACGATGTCATCATTAAATCTAAATTTCTTTGATGCATGTAAACAAATGCCGAAAGTTTCATATGCCAATATTGCTGCCAGAAATAGTAGTTCTTCCTTGCCAACCAATTCTAATCAGAATGAGCAATCTTATCAAGTAATTCCAAATCAATCAGCTTCATCCGCAAAGAAATTCTCCTCACAAATGCTCTTCAGCAGTAATAACCCAGAAAAAATAAATTTTAAGCGACACCGGCCAAGTTCTCCCAATACTTTGGAATCAGCTAGAAAAGAAATACTTTCTCAAGAAAATATTCCTAGACAAAAAGGTGGTATTTATAATACGTCTAAATATACAGAGCATACACATACAACAAACTTGAAAACACAAGGAGTACCATCACAATTAAATAATGTAATTTTAGAATTGGTTCTTAATATAATTAGTTCATTAAAACTCACTGAAAATTTAGACAAAACAAAAACAGAGATTATACAACAAATTAATAGATACTTAAGTACGGCAGCGATCTCACAAGAAGACTTACTATCTCAAACATCATGTCAGACACAACTAACCCTTTAAACTTTTTACAATGGAACTGTCGCTCAGTAGTTTCTAATAAACCAAATTTAGAAGCCTTACTTATTCAAAAAATGTATATGTGGCCATGTTATCAGAAACATGGTTTAAACCAGAAAAACTTTATAACTTCTCAGGATATAATTGCTTTAGGTCTGATCGCCCTGATGGGTACGGAGGCACAGCAATTTTAATTAAAAATAAAATAATTACAGAAGAGATAAATTTATTGGATAATTATAATTTTACTTATACTTGCATGGCTGTTAAAATTTCGTGTATCAAGAAACCAATACATATAATATCCGTATATAAAGAACCAGGTATTAGAGTAACGGTTGAAGAATGGGTCAATTTTTTTCAAAACATTCCTTCTCCATTCATCATTGGAGGGGACTTCAACGCTCACAACATGGCATGGGGTTGCGAAAATAATGATACTCACGGTAAAGTTTTATTAGAGGCGATAGAACAATGTAATCTATTATACTTAAATGATGGTTCTCCAACTCTTGCACTAACTTCCAGCCCATCAGCAATCAATATAACAATATGTACCCAGGACATTGTATCTAAATTAACTTGGTCTGTTATTCAAGATCCACATGGTTCTGATCATCTACCCTTGATCATAGCCTTGGAAAACTCGGAACAAGCAATACAACCTGGTGACAATACACACAAAAGATGGAATTTACATAAAGCAGATTGGAATTTTATTCATCGAACTTTTATTCGGGAAAACAACCACAAACTTATGAAGAATTAGTTACCGAAATAAACCGATGCGCAACCATTTCAATTCCAAAATCATATAACAATAACAAATATCCTACAAACAAGATACCAAAACCATGGTGGGATAATAACTGCGAATAAGCTGCAAATAACCACAAAACAGCATATAGACATTATAAAACAAATCCTAATCTTCACAATCTAATTGAATACAAAAAATTAGATGCCTTAGCAAAGAAAACTTTTAAAATTAGAAAAAAACAAACTTGGATAAATTACTGCGAAAGCTTAAACTCCAACACTCCAATCAGCGACGTCTGGAAGAAAGTAAATCGCTACAAAAACCGAAAGCAGTCCAATCAACTTCCGATAAACACCGAAGCTGCATGGATAGAAGAGTTCCATTTCAAGATTTCACCTCCTTGGGTTCCAAGTCAGATAAATGAAGCTACAGTTACCGTACCCAGAGAAAACTTCAATCTAGAGAAACCATTTGAATTATGGGAATTAAATCATGGACTCAAGCAAAATAAGAGTTCATCTCCAGGGATGGACTGTATATCATATTCTATGCTATATTTTCTACCTACAGAATATAAAATATTGTTACTACAAATTTTTAACACTATATGGCAAAACAAAAATTTAATTCCCAAAGCATGGAAGGACTATATTGTATTACCTATAAAAAAGCCAGGAAAGCCAGATAACAAAGTTGAATCTTACAGACCTATATCTTTAAGTTCCTGTATACTAAAAACTCAAGAGAGATTAATCAAAAATCTGCTTGAATACTGGCTTGAGTCCGAAGATATCCTTCCCAAATCTCAGTACGGCTTCCGAAAATCCAGGTCTACACAAGATGCTCTCACTTCCCTAGTCTCTTCTTTACAGGTCAATTTTACAAATCAGGCGTCGACAGCTGCAGCATTTATAGATGTAACTTCAGCGTTTGATAACATAAATTTAGATATTCTTTATAAAAAATTAGTAGATCTTGGAATGCCACTTAAAATTTCAAATTTCATTGTATCCTTGTACAAGAATAGATGGACTTACTTAAAAATAAACGAGAACCTTTTACCACCAAGGTTAACGAGTATAGGTATACCACAGGGTAGTATTTTAAGTCCACTTCTCTTTTCATTGTACAATATAGATTTAGAACCTATAGTACCTCCACACTCTAATATTTTACAATTTGCAGATGATGTTGTGTTGTACACCTCCCATTCTTCCCTAGACATTTGTAGACGTCAACTTGAATTTACATTAGATTGTGTAAAAAATGATTACCATTCTCTAGGCTTATCCATATCAACCACAAAGAATGAAATTTGTTTTTTCTCCAAAAAACGCCAAATTCCTCAAGGCACCTTCAAATTAGGTAGAATAGAATTTCCGATAAAAAATTGTGTTAAATATCTTGGGACGTATTTGGATCGTAAATTGTTATGGAAGGATCAAATTCATTTTATTATAAAGAAATCAGAAAATTCTATGAATATCCTTAGAGTTTTTTGTAGAACCGGTTGGGGAGCTGACCCGAAAATTGCATTGCTATTCTATCGCTCAATGATTCGACCAATTTTCGACTATAGTTGTCATTAATATGGGTCTGCGTCAACAGGATATCTTAATAAAGTTGAAATCCAAAGGAATAAATGTTTGAAACTCTGTCTCGGTTACTTAAAATATACTCCTATTACTATTATTGAGATTGAAGCTAAGGAACCACCACTTACTCTACGTAGACAGTTTTGTACAGATAAGTTTGTAGCTAGAGCTATCTCAAAAAACGTCAGCTACTTAAGGACTATTCGTAACTTTAATATATTAGATTTAAGCCATAAATATTGGTGAACTAAAAAAACCCCCATATAGGTTGAAAGCTACAGGAAGTTGACAATGAATGAAAACCAAATGTACAAAAATAAAATACCTTTAATTTACACTAAACCTCCTGAAACTCTCTTTTCCAAGGTAATACAAACAAACTACATGGATTCAAACCTTCCAGGCAATATTATCAACAAAATAGTTAAAGACACGTGGCCTATGTTTCAATATATTTTTACTGACGGCTCCAAAATTCAAAATAAAACCGGATGTGCAATATATCACTGCAATTCTGAATACAAAGAATCATGCCGATTGCCTAATGAAGCTTCAATATATACTGCCGAATTATCAGCTTTATTACTTGCGTTAAAATATATAGCCTCTGTTGGTATGGACAATTATATCATTTTCACCGATTGTAGAAGTATTGTGGACAAACTCACTTCTATCCAGTCGACAAAAAATCTAAACCACATTGAGATAGAAATTAAGAGTCTATATTATGATTTTACTTCCTCGGGCAGTTCAATTATTATTTGTTGGGTGAAAGGACATTCTGGAATATTAGGAAATGAAGAAGTCGACAAATTAGCTAAATCTGCAGCTTTAACCAAACAAAACATAAGCAACATACTTCTACCAGTAACCGATATAGATAATATCAGTAAAAACCATTGCAAACAAAATTGGCATCGTGTATATAACCAAAGTAAAACGGGAATAAATTTTAGAAATTGCCAGCCACTAATTCCCAATGAGAGATGGTTTAAACAAGAATCAAATAGGCTATTTATAAAAACAATAAACAGAATGAGGTCAAATCAGAGTTATAGTACAACGACCGCTACCATCCAGTATATTCTACCACGTGGAATCAACACGAGGCTACGCCGCGTCGCAGCGTTGAACATTCTGGACCTAATTGCGACGTATTGGACAGCAAGATCAGCAATTATAAAATTATAAAACACCATGTAAAAATCAATATTTTTCAGTCTGATTAAAATCTCTAAATAAAAGTCTAATTTAAATGTTAAAGTAAAGTCTGATTTTAAATTATTGAGTTGTATCTAAAATCTTTGTTTGTCGAAATAAAAGTTTTAATTGTGAAGTTTAGTTTTTTAAAAAAGTGTTTTTCCAAAGAACATTCATAATTAGCGCAGAGTCAGTACGGAAGTGGAAGAGTCTTTACAGATCCTCGTCACTTTTAAGTGTTTGTCCACTGTTCCAAGAACCAGCCCCAGGGAAACCGTTGCAGAGTTCACCCAAGGGAATTAGCAGTTAGAAATAGAAGTTAGGAGCCTTCAGGAGCAAAGGAATGCACATCGGCATCGTCTTTATCCTGTAAGCCATTTTTATTATTACTTAGAATTAAGAAGATTAATTTTTGAAAGAGATATTATTAAATCAGACTCCTCTGAGTCCTTAGATTGAATCAGAGCTAGATTAAGAAGATAAAAACAAAGATTCGAATAAATTAATAGAAAGATTAAAATAATTTAGAAATATCTCCTCTAAGTCCTTAGATTGACTTTAGAGCCAGATCTAGAAATTTATTTAAAGAAAAATTTGAATAGCTTAATAAATACTATATATTAATAAACACTAGAGATTAATAGATAAATAATAAGCAGTTTAAGATTGATATATTTGAAGTTACTATACGTATTTGACTATTGACTATATATATTGAAATTTTTTAAATATGGCAGTTCCACAATTTGACGTGAAAAATTTATGCATTCTTCCAAATTTCGACGGAAACCCAAATGAATTACATGAATTTATTAAAGTTTCTACAACACTTCTAAACCATTATTATGATAGACTAAATGCAGCTAATATCCAAAATAAATTTTTGCTTCATGGTATTATAAGTAAATTAACAGGTAGAGCCAAAAAAGTTATATCTGTATATGGATGCGAAACTTTTGACGAAATAAAAAATGCATTAATTCAAAATTTTGGAGACCAAAGAGACGAAAATTCGCTTACAAGAGACCTAGTAAATTTAAGACAAGGAGCAACAGAATCTATCATGCATTTTTACGAAAAAATAATGGGACTTTTAAGCTGTATCAACAATTACTTAGAATTACATACTGTAAATGCCGACATTAAAAGAAGCAAACAGGAATTTTTCCGTCAACAAGCTCTTACAACATTTTTAGCAGGCCTACGAGAACCAATGGGCTCTGTTATCAGAGCAATGAGACCAGGAAGTTTAGCTACGGCGATACAATACGTACAGGAAGAAAATAATGTTAGACATCTTCAAAAAAATCAAATAAGTCAACCTTCAAAATCAGGAAGAAGCGAAAATTATCAAGAACGCCGACCTCAAAGACAGCAAATGCCTTTACCTGTCCAAAAACCATTTTATCAACAGCAAAATTTTGCACCTCCGCAATTGCAGCAACCAATCAGGCAATTCTACCCACAGAATCAGTTTCAACAACCACATCGACAACAAAACTTCAACCAATTTAGACAAAATTCAAACCCTCCAGCATTCAGAACCTCCGAACCAGACTACAGACAAGATATCGACGACTTAATTAAAACCGAACATCTTAACGAAGAAGAAGAGGATCAAGTTCGCCAGCTATGCCGAAAATTCTCCGATATATTCCACCAACCAGACACTCCTCTCAGCTTTACTAACGAAGTTAAACACCACATCAGAACCAAGGATGAAGAGCCTGTATATACGAAATCATACCGGTATCCGTATGTGCACAAAGAAGAAGTAAAGAAACAAATCTCTTCAATGTTAGAGCAAGGGATCATTCGACCAAGCCAATCGCCATGGTCCTCGCCCATTTGGATTGTGGCAAAGAAACCAGATTCATCCGGTAAAATAAAGTGGAGGATAGTGGTAGATTATAGAAAGGTTAACGAGAAGACAATTGACGACCGATACAGAATTCCTCACATTAGCGATATTTTGGACAAATTGGGAAGATGTCAATATTTTACGACCCTCGACTTAGCGACCGGATTTCATCAAATCGAGATGGCTGAAGAAGACATTCCCAAAACAGCATTTAATGTGGAAAATGGACACTATGAATATTTAAGAA
This sequence comes from Diabrotica virgifera virgifera, assembly GCF_917563875.1. NCBI lineage: Eukaryota > Metazoa > Arthropoda > Insecta > Coleoptera > Chrysomelidae > Diabrotica > Diabrotica virgifera. The sequence goes on from NC_065449.1 coordinate 41,095,052, forward strand.
TGCCATTTGGATTTAAGAACGCTCCGTCCACGTTCCAACGTATGATGGACAACGTATTGAAGGGACTTCAAGGAGAAATATGTCTCGTCTATATGGATGACGTAATAGTATACTCAACATCACTACAGGAACACATAGTAAATCTCACAAAAGTATTCCAACGATTGAGAGAAGCCCGACTAAAAATCCAAGTTGACAAATGCGAATTCTTAAAAAAGCAAGTTAATTTTCTGGGACACGTAGTCACACAAGAAGGAATAAAACCGAATCCAGCGAAAATTGAAGCAATAGAAAAATATCCAATACCGAAAACAGCAAAAGAAATTAGAGGATTCCTTGGACTCTTGGGATATTACAGAAAATTTATTCGAGACTTCGCAAAAATCACAAAACCTCTAACAAGATGCTTGAAAAAGGACGCAAAGATCGAACATACACCCGAATTTGTAGAATGCTTTGAAACATGCAGGAAATTATTAATGAATGAGCCTTTATTGCAATATCCAGATTTTTCCAAACCGTTTAACCTCACAACAGATGCCAGCAATTTTGCTATCGGAGCAGTACTTTCCCAAGGACCAGTTGGCAGTGATAAACCAATTGCCTTCGCTTCCAGGACACTAAATGAAACTGAGACCAAATACTCAACAATAGAAAAGGAAATGCTAGCAATGGTGTGGGCAACTAAGTATTTCTGACCCTACCTATTTGGAATGAAATTTAAAATACTTTCAGACCACCGTCCCTTGCAATATCTATTTTCCCTAAAGGAACCCAACTCCAAACTAGTACGTTGGAGATTAAAATTAGAAGAATTTGACTACGAGGTAATTTACAAAAAAGGAAAAGCTAACACCAATGCGGACGCACTGTCTCGAATCGAAATTCACACAAAGGAAACTAAGGACATCGATTCACAAATTAAGGAAGTCTTTGACGACTTAGTAGACATGGAAGACGATGGATGGTCAACAACTAGTAATCCAGATGCAGATCGAATAATCGACGCGATTGTAGAAGAAAAAGCAACAGAATTAATCCCAAAAAAACATCCCAGAAGACACTGTTGAAAACGAAGATCAAAACATCCCAGAAGACAATGTTGAAAACGAAGATCAAAACATGGATGAAGACGGAAATGAAACAATACATACAGCAGTAGAAAACCCAATTCTTGGTATACCTATTTCGGAAAAACCACTTAACTTCTACAATAACCAAATTATAGTCAAAATCGTCAACTACAATCCACGACCTCCAGCAATTATACAAACCTTTCCGAATAAAAGACGTTACCATATCCAGCTATCGAAAGATCAGCTAAAAGCTGATACCATAAAAATTTTTAAGGAACACCTCAACCCGAAAAAGAAGTATGCAATTTTATTTGAAGCAGAAGAAGAAATTTTTGCAGAAATTTGCGAAATTATCAGAAAAACTTTTAAAAACAACGCATATGACTTAGTAAAATGTAATCTTTTATTGGAAGATGTTAACCTAGAAGAACAACAAAAGGAAATTATAAAAAACTATCATGAAGGTAAAACGAACCATAGAGGAATAGCTGAAACAGAAAGCCAAATAAGAAGAAAATATTACTGGCCTAATATGAAGAAAGACATAGAAGATATCATAAACTTCTGCGATATATGTCAAGAAAATAAATATGACAGACTTCCTCCCAAACCAAAATTTATGGTTACACCAACTCCCACTAAACCACTGGAAATAGTTCACATCGATTTATTCCAGGCTGATGGACAGAAGTTTCTAACCATAATAGACGCATTTTCGAAGTATGGACAAGCCTATCCAATAAATGGAGGAAACGCAATCAATGTACTCAACGCCCTACTAATTTTTATAACCCATCATGGATTCCCAACAATATAATGGTACAGAATTCAAAAATGGAGCAATACAAGAATTTGTAGACTCTCATAAAATCTCAATCCACTATACGACACCAGAGAATCCGCAATCCAACGGGATAATTGAGAGATTTTATTCTACATTAATCGAACGTCTTCGAATCCTAAGGAACACCAAGGCAAAGCTCCCGATAAAAGAACAAATTCTATACGCTATAATTGGGTACAATAATTCCATACATTCCGCAACGAAGTTACGACCCATTGACATCTTAAACGGCCATATCGACGCAAAAGATCCCTTTGACGTTGACATACAGAAAGTAATACTGAATAATTATATTCAAAATCATAGAGAGATAACAAAGGAATTATACAAGGAAGTAAATCAGCATATACAAGAAAATAAAAATAAAGTCATCGAAAATAGAAACAAATCGAGACAAGACCCTATTACGTATAAACCAAGTACAAAAATTTATACCCGAAAAACAGTCACTAGGAATAAATTACTTCCACGATATTCTGCAAAACTTATAAAGGAAAATAACGAAGTTACTGTAAAAACATCAAAAGCTACAGTACATAAGAAGAACATAAAACATCAACCTAAATCAAAAACTAATTCGGAACCTTCCCCACAAGATCAGCCAGACGATAGGAAAGAAATTGAAGATAAAGAAACTGAAAAACAAACCAGAAATAATTCCCCTCAACCTGGGACAAGCAAGGATTTAGATTACTAACAGACAACAACAAAAAATGATAAAGAAAAAAATAAATTTAACTTTCAAAATATCCAGAGTTAATAAATTCAAGAGCAAACGTTCCAGATAAATCGCGAATACTTCCCAAAAATTAGGACTACAGAAATTCAAACCATTCAGGATAGACCACATCCCTTTAGAAAAATTCCATAAACTCTCCGAAGGAAGTAGAACATCCAGAAGAAATAACCCAAAATTATGGAACCATGGCCATAGCCATTTTTTGGTTAACTCCTGTATAGATTTTTATTAAAATTATTTGCCTTGTATATGTTACAGATACAAAAAAAAAATTCTAGCAACGAAATTCCAAGAGATGCCAATCCAAAAGTTTTGTTCATCCCTTACAAAACTTCTTCAGGGGATGGAGTAGTTATAGTACAACGACCGCTACCATCCAGTATATTCTACCACGTGGAATCAACACGAGGCTACGCCGCGTCGCAGCGTTGAACATTCTGGACCTAATTGCGACGTATTGGACAGCAAGATCAGCAATTATAAAATTATAAAACACCATGTAAAAATCAATATTTTTCAGTCTGATTAAAATCTCTAAATAAAAGTCTAATTTAAATGTTAAAGTAAAGTCTGATTTTAAATTATTGAGTTGTATCTAAAATCTTTGTTTGTCGAAATAAAAGTTTTAATTGTGAAGTTTAGTTTTTTAAAAAAGTGTTTTTCCAAAGAACATTCATAATTCGCACTAACCCCAGCATACAAACACAGCATAGGTATCAGTGATAACCCATATTGCGCCTGTGGTGGAATGAGAGATCTACAGCACCTCATATTGGAGTGTGGACTGTACAGACAAAATATTAAAGTAATGTATGAAAAGTTAATTGATCTAAATTGTCCTTTACCTGTCAATTTAAACGAAATTCTTTTTCCAAAAAATAAGCAGACGTTACAATGTCTTTACGAATATGTAACGTCCTGTAAATTTGTAAAAATATCACACAAAATTGAAAAATGTATCCATTAAGATAGTATAACACTCTGTAAATTTAGATAATAAGTAGGCTTAGATATTAACTTAAAATTGTTATTGTAATACCATACAAAAAAACACAAATAGTCTGGCTAATTGGCTCTGTCAAAGCCATTAATAAAAAAAAAACTTTTTGAACTTGGAAATAACACTATAACAAAAAGGGACGTTAGAAGGAAAACGATGCATTTAAATTCTGGTGGCTGGGGTTTACATATACTTCTCATTTTTTCTTAAAATACATTAGTCATCAACTTTTTTGCAGAATATCTCGCTTAGTTTGAATGTAATCGACCTTCAAGATTGCTCATTTTAAAGGTCTTTTCAAGTACTATAAAAGGAACTGGTAGCATTATATACCTAAAATCGACCGTTTCTCTTTTATTTCAAGTTGAAAACACCAATTTGAGCACACGACAAACAAACATATTCTTTTCACCTACCATATCTCTTTTTTTATTATAACTAGAAGACTGATGAAGGAAAGAATCTATTTGTTTTTTTATAGTCTAAAAAAATGTTATACAAAGTTTTTTTAGTTAGATGCATGGTTTTTAAGGTATTCGCAAAGAACATTTCGAAAAGGTGTTGTGTTTCAATGAAAATGGCCAATTTTCAACCACGAATAACTCACAAAGTATTGAGTTTACAAAAAAAAATATACAACAGTTTTTGCTTAGAATTACGTTTTCTAGCCAATTCTGTGGTTAGTTTAACCCGCCAGTGGTCGCTATATGAGATTTTCTCTCACGGTTTCAGAAAATTGCACAGAATTTTTTTTCTGGGAAATTATACGCTCTGTAGTTCCTTCTAGTCTCCTAACTATCCTCCCTCGACAATCTAATAGACTCGTCCGCTTAGATAGTGACTCAGTTGACCTAATATCACCCTATTGTTGAGTCAGCGCGCTTCAAGTGAGACATTCTCTCATCAAGCGACCACCCGCGTTACGAACTGTACATAAAAATTAATTATATTTTGGCACTTAAAACCTGAAATAGTGTAAAAAAAATTGTAATTCTTGTTATCAATTAATTTTTCCAGAGCATTCTTGTTATATTTGTGTGCTGTGCCGTAAATTATTAAGATACGGAGATTGATTAATATTTGTTTAATTCCGATTATTTCTTTTTATTTTATTATATTATTATCTATATTATGTTATATTATTTTTTTCTTATTATTAGTTAACAAAAAAAGGTTAAAAGCTGTTTTCAAAACTTTATTTTGTAAAAAAGGCAAAATTTAGATATGTGAGAGAAAATCTCACGCGCGACCACTCGCGTAACAATCTACCTAGCGACCAATGCCGGGTTAACCAAAGAATTTTCCACTCCCAAGAAGGGGTGGGAACCACCCCCAAGATAAAAGAGAACATCGACATAGGGCAGACTTTGAATTAGAAGATAAGTAGAGTATGTTCCCAAACTTTCATTAAAATCCATGCAGTAGGATAAAATTCGGAGGTAATATCCTATTTTTGCTCCCATTGACTGGGATATAATAATTATAAATTAATTTAACTATTGAACATGAAATGTTATGTTTATAACAAACATCATTAAATGTGACAAATAACAATTTTTGTTCTCCTCCCTTTATTAGAGTGGTGAATCACCACTGGTGATTATCATTTAAATAGTATCATGACATGTATGGATTAAAAAGTGAATTAGTCCATTCTTTCACGGTTTTTGCTGTAAATTTTAAAGAACCTCTTGGATTGACATGAAATTTGGCATACGTATAGCTTACATGTCAAAGAAAAAAAGTGATATTGTGCCGATGCGTGCTTTTGCCCTGGGGGTGACTTTCACCCCCTCTTGTGGGTGAAAAAATATATGTGCAAAATAAGTCCGGAAATGGGTAAACTGACTGATTTTAAGTAACTTTTGTTCTATAGAGCTTTTTCGCCAAGTCAATACTTTTCGAGTTATTTGCGAGTGAATATGTTCATTTTTCAACAAAATCACCACATTTTTAGACGGTTTTTCGCAAATAACTCAAAAAGTATATACTATTATAGTTTATATATTAACTATAAAAAAGTTAGAAAAATGGTGTACACGTTAGGTCTCTGGATCTCGTGGAACTAGAGTTATAGCCAATGAAAAATATAGATATTCATATTCATCAAATTTCAAATAGAATAATTCGACGTGAAATATCCAAAAAATTAAGCACTTTTTGGAAAAATCCCATTATAACTTTTTTAAAGTATTTGAAAAAAGCTTTATTTCTGTTTTTACAAAAAGTTTCTAGCATTAAATTTAAGCAAGTTACGCTCAAAATAATCTTGGTTCCTTTTGTTTTTGCGAAAAAAATCTGGAAAACCATCCGCTAATTAGAAACTTAAATGAAATTAATCGTTACCGCTCCACAAATTATTGTACTTATGTTTTGTTTATATGATCTGTAAGTTACATCGATTTAAAGTGCTTATTTTTGAAAAAAATTGGTTTCAAAATAAAATTTTTAAGAATTAAAATTTTGAAAAATATGCTTTTTCTCAAAATAACTTAAAAATTGTTAGAGATACCAAAAATCTCGAAAAACAAAAAAAAGTCAGATTTTCTTTTCTGAATATCATGTATTTTTTTGTTTTTCTGTTATACAAAAATTGATTGAGATTTGGTGTTTCTAAATTTGCATACATTCGTGATTAGTGACTCGTTCAACCCCTTTTAACTACAGCCCTTTCAATAATAAGGACTTTGAACCGATGAAACTTACAGATCATATAAACAATATATGCACGAGTCAAGAAACTTGTGAAGTCGTAACGATTAAGTTCATTTAAGATACTAATTATGGGGTGATTTTCTCGATTTTTCTACCAAAACCAAAAAGGACTAACTTTATTTTGAGCGTAACATGTTTAATTTTGATGCTAGAATTTTTTTTTATAAAACAAAAATGAATCTTTTTTAAACACTTTAAATAAGTTGTAATGAGTTTCCCCCGAAATGTGCTTCATTTTTGGTTATTTTACGTTAAAGTATTCCATTTGGAATTTGACGAATATGAACCTATTTTTCATTAGCTATAACTCTGCTTCTACTAGGTGTAAAGACGTGATATATACACCATTTTTTTTTTAAATTTTTTACAGGCTATATTTTTTCTCAGAATGTTTTTTCGACAAAATACCTACTATTTGAGTTATTTGCGAAAAACCGTCTAAAAAATTATTTTGTTGAAAAAACTAACATATTCACTGCCAAATAACTCGAAAAGTATTGACTTAGTGAAAAAACTCTATAGAACAAAAGTTACTTAAAATTAGCCAGTTTATCCATTTCCTGACTTTCTTTGGACGAATATTTTTTCACCCCCAAGAGGGGGTGAAAACCACCCCCAGGGCAAAAGCACATATCGGCACAATATCACTTTTTTTCTTTGACTTGTTAGCTATGTGTATGCCAAATTTCATGTCAATCCAAGCGGTTCTTTAAAATTTAGAGGTTTTGCAATATTTTACCGTTAAAGAACGGACTAAATGGATTAAAACATTTAAAAGGTTTAAGTTTTTAATCTAATAGCAAAGAAAATTATGTTTTTTATATCCTGCCAGATTAAAAACAATGGAAAACCTTCTCTGGTAACATCATCGGAGGCTTCTAAATATGCAAGCCATGCTTATTCTGAGACTATAGGAAGATGAGGGAATTTTACTATTTATAACTCAGGTCCCATCTGCTCAGGCGGTAAATTTCCAGTAAAAATGCTTCCCTTAGTACTCCAAATAAAGTAAAAATATAAACTAAAAATGATTTAATTTTTAATGCTTACCATTCCCTTGCGTGAATTTGTGAATCCAGCCATACACTTCGTTTGCCTTTTTGTGGTCCAAAACTTACTTTCACACCCAGTATATCTCGGCCTTCGTATGACTTTCCTCCTTCGATTAGAGTAACTTTATCGTGATATTCGCTGGCAAGTTTTTTCAACCAAAGGTTTATCTGATAAAAAAAATTTTTAATATATTTTTATAATTTTTTAACATTTAATATATCTCATTAATACGAAGGTATTGTAGTGATACAGTGATCCTACTCGTTGAACTGACGACCTCAAGAAAATGTCAAGAAATTGAATGCAAAGTGCCCAAAATATAGCACAATGGACAAAAATGAGGGAAGCCTATGTCCAGCAGTGGACGCAAAGAGCTGGATGATGATGATTGTAGTGATTCGTTTAAATTGTTATTATTAAAGTACCGTTTCAACATTACGTTACGAAGATTTGACATTTGATGCTTGAAATGTTGCCAGATTTACCATTCTTCTGATATCACTAGTCACTCTGGTGTTTTAAATATAACAACCTATATATTTATAACTTTAATAAAATCTCCACTTCAATACTAGTTCAACCGTATATCATACTTTTGATTTTAGGCAATTCTGCAATCCTGTAAACCTACAACAGTTGTTGGATAAATTTTGTAAATTCTACTTTTCAAGTATCCCCAATAAAAATAATCGGTTATAAAAGATTCAGATCGGATAAACGAGGAGGCCAGTCAATACTGTCTAATTTACTAATCCATTGTCCGAGAACAGTCTGATCTAAGTAGGTAGAGGAGAAAAGGGTATAATGGAATAGTCGGGAAATATGGAATACTGAGTTTACAGCTCTGTTAGGTGTTGCCACCGTGTGAAAATACTATGAATTACCGAATAATAATCCCATTATGTTATGCAGCCAGAGTTGACCTCTTGTTGTTGCTGTACAAGGCGCTACAGAAAAAAGTTTGTTTTGGTGACCTTCAAATGTTTTTGCAGGTCATTTTTTAAACATTTTAATCTAATATGTTTCAATATGTTTAAACCATTTCTTTGGACTAATTACAATTAGAAAATTAGTTAGTGCAGATGTCAAGTTAGGTAGTTTTTCAGTTGCTATCTAATGTGTAAACAAAATTAGTATTTTAAGTCTCCCTATTAAGATATTTATACAGAAAAATTGAGTATTGTCAGTGTCAGTATAAAAGGAATAAAAAAGTTGGAAAATTTGTAAAAAAGAACGAAATTTGACTGAGTTTCCATTAATTCATTAATTAGTGGCAGCTAACCTAATTTGATTGGTTTTTACTTCGAAACCTGGCAAATTAAGGAGTAGAACAAGATAAAGAAGTTAATCTAAAGTAGAAGTTATCTTGTTCGAAACAACTATGCATTTGATCTAAACATTGAGATTAATCATAATGTAAAGTATGTAAAAGAAGTGGAGTTTTGCATAGCTTGGTCGTTTGTTGCCTAATAGTGTTTTGTCCATCAGTTTAAAGGTTATTATTCCAAGATGACGTGTCGGTTATTATGGAATAGTAGGTAGTTTTAGCAAAATGGTTAGCTAAAGAACAAGAAAACAAAGACTTTTAATGTATCTTCTGTAATGGAAAATTCTTCGAAGATAATCGAGGAGAGATTTTGATTCAATGCTTAAACTGTTGTTTGTGAGCCCACCTTCACTGTACCGGAACAGAGAAAGAAGATTATGTGTGTAATTTTTGTAAATAAAGTAGAAGCAATAATGATTAGCATACTTAACTTAAAAATATGGTTTTTATAGTTGAAAATATTTCTTTATGGTTAATATTTTATGAACTCTTTTATTTTTCAATGATTATAACATGTATTCCATATTACCCGACTATTTCATATTAACCTCCATTTTTACCTTTTTTTTTGTTATAAATATTTTTATAAAAACAAAATAAATATTTTATTTCTTAAGGTGATAGTTCATTGCAATAAGTTGTAGTACGGAGTCATGATGATTTTGAGAATTTTTATTCAAAAATAAATAAGTTATTTTTAAAAATGTAACTGGTATTCCATAATTCCCTCCTCTCCTCTAATACTCAACATTTACACCAAAATGAGCTAGAACTCTATCTTTCTGGGAACATATCTCATTAAAATGGGCTCCAAACTTGTTTCTCAGGCAGGGCAAATTCATTTCTAAGTTACGTTTTATAATTTATTATCGTTTGTTAAGCTTCCTTCTACAAAAAAAGGTCCAATTAGCTGAGTACCAGTATACCCGACCATCGGTTTAAATTTTGGTGGTATTTAGGTATATTTTCACGTATCCAGTAATGTGGGCTTGCCTGACTCAAATAAATTTACATTCCCACACAGTGTTAATATTGTTTTGTCGGAAAAACATAGTTTTTATTTAATTCTTGCAACAACTAGATTTTGTAGGGTTTAGATTCTTATGTAGTACACGCAGACTAAAAAATGAATGTATTTGTGTAGCTCTGCTTGAGGATATATATGTGTATCTTCAACGAGACTGCATAAAATATTTAAAGTTTTTTTGTAATAAATACCAGTCTTTGGTCTACCTGTTTGATTGCCATATTTTATTTGTACAGTTTTCTCAAAGCGCTTTATAATTTTTTCTACCGTCGCCTTATGGATAGAGGAATGATGAGGGAAAGTATCGTTAAACAAGTTGGCTACTTCACTGTAAGATATTTTTCTATCGCCGTAGCTTCTCACAATTAAAGCAGTAATATTAAAATTAATGTCAAAATAACAGTAGGAATTCTACAGGGTGTTTCATTAATAATAACCATAATGCATAAAAAAGGTGACATTTCAGATCTGAAGAACTACAGGCCTATTAGTTTGCTCTCCCATACATACAAACTATTTATGAAGATAATAACAAAACGGCTTGCGAACAAACTGGATAATTACCAACCTTGTGAACAGGCTGGGTTCCGCTCCAGATACGGAACAAACGATCATCTACACGTTATAAAAACGCTAATAGAAAAGTGCACAGAGTATAACAAGCCTATCTTTCTTATATTCGTGGATTATGAAAAGGCGTTCGATAATATAGATCATCATAAAATGCTTCGAGCATTGGCTGACTGCCGCATTGACTACCGATATATCGCCTTGATTAAAAGTATCTACGAAACTGGTACAGCTTGTGTTCGACTTCATGAAGATACCAAGAAATTTAGAATAGAACGTGGAATTAGACAGGGTGATACTATCTCCCCGAAATTGTTTACAGCTGTTCTTGAATATATGTTCAAGCAAATGGAAGGAGAGGATAATATGGGAATCAATATAAACGGGGAGGATCTGAACCACCTAAGATTTTCCGATGACATCGTTTTAATATCTGATAGAGTTGATAAAGCTACAAAAATGCTGCACACGCTCTATAAAGTGTCAAAAACAATTGGTCTTAAAATGAACACCTCAAAGACAAAATTTATGACCAACCTTGTAGTCAGCGATAAAATTCAGATTGAGAGTCATAGCATCGACCAAGTAATAGCTTACAAATATCTAGGGCATGAGATTCGCTTAGGCCGAGATAACCAGACAACTGAAATACAAAGAAGGATAGGTCTCACATGGGCTGCCTTCGGTAGATTAAATAACATTTTCAAGTCTAATATTCCAGTTTGTTTAAAAAGAAAGGTTTTTGACCAGTGTGTTTTGACGGTTCTTACATATGGTGCAGAAACACTAACTCTGACAAAAAGAACAATAAATAAAATAAGAGTTACACAACGCGCTATGGAAAGATCAATGTTAGGTATTACCATCAGAGATAAAGTACCAAACCTAGAAATAAGAAGAAGAACAGGAGTCACGGAGGCAGTTGAAAGAATAGCCATGGCTAAATGGGCTTGGGCAGGACATGTTGCCAGACTGACGGATGAGAGATGGACCAAAAAGATTCTGGAATGGCGACCAAGGCAGGAGGCATATCGAAGCAGAGGACGACCACCGACTAGATGGACGGATGATATCAAGCGCATCACCACAAATTGGATGCAAGAAGCTCAAGATAGAAATAGGTGGAAATTTTTACGGGAGGCCTACGTTCAGCAGTGGACAAATATAGGCTAGTTGATGATGATTGATGTAGCTTCTCACAATTAAAGCAGTAATATTAAAATTAATGTCAAAATAACAGTAGGAATTCTACAGGGTGTTTCATTAATAATTGTCCATATAGTAACTAGAGCAACCTTAGCTCAAAATACGAAGATTTAACCTAAAACACATAAATAAAATGTGGTGCCTTACTGAGTTACAGGGTGTTTTATCTAAAAATTTAAAAGCTATTTTTGCTTAGCATTTTAAAACTATTCGACGTATCCTTTTCATACTTGGCAGGAAGTATAGGCACTATACAAAATACAAAATTATGTTAAACAAACGTTTCTGGTTATTACGAGAGGCGTACAACAGTAGAAAGTGAATGGTTGACCCTTTCCAAATTCTACGCCACTGGCGAAATTGCTATTTTAGTTCCATTTTTGGATTATCTAATACTTCCTATGAAAATAATATACTCTTCATTCGTAGAGATAAATTCATTAGCTTTAGAGATCTTTGAAGTTAAAAATGAAAAGACGCGGCTATTTTGATTAATGCATTGTGTCGCTTCATTTTTAATTTCAAATATCTCGAGAACTAATCATTTTATCGTTACAAATGGAGAGTACATTATTTACATAACAAGTATGGCAAAATCAAAAAATTACACTAAAATAGCAATTTCGTCAGTGGCATAGAATTTGGGAAGGGTCAATCAGCCACTAACCCTGTCGTACGTCTCTGGCAGTAGCTATAAACGTTTATTTATTTTAATTTAGTAGGGTGTACTGTGTACAGTACCTACAGTTTCTGCCAAGTATGATATGAATACGCCAAATAGTTTTTTCTACGAGCGTGCAAAAATGTCTACTTTCGCGCACTCATTTTAGTTTAGAAAGTTTCACTTTTCCGCACGCGTGTTACTTTTCCGCACGCGTGGTACTTTTCCGCATGCGGTTTTTATTTTTCCGCACGCGTGGTTATTTAGGTATGTTAATATGGCCTTAAAGTAATTGTAATACATGCAATAAACTAATATTTAAATATTATTTACTAATTTATTTCAAATATATCTTATTGTATTCCTGTTTTACTGAAATTAACGCGACAATTCGATGAAATAAAATTATTTTGACATAATATTCGAAAGTCAATTCGGTAGACAATAACAGTCGTTTTGAATCATCGTCATGGAAACCAAGATCGTCGTCATGCTAACTAATTATATTGAAAGTTTGGTTTTGACAACCTTGTCAAAGAATTAATTTGTGTATGTATTTTCATATTAATTAAATTAATTGATTAAGATTTGGTAAGTTTTTAAAAACTCTTAGAAAAAATATTGTTCCCAGCTCTTGCAGAAAATCTCTTTTCCGCACTCGACTGCCTGCCGAACTCCCGCTTCGCGTCGTTCGGCAAACTGCAGTCACGTGCGGAAAAGAATGACTTCCTGCACTTGTTAGGAAAATAACTATTAATGTACTGGGTACAAATAATTTTTAAATTTTATTCATATCATAAATTATTAATCAAAATAACTGTGCCGTTTCATATTTAACTTCAAATATCTCGAAAACTAATGACTTTATCGTTACCAATGAACAGTATATTATTTACGTTACGTCCAAATTACGTCCAAATATGTTATCCATAACTTGATAGAAAGTATAGTTTGCTAACTTCATTTCAGGTGAGGATACGACGTAGAAACGAACTATTATATGAGTTTGAGCCCGGAATGCCAAATAAGTTATCTATAACTTGATAGCAAGTATAATTTCTTCTATTATCTCCTAACATATTACGTAGAAAGTATTGGAGAATCTACAAATGGTACTAAAATAGTAATTCCTCCAGTGGCGTAGAATTTGAGAAGGGTCAACCATTCACCATCCCTTATCGTACGCCTCTGGTAGTAGCTAGAAATATTTGTTTATCATAATTTAGTAGGGTGTCTAGTTGTCTCACTTTCTGCCAAGTATGAAAACGATTCGTCGAATAGTTTTAAAATGCTGAGCAAAAATAGTTCTTAAATTTTTAGATAAAACACCCTGTAACTCAGTAAGGAACCACATTTTATTTAAGGCCATCGGTACATAATTCGCAAATATTTTACGGCTATCCCTAACTTTTCTGTCTTTACACGGCAAATTACGTGTAGTAAAATTCACAGTGGTATGGATAAGTAAATATTACTAGAAGGTCATTCTACTTGAAAATATCATCATTAACTTAAATAGATGGCTTTTGAATGTTCTTGGATAACTGTTATTTGTATAATTGCAAATTATTAATTGCGTTAATAAATGTGATAATTTTTTCACTAACTATGTGTTCAGTCACTGTTTCACTAACTATGTGTTCAATAATTTATATGTACAACAAAAACTAATACTCAATCGAGAAAAATGGAAAAGTGTTAAAGTGATTTTTTAATAATATATTGTTACTATGGAACGCTTACAATTTTGAACATTTTTAACAACAAAATACTTGGATCACAGAATACATTATTATCCTGATGTATTCTCTGCTTGGATCTTCCACAAATAATATACAATAAATAACTTTTTACTAAGTTCACGTCTTAAATCAATTATTTATTAAATACATTATATATCAATAAGTATTATTTAATCAACAACTCAAAATATTCCCGATGCCATGTCAAATATTTAAAATTGTCACTGATTGTCACTGTCTAACTGACAGTATGCTGACAATATTCCATTCGACTGAGTGCGTTGTAAGACAAAGATAGATTTTCTAAAATATTACCACGGATATTGTGTTTATTTTTTTCGATTCCTGAAAAAACCAATAAATATTTTTGAAAAATTTAGACGCAGAATAAAAGACTAAATTATTACCGAGGGCCTAAAGTTCCTTAGGGTGAATAAAAGGTTTATTTTGAATGAGATATTTGAAATTAAAAATCACACTAAATTTTCTCTTAGTTTTTCATCCCTGTAACTTATTAAAATAAATATTATATAAGTTCTCAGGGCCTTTCTGCCCCCGCTAATAACGTAATGTTTCATTCTGCGTTTAAATTTTTCAAAAATACTTATTAGTTCTCTCAGGATTCGAAAAAAATTAATCCCCATTTGAATAGCATTGCAGCCGAAAATACGTGCCCATCCTCTTAAGTGTTTTAGGTTAAATCTTCGTATTTGGTGATAAGGTTTCTCTAGTTACTATATGGACAATAATTATTAATGACACACCCTGTATATTTACTGAAAAGTTCAAAACTATTTGGCAGTGACAGGTTTTATTTATTTTAGACCTTAATGACTAGATCTTGATCATCCAGGGTAAGATTGAAGGAAAACAGGGTCCCGGTAGGTACCAGATTTCATGGCTTAGAAGCATCAGGGACTGGACCGGCCTTGATTCAACATCTTTGTTTAGTGTCACATTGGATATAGACAGATTTTCCAGTGTAGTCGCTAACCTCCAATAAAGGAGACAGCTCCACAAGGAGAAGAAGAATGACTAGATATAATACCAATAATTGTTATATATGGTTCAAATCGTATGCAAGCGAATATTCCGACAATAATAGAATGTACAGAGTGTTGTATTAAAAAAACAGAGTGACTAGTGATATCAGAAAAATTGTAAATCCAACAACATTGCAAGTATGTAATTTAAAATGTCAATAATGCAGAATAGGTATATCCCGCTTTTTTAACAATTTAAAGGATCCATTTAAGAGATAATTAAGAGTTTTCACACTTTTGGTCCATCCTATATATACTTATATAATATTATAATATAATAATTTTACTTACTGCTTCCAAATCATAGTACTTATCCCAAGTAAGTTCAACACCTTTTACAGTTTGAAGACTGTGTACTCTAGATTCCTCATCTATTCTGTCTTGTATATTGTCAGTAATAACTTCAAAATTTAAATTATTTTTACCGATAATGTATTCAAAGCTGTACTTGTCTTTTGGAGAAACAAGCACATTAACAAATTTTCTCAAAGTAGATGGCTCATTCCAGAAGTCCAATTTATATTCTTTGGACTTTTGTAGGTTTTGAAGAAATTCTAAATCATTGGTAGACTTTGGATATATTTTGTATAATGTGTAGTTGTCATATCTAACTACTGCTGATGAGAACACCAGCAGACTAGCTAGTATATACAATGAAGTAAATTTCATGTTACCTAAAATTTATAAACTGTTATAAGAAAAACAAAATTAACAAAAATAAATACAGTCGACTCGCGTTAATTCAAACCTGCGATAATTCCAACCTCTCTATAATTCAAAGTTATCACTTACAAAAACTACAAAACCCTACAAAACCTCTTTATAATATTTCGAATTAAATCAGTACATTTTTATGCACTTGGTAATTCGAACGAAAAAAATCAGTGCTATATAATGGTAGGGGAGCCCAAGCGGGGATTTTTGCAGTTACTCGAGCGCGTCAGATTATCATATGGGGAGAAACGAGGTACCCTGCAGATGTACCTCTACCATATATTGGCCCTTAATACAGGGGACTTCGTTCAGGGGGCCCTAAAAAATAATCTATCCCTAAAAATACTCGAAGTTGTCAGATTAAGATAAGGTAAGTTCAGTATGTATATGCAAAAGAGTGTATATTTCAATAATCTTACGATTTGAGAGGGGGCGTACGGAAATAGGTAAGTCAAAAGTTTCACAAAAAAAAGCGAATATTTCGCGAAATGAACGTCATATCAAAAAACTAAAAACTACGTGTTCAATATTTTTGAAAAATCTATCGAATAGTATCAAATACCACCCCCACGGAGGTGGGGTTGGGGGTTACTTTAAAATCTTAAATGGGAGCCCCCATTTTTCAATGCAGATTTGGATTCTTTGCCTAAAGATAAGCAACTTTTATTCGAATTATGGATAGATGGCGCTATAATCAGAAAAATCGGTTGTTGGAAATGGAAAATTAAATTAAAAAATGGAAAGTCCCCACTAAAATGGAAAATTTTACTTAAATTTTTTTGGTTTTAGGACCTAATAATCACAACCCAATAGGTCCCCAAAGCGCTCGAGTGACTGCACATTTAGCATACTTTGCTCCCCTACCATACCAAAACAACGCGTTAATTCGATCTCATCGGCGTCCAGCACTCGAAAATTCAAAGTTGCAGAGAGAAAGGTTGTAGTAAGTACAGTTTTCTGTACTTTTTCTTCTGTACATTCTTTTTCTGTACCTCCTTCAAAAAATCCGGTTTCTTAGAAGAAGATCAGTTAAATTTTCCAATACTTATGGATGATGAAGAACCAGCAATAGAACCATTGGTTGACATCAGCGGAGTTTTTCTGACTTTGTTCAAGTAGATGAAGATGTTGCTATCTCAGGTTCACTAACCGATGGCGAAATTTTATCTGCGACAGATACGAATGAAAAAACTAACGATGAATATGAGTACGATACATAAGAACCTTTGGCAGAGGTGTCAGTTAAGGAAGCAAGACCCTCATTCTATACCTTACAAACCTTCTGTCTACAAAACGAAAGTGATGAAAAAGCCTTTCAGGAACTTTTTTCTCTTAAAAAAACTTATTGAGAACTCAGAGCAGCAGCAATGTGCTTTGAAGCAAACCAGTATAATACAGTTCTTTCGAAAGATTGATTAAGTCACATTATGAATACATACATGTATGTACAACACGAATACCTCTAAACTGTTGTCATCATTATAGAGTAGCAGTTAATAAATAATAATTGATGAACACTTAATAATTCGAAGATTTATTTATTTTCTCTCACAAATTTCGAACCATGTGATATTTCAAACACTAAATAATTCGTAATATTTTAAGAGTCCCTCGAGTTTCGAATTAACGAGAGTCGATTGTAATAAGAAAAGTTGGTTCTAGAGGTGAATCGAATAGGTAATATAGCAGAAGAATATTGAGAAAACATGAAGGGGACTAAAGACAAACAAGACTAAAGCAGTAAAAATTAGTAATTGAAATACAAATAAAAATTAAGTATTTTTTATGGGAAATAAGCCCCAATTTTACTAAAAAAATGAATTTATTAACGTTTTGAAGCCCAAATCGGGTTTCGTTGTCAAAATACAAAATACCACTAAAATAAACAAAAATGTTGTTGCTAAGTAAAAAAAACTCTTCTAATAATTTATTTAATCTGACTCATTTATATTCGCAATTCAGACGTATATTATACATTTTAAAGTAGAAGACTTTAAAATGATATCGCCAATATTTATGAGTTGCATTCCTGGGATGACTTTACTAAAAGATAGTTCATTCGATTACATGAAATCATCCCAACTCAAGAATATCCGTCGCAAAAAAATCATAGCATGTGATCTGTCTTTAAAAAGACAACCAAATGCAACGATGATAGTAAAATTCTCGCGTTAGACATTTTTTATACAGATTAAATAAATTATTAGAAGAATTTTTTTTTTACTTAGCAACAACATTTTTGTTTATTTTAGTAGTATTTTGTATTTTGACAACGAAACTCGATTTTGGCTTCGAAACGATAATAAATTCATTTTTTTAGTAAAATTATGGCTTATTTCCTATAAAAAATACTTAATTGTAAAAATGCCACAAGGAAATAGCTTCAGAACAACACAAATAAAAATGTCTTAAAAGGTCTATATTATATGTATAATTGAAAGTAAAACCAGTATGGAGTGCACAAAGTCGGAGCAACATGAGAATCTGACGGTAGACAACCATACACCATACCTACGAATATACCTACAATTTTCGCTGGCTCAATAATAAATATGACAACAACAGCAACAGTCAAGAAATGCAAGCACGGACTCTTAGTGGTAATGAGTGTTTTTATGCATACAAAGACTTAATGACAAACTGAATCGTGAGTCTAAGCTTAGAATCTACAAAACAGTACAGTGGAACCTCGATAAGTCGGCCCACAATAACCTGGAAGTCCGGCTAACCCGGACCGATTTTCATCAGACAAACATTTCAACAATAGAAATGTATAATGTTAAATATGTATAATGTTAATGTTATATGTATTATGTTAAAACATTTTATCTGTAGCCGCTTCTGGAATGTCTTAAAAATATCGAGTTTCGAGTATCGAAAAGTATCGAGAATATAATATTTGAGAGATAATGGGTACTTGTGTAATTTTAACTATACGGTAAAAATGACTCATGACACACGGCGGCAGCGGCGGCAGAGCGACGTTCATTATCCATTATCGGGCTATCGCAAACAACAGGCACCTTTTATTCCTTTATTTATTTTCAACTGTCTTTTAAAAAATTATTTTTAGAACAATGGTCTTTTACACTTTAAACAATGAAAGAGCCACTGTTCTTAAATAACATAACATCGTTCCGATGGCAGACGAAATTGACACAACCGAAACTGACTGAGTTTTTTTTACCTAGAAGTGAACAATACTCTATCTATACTGTCTATACTTCTATACTATACTCTATACAATATACAACTATAATAGGTAAGTTAGATGTGTATTGTGCATATATATTTCATGTTATTTTAATTATAACGGACTTTATCTATAAGTATACCGTATTTTATTAATTTTTACAATGCTCTTCGGCTAACCCGGATTTTCGATAACCCGGATCGGCCGCGGTCCCGATTAATCCGAGTTATCGAGGTTCCACTGTAATTAGACCAGTGGTCACATATGGATGTGAAACGTGGACCTTCTCAACCACTGATGAAAATCAACTGAGAATATTTGAGCGCTAATACTGTTTGAATACTAAGGAAGATAGTTGGTTCCCATTTGCAAAAAAAATGCAGTAATTCAGAGATGGCAGCCCTAAGAAAGTAGAACAAGAGCAAGGCCCCGTAAAAGATGGGTAGATGGCGTAGAGGTGTAGGTTAGGGTGGAACGAAAGGATAGGAAAAATTTTTTTTTCAAAGAACTTTTTAATAGCAGTCTAACGTTGCCTTATCATGTCTACAATAAAACTACAAAATATTTTTGTTCTATGTTTACATCTTGAGGTGCCGCAAGAGCTATAAAAAGATAGGTATTTAACAAAAAAATACAGAAAATTTCAAATATTTTGTATATTTAACCTGGTGCCGTAGCGAACATTTCTTAGTCGAATATTGTTTCTAATAACAGTTAATATTGCTGTCATTGCTATATCTATAAGATTTATTTAGTTACAATATTTATCTTGATACTTAAATAAATTGTTTTTTTGTGTCAAACTTGGGCATAATCTTTTGGAAAGCAATATTTGCTCTAACAAAGCCATTTTTGCTTCAAGACCACAGACACTTAGAGATGACTCAGTCACGAGCTTTATGACTCTTTTTACTGCCTCTGTATGACAGGGAAAACACGGAAAATCCACACACTGACAACTAGGGTCCCTTCCTTCACTTATATACTTTTTTAAGTCCTCGTCAGTTATATGTTTTGTCATAGGAGGCTCAGTAATTTCTTCTTTCGTCCAGTTAATTATATCAATGTAGTCATTGGCATTAAAGTTAAGCTTCGGGACAACAAACTTCCTTACACAATTTATAAGTTCCGGTCTTGCCTTCAAAAGTCGCCGCAGACCTAGCTCCCTTATGTGTTTTCTCTTGTCACATAACATGGAGAGAAGCACATTTTCTGGGTGAGCGAAGTAACCATTCCTTTGAATAACTTTTTTTTATTTGCTAAGTGCTACAATCTGGTCTTTGACCAATGAGTAACTTTTTATCTATCCTATCTTACTAACTACTTAATATCTAAGAGTCACCCTTTGATGTCTTCTTAGTGCTGCTTTTCACGTTATCACGCACTGCACCAAAACGTTGCTTGCACACTAGTCGCGCAATGCTCCGCTATTAGCTTTGTCGCACTACACCAACTCGTGAGGTTTGGTCCTCTTCAGTCTTCTTTTCTGGTTTGATTTGTCCAGGAGCTGGATGGCCTCAATATTTTAGTGGAGAAAAAGTCTTTTTTCATGACTTTCTGCGTGTTTTCTGATTTCTTTGTCGACGGGCTCCATTCGTAGATCCTTGTGGAGGTCGTCATTACGGATGTACCAGGGTGCATTAACTATGCCCCTTAATACTTTGTTTTGAAAAGTCTGTATTATTTTTAAGTTTGTCTTTTTTGTACATCCCCATAGTTGGATACCATACGTTCATACTGGTTTTATAACTTGTTTGTAGATTAGCATCTTGTTATACGTTGACAACCCTGAGTATCTTCCCAGTAGCCAGTACAATTTTTTATATTTGATATTTAATTCTTCTTTCTTTTTCTTTACATGTGCTTTCCAGTGAAGCTTCGTGTCTAGGGTGTGAATAACTAGATCAATTCTTTGGAGATGTTCTTTACAAAGATAACGTTAAAATTTGATTTCTCGCCATAGATCTTTTGATCCATTTACACAAAATGGTTTCAGTTTGTTATGAAACCAGACTGAGTCATACACCTTCATCACATATATATACATAGTTAAAGTTTTCAGATTATTTGAAGGATTCTTTGTTGCAACATATAACCGATGAAGGTGATTGGCCAACGTAAGCCATCGTAAATGAGCTAATTTCCCAGGGGTTTTTAAAGAAAGATCAGAGGGACATACACCACTGGAGATTGCTTTGCACATTTCAAGTAAGTATTTTTAATCTGTGCTTAGATCAACCTTAATCTCTAGAATAGGGGGGTTATTTTGTATGTGGGCGAAATTAACCACAGGAAGCTGGTTACAGATTTCAATTGCTTTGTCTAAAAGCCCTCCAAATTCGTTAGGGCCTTTAGTTTTTCCATTAAATGTGCAAAACAAATGACGCAAAGGCAATTCATTGGTATAGAATAAACAAATCAGCCACTTCAGCGGCTTATTTAGGTTCTTATCTATTAAAGCAATTACACCATTGTTAACACCGGTGTTAGTGGCATTTCCATCACATCCGACAGCTGTTATATTGGAAATGCTCAAAGGATTGTCACCTTGAAAATGCTCCGTTATGCTACCTTTTATAGCTTCACATGTTCCGGAAGCAGGAGATATTTGCCCTATGAGGGTTGATCCAGGTTCCTTTACTATTGAAATGTGCTCTTTTACTTTAGTTAGAATGTTAAATTATATTAAGGAATAAAGTAAATATTTACTATAAAATAAAAATGTATACCATTTTTATTCAGTTGCAATGCGAAGCCAAAACCGTCTTAATTTTTACTTAGATTAGACAGTGCAGACAGCACTATTATCGACGATTTCACTTCTTGATAGAGACTCTTCAGAGAATGCATAGGCTGCTTTCTCTACTCCAGCTAAACATGTTTCGACATATTAGTCCCACATTGCAACTGACGTGAAGGTGGTAGGTGCGTAGAGGCATCTGCTAAATGAAAGACTAAGTTTTTCAACCTAATAAAAATATTTGTAAAATAAAACATTTTTAAAAAATTTTTAATTGAAAAACTTATTGGCCCATTTTCCTGGTGACACCTCCAAGGCTTCTACAATATGCAAGCCAGATGGATGCTGCAGTGAAGGCAAAAGGGAAGGAATTCTACACTATACAATTCACAATTCCCGTCTGCAGCTTGGTAAAGTTCCAACGGAAAATGGACCTAGTTACTTTATAGGAGTAATACTAATATAAAATAAAAATGTATACCATTTTTATTCAGTTGCAATGCGAAGCCAAAACCGTCTTAATTTTTACTTAGATTAGAGAGTGCAGCCAGCAATCTTATCGACGATTTCACCTCTTGTTAGAGGCTCTTCAGAGAATGCAGAGGCTGCTTTCTCTACTCCAGGTAAAATTTTTTCGACATATTAGTCCCCCATTGCAACTGACGTGAAGGGTGCGTAGCGCCATCTGCTAAATGAAAGACTAAGTTTTTCAACCTTAGTTTTAGTCTTTTAAATATTTACTATTAAATGTTTCTTTAAATGTGGAATTCAAGTTCAAACTGTGCCAGTTTTAGTAAATATAAATATTGGATTATTGTAAGCTTAAACTAAAATTATTTTGAAAGAGTAGTTTTAGAGTGAGTATTTATCACTTAAAATAGGAATTAAGACATTACAATAGCAAACCAAAGTCATCAAAATTCGCAACATTTAACCAAAAATTCTAACTTTCAACCCTTTTGCGGCACCTCTAAAAATATTTTGTTTAAAAAAATATTTTATTTGTGGCTTAACAATGGCTATAGGCAACTTTCTATCACTATTACACATTGGAATTATAACATTTTTTTCGTTCCACCCTAGTGTAGGTATCTTAAAACCATGAACATCAGGCAGTGACGATGGAAAGATCCCTTCGCAGGGCAGAATGGAAGAACATTGTTAAGCAGGTCAAAACTCACAACGGGTTGTACCGCTACTAGAAGAAGATGAATATGTATTAAAAGAAGTGATTGATCAGTGAATGACTTAGTTGGCAGGCTCAGGCAGATCGCGATATAATATGTAACCTCCAGTTTCAAGTAGGATCCTTGGATTGGAAAGTGTTTTTCCGTAAAGTTATCCGCTTTAATATGTATCAGCTTTAAGTCGTTTAGTTTTTACAATTTTGTTTTACAAAAAATATATTGTTTTACTTTAATTCAATTTATAATACTTTACTTTTTTACTCTAAAAGTATTTTATTTACTTTATTTTTCTATTTATTATCCAATATTTAATAGTTATTTATGATATAAATGCTAAAAGTACACGATTAAGGCACGCATTCACATGAGTGCCTTAAAAATGTACTTTTTAACACGCATATCATACAATATTTTTTGCACGATTGATCATTTTTGACTGTTTACCGTGACAGATTTTACGTCAGTAGGTGACATTTACTAGCAACTCGACGGTAAGTAATCCAACTCGACGGTAAGTACTCCAACTCGACGGTAAGTAATTCACTTACCATCGAGGTAAAAAATCTCTTAATTTTAATTTATTTTTTTAAAGAATAAAGAAAACTAACGAATTATTTATTAATATTGAAACTTATGGTACAATTTGTTAAATTATTTAATGAAATCCCACTTGTTTGGGCTGTGGTTTCACTTCTAACAGAAACTCCTGCAGAATCGCATACATTAGTAGTATCCAACATTTTTTCTCTTCAAATACGCGATCAAAGTTGAAAACTTGGAAATATCAATGACATCATAAAGAAAAACGGTGGATTTAATCATTGAATATTCTGCCCCGAGGCTTCCATGAGCTTTCAACTGCATATTATGTCTTTGAACGAAATATGCCAATATAATCTTTTCTTCGATTCTTAAATTCTTGCCTTTGGTAGGTATTTTGATAACGGATTTTGGATTTTTCGGGAATAATTGCGGAACATCCTTCTTCCCAAGCCCTTTCAATTTCTTCAAATTCACTTTCGCTCATATTTTAATTTATAATAATCAAAATTTTACTTAAAATTATTGACAACTAAATAAAAACTCAATTCTCCATTGTTGTTATGCACCCTAGTTACTACCTAACAACCAAAGTATCTATCTTCATAAAATGAATGAAACTAGTCAATATGACGAAAATGTTTAATTTTATAATTTATAATGGTATCAATCGTGCAAAAAACGTTATAAGCATGTCGAACGTTAAGGGTAACCGATCTCAGACAATAATTGGAGTCGTCGCTCCGCTCCTCCTCCAAACAATTGTCTTCGATCGGTATAAGACCCTTACCGTTCTCCATACTTAATATACTATTTTCTACAAACGTGATTACAGGACAATATCTACAAAAACTTGTACTTGAACTTAACTGCAATGCCTAAAAGTTTTAAAGCACTAGTGCCTTAAAGTAGCATTTTTAACGCTCGTATATGGAGTGCTAAAAATTGCATTTTTGACACGGTTGTAGAAAAAATGTTTTTAACCTTTTATGCAAATCACAATAAACAAGTGTAGAATAAAAAATACGGACTTTTTCACAGACATTCAACTGAATAATGAAATGCTGCTCATTACACATTGGCTTATAGGGCACTCCTTACAGTAGGGATCCTGGCCTATACAGAAAAATGCAGGCGGGTCTGGGGTAATACTGCACTTTGGTTGCATTGGTGGTGTATTGGCTAAACGAGAAGGGCAGGGTATGGTGCTGATAGAAAAGGCATTCAGGCATCAAATATCCAAAAAATTTCAGGCCATAATAATGAAAAAACCTTCTCCAAACGCAATAAAAACTTATACTGAAATGATGGCATCTCCTGAGGTAAAATGTTCCGGAAGTAGAATGAGCCTCCGTTCGGATCTCCGGGTGAGGACTATCTCAGGGGGAAAACCATTACAGGTTAGAAAAATCAGGTCTTGAAATCTTGGTAGTCTTACAGGTAAGAGTCTGGAGTTAGTGGATGCGCTGAAACGAATAAGAGTTCAAATTGCTTGTATTCAAGAAACTAGGTGGAAAGGACAATGGCTGAAAGAACTAGGTGATGGATATAAATTGTGGTATGTAGGGAGTAGTAACACTAGAAATGGAGTTGGTATAATTGCTGATAGTGAAATGAAAGATAACGTAATAGAAGTTGTAAGAACCAGTGATAGAATGATGTCAGTGAAATTTGTAATTGATAAAGAGGTATTGAATGTTGTGTGTGT
Organism: Diabrotica virgifera virgifera; assembly: GCF_917563875.1. NCBI lineage: Eukaryota > Metazoa > Arthropoda > Insecta > Coleoptera > Chrysomelidae > Diabrotica > Diabrotica virgifera. Next base: position 41,120,137 of record NC_065449.1, read on the forward strand.
GTATGCTCCTCAAAACAGGTCTGGGTGAGAATGAAAGAGGAGCTTTCTATGACCAATTAGGAGACGTACTGAGTGATATTCCAGCAGAGGAGAAAGTTATAATAGGAGGTGATTTCAGTGCACATGTGGGCCAAGCCAAGACAGGATGTGAAACAATACATGGTGGATTAGGCTTTGGAACTAGAAATGAAGCTGGAGATAACATGCTAGAATTAGCAACAGCATTGGATATGGCGATTGTTAACAAATTCTTTAAAAAGAGAGAAACTCAACTTATTACTTACAAAAGTGGACAACATCAATCCCAAATAGACTACTTCATGATAAGGAAAGAAGACATACGTGAATGCAAGGACTGCAAGGTAATAATTAGTGAGACAGTAAGCCAACAACATAAGCTGCTTGTTCTGGACATCGAAGTAAAAAGCGAAACTAAACAAAAATATCGGAGAGGACCACAAAAAATCAAGTGGTGGATGCTAAAAGATGAGAAGGAATATATATTCAGGGAAAGAATAGTGGAAAAAATATGTTGTAACATGAAAGGAAGCCCTAACACAATTTGGAGAAAAATGCCCAATATTATTAGAGAGACGGCTATTGAAATACTTGGGAAAACGTCAGGAAAAAAGTTAGAGGATAAAGAGACTTGGTGGTGGTCAAATGAAGTACAAGGAAAAATAAAAGAGAAGGGAAAATTATATAAAAATTGGCAAGAAACCAGATCGGACATAGATCTTCAAAACTATATGGTCGCCAAAATGGAAGCGAAAGTAGCAGTAGCAAAAGCTAAAGCAGAAGCGTATTCAAACCTATACAATCAACTTGATACCAGGGAAGGCGAAGCAAAGATAAATATATAAAATAACCAAACAGAGAGCAAAGAAAGCAAGAGAATTTAATCAGATTAGATGTATCTGAGATGAAAATAATAAAATACTAATTCACGAAAAGGATTTCAAAAAGAGATGGAGAAAGTATTTTGACAGTTTATTAAATGAAGAATTTGACAGACAGCCTGTGGAGTTAACGGAGACAGTAACAGCAATGGTTACCAGAATAACAAACGAGGAAGTGACTCAAGCGCTTCAAAACATAAAGAAAGGAAAAGCAGTCGGACCAGATGGTATTCCTGGGGAAGTATGGAGAGCATTAGGAGAGACAGGAATAAGTTGGCTAGCAGGTCTATTTAATAGAATTATGGAAGTTGGACAAATGCCAGACGGATGGAGAAGCAGTATATTAATACCTGTCTACAAAAACAAGGGAGACATACAACAATGCACAAACTACAGGACTATAAAACTATTTAGCCACACCATGAAAATATGGGAGAGAGTAATTGATAGACGGATACGTGAAGAAACCGAAATATCCGATAATCAATTTGGCTTTATGCAGGGCAGATCAACAACAGATGCAATTTTTATTGTAAGGCAACTGATGGAAAAATACAGGAATAAAGAGACCAACGCTCATATGGTATTCATTGATCTTGAGAAAGCATATGCTAGAGTTCCTCGAGAGATTCTGTGGTGGGCACTCAATAAGAAAGGAGTCCCTGGCGAATATGTAAAGCTTGTGAGAGATGTGTATGAGGGAGGAAAGACTAGTGTTAGGACAGGTGTGGGAGAGACTGATAAATTTCAGGTGAAAGTAGGATTGCACCATGGATTGGTGCTTAGTCCTTACCTATTCTCATTAGTTTTGGATTAGAGTGCCTAATGTATGCTGACGATGTAGTGTGAATAGGAAATTGTGAAAGAGACTTAGAACAAAAACTGGAACAGTGGAGACAAGCTCTGGAGGAAAAAGGTTTAAAACTTAGTAGGACAAAAACAGAGTATTTGGAATGTTCATTTAAAGATGGAGTTACTACAAATAAAATGGTATCTTTGGATGGTGAAATGATTGTGAAAAGCAATAGTTTTAAGTACCTTGGATCGGTATTACAGACTAATGGAGAAGTAGATGGAGATGCATGCAGTAGAATTAGGGCTGGATGGATGAAGTGGAAAGAAGCGAGTGGTGTGTTGTGTGACAGAAAAATTCCAATGAAGCTGAAGGGAAAATTCTATAAAACAGCCATAAGACCGGCTATGATGCACGGAACTGAATGTTGGGCAGTGAAAAAGAAATAGGAACAACGAATGCATGTGGCGGTAATGAGAATGCTTAGATAGATGAGTGGAGTGACAAAGAAGGATAAAATTAAAAATGAGTATATTAGGGGAAGTCTAGGTGGGGCACCAATTGATGCCAAAATGAGAGAGCATAGGTTAAGATGGTTTGATCATATCCAACGTCGAGACGTTAATCACCCAATACGAAGAATAGCTGAAGTGCAGATTCCTGGAAGGAGTAGAAGAGGAAGACCAAAGAAGACCCGAGGGGAGACGATAAGGCAGAACATGTTGGTAAAGGGGATTAATATTGCTATGACCCAAGATAGAGTTGTCAGGAGAAATGCAATTAGGGAAGCCCACCCCGCATAGGGATAAGGCAAAGAGAATGATGAATAAAATGCTGTTCATTTTGATTATGCTGTAGTTTATGTAGATGTAGAAGTACCAACGTCCTATTTATAAATGAGCGCAATAAAATATTATGGTCATTCAACAATTTATGTTTCTGAGATTTTTCCATGAATTAAATGTGCAGATCTAAATGAAGTCAGCAAATTTGTCCAACGTTCATAATTTTTCTATTGAAAAATTATTTAAAATATATACAAAAAAAATTAGAATAAGGTTTATTGCAGCCTAAAATAGATACGGAAAATTTTTCTTTAAATTTAAACATAATATGTTTAAATTAAAAAAAATGTTATTTTAACGGTTAAAAAAATAAAACTTTTATTTTTTATCTATAAAGAAGATATTGTATACATTGTTTAGTGCAACAAACCATTCGGAAAAAATGATCTAACTTAAACGACTATCTAGAGGGATTCATATAAAATTTATAAACTTTTTTCTTACCAGTATTTATAACCTACTTAGATTGTTCAAAAACTGATGCGGTTTTATAGGAGAATTACAAATTAATGGTTCACCTTTAAACGAGATTATTAAATAAAAGATAACAACATTCTTAAGTGGTACTTCTCAAGTAGTTCATAAATTATCATGTCGGTATATCAAACAATTGTATTGATACATACCTATGACTTATATACGTCTTTTTATTATCTCTATCTATTTTAATACTAGGTAAATATTAATTTTTGTTTTAATAAACCCCCCATAATTTATGTTAAATATGCAATTAATGTTTTAAAAAAATTCTTAATATACCTAACTCAATGAAACATTTTGAGTTGTAACATTGGAGCTACCCCATAAAGTTGGGGAATATTTTGTAACAATTAAACTCAGTTTAACTCAGTTACTCATGTTTAAGTTCGTCTTAGGTTAATTGAAAAAGTGAACAATGAGTCTTAACAGGGACAAATAAAACATGAAATTAACCAATCATATATTTATTTTACATTAAAAATAAAATGAAATAAGATTTTAACTTCAACAAGCAAATTATGCCTATAGCTTTACAAAAGATTTAAACGATACTTAGGACAATGTTGTATTGCTTGCTGGACGTGGATGACGATGGACCTGGTTATAGATGTTTGGCATGTATGTTAGGGTGGGCCGAAAAAACTAAAGTTATTATTTTCAAGTCGTAATATCGCGGAAAAGTTGCGAATGTATGAGAATATAAAATACATATATATATTTTATATATATATATATATATATATATATATATATATATATATATATATATATATATATATAAAAAGGGGTACGAATTTAAAAAATATCGGTTTATATCTTCCGTTCGCTCATGAGCCATAAAGTTTGCCGAGATTGGTAAAAAACTGATTTTTTGCGATAATTTTTGACAGATTAAATTTAGCTTGGATACGTTTGTAATGGCTCGTTTTCTTATTCTTTTTTTTTTTTGAAAAATGGCTTTGGCAGATCCAATTAGCCAGACTTGTTTGTGATTGATTGCAGATTCATAGTCATAAATTTCTTATAAACATAATTACATTCTACAATATTATTTTTATAGATACATTGGTACATTGTGTAGCTTTTTTTTTATTTTGTTTTTTTTAATTATTTTACTGTTTTTTTAATATGTATTTTAATTTTTGCGAAACACTTTTTTTTTACTTCTTTTTTTTATTCTTTTTTTATTTTTGTTTCTATTTTTTTTTTCTTTTTTTTTATTATTTTTTTGTTACTATTTTATTATGTGTTTTTTTATATATTATTTTTTTTAAATTTTTTCAAACCACATTAACAAATTATGCCTATTATATTACGTTTACAACTTGTATTTACATAATTTAACATGTTTATAAATGAGATGAAGAATTTCCATATCATTTGTAAATATTAAAGTTTATTGGGTTTATTCGGAAAAAACATTTTAAATCTTTTAATTCCTTATAAAGGTCGTTTATGTTATTTATGTTTAAATGACATTCTAATATGCCATGTGTTAGATCTCCGATTTTGCCACAAGTACAATTGGGAGTATCTGACAAGCCGATTCTATGCATGTAATATGGCGTAAGAGCATGATTGGCTCTCAGCCGATTAATGGTCTTTATAAAATGTCTGTTATATTCTGTGTAAAACCATCTTTTTGAGAATATCCTAGGGTTACAATGAGCAAAATTTGAGCCAGTATTACATTCTCTGTAATGGAATTGCCAATTATTTTTAAGTTTTTGTCTGCTAAAAGTATCAATATCTGAAGCTGGAATTAAATTTTTGTTTATTTTTTCTCCGATTACATAAGCTGATTTAGCAAAATTGTCAACTATTTAATTGCCTTTTATTCCCGAATGACCCTTAATCCAAGCAATTGTTACATTTACTCCTAATTGTGTAATTTCAAACAGAGTTTTAAGTATATTCAATTCAATGTGGTTTATGTGTTTGACTGTTTGAATGTTACTTAATCTGTCCAGCACGCTTTTACTGTCAGTAAATATAACATAATTGCTAGTTGGATTCAGTAGTACATACTGAACAGCAAACAATACTGCTATCATTTCTGCTGTGTATATTGAGCATTCAATAGGTAGGCTATATTGATGATGGTAATTTTTATTTTCGTGGAATACTGCACAGCCCGTTCCATTTGCGTCTTTTGACCCATCGGTAAATATGTACTGAAAATTTGACCATTTTTCTCTAATAAGTATATCAAACATATTTGGCGGTAAATGTGAGTTTAAATAACATGTTTTAACCTTGTTAGAAAATAATGTTTTTGTTATTGCACTGTAGTAAGGCGGAATTTGGCTTTTATAGATAACTTCACTGTACTTTACCATACTTAGATAACTTTCTACCAAAGGTATAGATTTTTTAGTTCTCCAGTACCTATGAGTGAGGTCTAAAACTGATAGCTCATGTAGATCTTGAAGGTATTTACATTTTTTGGACAGAATTCGAGTTGTAAATTTATCACTGAGAAATTGGCGACGTAAATGCAATGGAGGTTCCACTGCTTCATTTTCCATTATTTGAACTGGAGTGTATTTTAAATAACCTAGGCATAATCTTAAGCATTTATTTTTTTTTTAATTTCAAGTTTATTTAGAAATCCTACCGGGGGCAGAAATTTTTCATTTATTATAAATTAATAAATGAAAAATAGTTTCTGTCCTTGTGGGATCGGTACTCACCGGAGGGACCGCAGACGTTCGGAAACAATTAGCGTCTCTTTGCAAAGACAATGACGTCGACTTTGCAAAGTAACAAGACACTTACTCAACACACACACTACACATTACTCCTCTGACTTAGTGATAAGTTATACAATTACGTGGCTAAAGGTTCTAGTTCTAAACCAAAGCCAGAATCAGAGAAAAAAAAAGTTTATTTAGAAGTGTATTGGTCGCTGATCCAAATAAATGACAGCTATAGTCGAGAATGGGTCTGATCATGTTACGGTAAAACATCAAAGCAATATTTGGGTCTGTTCCCCAATTTGTTTTACAGAAAGCTCTTAAAATATTTATTGAGTTTTCTGATTTTTTAACAATATGATGAACGTGATCTTTCCAAGACAATTTCCTGTCTAGATAGGTACCAAGATACTTAACATAGCTTTTAATTGGAAAATTAAATTTTCCAACGTTAAGATTGCCTTGTGGAACTCTACGCTTTTTTGTAAAGTAACACACCTCAGTTTTTGTGTCAAAAATTGATAATCCTACTTCTTCGTAGCACTGATTTACGATTTCTAATGCGACTTTTAAATTATCCTCACATCTACTTAACAATTTTCCTTCTGTATATAAAACAACATCATCAGCATATTGAATAATTTTTGTATTGTTGGGTATACTAACTTCTAGATCTATGTTGTGCAGGATGTATAAAATCGGGCTTAAAATACTCCTCTGTGGCAATCCAATATTAGTTTGTCGAGGATATGAAAATTCATCATTATTAATTTTTAAATAAGTTAATCTGTTGGAATATAAAAATTTTAAAAAGAGAGCAAATGAATTAGGGATTCCAATATACAACATTTTTTGTAAAGAATGTCTAAATTAACATTATCAAAAGCAATTAACATTAAAAATTAACATTATCATAAAAAATTAAAAAAAAGTGTTAAAAAATTAAAAATTTCTTATTCTTAATAACCATCCTAACTAAATTTAACCGTGTTATTAAAATCGCTTAACATTTTTCGTTCGCGCATAAGCCGTAAAGATAGCCAAAATGTAAAATATTTGCATATGTCAGACACGTTAAATCTTTCGCATTAAAAGTTTTTCTGAACCTAATAGTTCAAAACGTGCCATATTAGCTTAAAGTAGCTTCCCCGCTGTGTTGTGATTCAGTCGCGTAAATGCATAATTCAAGGCCTATACTTTGATGGGAGGAAGGACGCCACTTTAAAGATAGAAGTAGCTCATTCCAAACGATTTCGCAGAATGAAGAAAGAAGAGCACATCTCGTTAATTCAAGAACCTAGTTCAGAATATATCGGACATGTTACTCCAACCTCCGGAAATTCTGAACATATTGTCACATGTCACATGTATTGTTTCTTATCTGTCTAGTAGTGATATTTCTCTTGATAGACTAATTGTTATTGGATGTGATGGCACTGCTGTAAATACTGGTTTGAAAAGTGGCGTAATTTGTCGCATCGAAGTACATTTAGAGAAACCGTTACAATGTGCAATTTGCCTCATTCATTTCAATGAGCTCCCATTTTGGCATTTGTTCCAGCACCTAGATGGTAAATCAACGGGACCAAAATCCCTTAAAGGACCGATTGGAGAAAAGCTTATTTACTGTGAAAAATGTCCAGTAGTTAGTTGCATTCAATTGTATTGAATGCCAGATACCTACAATCGACAGAAGTCGACTAAGCAAGGATCAGCAATATCTGCTTGATATTTCAATTGCAGTATATTCAGGGATGTGTAAAGAAGACTTGTCCATACGAGATCCTGGTCCCTTGTCGCATTCTAGGTGGTTGACAACAGCAAACCGAACCCTCAGGTTATAATTTAGTGAAGAGAATCCAACTTCTGATCTCAAAGAAATCGTTCAATTTATATTGAAAACATACATGCCCATGTGGTTTTGTATAAAAAATAGTAACAGCTTTACAGATAGACCAAAACTTGTACACCAATTAATACAAACTACAAGGTACCTGCCTGAAGAATGGCGTAATGTTGTTGACCCTGTTATTGAGCGTAATGCTTTTTTGCCCATCCAGAACATTTGACGTTGGCCATGACACAAGATAACAGAAAATATATAAGAGAGCGCTTGGACTTCGCAGAATTCTGAAAGCTAGACAGCTAGATAAAACAAGATCTAACATTAGAATTTTCAAACCGCCAAAACTAAATATTGAATGTCGAGACTATTCAGAAATAATTCATTGGTTAGACTGTGACTTATCTTCTCCTCCATTATTAAAAGATATAGATGATGATGAAATCACATTAATTATTCGGAGTGATTCAGCCCCTAACTGGGATATAATATTAAAGTCATTTCCTGTTCATACACAGGCAGTAGAACGATGTGTATAACTCGTAACAGAAGCCGCTGGAAAAGTTTGCGGAGCCGAGAATCGCGACGGCTTCATAAGAACAACATTGCTATCAAGGTCTGCAATGCCGGACTTTACACAGAAATCACAATTCAAAGTGCCTTCTACTATGTAATAGCAAAAAGGTGTTAAAATAATACGAGATGGACTGGACGGACAATGGACTGGTGGACATTGGACCATATTGTCGAATTGAAAACTTGCATCTCGTAAAAAAATTTGGTTTTTTCTATATTCACAAACAATATTTTTAAATAATAGCCTACTAAATTTCTGAAAATAATGTGTTTAAAGTGTGTTTATTTTAAGTGTTCTAAATACAAGTTTAACAAAATGTATATGTGAGTATTATTTTCATTCAACTAAACTCTTAATTACGAAAAATTAAACGTGTATGAAATATGTAATTTTGTCACATTTTGGCTATTTTTTTGCCTTATGCGCGAACGGAAAATGATAAGAGATTTTAATAACACGGTTAAATTTAGTTAGTATGGTTATTAAGAATGAGAAAATGAGCTATTACAAACGTATCCACGCTAAATTAATCTGTTAAAAATTATCGCAAAATATCAGTTTTTTACCAATCTCGGCAAACTTTATGGCTCATGCGCGAACGGAAGATATAAACCGATATTTTTTAAATTCTTACCCCTTTTTAGTGTCATACATTCGCAACTTTTCCGCGGTATTACGACTTGAAAAAAATAATTTTAGTTTTTTCGGCCCACCCTAATGTATGTGTCTTGAAGTAGGCGGAAGGGATTTATAATATTGTTCTGTAAAGCCACATCTCAAAAATGACCACCTTTTTCATTATCAGTTTGGTCAGCGTAGTTGCTTGTATGCCAAATAACAAGACACTAAATATGGAAGCAGTAACGGTTCTAGACACAGCTGGATATCACTGAATTGTTTACAGAGCTAGAGAACACTAAAGAACTTGAAGAATTTAACCAACAGTTAGACGACAACAAAATGTTAAGTCTCTGTTATTGTCTGTAATATTCTTCTTTTTTATTGGAATATCGTGGTACTTATGTTCAAGCGTACTTTACTCCCTGTAGCTTTAAGTAACTTTCTCCTTTTTCGATCTCTCTTTTTTTATCTTAGATACATGCATTCCGATCATACTTATTTTATTTTGTTAATTTATTTAGCTCTATTCAGTTTACATACCAATGTTTCTATCTTTTTGGTGATAATATTGTCGTCCTCTTCTAGTTCAGCTTCCGGTACATATTATGTATTTAGACGGACGACGTCTTTCAATGCCAGATGGCGCTAGCCACCTACTATCATCACTTCAGTTGCAATGGGTGGGAGAACCTCTCGATACGAATCAGTTAAAATATGGAGAACAGTGCCTACGTTCCTTCCGATGAAGGCTCCAATAAGAGCCGAAAATCGCGATTCAAGGGACTGGACCGCACTCCGTATTCTAATTGAAAAGTAAGATTGTTTTGCCTTCGCATTGCAACTGAATAAAAATGGTATACATTTTTATTTTATTATGTATTTACTTTCCTTCCTTAAAAAATTATAATACAATTTTTTAGATAATTGTCTTTATTTATTTCTAGCTTTTATATAACTTTTGGTTTTCTTTTATTTTTACCTAAACTTCGTTTATCGATCACTGGATTTCCTTGGTTTATCTTCAATTATCGTGCCTAAATTTTCCGGGTATTTTAATTGACATAATCACTGATGACTAACTATTTATTTTTTTAATTACATTTATACCGACTTTGCTTGGTATTCCATTGTCCATTACTTTCTCTAACTCATTACTTTTCCTAC